>NC_030381.2:38258713-38883713 GCF_001625215.2 Daucus carota subsp. sativus | reverse complement strand
ACTCTCCCTCTCTATTTTGCTGTTACATTTGTTATTTAAGCTAAAGTTCAGATTTTTACTAATCGTTATTGTACATTTGATTCACTATATGTATAACAGTGTATATATGTTTGCGAAAGTTTGAATTTTTAGAGATCTTCATTACAAATATAATTCATTTGGTGTATGTACGTGTAAAAGTCTAGATTTTTACTCATCTTTGTTGTGTAATTTATTACTCATGTGGATGTTTGTAGGTGTATGAGTTGTTTCGAAAATTTGATTTTTAGTTTCTTGCTCTGTTAAATATTGATACAATGTTGGTTCCTATTGGCACTTGAACGCATCAAATTCATGTTATTGTTTCGTCGATACAGACTGGACAACCTTTCCTTGCTTTTCGGAAATTTTCAACTTCAATATTAACTCCAGAATCAAGTGAAGGAACATTTCCCTCTGATTTGTTATCCAGGGGGCAAGTTTTAACTCCAGAACGTAAGATAGGTATGTCGAAGGTTTTTGTTAAAAGGTGATTGTTACATATATATACATGCTTGTCACCATGTTGAAAGATTCTTTCCATGTAATATATCAATAAACCATCATCCAGTAGAAACTCCAGTGCATATATGATTATGACGAGACTCTGTGAACAAACTTGGTAAGAGTCCTTTTTCTCATCTGTGTGACTACTTGTTTTTGTGGAACTCGTAGTTTCTTACCTATTGATGATATATATTTTATTTACAAATATATCCTAATCCAGCAACAGTGAAATGAATAAGACTGCCTTGGAATTTTCCTAGGCCCTCCCTCTGCTACCTAGTACTTCAGTCTTTTATCCGCGTGCAGATTTAGGATACTATTTTGAATTTATTAAAATATCTGGTTTTATGTGTGGTTGGGTAGTGCCATCTCCAAATTTGAGCAGTTTAGGCTAGCACTTTGGGGGGGGGGGGGGGGGGGGGGTTTTATTTTTTTTGTTGATCCTTAAGAAGTTATTATTGTTTTTTACCAGCACCCTTTTTTTTTTACGAAGCCCTTCACTAAAATTCTATTAAGTCTCATAGACTTGTCAAATTTTATCTGATTTGATTCATTCATCATATTGCAGGACTCTATCAGGATTTGGTAATTCCCGTTACCAATTTTAATAATGAAGATAAGGGCTATATGGTTTTGGCTGGCGATGTTTTTGATGTTCCTATTAGAAAGGATATTATTCACCGGGTTGTAAGATGGCAGCTTGCAAAACGACAACAGGTATTACCGCACAACTTTTGTGGCTTGTATTATAGGAACTTAGCTGGAGACTTATATGTTGTCCAGGAAAACATAAATAGTGATATGTTATGCTAAAATTATTGGAGGCACTCGCTTTCATTTTCACTTAGTTTATAATTATCACCTAATAGTTCAATGTCTTTGTTTGTGCATTAAAGGCATAATCTTTCCGCATCGCTAATTAGGCCCTCAATTTCGAGTCGTAGCTAAAAAATTTGGAATTATGTTGTCTAATATTCTCCAGGGAACTCATTCCACAAAAACCATCAGTGAGGTCAGTGGGACTGGGAGAAAACCATGGCCACAGAAGGGCACAGGTCAAGCAAGGCATGGTTCAAGACGTGGACCTCAGGTAATTGTATTACTATTTAGCTCTTCATTAACATGGGTAAGAATACTTGGACATAAATTGATAGATTTGTTTGATGGGTAACAGTGGAGACATGGTGCTACCATGCATGGTCCAAAGCCACGAAGTCATGAGATTAAGCTAAACAAGAAAGTTCGTCGACTAGGACTTAAGATAGCATTAACAGCTCGTGCAGCAGAAGGAAAGGTAATTTTCCTCACTATCTGCACCTAGCAACCTCGACTGTCTTGTACAAAGTGTGATTTTTGGAACATATAAATGGAAAACTAGCATCTTGCATCCAAAGTGTGGTTAGTATCCATGTTATCTGAGTTCGGGTGCAGGAGTCAGACATGTGTCATTCAAATTTCAATTTGTCGAATTCCCTTTCCTTAATATATCAGGATTCTTGGATATAATTTGGAATTAAACACGGGGGAGATCCGGCATTAAAGCTTAATGCTCAGGATTTGTACATTCTCTATTATTATTTTGGAAACATCTGAAATAGTGCCTAAAATAAATCTATAAATTTTATAAACATTAAATATCAAAATAATGAAATTTAAAGCAAGCTACCATCAGCCCTTATCATATTTGGACTGGACTGCTAGAGTAAATTTTCAGTATCAATATGAAGGATCAGATTCAGATCCCATACCCTTTATTGTCCCATTTAACTGCTGAAACGATATGGTTATGACATTATAAACGAACGTTTTTGGGAACAGAGCTTACAGTTTTGGCATTTCATTCATTCATTGATATGTTATAGACTATCAGGTAGAAAACCATTGTAATTAAATTGAATTCTTTACCTCTTTTCTGCAAGGAGCTGAGACCAGTAAAATATCTTTGTTAAATGCTGCAGATAATCTCAACTAAAAATTATGATTCATATAATATCCCTGCTATGCAACAATGCGTCAGCCACTTTCAGGGGGGAAATTAGATGATTAAATATCACTATCAGTCACATTTTTGCATGCGGGATGATTGTAGAATATAGAGTATCTCTCTTTTAATTATATTGATTGTATTCTACTTGGAATGATAGAGACAAAGATTGTCAAGGTTTGTTTCAGTAAGTGTGAACCCATTCGTAGTTGTAGTTTGTTACCTACTGTTTGCTTCTTATTTTTTGCTATTTACTTTATCGTCTTAGTTTCTGGTGTATTGTGAAATTTGTTTGTTTGTCGGATAATTTTGTTACTCCCTCCGTCCCTCCCATTTCTTATCGAATGGGTTGGGCACGGAGGTTAAGAAATATGAATAAAGTAGTGGAAAAGAGAAAGAAAAGTGGGTGAAGTGGTGGGACCCATTGATTTTTAATATATAAAAAGAAGATAGTGGAGTAAAAGTAGTGTGAAAAGGAAAGAAAAGGGGAGAAGTGGTGGGACCCATTGACTATTTTTGGCAAGTTTTGAAATGTAAAGAATTGGATGGGACACCCCAAAAAGGAAAGTGTAAAGAAATGGAAGGGACGGAGGGAGTACTTGTTTTCGTTTTAGAAACTTACCTTTCTCTATCAGTAATCATGTGTGCATTTGTATTCCTTTATAATTCTACAAGAAACAATAAGGATTTCAGGAAAAAACCCTGGACATTCACAAGTTCACGTTATGGTTTAAAGTCGGATGGTGAGGGTTGCAATTCCCATTATTTATTCTATTATTCTATATTTATATGTAACATGGTTGTTTCTATTTCCTCTTTGTTTAATCCTAATTATTTCTGGGAGTAAATGATTAATTTTGATATTCCTGGAACATACTTGTAAGCTGACTAGAAGTATTTGCCAAATATACAGCTAGCAATATTTGATGATCTGGATGTTCCTACACATAAGACTAAGAACATCGTAAACTATCTGAAGCATATGGAAAACACTAAGAAGCTTCTTTTGGTGGATGGAGGTCTCATCAATGAAAAATTAAAGCTGTCAACTCAAAACCTGCATTATGTCAACGTTCTGCCTTCAATCGTAAGTCCTACTTTATCTATTTTATTGCTTATTATGTCATGCAATAGAATTTTTTAAGTCCTCGGTTTCATAAATTCTATAGTACCCCATCTCATCTTTTGGTGGCCATGCCTAAACTTGCAGCACTTTGGTGTGAAAGTATATATTGGAAGAACTATTAGCATTATTTGTTTTTCTATTTGTTCTCTCTGTGCATTTGCCTCCTGTCAGCTTTACCCCTGTGCTCATGCTCTATCAGTGATTTTAATTTGCAGGGTTTGAATGTCTATAGCATATTGTTGCATGACACTCTAGTTATGTCACGTGATGCTGTCAATACAATAGTCGAGAGGATGCATACACCAATTAATCGGTAAAAGCAATATTCTGCTACAGCAGGTACTTGGAATTTGATGCCAAGTGGATCTGGTTATTTGTGGTGTAAGGAAGAGGAAAAAAGAAAGTAGTCAAAGGATCAGCAGCGCATGCGTTAGTACTTTTGGTGCCATCAAGCCGTTTAAATCCTTGGCTCACCCTTCCATATTGTAATAAACTGTGAGATATTCCTGCTCTCCGAGTAAAAAGAAATTTTAGAGGGTCAAAAGTTAATTAGGGAGGATATTATGGTTGATCGCCAGTTTGTAGTATTCTTCTGTGTTTTTACTTGAGTATTACTTTGAATTTTCCAACCATATGTTAGCGATGCATACAAAGCATGGGATGCTGATGATTCTACATGCTTAATATTTACGCCTGCTTATGCAACCCTGTGTCCTGACTGTCCATCTTGGCGAAGTGATGCTGAATTGCTGATTGTTCAATGTTGACATTAAACTACGGCACATAGTATCCCTTGGCACACCATAATGTTTACGAAAACAAGTATCACAGTGAACACGACCAAAAACGTAAACTATGTTATTCAAAAACAGAAAATTTTAAAGATAATATTTATGAGTGTACGGTCAAAATTTTTTAAAAAAAAGTCAAGCGATTAAGAGGGAGTATAATCTAATAATAACAGGAATAATAATAATAATCTTTAAATAATAAATCTAAATTTATGCTTCCGTTTCAAATTACATGTCCACTTTCAAAAAATCACATAGTTTAAGAAAAGTGGATATTCACAAATTAATTGTATTAAATGACCATAATATGTGGCATGAGTTTGATCTAGGAAATATAAATAAGAAGTATGTAGAGCATAATTGACTTTGGAACCATAATTTTGTTTTGAAAGTTGAAGTGGACAACTAATTTGAAACAAAATATTTTTTTAAAAGTGGACATATAAATTAAAACGAGGAGTATTAAATTAATTCACTGAATTCCATATTATTATTAGAATTTCGACATAAATCATGGATGCAATGAAGGACAATAAATCTGGCCCAACAAATTGAGTCCAATATTATATGCCGACCGTAGTGATTTGTAGGCCCAAAACATTTCAAGCCCAACAACATATGTAGAACCGCCCGATATATGTCGTCTCTAATTCGAGCCGAACGAAGCGTGAAGCTAATTTGAAAGCATTCGAGATCTGCTTCTGCCAACACAGGTTCCAAACCCTAACTCTGCTATTTTACACACACTCACTCACACACACAAATAGTGTCTATGTGTTTCTCATTACTCTGCCTTTTCAAAGGCTCTTAATAGTTTGATATACACAATTCCTCTCTTTTCTAAAACCCTAACGCCTCTGTTTTTTAGGGTTTCAGCTTCGTCGCACCGATTTTCTCGGATTTTTGGAGCTTTTTCTTCGGTTAAAGATGAGGTATGTTCACTCTGCTTCACTATTATAGCTACTGCTTACTTTAATTATTCGTTTTAATTACTTTAATTTAGAATATGTTATAGTAGTTAATCATGTATTGTAATTCCGATGTATTCGCAACTGGATATTTACAAATGCAGTTTTCGTGGTTTTGTTATGTTAACGGTTGTTTTAATTCTGGAATTGTAGATGACAGATGCTTTTAAGTTACCTATGTTTTATAATTGACTTGTTATATCGGCTTAATTTTTTGCGGTTACTGACTGTTTTTGTTTCGTGTTTTTCTTTGCAGTCGGCCAATGGATGAAGACGTTCCTGTAAGTTTGCTCACTTTGTTTCGTTCTGCTACTATGTTTACTGTATCTGCCCAGATTAGTGTTATTTTGGTTTCGAAATGTGCATACAGTAATTCCTTTATGACTTTATGTTTAGAGAAAATGTACGCTATGCTATTGCTGCATTCTTTCTATAATGCCTTACCACCTGTAACTAAGTGTGTGCCCTCCAAGGATAAATGTTAGTAATTTTTTTGAAATAGAAATACAATCGTATATTCGTATTAAATTTTTGAATTTATCATTATTAGTTTGAGATGTCCTTGTCAGGTACTAGTATAATTTTAAAAAGATTAAAGATCCGGTATGCTTTTTATATGAGCAAGAATATATAGAACCAAGGTCAATACTTCATGGAAGGGTGCAGGTTGCGCTAGTTATGATTTATTAGACTTGCAGCATTTTGTTTAATCCATTTTTTATCCATGATTGGAGTTCGTTATACCTCAAATCTTGTTGATGTTTCTCTATACTCCTTTATTAGCAAGAACATCCTTTCTATTCTTCTGTAGAGTATATTGCAGTTACGTTATTTATTGATATTTAAATTTTCTTCATACACTTAATTTTAAGTTGCATATATGCCCTTATAGGCAAAGACTGAGGAGGAGGACTTCAACACGGGGCCACTATCCGTGCTCATGATGAGTGTCAAAAATAACACACAGGTATGATCCTTCTATTGCTCAATTTCAAGCTCCTTTTTTTATATTACAACGATTTATTTACACTTACCTTGTAAGATATACACAGATTATGTTTCGATCAGTTTTCATTTATATTGTGCCCCATTAGGTCCTTATTAACTGCCGTAACAATAAAAAGCTTCTGGGCCGTGTGAGAGCTTTTGATCGGCACTGCAACATGGTGCTGGAAAATGTTAGGGAGATGTGGACAGAGGTTTGTTTTCGTATTAGAGTATATTATATTCTTATCCCTTTTGTTTTAATTAAAAATTTAACTAATGTTTGCCATAATGTTCCACTCAGCTTCCAAAGGCTGGTAAAGGCAAGAAGAAATCTCTTCCAATCAACAAAGAGAGGTTTATTAGCAAGATGTTCCTGCGAGGAGATTCAGTGATCATTGTCCTCAGGAACCCCAAGTGAGGTATGCAATTTTTGCAAGCAGGCCGATTAGATTTTTCATGTCTCCATGATGCCTATGATTAGGCTTAGTATGACTAATGTAGGTTGCATCCATTTGATAATATATCTTATATTTACAATAAGTTTACTCTTTGTTGTACAGATGATGAATACGAACCTGGAATCTGGAGCTACTTTGTAGTAGTAGGAAGAGTTGTACTACTTCATTATCTACTTATCTACACTCAGTGTTTTAACTTCAATGTGGTTCTTTTACCAGCTGAATAGTTTTAAGGCTTTTGTGTAATTGAAGTCTGGGAGCTGTATGATATTTGGAAGTTTTTATTCTATTGAAGTGATGCACCTCGTAGATTGTATTTTCCTTATGGTGTTTGTTTTCTCCCTTCATCCCAAGTATATGGAGCATATAAAAGGGGATGAAAATATGAGTAATATGAACCAACACTACTACAGATTTTAACTTACATAGCGCTCATTTTTTAGCTTGCATAGCTGTTTTAAGCGCTATCTAAGCCAGCGCTATGCAAGTAGAATCTACTTAAATAACACTTACGTAAGCGCTATGCTAGTATCGTAATTCAATAGCGTTTCCACAAGTGCTATGAAAGTAAGCGTTTTCCAAGTGCAAACACTTACATAGCGCTTCAATAAACGCTATATAAGTTGGATTTGTATAAGAAAATATTACATAGATAGCATTTTTAGATGTGCTATTGAAGTTATTTTAAAAATGCGTTTGCAAAGTGATGCATTAATGAAATTTATAATTTATAATTTTTCTAAATTTTATTTTATTTGTAATATTCTTAATATTTTCAATATATACAATAAAATTACACAAAGTGCACAATTTATATTACTCTCAAGTAATAAAAATGAATAATAATATCAACTTCTATAAAACCAACAATAAATCACTAATTCCGTTTAATACAAATCACTAATTACACAAGTAAAATCATTATACAACACAGAAGTCAAAATAAATAAAATTGTTCTCCTTCATCAACTGCGCTTCAACCACCTAGTAATGAACGATGTTATCCTGTAACCAACACAAAAAAAATTCCCCATGATTAATATGCAAACAAGTAATAAACTTTTGGATCCAAATGTCACTAGTTCCTTTTTAAATTGTTGTAAAAGCTACTAACTATACTATTATTGGAATAAATTAATTAAATGGTGGTAGAGAAAGAGATTTGTAGACATATATATGACACATACCAGAGAGGAGAGACGCGGAGGCCCAAGATGTAGGCAACTTTAGTGAGAACAGGGACAAGAATAGGAAGAAGAGGATCAATTCTGCCATTTCTGGATAACTTTTTTCCACATGTAATTAACTGTTTTTATGCATCTCTTTAATCATCCCGTCTATTTCTCTCTCTGACTTTGAATTCCCATTTCCTACTACAATCTCGGCTACCTGCAATTTGTCATATCTTCAGTGGTTAGTACAAATAGCAGTCATACCCTGACTTTACTCTACTTTGAGCATCAAAGGCCAGAACAAGAAAATTTCTACATGCCCCTCCGTAAGTCTATGAGTGAAATAATAGTTCCTAAGCAACCACACAACAGTAATTAAGGTAATGTATACATACCCAGTTTGTCCCTTCCAGCTGGCAATAGAATGAGGCCGCAGTATAGCCGGCAACCCCAGATGTAAGTGCATAACTGACAACCAATGCAGTAAACAGAGCAGCTCCCCTGTTGTATGGATAGATTCTATCGCCGACCAGTACTGCTAGCATGAAAACTAATATTGCACTGGAACAGTTAAAGGGCGAGTATGATGATCAAAATGCAGCTTAATAGAACTTTACAATCTATAAAACTTTACACAAATTCATACATGGCAAATAGCTGGGAGCAAGAACGGAGAGCTGCAACAAAAAATATGGTGAAAGTATTTAATTTGGAGATATAATTTGGTGAAAGTATGATGACCATTCATATTAAAGCAGAACTAATTAAAAGAAGAACAAATAGATAAATTCATATCTAAGTAGCAGTCCTTTAAATAAATAAAATTAAGCGGGGGACAATGCTTTTAACTTGTAATGCACTCAAATATAATGTATTAAATTAGAAGACCTAGATAAATAAACAAAACACCTTAATAAAAAAATATATTTAGAAGACTTCTAAACTGCATTGTGATGTGTGATAACGTCAAATCCCGTTCTGGTGCTTCCTCCGCTGTGTACTGGTGTCTTGCGGTGTAGCTGCTGGACGGGTGTCTGCAAAACAACACCGGAGGGGGGTTTGAGCCCCGCGGCGCCTCCGGCGTGAGAATGAGTACATGCGTCGGAAAATAGATAGACGAGAAATGAGCTATCTATGTGTGGTGGGTGAAGGTGTATGGCTGTTGTGTATGATGACTTAGAGTGTGTGAGAAATATGAGAGTGTGGAGAAGAAGATCCTTAAGCCTCTCATCCTTGGTCTATTTATAGGCCAAGGATTAGGGTTTAAGGATGTGTACCTTGGATCCTGCTGTCCATCTGTAGGGCTTGGATGCTTAACACCTGTCCAAGCGTCAGCTGAGGAATAGTATTTTGGAGTGTTATGAGGTTTGTCTTCATAGTGTCAGTAGCTGGCATTGGGTATTGTCCTTGTCATGTCAGACTGCAACTTGTTCAGGTGTCGGCTTGGACTCTTGTGTCCCGGTCCGGGGGAAGGATGGATAGGTTGCGTCTGGGTCCGGGATCATCTCCGGGGTCCGAGATCATCTCCAAGGTCCGGGATCGTCTCCTGGTTCTGAGATCATCTCCTGGGTCCGGGACCATATCCGGGTCATATCGTGCTCGGGTCCGGATTAAGCCAATCCAGAGTCCGGGTTAAGCCAATCCTTTTCATGTTAGAATGTGGCTTGTTCAGGTGTCGGCTTGGACTCTTGTGTCCCGGTCCGGGAGAAGAGTGGATAGGTTGTGTTTGGGTCCGGGACCATCTCCTGGGTCCGGGATCATCTCCGGGTCATATCGTGTTCGGGTCCGGATTAAGCCAATCCAGGGTCCAGATTAAGCCAATCCGGGTTATACCCTATCATTTGCCCCCCACTCCCTTATACAGATTTTCTGTGTGAGGGAGTTGAGTGTATTGTCCGGTGCGGGCTGATTGCGGAGAAGGTGGAGTTTTTCATTTGCCCCCTGTCCGGGCTAACCTGGACAAGGTGGAATTTTTGCTTTTTGCGCCTCTATCCCGGTTAATCCGGTATTAGGCGAAGAATCCTGCTTTTGCTCCTCTTCCCGGGTTGACCCGGACTAGGTGTGAAATCTTGCTCACCTATCCAGGTGGATCCAGACATGGTGTGAAATTTTGCTTTTGCCCCCCTGTCCGGACCGATCTGGACGAATTGGTGGGATTCTGCTTTTTGCCCCCCGTCTGGGTTGATCAGGGTAGGATGTGAGATTTTGCTTTTTGTCCCTCGGCCTGGGTTGATCCGGACAAGAGGTGAGTCTGGTTAGATTGCTCGGCATGAGTCCGGACGGGATTGCTCCACATGTGTCCGGACGGGATTGCTTGACATGAGTCCGGGTGATTGCTTTTTTTTTTTTTTTTGCCTTAGAAAAATTTTTCCAAATAAGATAGCTCATGATTGAACCGGGGTACTCGGGTTCTCAAAATTGAACCGGGGTAGCTTTTTGCTTTTTGCCTTGGAAAATTTTTCCAAGTAAGAGATAGATCATGATTGAACCCGGGTAGCTTTTTGTTTGTTTGCCTTGGAAAATAATTTTTCCAAGTAAGAGATATGTCATAACTGGACCGGGGTAGCTTTTTGTTTGTTTGCCTTAGAAAATAATTTTTCCAAGTAAGATAGCTCATGATTGAACCGGGGTACTCGGGTTCTCAAAATTGAACCGGGGTAGTTTTTGATTTTTGCCTTGGAAAATTTTTCCAAGTAAGAGATAGATCATGATTGAACCCGGGTAGCTTTTTGTTTGTTTGCCTTGGAAAATAATTTTTCCAAGTAAGATAGCTCATGATTGAACCGGGGTACTCGGGTTCTCAAAATTGAACCGGGGTAGTTTTTGATTTTTGCCTTGGAAAATTTTTCCAAGTAAGAGATAGATCATGATTGAACCCGGGTAGCTTTTTGTTTGTTTGCCTTGGAAAATAATTTTTCCAAGTAAGAGATGGATCATGATTGAACCCGGGTAGCTTTTTGTTTGTTTGCCTTGGAAAATAATTTTTCCAAGTAAGAGATATGTCATAACTGGACCGGGGTAGCTTTTTGTTTGTTTGCCTTAAAAAATAATTTTTCCAAGTAAGATAGCTCATGATTGAACCGGGGTACTCGGGTTCTCAAAATTGAACCGGGGTAGTTTTTGATTTTTGCCTTGGAAAATTTTTCCAAGTAAGAGATAGATCATGATTGAACCCGGGTAGCTTTTTGTTTGTTTGCCTTGGAAAATAATTTTTCCAAGTAAGATAGCTCATGATTGAACCGGGGTACTCGGGTTCTCAAAATTGAACCGGGGTAGTTTTTGATTTTTGCCTTGGAAAATTTTTCCAAGTAAGAGATAGATCATGATTGAACCCGGATAGCTTTTTGTTTGTTTGCCTTGGAAAATAATTTTTCCAAGTAAGAGATGGATCATGATTGAACCCGGGTAGCTTTTTGTTTGTTTGTCTTAGAAAATTTTTTCCAAGTAAGATAGCTCACGATTGAACCGGGGTACTCGGGTTCTCAAAATTGATCCGGGGTAGCTTTTGCTTTTTGCCTTGGAAAATTTTTCCAAGTAAGAGATAGATCATGATTGAACCCGGGTAGCTTTTTGTTTGTTTGCCTTGGAAAATAATTTTTCCAAGTAAGAGATATGTCATAACTGGACCGGGGTAGCTTTTTGTTTGTTTGCCTTGGAAAATAATTTTTCCAAGTAAGAGATAGATCATGATTGAACCCGGGTAGCTTTTTGTTTGTTTGCCTTGGAAAATAATTTTTCCAAGTAAGAGATATGTCATAACTGGACCGGGGTAGCTTTTTGTTTGTTTGCCTTAGAAAATTTTTTCCAAATAAGATAGCTCATGATTGAACCGGGGTACTCGGGTTCTCAAAATTGAACCGGGGTAGCTTTTTGCTTTTTGCCTTGGAAAATTTTTCCAAGTAAGAGATAGATCATGATTGAACCCGGGTAGCTTTTTGTTTGTTTGCCTTGGAAAATAATTTTTCCAAGTAAGAGATATGTCATAACTGGACCGGGGTAGCTTTTTGTTTGTTTGCCTTAGAAAATAATTTTTCCAAGTAAGAGATAGATCATGATTGAACCCGGGTAGCTTTTTGTTTGTTTGCCTTGGAAAATAATTTTTCCAAGTAAGAGATATGTCATAACTGGACCGGGGTAGCTTTTTGTTTGTTTGCCTTAGAAAATAATTTTTCCAAATAAGATAGCTCATGATTGAACCGGGGTACTCGGGTTCTCAAAATTGAACCGGGGTAGCTTTTTGCTTTTTGCCTTGGAAAATTTTTCCAAGTAAGAGATAGATCATGATTGAACCCACCGGCGGACCATGGTCCTCGGAGAGAGCACAGCATCCCAGACCCTACTTGAGTACACCACCCTGAATAGGAAATGGACCCGGATTCCCCCCTCTTCGCACCCTTCTTCTTCTTCGCCGACTTATCTTTCGGCTGTGGCTTCGGAAGGGTATGAACTCCCCCCAAGTTTCTCAAAGCAGCGGCAAAGGAGTCATTGGCAGACATAGCTCTCCAAAGGTCCGGGTTGAAATACGGAAGACCTGTCAAAAAACAAGAGAACCCGGGTCAACACAAAGAAATACTGCAGTAAATCATGCTAAGGAATATGCTACAAGCAAGAAGACCCGGACAAGACGGCAACATGTGGATCGCAAACATAAAGACCCGGACGAGACATTAATATGCAGGTGATAAATAAAAAGACCCGGACGAGGCATTAATATGCAGGTGATAAATAAAAAGACCCGGACAAGAGATACTACAAAAGTAACAACAAAAAGCTAAGGAAAAAATGCAACTCACAACCGCCCTCATGCAATTGGTTGTGCTGCATAAACGTATCCCGGGTCAACTGAAACCCGAGACAGTTACAGAACTCAATCAACTGAGCTCGAAACTCCCCAGTAGCTCCGGGCGCCCCAGAATCCGCCTTCACCTTCTTGTCATCTGCTTCTATATAGGGCATGAAAGCCAAGTCTAGACCCTTAAGCATGATGACTTCGCCGTTCCATCCCTTCAGTGAACTTTGATGCATAACCGGGCTCAAGAACCCGGATCCCAGACCACACTCTTTTGAGCGAAAGCGCAGTTCATATAGGGGCTTCACCCCGGACTTCTTAAACTGAAACAACATGCGGAACAACTTCAAAGTGGGATAGTAGTTCATCTTGTTGCAAGCCCACAGAAACCAGGTCATCCACTTGACCGCGTTCGGGGTCAGCTGCATCGGAGACACTTTCCACTCATATTTACATAGATGTTTGAAGAAAACATGCCATCGGGGATTCCACCCGGACCGAAGGTGTTCCATCCACACCGGGACGAAACCATCTGCAGGCCGGTGATAAATCATTTCCCCAGGCTCGGGCCACCTCCACTCGACCTCCGGCGGCAGTTGGAAAGCAGTCCGGATCATCCGATCAGCCGCATCCGGAGACATCTCTCTGATATGGGCCTTCAACGAAAACGGAGCCCGGATCCCAGTCAATTCCCGGAATCTCTCGTCGAACTCCTCTTTGTTATAAGGGCCCAACTTCCCGTTTGGATGCTTAAGCCGATAGAATCCGGCCATATTTGTATAGAATTGCTTCTCCTCGACGAGGGGAGCCTTGGTAATGAAGTAAGACTTCGAGTCACACCAGACCCCCTCCGGGGACATAATAACCTGCCTCCCAACCGTCTTTTTTACTTTCTGAAACTCAGATATCACCCCCGAAGTGGAAACTTCTCTCTCTGCCATCTTTACCCGGGCGCGGAAAGCAAGGGTGTGAACCTCGTCGCACTCGGTGTCACTAGAGAACTCCCCGGGTACCGCTGAGTAAGCGACGATTTCCCTCCTTGGCAGCCTAGGGATCCGGACCATAAACCTAAACGAAAAAGCAACCCGGGTCAGTTTTAGAATTCACATATGGTTACAGATTTTAGTTGGGTCCGGATCCCATCCTAAATTCTATGTGGAAAAGCATCAAGAAAAGAAAAACGACCAAGTACAAGCAACACTACCCGGGTACCAACTACAGCCACTTACCTGACTCTACCCGGATCCTCTCCTTTCCCCAGGTTTTCGTAAGTAGAAAAACACTACATACAAGAAAGCTACCCGGGTCCCACATACAGTACAGCACCACAAAATCCACCAAGTTGAAACCCCCAAAACAACCCAGAAACACCCACCCGGACCTAACACATGTACCCGGGTCGGAAATCCCACCCTTCACAATCATATATACAAGCCTCAAAACAACCAAAACAACCATATCCTAAAGCTACCCAACCCGGGTAAAACCTTCCTACCCGGGTTCAGTTCAAACCCCCGAAAACCCAAAAGCCACAAACACCTTCTTCATCATTTCAAAAACAAAATCAAGATCAAAACTCAAACCCTCACAGTTATACACATACAGATACATATACGCGACCAAGAACACTCAAGCAAAACTTCAAACTGAAACCCAGATTTGCGAAAACCAAAACCCCAAACTTAAAACCAAAACCCCAAACTTAAACACGAACGTCAAGCCATTTCGAATCAAAACACAAAACCACAAATCAAACTCCCAAACACGCAGCAAACATACGCAATATCAAGACGAAAATACAAGCGGGGCACTGGCAAAATTCGAAACTAACCAAAGCAACATCAAGCATACATCAAACGATACAATGTAAAAGGAAGAAGCAAAGCAAATCACTTACTTGGTACGGAGACAAGGAAAAAGAGCGAAACCGCAGGCAACAATCAACAAAAACTCCGATGAAAAATGAAAGACGAGCGAGCGGTTTTTTGAAGAAATGACAGAGAAAAACAAGTAAAAACTAAAGTGACAAGGAGTTGCGTGTATTTATATATACATAGCCGCAGTGATAGGCTACGTGGCAGGCCCCCATTCGTGGAGAAATAATAATTACAGCTGTAATTATTAATCTCCTCAAAAGCAACGACGGTTCAATTCTCAAGACGGGAGGAGTTATGAGAAAACACTTCAAATTCCCCCCATAAGACGCTTCACAACCGAGGAGCGGGATCCGGCCAATAACGGCGCCCCAGGTCCTTCACCTTCTACCCGGATCCACCTTGACAGAAGAGCAGGAACGAGGGGTTTCCATCCAGAACTGCGACCACCCAGACCTACCCGGGTACGAGGGCAACAACAAAGACTCTACCCCCACCCGGATCAACCCGGGTAGGGGGGCAACAACAAAGACTCTACCCCCACTCGGATCAACCCGGGTACGAGGACAACAACAAAGACTCTACCCCCACCCGGATCAACCCGGGTAGGGGGGCAACAACAAAGACTCTACCCCCACCCGGATCAACCCGGGTAGGGGGGCAACAGCAAAAACTCTACCCCCACCCGGATCAACCCGGGCAGGGGAGCAAACACAAACCTCTACCTCTACCCGGATCTACCCGGGCAGGGGGGCAAACATCAAAACTCCACATCTACCCGGGTCCACTCAAACAAAAGCGGAAACTTCACTCTACTCCCTCACATAGAAAATCTATATAAGGGAGTGGGGGGCAAATGATATGGAGTAACCCGGTTAACATGGACCCGGACCCACCGGCGGACCATGGTCCTCGGAGAGAGCACAGCATCCCAGACCCTACTTGAGTACACCACCCTGAATAGGAAATGGACCCGGGTACCCCCTAAACACACCCCTCGATCGGGGTCCCAACACGTACCAGCCGACAATTACTGCACAAAGCACAGACTGACACGATAAAGACAAGCATAACGGTCAACTACTGGCGATAGAGACAAGCCAGGGAACATTCCAAAATACTACTCCTCCGCTGACACCTGGACACGTGTAGGGGATCAAACCCCTACACGTGTAGGACCAGGATCCAGGTACGCACCCTTAAACCCTAATCCTTGGCCTATAAATAGACCAAGATCAGGAGCTTAAGGGTTACTCTCTTTTTACACTGATACATACACACACTTGCACTCAGCATACACTCAAACACTCTCAGCCACCAGCAACCACAAGCCAAACACCTTCACCCACCACACATAGATAACACTTTCTCTCTTCTTTATCCTTCCGAAACCTACGCTTACTCTCACGCCGGAGGCGCCTTGGGGCAAAACCCCCCCGCCGGCGTTGTTTTGTAGGCACCCATCCAGCAGCTGCACCACGGAACCACCCGTCACGGCGGAGGAAGGACCGGGATCGGAGATTGGCGTTATCAATGTGGCCAACCAAATTTATTCACACCCCTTTTGCACGAACTAGACATACATAAGAATAGCTTATATTGTGTATCGTTGTGCAGAGTACAATAAAGAATATGGAATTGCAAGTGTGTCTCCAAGTGTGGACAAACATGTCAAAGGATGGCCACAAAACAGAGGTAATGATAAAGAATTATAACAAACTAAACGAAAACTAAATTAAAGGTACTTTTCTAAACTAGATTCAGCTAAAACACACATTTCAAACAAAATAACAAAAAAACATGGAGCGAGCAATTACTAATACGTGCAATCATAATGAAACAATTACTTAATTTTTTATTTCTCAGAGATATGCCTTTAAATTTGTTAGTAAAAAGCATAGAACTAAAATCAATTCAATAATACCACTAAGTATCATAACTAATCAAATTCATATGAGAAGCAATAACTTTGCAAATTGAGACATGGATTATTAATCTGTACACCAGGTTAAGAGTTATGTGAAAAGAGAATAACCTAGCAAGTTATGATTTACCCAAGAAAACCCAAAAACAACATGATAACGCCAATCTCCGATCCCGGTCCTTCCTCCGCCGTGACTGGTGGTTCCGTGGTGCAGCTGCTGGATGGGAGCCTACAAAACAACGCCGGCGGGGGGGTTTTGCCCCAAAGCGCCTCCGGCGTGAGAGTAAGCGTAGGCTTCGGAAGGATAAAGATTAGAGAAAGTGCTATCTATGTGTGGTGGTGAAGGTGTATGGCTGTTGTGTGGTGGTTGCTGGTGGCTTTAGTGTTTTGTATTTAGCTGAGTGCAGGTGTGTGTAAAAATGAGTGTAGAGAGAATGAAGTTAACCCCCAGACTCTTGGTCCTTGGTCTATTTATAGGCCAAGGATTAGGGTTCGGGGGTGCGTACCTGGATCCTGGTCCTACACGTGTAGGGGTTTGATCCCCTACACGTGTCCAGGTGTCGGCGTAGAAGTAGTCTTTTGGAATGTTCCCTGGCTTGTCTCTATCGCCAGTAGTTGACCGTTATATTTGTCTTCATCGTGTCAGTCTGTGGCTCGTGCAGTAGTTGTCGGCTGGTACATGTTTGGACCCCGGTCGAGGGGTATGGTTAGGAGTTACCCGGGTCTTGTACCCTACCCCGGCGGTGTGTCCTGGTAGGGCTGGTAGATCGTGTTCTGTTGCTGGTGGTTTCCCGGGGAGCGGGGTTCTCAACGTATGCCCGGGTCCTTTAATCCGGGTTACACCATATCATTTGCCCCCCACTCCCTTATATAGATTCTCTATGTGAGGGAGTAAGTGGAGTTTTTGTTTTTGCTCCCCCGGCTGAGTGGATCCGGGTAGATGTGGAGGTTTGTGTTTGCCCCCCTGCCCGGATAGATCCAGGTTAAGGTGGAGGTAGGAGCTTTGCCGAAGTCGCTCTGACTGGGTAAACCCGGATATAGGTTGTGCTTTGCTCTGGATTCGGGTATCGGTGGTGACCTTTTCCCTCGCCCTGATGGGCAAGTGGGTCCGGGTAAGGTGATGATATCCGGGTCTAGAGTAAATGAATCGATAGCTCTCCCGAGGCATTCCAAGGGGTTTTTGTCTGAACGGTTTCTTTATCTTGAAACTTGAAAAGGCACGTCTTTTGAGGGGTTTGTAATAATTACGGCTGTAATTACCAATTTTTGTCGAATGGGAAATCGCCACGTGTCACGAGATGTGACTATAAGTACGGGCTTCCTTCACGCTTTTCATTTTTTACTTTTGCTTCTTCGCTTTTCTCTGTTTTCTTTTCAAAAATCGCTCGTTCGTGCTTAATTTTTTGCTGGAATTTTCGTTGGTTGGTGCTTGCGGCTTTGTTTCTCTTCTTCACTTTCGTACCTAGTAAGTGACTCGCTCTTGCTCCTTCTTTCCATACCGTATTGTTTTGATGTGTGCTTGATATTGCACTCGTAGTTTTCGAATTCCGTTAGTGCTTCGCTTGTATGCCGTGTTTTGTGTTTGTTGTGGTTATGTAATGTTCGTAGCTTTGTGTTTTTGATTCGAAATGGTTTCGATGTTTGCGCTTGGTTTGGGGTTGTGGTTTCTCGGGAATCTGGTTTTAGCTTGAATCTTTGTTTGAAAATTCTTGGTGTTCTTGGTCGTGTATATGTATCTGTATGTGTATAACTGTAAGGGCTTGGGTTTTGATCTTGATTTTTGGTTTGAAATGTTTATAAAACTGTTTATGGCTTTTAGTTTTTGAACTGGACCCGGGTGGAATAATCATGCCCGGGTAGGGTAAGTTTGGGGCATGGCTGCTTTGGGGTTATTTGAACTGAACCCGGGTTCGATCCTTCTGCCTGGGTTGGGTAGATTTAGGGTGTTTTGTTTTGTACTTGGGAAAGCTTTTTGTGCTGTAGTATGTATATAGGACCCGGGTTTGCTTTTAATACCTAGTATTCTTCTCCCACATAAATCTGAAAAAGGAGAGGACCCGGGTTGGTTTATAAGATGCGTTTGAGTGCTTCTTTCCGGTTGGTATTCTTCACATAGATTTAGGATGGGATCCGGACCTTAATAAAACGTGGAACAATCTTTGAACTCTTAAAATTGACCCGAGTTGTTTCTTTGTTTAGGTCCATGGTCCGGATCCCCGAGCGGCCAAGACAAGAGGTTGCTGTTCGTTCCCTATCTTCTGGGGAGTCTTCTAGTGATAGTGAGTCCGACGGGTTTCACGTCCTCGCCTATCGTGCTCGGGTCCGTGCTGCAAAAAGGCCGAGGCAAGAAATTGTTGCGTATTCGGCAGTACCCGGGGAATTTTCGGGTGATTCTGAGTCCGACGAGGTCCGCTCACTCGCTCATCGTGCCCGGGTAAGGATGGCCGATCGCGAGATTGAGGAGTCCGGGGTGGTTTCTGCACGCCAGAAGGTGGTGGTGTCGGTCGGACGACAAGTTATTATGACCCCGGAGGGTATTTGGGGCGATAGCAAATCGTTCTTCATCACTAAGGGCCCACTTGTCGAAGAGAAGGGTTTTTATGTTAATATGTCGGGGTTTTATAGATCCAAACACCCGAACGGGAAATTGGCCCCTTATAATAAAGAGAAATTCGATGAGATGTTCCGAGAGTTTCCTGGGATCCGGGCTCCGTTCCCGGTGAGGAGTTATGTCAAAGAGATGGCTCCAGATATGGCGGACCGGATGATCCGGGCAGCTTTTCAGCTTCCTCCCGAAGTCGAGTGGAGGTGGCCTGAGCCCGGGGAGATGATATATCATCGGCCCGAAGATGGTTTTGTTCCGGTATGGATGGAGCACCTTCGATCCGGCTGGAACCCCCGGTGTCACATTTTTTTCAAGCATTTGTGCAAGTATGAGTGGAAGATTTCTCCGATGCAGCTGACCCCGAACGCGGTCAAATGGATGACCTGGTTCCTGTGGGCGTGTAATAAGATGAACTATTATCCGACGTTGAAGCTGTTCCACGTTCTGTTTCAATTTAAAAAGTCCGGTGTGAAACCTTTGTACGAGCTTCGCTTCCGTTCGAAGGAGTGTGGCCTGGGGACCGGGCTCGTGAGTCCGGTGATTCACCAAAGTTCGCTGAAGCTTTGGAATGGTGAGGTTCTTATGCTTAAGGGTCTGGATCTGGCCTTTATGCCTTATATGGAGACTGACGATAAGAAGGTGAGGACCGACTTCGGTGCCCCGGGTGCTGATGGGGAATTCCGGGCGCAGTTGGTCGAATTCTGTACTTGCATCGGGTTCCAATTAACCCGGGATACATTCATGCAGCATGATAAGCTGCACGAGGGTGGTTGTGAGTTGTCTTCTCTTTTCGCTTTTTTACTTTGCTTTTGTAGTGTCTTGTCCTTCTGTTTGTCCGGGTCCTTCTGTTTGTCCGGGTCCTTCTGTTTATGGCTTGACTGTTCCTTTAGTCATGTTTCTTTAGTATGATATTGTTGGATTTTTGTCCCTGTTCTTTGTTTTTGACCCGGGTTTTCTTCTTTTTGGCAGGTCTCCCATACTTTGATCCGGATCTTTGGGCTATCATGTCTGCGAAGGATTCTTTTGCTGCTGCTCTTCGGAATTTGGGAGGTGTGCATGTGGCTCCGAAGCCTCCACCAAAGAAGAAGTCGGGGAAGAAGGGAGACTCGAAGAAGGGCGAGTCCGGGTCGAAAAGAGGGGAGTCCGGGTCCTCCCGTCAAGGGACGGAGGGTACCGGGCATTCCAGTGCTACTCCGCAACCAACTCCGGATCCGGAGTTGGTTGCTGACGCTGAAGAAGTGGAGAGCCCGGATCAAGGACCACAAAGAAAAAGGAAGAAGATTGATGCTGGTTCTTCACAAAGGGAAGTGATTGATATGACTGTGGAGGATCCGGGCAAGGCGGCTATGGAGGTGGTGGATCTTGGAGTCGAGGTTGAGGGTGGTTCCCGCCCGGCCCCTAAATTCGGCAAGTACCCGGTTAAGAAGGTGCTCGGGTTGATGTCCGAACTCCCCTCCGACCAGGACTGGGAGATGATGGAGGACGAGGGTCTTGCCTCGAATTTCAAAGAAATTGGGAACTTGTGGGGTCAGGTATCTTACGATCCGACTCCTCTCTCTCTCTTTTTTCTTGTACTTTGCTTTCCTTCTTCATTTTCTTAATTTCTGGTTTTATTGACCCCGGTATTCTGCTTCTTTTCTAGCTTGGTGGTCGTCTGGCCGGGTTCAATACCCATGCCTTGAACAGTTTGAAGCAGGAGAGGGATCTTTCCGTGAAAAGCCTTGCTCGGGTCACAAAGCTGGAGAAGGATCTTGATGTGGAGAAATCAGCCCGGGAGGCTTTGGAGGCCGGGATGGCCTCTAAGATCAAGGAGGCTGAGATCCGGAAAGAAGCTGAACTGGATCAGAAGATTAAAGATGCTGGTACCCGGGCTGATAGCGCTGAGAAGAAAGTCACCGGGTTGGAGAAGGAAGTGGCTGATCTGAAGAGGCTTTTGGAAGGGAGAGAGGAACCGGAGAAGGTTATTGCAGAATTCCAGAAGTCCTCTGCTTATGCGGATGCCTTGGCCGCCGCTGGAGCTCTTGAAGTCGTCCGGTGTTGGCATGTTGCCGAGCGGCACATCAAGACTGACCCGGAGGCTTCCTTGCAGAGTTTTATAGAGCTCTATCTTGCTGCTAAGGATGAAATCAAGGCTGGGAAAGGAGAACCGGAGCCTTACGAAGGCCCTTCTCCTAGCTTTCTTCCTCCTGCCAATCCGGGTGCTGATGCTGATCCGGGCTCTTCCTCTGATTCTGAACCGGTTGATGAGACTCCTGCTGACGAGACCCGGGATAATGAGACTCCTGCTGTCTGATCTCCTTCTCTTTCTAGTTTGTTCATATTTTGACTTAAGAACAATGTTTTTGTAAGACTAAATTTGTTGGATCTGGATGTTTGATTTGGTCTGGATTTGGATGTTTGTCCGGGGTTTATGTAGACCCGGATTTATGGATGGTTGTTCTTGCTGTTTCTTATCAAATATTGTCTCGCCGTTTTTACTCATGTACGCTTTTGCCTGGTGGATGCTTTTATCTGTTTTACATGATTGCTTGGATATGTTTGCACTTAGAAATTTTTCTAACTAGATAAAAGTGGATGGACCCGGGTAACATCTGCCCGGGTTGACTGCTTTAACATGTTTGCACTTAGAAATTTTTCTAAGTAAATAAAAGTGGATGGACCCGGGTAACATCTTCCCGGGTTGACTGCTTTAACCTGTTTGCACTTAGAAATTTTTCTAAGCAAATAAAAGTGGATGGGCCCGGGTAACTTCTACCCGGGTTGAGTGTTTAAAGGTGTTTGCACTTAGAAAATTTTTCTAAGTAAATAAAAATAGATGGACCCGGGTAACATCTGCCCGGGTTGACTGCTTTAACATGTTTGCACTTAGAAATTTTTTCCAAGTAAATGAAATGGATGGACCCGGGTAGATCTTTCCCGGGTTGACTGCTTTAACATGTTTTTGGTTGCCTTAGAAATTTTCTAAGTAAATAACAATATAGATTCTTTAGTAGCAAAAGACTTCATTGATATTCAGATGATTACACAGCTTTGATAATGATCAAAAGTACATGATTGCTTTCTAGGGATATATGGCTGTCTTCTAGGATCCTTCCTTCTCGTTGATCTTACTGATAGAACTTCCTCAACCTAAGACCATGCCAGGTGTTGGATATTTCTGACCCGTCCATATGCTCCAATTTGTAGGTGCCCGGCCTTAGGACTTCTTTGACTTTGTAAGGGCCTTCCCACTTAGGCATCAACTTGCCTGTGTTGGTCGGATCAGAGGCTTCGGTGTCCCGTAGGACCAGGTCTCCTATTTGAAAGTTTCTGACCCGGGACTTTTTGCTGAAGTGATCCCGGGTTTTTTCCTTGTATTTTTCCATTCTTGCGATTGCCTGATCTCGGACCTCATCTACCAAGTCTAAGTTGACCCGGAGTCCTTCTTCATTCGCAATTTCATCAAAATTGATCGCTCTGTGGGAAGGTGACCCGACTTCGATTGGGAGCATTGCCTCCGTTCCATAGGCCAACTTGAAGGGAGTTTCTCCGGTGCTTGTCCGGGGACTGGTTCGGTAGGACCAGAGAACATGTGGTAGTTCTTCCGGCCACTTGCTCTTGCTTTCTTCCAACCTCTTTTCAATTCCCCTCAAGAGGATCCGGTTAGTAACTTCTACCTGGCCATTCCCTTGAGGGTAGGCGACTGAAGACTTCTTGTGCTTGATGCCTCTTTCAGCCAGGTAGCTTTCAAAGTCCGACCCTATGAACTGGGGTCCATTATCTGAGACCAGGACTCTTGGTAGCCCGAATCTCATCAGGATGTTGTCCATGAACCGGATGACATCTTGTTGGTTGATCGTCCGCATTGCCTTGGCTTCAACCCACTTGGTCATATAATCAATGGAGACAAGCAAATATCTGAGGTCTCCTCTAGCCCGGGGAAAGGGTCCCATGATGTCTATCCCCCATACAGCAAAGGGGATCGGGGATAAGACTGAGGAAGGTAGGACAGGGCTTACCCGGGGCACGTTGCTGAATAGTTGGCAATTCTTGCACTTCTTAACAAACTCGACGGAGTCTTGATGAATTGTTGGCCAGTAGTAGCCTTGCCGGATGATTTTATATGCCAGGCCTTTTGCCGACATGTGATCTCCACAGATCCCTTCGTGAACTTCTCTTAGGCAATATTCGGCCTCCTCCGGACCTATGCATTTCAGGATTGGGGATGAGTAGGTCCGGCGGAAGAGTGTTCCTCCTTCGACAAAAAATTTGGCCGCCTTAGCTTTCAGCCGTTGTGCTTTCCCCTTGTCTTCGGGTAACTCTCCCTTCTCTATGTAGTTGATCAGGGGAGTCATCCAGGTAGGGTCGTTGTTGATTTCAAAGATTTCTTCCTGCTCTATTGTCGGCTTGTGCAACTCTTCGAAATAGACTGAGCTGTCCAGATCCGCCGAATTTTGGACCAACCTGGAGAGGTTGTCTGCTTCAGCGTTTTCTTCTCTGTTGACTTGCAAAATTTTGTACCCGGGGATCAGGGTAAGGTAGCTTTTTACCAAGGCTTGATACCTGGTCAGAATCGGGTCTTTGGCGAGGTACTCCCCATTGGTCTGTCTGACCACGATCTGGGAATCACTGTAGATGGTGAGGTTCCGGATTGACAAGGTCCGGACCAACCTCAATCCCGCTAATAGGGCTTCATATTCTGCTTGGTTGTTGGTTGCTGCGAAGTTGAAAGAGATTGCTGTTTTGATGGTGAACCCATCCGGGCTCTTCAGGATTAGCCCGGCTCCTGACCTTTCGGTTGTTGAGGAACCATCGACATGGAGTATCCAAGACTCCGGATTGGGTTCTATTGGGGCTTCCGGTTCGGTTTCCATAGGAGTTGACTGGTTTTCTGGGAAGTTGCATTCCACTACGAAGTCTGCCAGGACCTGGGCTTTGACTGCTGTCCGGGGTAGAAACGTTAGGCTGAACTGGCTAAGTTCAATTGCCCAGTTCACCAGTCTCCCGGAGATGTCTGGTTTGTGAATGATTTTCCTTAGCGGTTGGTCTGTGACAATCCTGATTTCTCTTCCTTGGAAGTAATGTCTGAGTTTTCTGGATGCGGTGATCAGTGCGAAAGCAAATTTCTCTAAGTTGGGGTATCTGGTCTCCGCATCTTTGAGGACCTGGCTGACATAGTAGACAGGCTTCTGCTGCCCGGCTTCTTCCCTGATCAAAACCGCCCCAACGGCAAAGGGTCCGGCTGACAGGTATAGGTAGAGGGGTTCTCCGGGCAAGGCTTTTGTCAGGATCGGGGGCTTGGACAGGTATGCTTTTATTTCATCAAGAGCTCTCTGGCAATCCGGGCTCCATTCTACCAATTTCTGATTCTTTGCCCCTTTTAACAACTCAAAGAATGGTAGACATCTTTCAGCGAGTTTGGAGACAAACCTTCGAAGTGCTGCCAAGGACCCCGCTAGCTTTTGAACTTCCCTCTGAGTCCGAGGTGGTTGCATCTCTTGTACAGCTTTGATCTTCTCCGGGTTGGCCTCGATACCCCGGTTGCTCACCATAAAACCCAAAAATTTTCCAACTTCTACTCCAAAGGTACACTTGTCCGGGTTGAGCTTTAGTTTAGTTCTTCTCATGTTTTCGAAGCATTCTCTGAGATCTGAAATGTGACCCGGGACCGAAGTGGATTTGGAGATAATGTCATCGACGTAGCATTCCAAATTTCTTCCAAGTTGGTCTTTGAAAATCTCATTCATTGCCTTCTGGTATGTAGATCCGGCGTTCCTTAACCCGAAAGGCATCAGTTTGTAAGCATACACTGCCCGGTGGGTTATGAAAGCTGTTTTGGCTATGTCTGCTGGGTTCATCTTAACCTGGTTGTACCCGGAGAAGGCGTCCATAAAGCTTAACATCAGGTGTCCTGATGTGGCATCAATAAGCTGGTCTATGCTTGGTAGAGGATAAGGGTCTTTCGGGCATGCCGCATTCAGATCCGTGTAGTCAACACACATCCTCCACTTTCCGTTTGCTTTCTTTACCATGACTACATTAGCTAGCCACTCCGGGTATTTGATCTCACATATGATATCCGCCTTCATTAACTTGCCAACTTCCTCATCTATTGCCTTCTGCCTCTCCGGGGCGAAATTTCTTCGTTTTTGTTTAACAGGCTTCTTTTTGGGATCGACGTCAAGGCTGTGCATTGCTAATGATTCATCCAACCCGGGCATGTCGTCCGGGCTCCAGGCAAAGACATCTGCATAGCTCCGGAGTAGTTGGATGAGTTCCTCTTTAAAAACAGTATCCAGGCCTTTTCCGATTTTGACTTTCCTTGTCGGGTTGTCTTTTTCGATCAGGACCGACTCGGTCTCGACCGCAGCCTCGACCTTGGTTAGTTCTTGTGCCGAGATCATTTGCTGGATCCGGGCGTCAGTGTTCTTTTCCACAAAATCTTGAGCTGAGCTCATGGTTGCTTTCTGGTTGCTTTGTCCAGGACCAGGATTGATTGCTCCCGGGCTATGACTGCCCGGGTCTAGGTCGATGACCTGGACTTCACCCTTAGGGTTTGTTCTCGGGTAGGGTCGATGCTTCTTGTTACTTCTCTGTTTTTGGAAGACGGTAGCCTTTCTCTTGTTGTCCATGTGGGTTTCCGCCATAACTAAGGCTTGGCTGTAACATACCCCGGCTGTTTCCGAATCTCCTTTGACTTCGCCTACACCGAATGGGGTTGGGAATTTGAATTTCAGGTGCGTGACAGAGGTGATGGCTTCGATTTTGTTTAGACCCGGACGGCCAATGATCACATTGTAAGAGGAAGGAGTGTCTGTAACATAGAATTTGATCATATGGACGACCTGGATTGGGGCTGTTCCAAAGCGGACCGGGAGGTAAAGAGTTCCTAGGACCGGGACGATGCTGTTCCCGAATCCGTATAAGGGGTCCTCCCTGTAGTCGTTCATCCGGATGTTCCCTAGTTGCATTCGGTCCATGGTATGTTTAAACAAGATGTTTGCTGAAGAGCCGTTGTCCACTAGGATCCGTCTGACCTCATTCTCGGCTATATCCAAGGTTACCACCAGGGCCTGATTGTGACCCCGGGTGACACCCTCGAAGTCCTTGCTGCTGAAGGAGATGACTTGTTCGGGGAAGGCTTGGATGGACATGACTTCTTGACAGGAGTCCGGGCTAGGGGGAGGGGAACAGGATCCTCCCAGCACTACGTTGACAATGTTTTTCTGTTTCCCGGATCCTCCTGTTTTGTCGGCTGTATTCCGGGCTATATATTGTCCCATGTTGCCTTTGTGGATTTGCTCTTCAATGAAATACTTGAGGGATATGCAGTTTTCCGTTTTGTGACCGTGGGTGCCATGGTAGTCACAATGTCGGTTAGCGGGTCTGCTCTCTGGAGGAGTCTGCATAGGTTTTGGTGGGTAGTAGAAGGGTTTGTCTCTGATTTCTTTGAGTATATCCTCTCGGGATCTGTTTAGAGGGGTCCATTCGGGCTCTGGTTTTGGTTCCCTGGTTGCTTTGTTTGGACCGGGGTCACTCCTGGACCCGGATCCCTGTTGGCTGGTCCTCTTGGAACCTGATTGCTGGATGAAGTTTGTCTGTCTGTCGGGTTTGAATTTCTTGTCCTGGTGATATTCTTTCCGGGGTCTATCCTCGACCTGCTTCCCTTTTGAGCTTCCTTGTCGGGTCATTCTCATGGCTTGGAGTACATCGGTTTCCTTGATGAATTTGGCGGCCATGGCATAGGCAGCTGCCAGGCTCTGGGGTTCCTTGTTGATCAGCTCGACCACATACCTCTCGTTTTGTTCCGGGTCTAAGTTCCTTCGGAATATGCTTAGGGCTTCTCGCTCATCCAGGTTGGAAATCTTGTTGATTGCTTCCTGGAAACGTTTCATGTAGTCTGAGAGTGCCTCATTGTCATATTGGCGAACCGTTTCCAGGTGACACATATGGAGTTCATGTGTCTTGTTTGCTCGAAACCTTCTAAGGAAGGCTTCCCTGAAATCTTTCCAGGACCCGATGCTCCGGGAGGGGATCCGGCTGAACCATCTCTGTGCCCCTCCCTTGAATGTGGAAGCGAAGAAACGGCACTTGGTCAGATCATTGTAGTAGTAGATCTGGGCTATCTGTTCGAAGTAGTGCAGGTGTTCTTCCGGGTCTCCCAGTCCATTGAAGGATTCAAAGTTGTAGTGTTTCATACCCTTTTGTCGGGGTATGGATTCCAAGGAGTGGCTGAAGGGAGTCAGGGTTCCCCCAATTTCAAGCCCGGCATCATTTCCGATTTTCCGGTTGAGTTCATTCATCATGTCTCTCAAGTTGGTTTGCCCTGGTCTCTCATCCTCTTCATCAGAGATGAGTTCGGGTGTTGTCTCCTTCCGGTATCGCTTGGACCGGGATCCTTTTGTTAACTTCTCCTCCTCGAGTTGGATCCGGAGGGCGATTTTTTGCTCAAGTTTTTCCTCTTCCTCTTTTCGGATCTGTTCTTTCCTTTCAGCCAAAATTTTCAGCCGGGTCTCTTCACTTTCCTTTTGTTTCTTTTTCTTTGCTTTGTCTCCGATCCGGTCAAAGACGGAACCCCGGGATTGACGGCTGTTCCCGGAGTCCTCGGATTCGCCGATGTCCTCAAGTCTGCGGTTGCTTTCCCGGCGATCATGGTACTGCCGGATGGCTTCAGCCAACTCCACATTGGTGAGTTGGGACAGGTGGAGGGTGGTGACCGGGACATCAGTATACTTGTACTGGTTTGCTTCGATCGTGACCCGTGCATCATTGGGGTTGATTGCTTGGTTCTCGTCTGGGTTCACATGGGTGAAAAGGGGTCCTGAGGCATGATCCTGGTTCGGGTTGTCCTGGTCTGTCTGAGGGTTATCCGGGTTCTGGGGAAGCCCCAGGTGGGAGCGTGTCCTTTTTGTCATGGTTTCAAGAACTCACACAGGGTGTATGGTTGCTGTTTTTGTGACAATGCTTGCAAATAGTATAGATAGTGACAGGGTGACAGAAATAGTGTGTACAGGTAGTCAACTTACTATTTTCAGAAATACTATAAGTAGTTAAGTGACAAAGTGTGACCAGGTGTGAGACAAAAGATTTTATGTGCTACAGACAAGATTAGGGTTTTGCTCAGGCAGGGTTTGCTATCATGCACACATCAAGAAAAACCATGGCTGAAGGTTTTGAGGAGCTGGGTGTTTTACGAAAGCTTACTGGTGTGATTTGGACCCCCGTTTCGGGGGTTTGTTGAAGAAGATGAGTCCAGTGGCACCGTGACCACAGGACAGGGGACACCTTCCCCTCCTTCTAGCGCCAAATGATAACGCCAATCTCCGATCCCGGTCCTTCCTCCGCCGTGACTGGTGGTTCCGTGGTGCAGCTGCTGGATGGGAGCCTACAAAACAACGCCGGCGGGGGGGTTTTGCCCCAAAGCGCCTCCGGCGTGAGAGTAAGCGTAGGCTTCGGAAGGATAAAGATTAGAGAAAGTGCTATCTATGTGTGGTGGTGAAGGTGTATGGCTGTTGTGTGGTGGTTGCTGGTGGCTTTAGTGTTTTGTATTTAGCTGAGTGCAGGTGTGTGTAAAAATGAGTGTAGAGAGAATGAAGTTAACCCCCAGACTCTTGGTCCTTGGTCTATTTATAGGCCAAGGATTAGGGTTCGGGGGTGCGTACCTGGATCCTGGTCCTACACGTGTAGGGGTTTGATCCCCTACACGTGTCCAGGTGTCGGCGTAGAAGTAGTCTTTTGGAATGTTCCCTGGCTTGTCTCTATCGCCAGTAGTTGACCGTTATATTTGTCTTCATCGTGTCAGTCTGTGGCTCGTGCAGTAGTTGTCGGCTGGTACATGTTTGGACCCCGGTCGAGGGGTATGGTTAGGAGTTACCCGGGTCTTGTACCCTACCCCGGCGGTGTGTCCTGGTAGGGCTGGTAGATCGTGTTCTGTTGCTGGTGGTTTCCCGGGGAGCGGGGTTCTCAACGTATGCCCGGGTCCTTTAATCCGGGTTACACCATATCACAACAAACCCTAAAATTACCTTAGTAATTACCTTAATTGAGTATACGAAAAGCCCCAAACTTATATAGCTAAACTTAACAAAACGATTTACATGAAATAAGGAAGAGTTGCAAAGACTTACAAATCAACTTGAAGGACAGAGTGCTCTACAAGACCCAAGAGTTAATAGAAATGATACTCTCGAGATTTTGATGATCACACTAACAGCAAGTTGATAACATAAAACTGTACTCTGGTAGCTAGCTGAGAACTAGATTATAACTGTGCTAACAGCTAATGTCTTTTGAAGTTATCATTGTTCTGTCAGCAAGCTTACAGGAATATTGACAGACTATCAGCAAGCTCACAGCGTACTGACAGGATGCTTATCGGATAAAGATCAAGTCCTATTTTCAAGGAGATTTGTTAGGGAACGTTTTGTGAGGACTCTAATACATATATATACAGTATATAAATATTAGAGCTCATCTTTTATCAAAGAGTTTTATTCAAAATCGTTTTCCTAAAATATAGGAGTTGATTTCAAACCTTGTTTATCCTTTTAGACTCCTACTTCTATTCATACTGTTTTGTTTTATAAACAAACGTTTACCGAGTTGTTTCAAACGTCTTTATGCTTTTACTCAGTAAAAATACATTGTTCAAACGTTCATTATTCAAGCAAATTAAACGTGAGGTTGTTGGGCCAAGAACGTTGGATAATTTGTTGAATTATGACCGTTGGAATGCTTGTATAAATACTTGAGTGTGGTTTTCGTTTTTGTGGAACAAGAACACACTTCAAGCTTCTGAAATACAACATACTTTCGTTGCAAAATCTTTACTGGAGCTCTAGTACTTATATTTGAATATATATCTATATTGAGTTCATAGTTTCGGTTGTATTACACTCATACATTGTATTGTTCAAAGTGTAAAGTTTTGTTGCTGTGTATCGAGCTTGTGAAACAAGGGAACAAGGGGACTAGTTAGCTAGAAGAGTATACCTGGGAAGTATAGGTCTTGGAGAGCTTTTGGTTCGTAGTTCAGGGGTTTCAGCAAGCTGATAACAGGAACAAGGGTTAAAGGGAGTTATATTATTGAATCATTGTAATTGTTAACATTATTGATTAATAATATAATCTCTTACCAGTTGCTAGGGGACCAGGACGTAGACCATTAGGGTTAGGGGTCGAACCTGGCTAAAATTCTCTGTGTTGCTAGCTTACTGATTATATCTGTTTTGCATTGCATCTGCATTGTTAGCTAGCTGACTGTCTACTCTGATAATTAACAGCAAGCTGTCTATGACAGTATAACTATTCGGTAACATTAAAAATCGGTCATATTAGCCATAACACCTATTGACCCCTCTCTAGGTGTGGAATTTCAAGAAATACCCAAATGATGAAAAGAATTTTCCCTAAAGCAGACTGAATATCGGAAGTTACTCGGATATTCTCGCGGATCGAAGCTAGGTGGACTTGTTGGATGCAAATTTTGAAGAAATCAACAAATAAAATTAAAAATAAAAGGACTGATTGCTAGGATAGCGTTTACAAAAGGGCTGTTTTGGTGTGATAATAATTAAAATAAAATACAAAAAACACTTAAAATACGTAAACTTGCATTGCGTTTTTATAAATGCTATCTAAGTTGTAACTTATACAGCGCTTGCTCAACAAACGCTATGTTGGTATATTATTTTATTTTAATATATTTTTTCAGTCCTTTTCAGAATATCTTGCACAGCATTTTTAGAAAAAACGTTTTCTAAGATATCACTTACATAGCACATCAAAATGAACGCTATCTAAGTAGTGTATCCCAAAGTTAAAATTTGTAGTAGTGCAACAAAGGGTTGCTAGAGCATTTTGAAAATCGTATTCCCTCCGCCCCTCTTATTTTTTTTACTCTTTTTTTGTATTGTTCAGACACATTTTTTAAGGCGGAAATAAAACACAGTCCTTAACTTTTTTTTGAAAATTTTCTTGAAGTTCAAAATAATTTATCCAACTATATTTTATGAGAACATTAGAAGAGTTTCGTAATTGAGGGGGCGGAGTTAATTAGAATGCATGCCAAGCTTCTGTAGCTGAGGGGGCGGAAGGAGCATTTATTATGATTTATGCCTTGTGAATGTGAGGCAATAAATGTAACTAAGCTATACTCACAATGTTAAAATCTAGATGCACAAATTTAGCTTGAACTTTTCAGGATCATGTGAAATTAAGTTGATGCTGAACAGCATCATAATATCCTAAATTCCTAATACAATGGCATAACAAGCATTATGGCATAGTATGGGTTTTGAATCCATCTCCAAGGACCTTCATATACCGGTGTGATTACACAATGGAGCTTTGTTTCTTGCTCTCATCATTTTTCAAATCACTGACCAGGCAAACCTGTTGCAGGCACTACAATTTAACCCCAAGAGTGACAAGTACCAAGAGCTTTAAGGTCCATGGTCCCCCCTTCTGCATCTTGTAGTCTCATTCCTGGTTGTATGCTTGTGATATACTCTGTGTTTATTAGTCGTGAAGAGTGTTACACTTAAACTTTCGATTTCATGTTACCGGGGGTAACTGGTAAGATGTATTTACCGGGCTACAAGTGGTGGAAATCACTTTCTAGTATTTCTCTCATATGTCTTCGACTTGATGTACCATCCCCTTCCCCATTCCCCAGTAAGTGCAACATACAGGTAGTGAACTAACTTCCTCCGCCCCAATCTCCACCGTCTTGATTAGCGAGAAGGTATTTAATTGAATTTAGAGCTTACTGCACTTTGCAACCCTCTACTTTGCTCGAAAAACACTTTGGTACATAGACTTCTAAACGTGTCAGTTCGCCCTCCAAACTTCTAATCCGTTAGCAGTTTGCCCCATTCCGTTAAATTTTCCGTTAACTTTGATGTTAAAAATAGTTTACAGCAGTTTGCACCACTAACTTTATATTTCGTTTTAGTTTGCATCCTTGAAACATTTTTTCATTAAAATCAATCATATTTCGTTAAAAACAGAATCAAGTATATTTTAATTTAATAGTTTGTATCTATAAAAAGAATTTTTATAATACAATAATATCAAAAAAATAATATGCTTAAGTTTGCTAATTAACTAATTGAATAACTGAGCAAAATATTTGAAGCAAAAAATCGTCACTAAAAGTACGAAATAAAGACTAAACTTTATTATATTATATTATTTGACAATGCAGACTAAAATTTATCTGTTCTAATACTTTTCGGATGAGCCAGAGTCGAACCTGGGGTCTTCCGGGACAACAGAGGATAAACCCACCACTTGAGTCACTAAAAAGACGATTTGAGAAAATGTACACGAGACTACAATTAGATAACTCAAGTGGTGGGTTTATCCTCTGATGTCCCGGGAGACCCCAGGTTCAACTCTGGCTCATCCGAAAAGTATTAGAACAGATAAATTTTAGTCTGCATTGTCAAATAATATAATAAAATAAAGTTTAGTGTTTATTTCATACTTTTAGTGACGATTTTTTGCTTCAAATATTTTGCTCAGTTATTCAATTAGTTAATTAGCAAACTTAAGCATATTATTTTTTTTGATATTATTGTATTATAAAAATTCTTTTTGAAGATACAAACTATTAAATTAAAATATACTTGATTCTGTTTTTAACGAAATATGATTGATTTTAATGAAAAAGTGTTTCAAGGATGCAAACTAAAACGAAATATAAAATTAGGGGGTGCAAACTGCTGTAAACTATTTTTAACATCAAAGTTAACGGAAAATTTAACGGAATGGGGCAAACTGCTAACGGATTAGAAGTTTGGAGGGCGAACTGACACGTTTAGAAGTCTATGTACCAAAGTGTTTTTCGAGCAAAGTAGAGGGTTGCAAAGTGCAGTAAGCTCTTGAATTTATTAGGAGGTTTTTTCATTCACGAAATTCAGGTATATTCAGTTAGGATTTTAAATTTTATATTAAAAATTTAGATTATTTAATTAGGATTCTGAATTATATTAAAAAGAAAATTGTGATATTCGATCATGATTTTAAATTATGCTTAAAAATTTAGGGTATCGAATTGAGTTTATCAAAAATTCATTAAAATATGAAAGTTTCTGAACGTTGATGGATTTGTTTGGATTTCATAAAATGATGGATTTTTTTACCTTTATTCATCATATTTTATTGTTTTTTTTTAAAATTTCTTCATGATCCATCAATTCTAATATTTTATCTTAATTCTATTAGACTCTACATAAATAAGATATAATCTGTTGCAATCAATACGTTATTACTAATTCACTAAAATCCTAATTGAATACAAAAAAATTCAAATTAAATACACTTCCAACGTGTGCATTCAATTGGGATTCTTAAAGATTTTTTTTTCATTCTTGAAAATTAGATATATTCAATTGCACTCCTAAAAATTGTATTAAAATTTTGAGACAATCAATTAGAATTTAAAACTATCGTTAAAAATTTGATGACGTGATTTTAAATTATACTTAAATTCAGTTAGTATTCAATTGATATTATTTGAAATTTATTAAAAATTTGGTGATATTAAAAACTGATGTATTTTTTAAAATTTTATAAAATAATGAATTTTCTGAAGTTGTTCCGTGTATTTATATTTGCAGCAATCTCTTCCCAATCCACAAAATATTGAAAGATTGTACTTACTTTACGCTACTATTTTATTTTTGTTAGGTTACGCTACGATATTTTAATATCGAATTTTTTGTGATTTTTTTTCCTTTCCTTTCTACAAAACAGCTATGATTCACTATCTATAAAATATTACTAAAACATTAAAATCTAGATTGAATAGGCCTCTTATGATTCAGTTCACATGTTTAAAAACTTACTTGTGTTTAGAGCCCCATCGGCCTCAGTCCTCACCATCCTTGCTCGGTTCTTCAGCAAAGAGAATTCCAAACCAGGTTTGCTAGTTTCTCCCTTTTAAGTTGGCCAGAATGAATATCTTGAAAGAGATGTTATCAGATGTCTTCATCAAACATGACTATAACGTTTATCATACGTTCAAGCTCTGTCCACGCCCTCTGCAAACATGTCCATAATTATGATCACATTTCTGACTTGATATCTACGTATTGTGACTTCGCTGTCAATAAGACTAGCCATAAGCCATTGGACCATTTCAGCTAGTCTCCATGGTTTTCCTTACACAAGGTGACACGGCTTAGATCTTTGCTTTGATCATGGTAATTGACCTCTTAGATCTTTGCTTTGCCCATAATTCAAACTCTTTTTCATTATAAGATACTCCATATAACATTCCTGAACATCTGAAACAAAACTGAAAGAGGGAATGTGGCAAGAAAATAAAATATAAAGGGTGCAGAAAGCTGGTATTAAAGTCTACAAGATAGATATTCTGCGATACACGGCTTATATTATAGTACAGAAGTCTTCAACCATTATAAAGATTGATATATCTGAAGACCCAAAACTATCACTACGTAGAGTAAACAAGAAAATAATATAGGCTCATGACTCTGCTGGCTGGCTGGCTGGCTGCTGCTGTACCAGGTAGGGGGTAGGAAGGAAAAGATAGTTCTATCGAACAATTTTGGCCTCCCTTGCGGTATAAAGGTATATATGTTCCGTGTTTAGGCTGTTGTGGCACCATCTTCTTTTTGATCACCGAAGATACGTTGCCTGAAGTCAGATACCATCAGAGGCAGACCCTTGCGAAGAGCTACCTTGGGCTCCCAACCAAGAAGATCTTTTGCCTTTGTGATATCGGGCTTCCTCTTGTGAGGGTCGTCCTCTGTGTTTGGCTTGAATTCGATCTTTGCATTTGGGTCTATTGTTTCCTGGACCACCTGCATTGATATACACATGAAACAATATTATTATTTGCCTCACAATACTGTATAAAATATTTTAACACAGCCTCTAATATTTCCATTAACACGAGGGATCAGTAACTTAATAACTATAAGTATTCAAATACAGCTGATACCTGAGCAAGTTCAAGCATGGTGAATTCTCCGGGATTTCCAAGATTGAAAGGTCCGACATGTTCTCCTTCCATTAGACGCATCAGACCCTCCACCTACCAGATAAAAGAAAGATCTCATGTATAAAATAGCTGCCTGATTTATTACAAGATCAACCAACTTTATGAGAGCCTTGACCCTCTGAAACAATATATACATTTTCATAGTTAATCCTAAAAGAGGCGGCCTTGGTACCTAATCCGATACAAATACTGTTGAAGGACTTTTTACAAGTCTCACGTCACGTGCTTCACAAATCAATGTACTAACTACTAATCAAATAACAGAGCAATCAGATATGTTTGTCACCAAATTAAAACCTCAATGTGTTATTTAGTAGTAGTAACTAGGGAGATGATACAAATTGAGATGCATTGCTTTTCCTGTCCTAGCGATGATTTCAATTTATTTTTTGTTTAATAGTTTAAACCATATTTTAAGAAATAGAACCATTTCTGTGAGCAATTCTTAATTTAATTTAAATGGGTAACACATAAGTAACTTCCCATTCCCGTGTAATGGGCATATGCAATGATTTGTTAGTCAGAAATCAAATACCACAACATCAAGGGAAAGACTCGATGGATTATAAAATTTAGCTAATAGGCTATGTTTGTATATAGGACTTTTTCATCTGAATAACTGACCATGCTTTAAAATGTTTGCTTTCCTGTGTTGATCATCTAAATTGCAGGGAACATTCATTAGGTAATTTTAGCCTTCTGATTCATGAAAATTTGATGAGCATTCATACCTAAAACAGTTTCAAGTATATTTCATGTATGCTAAGAACATGCATTTTAATTCAGAAAATATTTGGGGAAAGTTTTGTCATGGTAGCAAGTATGTCACAGTCTGTAACATCTTATCTACACCCGAAAAAATACTATTAAAAAGAAAGTCCAAGCAGACTAAATCTAATTGCAACTCAGTCTCACCTACCTATCAAATATATCAATTTACTAAACTATAATTAGCTAAAAAAATAGTATAATGAAGACAGCTAAGTAGAATTCCATCAAATTCACTATAATATGATCAAGACACATACCAAATCAGAAACATATTGGAAACTTCTTGTTTGCTTTCCATCGCCATAAACTGTCAATGGCTCCTTCCTCAACGCCTGTAGTTTCACCAAAATGCCATCACAACCACTACAATATGTCGGTACAAAAAATCAAAATGAACAAGATTAGGACAAAATGTGTTTACCTGTGCAACAAAATTGCTGACCACGCGACCATCATCGATACACATTCTAGGGCCATAAGTGTTAAATATCCTGGCTATTCTCACCTATAAATACAAAAATGTCAAACAGAAACACTTAGCTAAATCATACAGAACCACTCCGAACAGCTAATTGAAAATGCATACCTCAACTTCAGCACCTCTATGGTAATCCATTGTCAACGTCTCAGCTGTCCTTTTACCCTCATCATAACAACTTCGCACACCTGTTTCCGCAATTATAAAATTATTATTAATATTCAATTAAATGAGGTAGAAAAACAAAAAAGATTGCATCTTTGTACCAAAACAATACAGTACAAGATTAACAACATTTGACAGCCATTAAATTTTGAAATGTCAAATAGTACTCTCACATAAATAGTCATGACAAACTTTCAGACAGCAATGTATATTATAGTACCATGCAATTAAAAAGGACACGATCAGAGCCGTCCATTTAACTAACAAACGAGGGGTTTGATTTGACTAGAGAGAACCCGACCAGATCTACTTACACAAAGTCATGACCCTCAACTATAACTCAACACGTGGCTTTGGACACCAAACAACTCACCAAACTAAGAAAAGTACTAGTCTTCTGTTAAAAAAGCAGACCTGGCTCACATTAGCCACATCCCCTTGCAAAAGCTAAAATAAACCGCCGGAAAAATAAAACTAAAAAATAATAAAAAAGATCGAAATTTTGATAATTACCAATGGGATTGACATTGCCCCAGTAAGTCTCGACTTGTGGGTGTTGCAGAGGATCACCGTACACTTCGCTGGTGCTCGTTAGCAAGAAGCGCGCACCGATTCTCTTGGCGAGTCCAAGCATATTCAAGGTCCCCACCACATTTGTCTTGTAAACAAAAGTCAAGGATTCCAATTCAAATTATTAGATCCTAAAAACACTAAATGCTAGATCGGTGATTTGTATAGCTGAGACGAGACGAGAGATTTAGATGCGAATTATAATTGTGTAATTCGCATTTAAATCGCTATACAAATCACCGATATTATTGACATTTTAAAATGAAAGACAGATGTAAGGTAAAAAAAGGATATGATAGTCTTGACGGGGTTAAATTTGTAATGAACAGGAGAAGCAGGGCAAGCGAGATGATAGATCTGATCGACTTCAAGCAACAAGGGCTCAACGACGTCGTGTCGGATCATCTCAAACCTAGGGTTCCCAAAATGATGCATCACATTCTCCTTGCGCCCAGTGAAAAAATTATCCACCACAATCACACTATCCCCCCTCGCCATCAGCCTGTCCACCAGATGGCTCCCGACGAACCCGGCGCCGCCGGTGACCACAATCCTCCGCCCCTTGGTCTTGAGCCCCAGCGGGATCTTCCCGCCGGAGCTCACGAATTTATCGGCGAAAAAGTCGCGGCGGGGGGAGGAGAAGGAGGACAGGTGGGTGGTGGTGGGGTAGAGGTGGGAGGCGGCGGGGGAGGGGCGGGAGGGGAGGAGGGAGAAGAAGAGGGTGGCGATGATAATGCCGACGAGGGTGAAGATGAGGCGTTGCTCGCGGAGGATGTAGCGGAGGGGACGAGCGACGGAGAGCCAGGGCTTGGTGGGCTTGGGGGAGTAGGCGTCGGGGGTGAGCTGGGATTCGTGGCCCCGGAAGATCAATTCGGAAGCCATGTTTGAAGATGTGGAAGAGAAGTGGACTCTCGGGGGAAGGGAGAAAGAAACGCGGAGGAATAGAGTTTGGTTTGAAAGAGTGATATTTATGCCGGGGAGGTGCGATTTATCAAATTATGTCACGTAGCCTATGTTGCTGCCCCTACAATTTTTCAAAATAATAAATATGGTCACTAGTTTTTCAAAATTAACATAATACTCTCCGTTTATTTATATTAGTCGATTTGACTTTTTCACATAATTTGAGATGCAAAAAATATACTTAAACATATTGTTTTCTGAATTTTTTTTCTAAATAAAATTTTAAATTTACTTTTTTATTTTGAAAAAAAATTGAAATATAATATGCAGAAATACGTTTTCCTTGACGTCAAAATACGTGCAGAGAGTCAAAGCGACTAACATAAAGCAACCTAACCAATTTAGTACAATCTATCTATCTATGTCTTTTATATTAGATCCGAGTCTCGTTTCAATTCTATTACAACATGTAGTAAGAAAATCTAGAAAAATTTATAAAAATATTCAATTTTTTGAGTTTATTGGTTATAATTACTGTTTAATTTGTAAATTAGCTACACGTTCATCGAAAACAGTTGGTTTCACGTTTTAGGTCCAAACGAGGTTGCATATATAGTTATACCGTATTTTCATAAAAATAAGTTAAAACTTGAATATATATTTTAAAATTTTAAAATTTTATATATAATATATATGTAACTAAATTCAATTATATAAAAAACAATTATTTTTTGACAAACGAATAATTATATTTTTTTTTAGGATAAATTGCCTGCTAAATCTCATTTGGAAAATGGATCTTTGGTTTATTAAATAAACGATTTTAAAATATATATATATATATATATATAGGGTGAGGTTCAAATTAGAACCAATATTAAAATTAGAACTTAGGACCACACACATCCATTAGATCAATATGAATTCAATGGTCATGATGTGTCTAGCTATATTATATAAATTACTCCCTCCATCCCAAATTAGATGACCCCGTTGACTTTGAGCACACAATTTAAGGTTCATTGACCGCATAGATACGTGACTTATTTTTAAAATTTTATTTTTGCAAATAAAAATTAAAATATGAAATTTTCATTTATAAAAGAAAAAATAAAAAAACAAATTTCGGAAGTAGACGGTCAATGCACCTAAAGTTACGTGCCCAAAGTCAACGGGGACATCTAATTTGGGATGGAGGTAGTACAACTTAATGCTATTTAATATACCTTATCTTATATGTAAATCATTATTACAAATCATAATAATCATAAAATGCTACCTACTCATTATAATAATCAGTCAATATATATGCACTTTGTTATAAATGCAAATCAAATCTACAACTTGTGATTCTCAATCAATTTTAATAATATAATATTGTAAAACACGAGATTTTGTTGCAGTACATTTAATATTACAAAAATGAGATATTGTTGCAATACATATCTAACTAAAATATATTACAAAACACAAAATTCTGCTGCAGTACATGTAATAATACAAAAAACAAGATTATGTTGTAGTACATATCTAACTAAAATATATTACAAAACACAAGATTCTGCTGCAGTACATATCTAGCTTATATAATATTATACAACACAATATTCTGATACAATACATATCTAGCTCATATAATATTACAAAATACGAAATTCTGCAGCAGTACATATAAATAATAATAAGATATCAAAACATACACATTCGAACTCTTCGTATTTTACTGAGATATATGAATTAAATATTGAATGTATTTTTATTGCAAAATGATCAAATATAAATTAAGAATGTGCATTAATTGAAGGCATGTATATTTAAATATGTATCATATTAAAACAATTCATATGTTTAATTTCATACATTAAAATTACTTTCATTTAATGACTATTAATGTGGTTCTAAGGTTCTAAGTTTAAGCGGTTCTGTCTGGAACCTGACCCTATATATATATATATATGTACTTGTTTCAAAAATAAATAAATTATGTACTAATAAATATTTAAGCGGAGCTTGCTGGCCGGCAAGAGAGTAAATGTCGCCGGGAAAAGGTGGGACTATCTCTTATCTTGCGCGTGCTGTGTCCTGTCCTACATTCGTGCTTATATTTCTCTTTTTTTCGTCTGCTTCTCGTTATGTTTTTTAGATTAGTTTACGTTTCTCACGTCACACTTAGTACTTTATTCACATTTTTTTTGTTTATCTCCATCGGTTTTTTAATTTTTATATTTATCACATTTTGATGTAGGCAAAAGATAGCTGTTTGCCTCTTTGATGTTTCTCGCTATGATTTTTATTTTGCACAAACAATATGAAAACCGTGAACGTGTCGAATAAACTTTTGGACTATGGTCTTCGAGAACAGCAAAGGTTAAAAGAAAGATCTCTTTCTTTTTCTGCTTTAATTTAAAGTTAATATTTTTAAATTGAATCTCGGATGCTTTTCCTATCTTTATTCCTTGAGTTAGAATATAATATTCTCGTAACTGTGATTTGTATATATCGGAGGAGATGGAACGCGACACACGACTAATATAATTTATTATTAATTCATCAAAATGTATTATCTATATTTCATTAATATAATTAATTAACTATAATTTTATTTCTTTTAGAAATACTCATACATATTTATATTGAATTTAAAGTTATCCGGCTTGCACTCTTTAATAAAGAGACCCCCTGTATTTACAACAGCCACACCAATCAAACTCATCCAAATAATCATTATTTAATATTTTAAATTGGTGTAATTGTTATAAATGTAATATTTATTAAAATCTAAACATATTGTGTTTATTATGTTTTTAGACAAAACAATTTATATAGGGCCTGTTTGTTTACCAGAAGCAGCTTCTGCTTCTGACTTCTGCTTTTTTTATCCGTTTGTGTAAAAAAGTAGAAGTACTTTTAAGAAGCTGGGAATCCTAACTTCTCTCTCACAACTTCTCTTTTTTTCCAAACACTTTATTCACTTATTTACTTCTCACTTCTACTCCACTTTTTTAGTTTAAGGAAGTCAGTTTTTTTAAACTTGTCTAAACGGCCCTATAGACTATTTGACCGACCTGCGGGGGCCAATGGAAGCCACTACCAATTAGGTGGAAAACTAAGGGTAAAGTAACACTTAAGCTGCTGCCTCCTTCATTTAGAAAAGTCAAGATCTATACTAGCCATCTATTTTCATCTGAATATCAAAATGATCATTCTTTACACGATGATCATGATACAACCAACAAGGAGTAGTTTCAAGTTTCAACTTCCATTAAAAAATACAGTAATTCTGTTCATCGAATCATCTCAACTTTACGTAAACCATCGACCATATGCAGAGCCGTGCCTGAGATTTTATGTGCCCTGTACAAAATTTTAGAATGATGCCCTATAATTAAAATAAAATAAAATAATAAAGTAAATAAAATTCAAAAATTAATTAAATATTTTCTTTTATAATATAATTTAAATACAACGAAGATTAAGAGATAAATTACAAGTACATGATTAATAAGATGTAATCATTATAAACAAAAAAAACAATGACATAAACCTAATTTATATGTAAACCTATTTAAAATTTTATATAAATATATAATTTAATTAATGTAATTTTATAAGTTAATATTTTTCATTTAATATGTAAACATTGCATGTAGTTATAAAATAAAATAAATTAATCACCTAAGAATTGAATTACTAAAAAAATGATAAAATTAGAAGTTGTCTACAAAATCTTAGTGTTCACGGTTATATTATATTTTAATGAAATAAGTAAGACCAGTAGTCTATATTAAATTATTAGGATTAATTTTAATCTTTAAGATCAATATAACATGTTTTAAGTTTACTTATAATTATAATTGATAATTAGTTAGCATGTATTATTTTTTAAACTTTATCTATCTGCACTTTTTTTGGAAATAAAATTATAATTACTTTTTTTCCAACAGTATATATTATGTGTATAAGACACTAAAAAATGGGCCCTCCAAATTTTTGGGCCCTGTTCCGTTGAACACTTGGAACACCCTCAGCCACGGCTCTGACCATATGAGACACGCCCCCGCTGGCTTACGGGGCTGCCGTAGACATGTCCTGTTGATCTATATCTATATATTTACATTTATATTTCTCCGTTCCGTCCATACGCATATACTCCCTCGGTCTTTTTCATCTGTCTATAAATTTTTCAGCCCACGTATTTTGAAATTCTAATAAAATATATTTTTTAATTAAAAATATAATATTTAATTTTTATAAAAAAAAGTTATTTATTGTTTTAAAAATTTATTTCTTCTTTAAAAAATTTAAACATCATATTTTTATTTAGAAAAATAAAAATAATTTTTGATTAAATCATATTTTATATATAAAAAAATACACGTCGAGTCTTTGGTGACAATATTAATGCATTTATGGTAAGTCATATAAATTGAATACAGGGTTTCTCCTAGTGGAAGAAAGAATGAAAACTGTTTTAGAAATAACTTGATACTTTAATTACACAGCTCAACGTTTGTGAGGATATAATTTAGATATAAAATCTAGGGAATTTATCAAATATACTACTTTTTAGGATCTTATTTGCAAAAATATCATCTTCCTAAAATAATTGCATATTTACTAAACTAAGTTTCTAAATTGCAAAAATACTACCCCTCCCCCTGCAACTAAATGCAACCTCATATGCAACTGAATGCCTGATTTCAAGTTCCACTTTTCAAATGTCATTTTCGACCTCATCCTTGCAATCCATATATATATATATAGATTCTGAAAATCTGGTCGAAAATGACATTTGGAGACTGGAACTTGAAATCAGGCATTTAGTTGCATTTGGTTGCATTCAGTTGATTATATTCTGATCTAATGGCCCCGCCAGGGGCACCCATACATCAGTTGTAATTTACAGTTTTCAGTTGCATTTAGTTGCTTATGAGATTGCATATTCAGTTGAATATTGCCCCTGCGGGGCCTGCAACCCAAATCCACCACAATATCACCCCACCCTAAAAAAATTCAGTTGCTTATAAGGTTGCATTCAGTTGATTCTATTTTGATCTAATGGTCCCGCCAGAGGCACCCATACAGTTTTCAGTTGCATATGAGATTGCATTCAACCATATGCAACTGAATGCAACCTCATATGCAACTGCAACTCCTGATTTCAAGTTCCGGTTCTCAAATTTGAGAACCGGAACTTGAAATCAGGAGTTCAGTTGCATGTGGTTGCATTCAGTTGCAGAAGGGAGGGGTAGTATTTTTGCAATTTAGAAACTTAGAGGGCGTTTGGTTGATGGTTAATGAGCTCGGTTAACGGGAATTGGAACCTAATATCCATACATTGTGTTTGGATTAGTAAAATTTTTGCTTGGAATGGGAACCTCGTTCCCTCTTGAAGGGTAAATCAATACCTCCACACCCCTTGGGTTACCATTTCCCATACCCTCCTTTCCCATACCCCACATTCCCATTCCCCATTCCCATTCCCACCAATCATCCAAACACCCCCTTAGTGTAGTAAAACTGCAAATAGCTATTCTTGAGAAAAGTAAATTTACAAAAATTTATTTTTTTCTATATATTTATGAAAAAACCCCTAAAATCTAAATGTATGCGTCACACAGTAAAACTAAGTTAATTTATACTATTGCGGCATTGCCTATTGGCCATTGGTATGGTATAGCTCTGTGTGATTCACATGGCTTGCTATATAAATCAAAAACAACAACAAAAGAAAATCTGCTTTATCCTTTTGTTAAATCTCTTCCCTTAAGAATTGTTCATCGGTGTCATTGTAGTTGGTGACCAAATATTCCTCGAATTCTTTACTATAAAAATTCGGGAAATAATTTAATAGGAAAATCCAGGCTCTCGAACGGGAGACTGAGACAGAAGCTTTTACCGTACTGGTTCAGAGAGGATCCGCGGTAAGGGGAGGATGTAGTAATAATACATCACGTCCTTAAAATAAGGAAAAAAATAACAATTCAATAACAAAATATCACCGCATCTATATACATAATTGAAATTGTACAACAGTCGAGCGATTTTAAAAAATATATATATGTGATGTAATAATATTCATTGATGTTTGGAGTAATGAACCATAAATATATCACTATACGATTTTTTATCATCAAATCAATACCCTAGCAATCCCGGATATGATGAATAATGAAAAAATCTAAACAAAAATCAAATCTTCACAAGGAGAGAGACCAAACAAAACCAAGATAAATTGGGAATATATTGAAAAAAACAAAAAACTTATTAAGAATAATAAAAAGAAGATAAGAGTTGGACTATTCACAGATAAAAGCCAATAGAAATCCGAGATAATAAAGACGCTGTTTTTCAAGAATAATAAAAATTTTAGGATTTTACATTTTATTATTATTTTAAATTTTATAAAATTATACTGTTATAAAATTTGAAAATATAAAAAGTGTTATTTAAAAAATTTGCTCAATAGATGATAAATCTCTGATTAGACCATCTAATACTCCCTCCGTCCCAGTCAATAGTATACATCGGGGGATGGGGGCGCGACACGGGTTTTAATGCTTTAAAATAGTATAGTTATGTAAATTATTAAAAAAAAAATGTATAAAAGTATAACATTTCTACTTTTATACAAAAAAAGAAAATCTTAAAAATAAATTGTAGAACTATATTTTATAAGAGCCTTAAAAAGCGTGTCGAGCAGTGAAAAAGAAACGTATATAATTGACTGCTATAGAGGAAGTAGGTAATTGGTGAGAATTATTTTGAGATTGACCTCACGTTAAATCAATAGTATCAGAACAGTTACATGTCTATTTTGTTTTCTTGTTTTGATGAGACAATTAAATATCAAGAAGGTTTGCGGAAGTTATGAATCCCATCTTGGCGGAGGCAATTGCAGTGAAGGAAGCGCTGAGTTGGGCCAAGGAAATGGAATGGAGCAGAGTAACTATCGAGTCAGATTGTCTTGTGGTGGTGCAGATGATCCGTAGTACAGCCCCCATGAGATCAAGATTTGGTAAAGTGATTGAGGAGAGCAGGATGTTGAGTAGTATGTTTAACAACCTAGAGTTGTATTTTATTAAACCATCTGCGAATATGTCGGCACATGAACTTGCTCAAGTGTAACATATGTATCCTGATCGTAGCTTTGACTGGAGTTCTGTTCCGGTTAACGTTAAGAATTGTATCTTGAATGATTTGAATGAGTAATGAAGTTGCATTCTGTCAAAAAAAAAATAAAAAAATCATTGCATCTACGGACTCCGCAATTATACAAAGACAACTATAAAAGATCTTGTATTCAAAATGTCACTGTGAGTCCGGTAAAGTTAATAACTTATGATTTAATTTGATTTATGATTTAACCTGATAAGTTGGCACTTATCAGTAATCTATGAATCATTGAAAATAGAATAATTAAAGTAAAATTGATTTATAGGTAGGTATATTTTATTAATAATTTTTATCAAAAAAAATGAATTCATTGAAAAAAAATGTCTCAAACCAACTTCTGGTTCAGTTTCTGACCTATTTCCGACTTTAAGTGGCTGTTTGGCGGGGCTTTTAAGCCCCGCTTCTGGACTTTTAAGTTAGAAGCACTTATTTCGTACCGTTTGTGTAAAAAGTCGAGAAGCACTTATAAAAAGCTACGATTCCTAGCTTTTGTTTCATGACTTCTGCTTTTTTCCCAAACACTTTAATCACTTATAAGTCTTAACTAACTTCTAACTTCTACTTCACTTTTTTATTTTAAGCAAGAAGCACTTATTTTAAGCTCACCCAAACGGCCCCTAAGTCGGCTTGTGACTTAACACAACACATATTTTTCAGTTTAAAGTTGAAATTTATTACACAAACACACAATTTTGAGTTTAAAGTTGCAAATCGTTTCAAGTCCCGGATTGAAGCTAGGCTTTATATCACATGGCGCGATCACAAAATATTAGAATAATAAAATGTTTATTTTGCGACAGTTTGGCGTAATTTTAAAAAAGTTAGTACCTATTATTTAAATTAAAAAAGTGAATTATAAGTGATAAATGAACTTAACTTTTAAATTATTAAAAATGTTTGTACTTATAAGTTCATTGATTGTTTAAGCATTTAAATTTATAATTTTAAAAAATTAAAATATTAAAATTAAAGAAAACTTCATTAGGAGTAATAAATAAAGGTTATTACATAATAAAATTTTATAAACTTCATAACAAAAATAAAAATCACTAAAAAGGTCTAAAAAATCCAGTTCTGACTTAAAAACCCCAAAGAAGCACTTCTCCTGCATTTACTAACCACTGAGTAAAAAGTAAAGCAGTTTAAAGAGTTAAGAGAACTCAGGAAGTAGTTAAAATAAGTGTTGCTAAACACCACCTTTTTATGTATTTCTAAAGAATTGATATTTGTTTCTTAAAATAAATAACTAAATTTTTTGAGGAGATGTACTATGTACAAATGAACACCTTCTTTCTCATTGCTCTTTGAATTTTTATGTTCAATTTTTGTTATAAAGAAAAAGGTATATTATTCATCTGTACCGAATCCATTCTATTCTTCCTCTTATTTAACTCCTTTTTAATATACATGCATAAAAAATACGATATAATGTTAGTACTAGAAATTTTCTGGACATCTCATATATCTGAATTGTGAAGAAGAAGTTGACTATAATAATCCACTTGTAGTATTGTGACAGGTTTTTAGTAGTCCGATCCCGGTTATAGTCATGGTTTGAAATTTGAATTGATAGTTTACAAACTTCAGTCGTATGGTGTGAAAAAGATAGGTTCATTGCTTATTAGGATTTAGGAAAAATGAAGCTTGTTTCTGGGCCAACTGTATATAGACAAAAAACAAAAACCTGTTACAACTTTTGCAACATTTTTGGTTAAAATAATAACATTCCCCTCATTTGCTTATGTTGTAACGGGGAAGAAATGAAATGACTAAAATTAAATAAAAATAATAAATATATGTGAGAAATTTTGAAAAATAATAATTTGACGAGTATAAGATTGTTATTACCATATCAAGAAGAAATCGAGGAGATGATGAATGAAGCATTGCCCAACAAGTTGGGATGTGATATATGTAAAGGATGTGAAAAAATATATTATATAAAAAACTTAAGACACATATATGATATATTACAAAAAATACGTGAAAGTAGTGAATGAAATATCATGAAATTATATTTTATAGAAATTTTAAAATACGTGCAAAAAATTAACGCAAAGATTGTGTCAGGACAAAGGGAGGAGCAATGACACACTAGCACCATTTTCTGGCTTGATGACACTTTGCATTGTTTTAGTAACAGACTTCTTCATTTGTATGTTTGGCTTATTTGAACATGATACTGAATGCTCCCTTGTAAACATACGGGACATAACATGACAAAATAGAAGAGAAAAACGATTTTCAAATAACTAAAATATATAGAAAAGGGAGTCAAATAAAAGAATTATTGCGAGTGTAAATACAGCTACAGACACGTTGTATTTGAAAAAGCGAGATGTAAAACTGTGACGATCACATGGGAGCCGGAAATATAGTGTGGACTGGGGAGGGTTTGTACTTGGCTACTCGATTAATGTATATGTTGATGTGTTGTGCGTTTGAAGCGACAATCAACTCTTTTTACCAGACACGTGAAGCTCGATGCTTGAGGGAGGCTTTACACTCGTTTTCCCACACTTTTAGCAGGTGAAAGTTGAAACTAAAGTAAAAAACTACTGACGTGCCGCCAACATTCGCATCACTTCTCCTCTCCAACTTTTTTATGATATTTCTTGTTTTATATTATAGACACTGCGATATCAATTTTTTTTTAAACGTAGGAAGCCACAATCGCTACACTTTGAGTGCGCACTGGGTATACCCACGGCCTCACGATATCACTTTAGAGAGCCAAGGGTTGAACGTGTTTGATTTTTTAGAATATTATTATTTAGTTTTAGAACAATACAACAGTTGAAAAATAGAATATTTGTAAAATAATTATTCTCACTGAATATACAAACAAATTGCTCTTACTTAAATTAGTGCATAATTCATAAGTATTCTATTTAAAATATAAATAATATAAATGTGTTAGTTGATGTAACAATTTGATCAATTACGACCAATCTAATTGACAAGTTGGTGCTATATTATGGGCTTCTGTCGCGTGACAATGCATCGGCAAATAGAGCGATCGATCTAGCAGTCAGTTGGAACTGACCAAGTGATCTAAAACTAGTTAGACCAAGTCGTATTTCTTGTTACTAGTTGAGAAACCGCGCGTTGCGGCGGCCTATAAAAATTATATTAATAATTTAATATTAATATATATAAAATAAAATAATTTTGTGGCTGTCTATAAGTATATTAATGATTAATTAATATTTGCAGGAGAAAATAAATTTTTTATTATAAAAATCTTGATGTAATACCAATAATAATATATAAAATTGTAAAATTGGATTATAATTCATGGTGAAAAAAGAAAATAAATTTATACACATAATTAACAATTTAAAGTACGGCGAATCTTAATTTTATTTGTGTTTTTTGAAAAGTAATCATGTTCTTACATCATCACCTTCCTCCATTTTTTTTGGATTGATCGTGTACAAAAACATCTAACTTAAATCCGTGAGATAGTGATCTATAACTACCCTTGCTTGACTTTTATTTTTTAATACTGTATAAACAGCCTTCACTTAAAAATTGCTTGAACGGAGCAAACAGATAATGCATGAATAATTTTTTCCTGTATACAAAGTAAATCATATAAAAATTAGCAATAACAAACATGTCCGATGAACAAAACAAATATTATAAAAGAATAACCAACAAACATACATCACTAATAGTTGATATCATCCATCAATATCATGTCAAGACTATATTCTTTTCCCGTGTTTGAATTTGTCGGAATCCTACATAGCGGTCGATAACTACCTTTGCTTTTAATACTGTATAAACAGCATTTACTTATCGTTGCAGAAGAACGGCACCATCGAGTTAGAAATCGAGCAAGAGAACTATCACGAGAGAGGTTGTGTTTAGATGATCCAAAATCCTACAATCTATAGGGTTATTTATAGGTGCAGGGAGACTTGTGTGCTACTCTTTCCCATAATTAAATAATCTGAAACAAAATCAGATTAAAATTTTCAAGCTACTATATTCCATAAATAATTTGAAACTTGTTTTTAATATATCCAAAACTAAAAAAGTAGTTCTAATTTTTGATATTTTTCATCTAAAAATTTTAGAAAATTAGAAAAATAGAACGCAATAATCTGAAACAAAATCAGATTAAAATTTTGAAGCTACTATATTCCATAAATAATTTGAAACTTGCTTATAATATATCCAAAATAAAAAAGGTAGTTCTAATTTTTGATATTTTTCATCTAAAAATTCCGGAAAATTAGAAAAATAGAACGGAGCGATATGAGAGGCGCCACATACACGCCCCTCGCTTCTCCTTTATATTGAATATTGATCCCATAAATAATCTGAAACTTGCTTATAATATATCCAAAACTAAAAAAGGTAGTTCTAATTTTTGATATTTTTCATCTAAAAATTCCAGAAAATTAGAAAAATAGAACGGAGCGATATGAGAGGCGCCACATACACGCCCCTCGCTTCTCCTTTATATAAGTACTAGTTGAGAAGCCGCGCGTTGCGGCGGCCAATAAAAATTATATTAATGATTCAATATTAATATTTATAGAATAAAATATTTTTTGGCTGTCTATAAAAAGTATATTAATGTTTCAAAGTTAATATCTGTACAATAAAATAAATTTATATTATAAAAATCTTGATATAATACCAATACTAATATATAAAATTGCAAAATTGGACTATAGTTCATGGTGAAAAAATGAAAAATAAATTTATACACGTAATTAACAATTTAAAGCATGACGAATCTTAATTATTTTTTTTGAAAAGTAATCATGTTCTTGCATTGTCACCTTCCTCCAATTTTTTTGATTGATTGTGCACAAAAACATTAACTTAAATCTGTGAGATAGCGGTCTATAACTCCCTTCTTAAAAGTTGCTTGAACGGAGCAAACAGATAATGCATAAATATTTTTTTCCCGTATACAAAGTAAATCATATAAAAATTAACGACAACAAACATGTCTGATGAACAAAACATATATTATAAAAGAATAACCAACAAACATACATCACTAATAGTTTATTTTGTTCATATCAACCATCAATATCATGTCAAGACTATATTCTTTTCCGTGTTTGGATTTGTGGTTAAAAATCGAGATCGAGTAAGAGAACTATCACCAGAAAGAGGTAGGTTTGTGGTATTGAGAGAGGAGGTTGTGTTTAGATGATCCAAAACCCTACGATCTATACGGGTATTTATAGGTGCAGAGAGACTTGTTTGTTACTCTTTCCCATAATTAAATAATCTGAACAAAATCAGAATAAAATTTTCAAGTTACTGTATTCCATAAATAATCTATATTTCCCATAATTAAATAATCCGAAACAAAATCAGATTAAAACTTTCAAGCTACTATATTCCATAAATAATCTGAAATAAAATCAGATTCTGAAATCATAAATAATCTATATTTCCCATAATTAAATAATCCGAAACAAAATCAGATTAAAACTTTCAAGCTACTATATTCCATAAATAATCTGAAACAAAATCAGATTCTGAAATTTGCTTCTAATATACCCGAAACTAAAAAAGGTAGTTCTAATTTTTGATATTTTTCATCCAGAAATTTCAGAAAATTAGAAAAATAGAACGGAGCGATGTGAGAGGCGCCACCTAGACGCCCCTCGCTTCTCCTTTATATAAGTATATTGATGCTACTTGTCATTGTACAGAGACTAGAGTTTTCTCAATTACATTTTTCATTGTGTATTATTTAGAGTTTAAGTATATTTTAAATTTATTCATATCTTTTAATTATAAATTATTTGATTTCAGCCCATATTTCGATTTCTTAATTTTCCTCCAAAGCCTACCTTTTAGCCAGCGAATTTAGCATAAATAAAGAAAGTGAACCTTTTTTTCTGGAATGTGTGTATGTTATTATTTTGTCGTGTTGTTTAGCCTGATAACAATATTTGGTATTTTATATTATCGATGACTTATTATTGAAAATAAGAGAATGAAATTAATTTTAATAAATTATTTATTTTAATGATGAAATTAAATTTTATTATAAAAAACTATAAATATAAAATTATTTTTTTAAAAAATACATCTTAATTCTTAACAATTTATGACAAACCAATCTTTAAGCCCAAGCCAGGACTATGTGCACTTTACTCACTTTATCACGAGCCCATGAGGTTGGGCCACTAGCTGACGGGCTTAGTAGAAATAACAAAACTCTGAGAAAGTGTACTACAAGTCTACAAGACCACGTGACTGTTTGGCCATGCACGAGAGTTGTTGGGAAAATTTGATATGTTTGTGTAGAAAAGTAAAAACATTTTTTAGAAGTTATAAATGCTAACTTTTATGTTAGATGTTCTGCTTCTACTTCATCTTTTTACTTTAATAAAAAAACACTTATTTTAAATTCACCCAAATGACCCCTGCAACAGTCTCTAGCTCGGATGTCGACGGGTTTAGCGTTGTCAAAGACCAAGGCAGAAAATAAGTATAAACAGAAAACCCATCCCCTTAAGAACCATGCACTAGATTTTCAGTTCACGAAAACAACAAACAATAATTACCAAACAGATATATTACATAACCTTAACGATTGGATAGCTCAAATGATGAGTTTATCTTCTGTTTTTCCGGACATCCAGGTTGGAGCAGTGTACACAAATGTTCACCAATCCTACTTATTCCACAACACTTTCTACCTTCTGTAGTATGGAGTAATTAATCATATACTTCTAAGGATCTGATACACCTGTTGTTGCGAGTTTATTAACAAGAGCCAAGGCATTGCTAGTGATATAACTAACATTTCTGATTCGATTCTGCAACGACTTGATCTGCCTTCCCTTGTGCCCGCTAAATCCATCCAAGCAGGTGTCTTCATCAGTAAGAGCAGCACTCATCCATGTCGTCACATCGCTCATTTGCGAAGTGAATGTCTGACCATTCAGTTCTCTCAGTACATACAGTGATTTATGAAGATTGTCAAGTGAATCTTGAAAAACCTCGACGCAGTCCTGAAGGGCACCTTTATATCTTCCTCCAGAGGAACTCAACTTCACGAGATGACTAGCGACTCTCTTGGCTTCGCTAATGGTCACTGACACCCCGGCTCGTGCCCATGTAGTAGGGTTGCGCTTTGCTGTAGTTGAAAACGGTGATAGAGAGCGGATGCAGAGATTGCGGTATCGTGTAACACTGCAAGCATCTTGAACGTAATCATCACCGTTTTCGGACGAGGCGGAATACGTGAGCAGTGTCAGGACTGTCAGTGACAAAAGAAAAGTTATAAAATGTGACATCATTTTTATTAGGCTCTTACAGGGGGTAGATCTACAAAAGATATTGCAGAACACTATATTAAGAACTAAAGAGATGGGTTTTTTATAGGATGAAAAGCAACTGAATGTGCTGGAAACTATAGGAAACTTTTCATCTAGGAGTTCGTTGGATAAACAAGAAGAGTATGAGTGCATTTATTAAGCGGAAGTCGTGAGATGGTGAGCAAAAATAGGTGAGAATAATAGCATTCATGTGACTTGCTAGGTGAGCCGCCCATGGATAATGCAGTACAAGATCTAAAAAGGATCCCCTTTTGATCTACTCTCCATAGTCCATAGCACCAGCAAGCCATTTCAGGGTTCAGATATCTGCACCCTACAACTTGGAGATCCACTCTACTGTACCCTGCATTAAGAGAGTAATATTTGATAGCAACAAAATGCTTAAAATTTAGCAACCTTTTCTGTGAAATGGGCATCCTTAGCATGAATCTTAGAGACATGAGTATAGCCTCACTTGTAGAAAGCATGAACATATCATACAGACTATCTGAACATATTAGATGATGAGAAAAATTAAGTAGAACTGAAGAACGCAAGTCAAATCTCAGAACTAAGTTGGCTAACCGCTAATGGGCGCCTCATTGTTGAAGCCTACTAAGCACGTGATGTTATGTGTTAACTGAATATAAAGGTATATAGAATTCAAAAAAAAAAACAAAAACAGAAGCATATCGTACTAACTTGTTTATGGCTACCTGATTGATGGAGCAAACTTAGCACACAGGATGCTAATTCAAATACAACTCATTGAGGATAACCGAGTATACATGATTTTAACACTAATAAAATTAAATTCTATTGGAAACACCACTTTGAGGCAACATAAATTCCACAATGTGGAAAAGATAAATCTCAAATGCAAAGAGAAAAGAACCCCGCAAAATTTTCTTCATTCTCTGGGTAGGGCAACAACCTCCAGCATTATTATTTTTAGATCTTCTACATCATACAGACTTGTTAAGGAGCTCTTCAGAAACAACTTCAAGAGTAGCCCCTGCATGCTCAGTGCTCGGTTTCACTTCTGTAAAAACATTTTAGCACAAGAACATCAGCCACTATTACACAACCAAGCAGCAAATAAACTAAGAGCACCTTTGCAGTTATAATCAACTAGTATTGCTATTACCACACCTACCAAGCCAAAAATAAATAAATTCCACAGAAACTGTAAATTCAAATGATTAGAGGTAATAACTTGCTAAGCTAATATACCCTTCATGTAAATGACTTGATACACAATGAACATTTAGTTGAGTAGTAGTTTTGTGACATGATTATGTAATTAAGACATCGAAAATATAATCACGACGACGTTGCCTTGTTTGTACCAATCATATAACTTTAAATTGACTAAAAGATTCCTGAGCAACCAACTATTCTGCAATTTAGGACAAATGCTCAGCCAAAGGATATTCAATATTACAATATGGCAGAGTATTCATTAAATATACAATCAAGTAATAATTCAATATGTTAGCAAAAATTGATTACTTACTTAGTAGCATTTGCCTACCCTAAAACTAACAAAGACACAATCTTAAACTCCGTTTGTTTCACGGTAAGCAACTTGATTTTGGAATATTTTTTTTGGAAACTATTTTCCTAGAAAATGTTTTCTTTAAATATATTTTCCCGTAAAATGTTTTCCATGGAAAATATATGTCAAAAATTTAGATTTCTCAAAAATGTTTTTATTTGAAAATTTTTCCAAGAATTATGGAAATTCTTGAGAAAAATTTTTCCGAGAAAATCTCGAATTTTTTTTTGAGAAAAGTTTCTGGAGAATTTCTCGAGAAATTTCCATCAAAGTTTTCCAAAGAATTTCTCGAGAAAATGTTTCAGAGAATTCCCAATTCTTTCATTAAAAAAATTATGAAAATTGTGATAAACAGTTTCTTGGAAAAGGTTTTCCCGTTCTCAAAAGGGAAAGTCATTTTCCTTAAACTTATCACATTATTTAAAGATTTTTTTTTCCTACAGAATGTCTTATTTTCCAGAAAACCAAATAAACATAGGAAAATCTGGGAAAAAAATTCCAGAAAGTCAAACAAACACACACAAAATACTTTCCTAGAAAATATTAGAAATATTTTTTAGGAAAATATTTTCTAAAGTCCAAACAAACGCGGGAAACATTAGAAACCCTTTTCCTGAAAAATTTCTGGCAAACAAACGAAGCCTTAGTGAAAAATTACCGGTTATCATTGTCACACAGATGGTGATCAGTACCTAGGAAATGAAGTTATAATGATGGAAAGTGAGTGGATTATTATCTAGTCAGTGTGTGGAGATATGAGATTGATATGTTCCTTTTTAACATCAACAATGAAATCTTTAAAAAAAACCTAGTAAATACCAAGATTAAAATGTGCCCTTTCCAAGCATTAGTAGTCACGATTATACTAGTACAAACAATTACCACTCTGGTGACAACCATGTGCACTCACTAAGCGGAAAACTTTATAATCAATGTTCTTACATTGGTAAAACAGCGATACTTGTATTAATTTACATCAGTCGAATGTAAAAACGACATTTTCCGAAAGAACACTAATTTGGAAAGACGTCCTATGTCTAGGTTCATATTTCAGCTGAACATTTGATAATCTCACGTATTCCCATATAATCAAACATGTTCCTCCAACAACCAGTAGGAGACAATTCAAGAAAGTCCTCCACAAAATAAGTCATTAAGATGCTCATCACTTGTATAGATTGTACGAGCTAATATACTGCCTATACAAAATTAGTTATCCCGGTACATTAAACTCCGAATCAAGAACAAAATTCATAATTCCCTAATGTATCCTATGCAAAATAACATCTTTAACTAATTTACTGCTCCATCCAATTTAATCATATAATTGCCCAAACTAAAATCATTTTCTCACAAACAAAGCAACAAACACATGGCGTACAGCACAAATAACTAAAGATAAAATTACCATAGGTGCCACGATCATTGGGCTTGGCTTGTACAATCATGTTGGCGATAAAGTCGGCAGCTTCGCGAGCTTCGTCTAGAAGTCTCTGAATCTCCGGCGGCGAGTTAACAAAACGGCTCTCTTCGAATTTTTTGCGAACCTCTTTCGCTGATTCCCTCAGCATCAAATCGTCACCTCGGAACGATTTACGAATCGCTCGGAGAACCGCTCTGTATGCACTCAACGCTTCCACGCCCATTTCTGATCTGGAATCAGTGACTCGGTTAGGCTGATTCTTGACTCGTTTTATGGGGTGGATCTTAACGGACAGTAACAGGTTACAGGTATTTTAATTTCGGTTTGGCTAGTGTGTGCCCATGGGCACATGCTAAGCGCGGAAAATTTTGGATTTGGGAGATTTTGATTGGTGTGGTTGGTGTATTTGCAGGGGGTCCACCATTATCATGAGATAAGAGCCAATCAAAATGATCGAAGCACAAAATTTTCCGTGCTTAGCATGTGCCCATGGGCACACCATAGAAAAACCGTTTTAATTTAGGGTTTTGTTTGCGCTTTATCTAACAGACATGTCTATTATAGTCAAATCTGTATTTCAACAGTTTGAATTGAAACTTTTTTTTAAAATATCCGCTATAATTTTTTACGGATACGCGAAAATTTTTCCTAAAAGAACGAAATTTTAATCTGTCTATTTGATTCGCATTCGAACCGTGTTATATTGCTCTTGAAATAAATATAATATTAATTTCAAAAAAAAAGAAATAAATATAATATTAGTTTTCTTTTCTGAGATTTAAAAAAATTGTTTGTTAAATTTAACAAGAGCGCATTTAAATTGCAAAAGAAATTAGTTCCTCCATTTTCCATTTTCAGCAAAAATAATTTATATTTCATCATTTAGAAAAATTATTACAAATTTTATCATCAAAATTTATCAAAAATATTAACCTCCAAAACATTCTGAAATAATATTTTTCTTTATCTTTTTTATGTTTTAAAACGAGTCCCAAACACAACCAGGTAAACCGTTACACTACAGTAAAAACTCTATAAATTAATAATGTCGGGACCGGAGAATTTTATTAATTTAGAGAGTTTTTAATTTATCGATAAATTGATAATTATTAATTTAAAGAATTTTTAACCGATTCTACTGTAAATATCAAACAAAAAGATCTTGGGACTCAACGTAAATCAATAACTAATGTGTTCATATGTATTGGAAGTCAATAATGACTTTTAAAGTACTCGACACTAAATGTGGACGGTAAATGTAAACAAGAGGAATAAATGTGTTCGTTGTAGAGTATTCTTAAGCTAAAGACAACTATTAAATCATATTTAAGAGAGTGTAATATATTTTTTTCTAATTTCTATGAATTATTAATTTATGATTTTCTTGGGATCGAAAATTATAAAAGGATCTCCCGAAAAATTATTATCTTATTATTTTATCGAGTTCTTCAATTTTTTACATTGGCCCAAGTCGGTACCGGACAAATTTATTATTTTAAATAATTTATTAATTTATCGAGTATTAATATAAAGAGTTTCTACTGTAATTGGTAGTTGGTACTCATTCGGCAAGGTCCTTTTCAGAACTAGTACTTTCGAATAATGTACTCCGAGTCTCCTATGTAAATTTTCTTCCATGCAAATTTATGTCAGCTAACCTCGAACACTATTGAAGTAGTAAACTGTAAACACTTGGTGAAACATAGAAGACATACATTTAATCACATAATGAACGTTTTTAATTGATTTGCATAAACAACCTCAACAAGTAAAAATACGAATTAAATAAAAATTACAAAAGCATGAAGAATCCTAAAATAACGAAATATGAGACTACATGAGTCCTGTTCATGTAAGCATGCTGGTTGACTGGCATGCCCCTGGTCCCTAGAGCTTCTACTAACAAAATACATTTTTCTTAAACAGATAATACACTTTTAAACTATATTGAACTTATAAGTTATTTATGTTAGAAAATGGTAAGTTTAAAACTCGTTTTATATGGGTTCTTGATGGAATTACCTTAATCTAATTGTTGGAGGTTGTTCCTTGTAATGAGGACTTAAACTTTCATGTGTGGATCTAAGACATTTTCTTAGTGTAATCCATAAATAAATTGAGTTGAAGTTAGTAGCTTGAATTAATTAATTAAATAAATCCTGACTTATAATTTTATTTTGAGCGCTGAATGTACGTGGCCCAGGGTGCTGAATGTACGTGCCCCTGAGCGCTGAATGTACGTGCCCCAGGGTGCTGAATGTACGTGCCCCTGAGCGCTGAATGTACGTGCCCCAGGGTGCTGAATGTACGTGCCCCTGAGCGCTGAATGTACGTGCCCCAGAGTGCTGAATGTACGTGCCCCTGACTGGTGAATGTACGTGCCCCTGAGTGGTGAATGTACTGAAGTATATTCAATTAAAATAAAATGCATTAAGTCAGAATATTTATTGTAATTAATGCCATATCTTCAGTTACGTTTTATTTTGTATTATATACAGAATCAAAACGTTTTTGTGAGTGAGGGATATCAAAAATACAAAAACCCTAGCTGCTACTCTTCTCTATTTTCTCTCTACAATAATACATACAGAACAGATTGCATAGGTTTTCTGGGCGAACTGAGGTCAGGTCGCTGTTGATCAATTGCGTGTCTGTGAACGAGTTGATCTGAGCTGTTTTATCCTGGAGGCGAGATTGCTGCAACCCAACACAACGTAAGTGGGGCAATTATCGTTTCAAGAGCAGTCTAGACTTTTCAAGGGCTAGGCGACTCAGCTGTGATTCTGATTTTGATCAGTATTTGATAAAGCTTTGCAAGCTAAGTGATTTCTGTCTTTTCTTGTCAATTTAAGGTACTGATTATATTTCTGTTTTGCCTTCGTGTATTGTTTCGTTATTTGGTGCCTTGCTTGTTCTTGTTAATTCCTGATATATAACTGCCTCATTGTTGCGCTAATAGTTTATTATTTTCAACAATTTAAAGGTAAAACAAACATGCTCTTCATATACTCCTCAAGCTGTGGAAGGCTCTGATTGTCAGCATAATTGTACAACAGTGGCACCATCCTTGCTAGATTCAGACACCCTTTAATAAAGGTCTTTGAATATGGATTTGGAGAAAAGCACTCCTTGTTCAGACGTTTCCATGTATCAGAAATCATGTCCTGAACATGTTTTCGCGCAGCTTCAACAGATACTTCTCCATGTTCTTTCATGTAGCAGGTCACGTATGACCCGTCATGGCCTTTCTGATTCTCATCCTATCAATATGTTTACATAGGCAGAATTGCATTCAACATCACAGCTTTAGATCAAATTAATTATCAGAAAAATCAGGATTTTTTGTTACCTTGGCACTGCCCAAATCGTCCCAGAGTCTGAGTATGGCTGCTGGATATGATAACATACTCGCATTACTAGTAATCAATTCAGCTTGTTCTTTTGTCGAACCATCTCCTATGAGAAAGAACATGTGGACTAGAGCGACGTGTACCCCTGAACTAACAATTCCATTATTCAGGTACTCTTCTGCTAGTGGCAAGTGTCCCGAAGCAAACCATTTTGATTCTTCTAAAAATGCATTGCACAATTTGGACCACTGCAGCAACAAATAGAAGTGTTCAATTAGTGAAGTTTAATGACTTTCATTTACTTTAAATTAAAAGTATATGAATTCATGTACCGATATTTTTAAGTAGTCTATGGGGTTCAGGCCAAATTTCTTATAGATCTTGTATCCAATCTCATTAGTGATGTTATGCAGAGAAAGGAAACACTTCTGCATGTAGTCTGGTAGTTGCTCAGTAGCCGCGATATCCCACCTGCATATAGTATATTGCAAGATTACTATACAAAGTATAAAAAAAGTAATTGAGTAGCTGAATTGGAATTACAACAAGGTGTTTCATTGAGGCAAACCTATTGACAGCTTCAGTGAAAAGAGTGAGTTCATCAATGGTCCCATAAAGATCAAAAATATCATCTATGATGTAGATAAGTGATATAGGTTTTGCTAGCTCGATTCTTTCCTCAGAAAAACCTGGATCTGTTAGGAGAGCTGTAGTGCACATATACCATTTCAGGGGCTGATCTCTCACTAATTTCAACTCTTGTGCTAATCCCAAGTCATTCCACCACCTATATCGCATTGATGATATTTGAATGAATATATATTAGAAATGTTTAGTTAAACACATATAGTATAAGAGACAATATTATACATATACCTTGAGACTGCACTTAATTCTCTGTCATGTATAGTTCGCATAAGAGCTAAATCTGTAGTTACTAGTTCCTGCAAGGCCTTTTCATATCCTTCGTTACCATTAACTACATTGCTGATAATATGCTTTTCAGTAATCCTCGCGAAACTTTTGTGGTGGGGATGAGCTAGGGTATTTTTTATAGCAATAGACTGGTCATGATTCAGAAATTTCATTCTTTCCTGGAGAAGTAGGCGGCTCAAGTATTCAGCTTCATCAAGAACCTCTTCTCCTTCCACTCTTAGCTGCGACGCTTCATACAAGCTCATCAAGGCATCATTACTTTCCCCCCTTATCTCTAGATTCCTCGTCTTGTTAACGAAGTTGTTAAAAGCATCTGCATGTATTAAGCACACGAAAACGTAAGCTAGACATGTATATAAATAATTAGTAAAATTCTTTTGTACACAAAAATAGCTAGAATTTGTTATATGAGCTAAAACAAATATATTGAAAATTAAAAATAACCTGCAGACACATAGTACTGGTGTTGTCTGAGCAGTCGGAAACAAAGTGAAACAAAGTATAGATCTTTATTGTTCACAAGTTCATCAATTGCTGTATACTGCCTCTCCAGCACTTGTTCAATCTCCTCCTTAAACTCATAATCAATCCCTAACCTTTGAACAACGTCTACCATGATCAAATCTTTATACGGATCACGCCCTATGTTCTTCACCATGAGTTCACGCTTAATATTTGCCATATCTTGTGCCTGTTTAAACAAGTAAAACTAGATTGTTAAATGTGGCATCAAGTTTCAACAACTTGCATAGTAACACAAAATGAGTGTGCAAGTCTTTTAGGAGAGAGGTTTGGTAGGTGTTGGGATATGATGATTTTTGTAGAAAATCTTGTCTTAATATCTGTCATTTTTGTTTATAATAACGAGACCTCTTGTATTCACGTAATTCTATCGATGGAAATCATCCACCTCATTATCTAGAATATTTTTGCAAATTTGTTAGATACGTACCATTGCTCTTAAAGTAAGATTTTTGACGCAATTTTGCCCAGACAAGAGTCTTGTCACAAGACTTCAGTAGCACCTGCTAATAAAATTCTTTCACACATTTCAACTGGAGACAGACATCCATAATTTAGTACGCTTTTTAACGGTCACCTTGCTATCACAGTACTCTCTAATTTGACAAGTCATCATAATTTAGTATTTTCTCGATCACAACCAATTATTTATTTATGATTTAGATACGGAGGTTAAAAAATATAGTTCTAGACAGAGGAGAAGGATTCTTTAATGCTCATCTCGCTATCATGTAAACAATGCTACTCCCTCCATCCTTTCAATTCTTCATATTATTTTTTGATACGTTTTTTGAGATTCATTTAAAATATAGTTTCATAATATATTTTTAATTTTTTTCTCTTGAATATAAGTTTGGTTTTTAAATTTTTATTAAAAATATATTTTAAAAAAAATATTATAAAATTATATTTTACAAAATTCTCAAAATATGAGAAAAAAGTTAGAATCTTTTACGAATGGTTGAGAAAATATCGTACTCTCTGAGCTTGACAAGACATGCAGATATTTTAAAACATCTCACTATCGTGGACTCCATCGGTCCCCAAGCTAGTCTATTGTCGGGAACGAGTATTTAACATGCCTCCTATAAAACATAGATTTGTAATTTTATTTTTATTTTTTTTAATAAAAATTTGATATTTGAATTTTTATACACAAAAAGAAAATTTCAAAAATAAGTTACGAAATTATGTGAGTCTTAAAATGCGTGTCGAGCAGTGAAAAAAAACCGTAAAGAAATGAGAAGGACGGACGGAAGGAGTAGTATACTACTTACTCGGTCCCTATATAGTTATATTATTTACATCGGGGAACGGAGACTCGACAGTCGACATGTATTTTAATAATCTCATAAGATAAATTGTTTTGAAAACTATTTTCTATGAATAAATATTAATTATCTAAAATTTATAAAAAAATTCAAAAAATATTATAAAACTATATTTTATATGCGTTTTAAAAAATATGTCAAAAAAGGTGTTAAAAAATGAAAAAGAGGGAGGGAATATGACCATGGAATATCCGAATATTTGTAAAAATTGAAGTTACCAAGGCAAAAAAATCTCGGCCAAACGTTTAAGATAAAATCAGACCCTTAGTTTTGCCAAGACGTCCTAGAACCGGTTCTAACTAAGTTTAAAATTATGATTTATAATATAACGTAATTTAATGTGATAAGATGATAATTCAAAATATTTGTTGGGATAATTTTAGCTTGTTAATAGTTTATGGATGATTAAAAATATAATAATTAAAATAAAAATGATTTACAAATAACTTATGACTTATAATTAATTTTTATCAATAAAAAAATAGAAAAAAATTAAGTCAGTGAAAAAAGTATATCAAACTAACTTTTTGGTTTTAAATCATTTCGTACTTATTTCTATATGTCTCCTGAGATTCACACTGATTAATCGATTTTCCAATTTCTAATTTATTGCAAATATAAATATATTTTAATAATTTTAAACTCAAACAAACAGTCCCATGTTCTTGGGCTTGGAAATTATTGTCAATAAGAGCATCTCCAATGCTAACAACAAAAACTGTTAGCTAAAATATGGTTAGCTATAATTTTCACTGAACCTGTAGTGTTTTTTGCTCCAACAGTGTTAGTTATAATCATTAGTTATATTCAAAATATTATCTTTTTACTAATTTTAATAATATAATTAAGGTAAATTTAAATAAATTTACTCTGTATGAGTTAGTAAAAATTAAATGTTGTATTTAATAAGAATATATTCAATAATAATATTATAACATTTTTATATTTTGATGAACGCCTAACCTCTGAACAACGTCTACCATGATCAAATCTTTACACGGATCACGTCCTACGTTCTTCATCATGAGTTCACGATTAATCTCTGTTATATCTGATGTCTGTTTAAACAAGTAAAATGAGATTGTTCTTCACCATGAGTTCACGCTTAATCTCTGTCAAATGAGATTGTTAAATGTGGCATCAGGTTTCAACAACTTACATCAGTAACACAAAATGAGTGTGCAAGTCTTAAGATTGTTGCAATAACATTTATCCTGGAATCTGTCTTAGGGCCGTATGAGTGAGTTTAATAAGTGCTTATTTATTAAAATGAAAAAGTGAAATAGAAGTTAGAAATAGATTAAAACTTATAAGTGATTGAAGTATTCGGGAAACAAGTAGAAACTACTAGAGAAAAGCTATCATTTGTAAAATATAAAAAATATTTCTATTTTTTTACACAAACGTACGAGTTAAAAAGCCGAAGCTAACTTTTTTGGAAAAAAAAACGTTTTTCTCGCATCGCCAAACAGGCACAAGATCTGTGTTAGAACTCCACTTTTGTGTAGGATCCATATTTGTGGTGCGACAGCAGAGTTGAGTGTTTCTCATATCGAAAGCAAAGCTATACATATTTTTAGCGGACGAGCTTTGGACCAAAAGTAGTTCCGAGTGAATGGCTATATGGTAAAATCATACTCCTAATTTTGGGCCAACACATCCAAGTTTGCATTTGTAGAAATTATTTCAAGAAGAGTAAAATGCAATGTGTGTACATGCAGTTACACACTTGTGTACCTCATTTTCTGAATCTAGCAAAGTGTGTACCTCTGGTTTTAAGATTCTTATATTGTGTGTACTTCCGTTAATATTCATTTAACAGAGTTAGTGTTAGAGGGGCAGCAGTGTAATTGCGTTGCCAGCGGCTGTATCTGTCTGTGCGCTCCGTGCCTCCATCTGCTCTGTCAATCAAACAAGAAAAGAAAAGTCAAGGTTCCTTTTCTTATAAATATTTAAAATTTTAATTTCTTTTAGTCTAACATAATTTATGAAATTATTTATTATAAATTTTTAAAATGCATGCTAAACCCCATCCTCCAAGATAAATAATTAGAGGGACTGAGAGTTGTAATTATGTATATTTTATTTGTAGATCCCAATTTTTATTTATAAATATTTGTTCCATAAAAAATTACAAATATTATTTTTTTGTAAAATATATGATAATAATGTATATAAATATCTATTATATTAATGAGGCAATTTAAGAAGAAGAATTATTGAATACAAAAAAATAACATAATTTGTGAATTTAATTTTTATATAAGTCTTAAGATAAGTGTTAAATACGATTAGAGAGACAAGAGAGTAGTAATATGTATATTATATTTGTTAGTCTCAGTTCCTAGTTACATAAAAACAGAATTATAAATATTAATATTTGTAAGTTATATGATAACAGTGTGTATAAATATGCATCATGAGACAATTTGCAAAAAACTTCTTACGGAAAATAATAAAGCATAATCCTTTTTATAATATTTAATTTATTAAATATATTTAATAAAGAATAATATATTTAAATTATAATTTATTTATCAAAGTTAGGTCGCTGAAGATTGAAGTAAATAAATTATATATTATCTCCATCATTTTTTTAGTTTCAAAACTTTAAGAAATCATTATTATCAAAAAATATTATTTAAAATAAACATACATCTTTATCTCACTCATATTTGTACGTTTTTTTTCACTACTCGGCACACTTTAATACTTCAATAAAGTAGAGTTGTACAACTTATTTTTAAATATTTCTTTTTTGAAAAAAAAATTCAAATGTTAATATTTTATTTAGAAAAAAAAATTTAAAATTAAGTTATATAATTATATTTTTTAGGAGCATTAAATTATGTCCCACCTCCTCGTCCTCTAAAGTATACGTACTCATGAGACGAGGGGAGTTATCCCTCTGTCCCTCAAACAATTTATTTTGGGGACGGGACTTCACACATATTTTAATATTTTCATAAAATATAATTGATTAAAAATTATTTTAGATTTTTTTGTGAATAAAAATTTTATTTTTAAATATTCATAAAAAGTTATAAATAAATTAACTGTATTATATATGTATTAAAATAGAATAATAGTTTTTCTAAAAACCTTAAAAAAAATCAGAAGTACGGGGAGTACATATAGACGAGAATTTTGCGGTACCTATTCGGTTATCAGAGTTTTGATGAGCTGCTGCCTGCTGGGTTTGAAACAAGAACAAGCTGAGCGCATGCAGTACATACATATTCACACAATTACTAGTGATGTTCCTCTGATATTAACGCCGTTAGATGGCTTTTAACAGAAATACATGCAATGCTAGAATCTTCAAACTATAAGTACACACTTTGCTAGATTCAAAATCAGAGGTACACAAAGTGCACAAGCGTGTAACTGCAGGTACACACTTTGCATTTTACTCTTTCAAGAACTTATACTCCTGACTCCTATCTTTATTTTAGTATCTTAATACTGATGATTTGCGACGGAAGATGTGTAATAATTTATAAAATTTATTTTTCTTAAATTATTTTATATTTATAATTGATGGTTGAACCGAAAATCAAATCGCATAAATAACGGTTTACTGACTGGAATAGATGTAATTAATCCCAACCGCAAATCCGGTTATGGACACTTCTGGTTGTAGGTTTTCTCAAGAACATTTAATGACAAATTTTCGATAAAAAATTTCTCCAGATAATTTCGGGGAAAATTACAAAATAACTTCTCAAGAAAAGTTCCCGAAATATTTCCAAGAAAATTGTCACGGGAAATTTTTGAGTAATTTTTGTGAAAATTCCTCTAAACAAGTTCTTCAGAAATAATTTTCAAATATTTTTCCGAAAACAACTCTTCAAGAAAAATTTATCGAGTCCGCAAAGTTTTGGGAGAGAATTTTCCAATAAACACATAAAACATCTATACTATACTATACTATATTATAATAAGTCAACATAGGTATAATCGGTCGTCGCACAAAATTTTGGTTTGATTATGTTGGTTTGTTATTATAACTAAAAGTCTAACGTGAACTCTACCATTATTTTTTTAAATATAAATTATAATTAGTTAAAAAATAAGAAAAGTAAATTAACTATCATTAATATATATTATTATTATATAATAACTAATAATTAGTTTAAAATTATATAGCCGCCCGTGCTTTGCACAGGTTGAAGGCTAGTTTTTTCTTAAAATTATTTTGAAGAGTTCAACCAAAATCTGAAAAAGATGAAAAATAGGAGAAAACATTTTCAGGAAAACTAGCCCAGCCTTGATATCACCCACACTTTGGAATTAGGTGCGTGTAGGACTTTTTATTAACAAATACACTTTTATTACACAGATAATAAAGTTCTAAATTATATTGAACCTTCAATTATTTAGAGGTCAAATAAACATGCCCTTCATATACTCCTCAAGCTGTGGAAGACTTTGATCGTCATCATAATTGTACATCAGTGGCACTATCCTTGCCAGATTCAGACACCCTTTAATGAAAGTTTTTGAATATGGATTTGGAGAAAAGCACTCCTTGTTCAGACGTTTCCATGTATCAGAAATCATGTTCTCAACATGTTTTCGGGCAGTTTCAACCGAAACTTCTTGATGTTCTTTCATGTAGCAAGTCACGTATGACCCGTCATGGCCTTTCTGATTTTCATCCTATCAACAAGGTTGCATAGGTAGTGCCGCATTCAACATCACATCTATAAATCAAAAAATCTATTAGAAAAATCAGGAATATTTGTTACCTTGGCACTGCCCAAATCGTCCCAGAGTCTAAGAATGGCTGCTGTAGATGATAACATACTAGCATCGCTATTTATCAATTGATCAGCTTGTTCTCTTGTCGAACCATCTCCTATGAGAAAGAACAAGTGTACTAGGGCGACGTGCACCCCTGAACTAACAATTCCATTATTCAGGTACTCTTCTGCTCGTGGCAAATGCCCCGAAAAAAACCATTTTGATTCTTCTAAAAATGCACTGCACAATTTAGACCACTGCAGCAACAAATAGAAGTGTACAGTTGGTGAAGTTTAATGACTTTCATTTTCCGTAAACATAAAATATATGAATCCATGTACCGATATTTTAAAGTAGTCTATGGGGTTCAGTCCGTATTTCTTATAAATCTTGTATCCAATCTCATGAGTGATGTTAAGCAGAGAGAGGAAACACTTCTGCATGTAGTCTGGAAGTTGCTCAGCAGCCGCGATATCCCACCTGCATATAGTAGTATATATGGTTTTTTCCGTCCTCATCAATTATAAATTTATAATCATGTATTGCAAGATTACTATACAAACTAATTAAGTAATTGAGTAGCTGAATTGTAATTATAACAAGGCGTGTCATTGAGGCAAACCTGTTGACAGCTTCAGTGAAAAGAGTGAGTTCATCGATGGTCCCATAAAGATCAAAAATATCATCTATGATGTAGATAAGTGAAATAGGTTTTGCTAGCTCAATTCTTTCCTCAGAAAATCCTGGATCTGTGAGGAGAGCTGTAGTGCACATATACCATTTCAGGGGCTGATCTCTCACTAATTTCAACTCTTGTGCTAATCCCAAGTCATTCCACCACCTATATGGCATTGATAATATTTGAATGAATATAAGTTAGAAATGTTTAGCTAAACACATATAGTATAAGAGACAATATTATACATATACCTTGAGACTGCACTTAATTCTCTGTCATGCATAGTTCGCGAAACAGTTAAATCCATAATTGCTAGTTCTTGCAAGGCCTTTCCGTATCCATCTTTACCATTAGTTACATTGCTGATAATATGCTTTTCAGTAATCCTTGCGAAACTTTTGTGGTGGGGATGAGCTAGGGTATTTCTTATAGAAATAGCCTGGTCATGATTATTCAGAAACTCCATTCTTTCCTGGAGAAGTAGGCGGCTGAAGCATTCAGCTTCATCAAGAACGTCTTCTCCTTCTATTCTTAGCTGTGACGCTTCATACAAGCTCATCAAGGCGTCATTACTTTCCCCCCTTATCTCTAGATTCCTCTTCTTGTTAACGAAGTTGTCAAAAACATCTGCATGTGTTGTTCACACGAAAACATAAGTGTTGGGACTCAACCTAGTGAAAGGCACATAGAAAAGACCTATAAATAAAGGAAGAGACTTCTGGAATAGGGGTTGGAATTTAGAGATAGAACTCCCACAACCACAATTAATAACTGTTCTTTGTACACAAAAGTAAAAATAGCTAGTATTCTTTATATGAGAAAAGAGAAAATATTGAAAATTAAAAGTAACCTGCAGAAACATAGTAGTGGTGCTGTCCGAGCAGGCGGAAACAAAGTGAAACAAAGTATAGATCTTTATGGTTCACAAGTTCATCAATCGCAGTATACTGCCTCTCCAGCACTTGTTCAATCTCCTCCTTGAACGCATAATCAATCCCTAACCTTTGAACAACGTCTACCATGATCAAACCGCGTACCACGTTCTTCACCATGAGTTCATGCTTAATCTCTTCCATATCTTGTGCTTGTTTGAAATAATCGTGAATGGCTTGTCTATATATGTATGGTGACTGCTAAGCTACTGTGGACTGTGGTAGTCTTGTTTTGAAAAAATAGCCTGCAATTGATACTCTGGTCCCTCAATTTTATAAATAAGTTATGAAATTATACTTTCTATATATATCAAAGAATACATGTCACTTAAATTTTGGAGATGTTTGCGAACCATCGGCTACAAATCAGAGTAGCTTCGCCTTCCCTTGAGGAAAAACAACAGCATTGTTTGGTAATGCTGTCATGTGGGTTCAGCGAAGGTAACATTTCTTAAGAGCAGGCCCCGTCCGGCGTCCTCAGGCCTCATCATAGTCGGAAGGAGCAACTGCCTACTTTCCAAATTTAGAAGCAGGCCAAAATTTTATAGTCAAAATTTTACGAAGATCGTTATTCATTGGAAACCTCAAAAATCAAACACCATGCATGACTGCTGCAATCGAAATATTATAAAATTTAATTTTCTACAAAACATGTTATATAAATAGTCTATTTTATTATAAATCTACAAAAATGTACATTTTACAAGCTATGCATATTTTGCGGAACATATCTTCTCCAATGTCCTGCTTGCAAAATATTTATTATCCAAGGTCTCCAATGAAAAGCGGTCTCCATTAAACTTTACGCTATGTATTAATTATATTATTACTTTATTTGTCAAGATGAAAATAGCTAAAGTTCCGGTGACAGTGTCATCAGCGAAAAAATTTATTTTAAAGGGACTTCTAAAAACATTAACTTCAATGATATCATCAGCGAAAAAATTAGAATGAGCCCAAAATTCCGATGACAGTGGCATCAGCGAAAAAAATTATTTTAAAGCTGAAGTTGATGAAATTTATCAATCAAAAAGGGAATTCTAAAAACATTAACTCCAATGAATTTTATCAATCAAAAAAGGACTTGTGAAAAACACTATCTCCAGTGAATTTTATCAGTCAAAAGGAACTTCTAAAAAATACCAACTTCAATGATATTATTGACGATTGGTATCTCGAAACACTCGTAGAACTCATTTCTATGAATTGTTAGATTATGTATTAAGTCATGACTTATAAATTATTTATATTGATTTAATATTTGTTAGTAAATATCTGATAATTTAAAAAAATTCAAAATTTCTTAAAAGGAGTCTCAATTTACTTTATAATCTGGACCCGAAAAGTTCACGATCGTGCATGCTTAACAGGAAGAACATCTTGGCCATGCAGCGGAGAGAAACTTTGTCAAAGCTGTCTGCACGCCAAGCTTCAGCAACACATGTACTAGTTTGTACCTCATATAATGCAAATGCCAGACAGAAATTTCATTATTTCAACGTATCGTATTCGTAACCACTCCTAACACACTCTCACTCAGGGCCGGCGCACCATACAGGCCATTTAGGCGGTGGCCTAAGGCCCCCAATATTTGAAGGCCCCAAAAATTATATATATTTTTTCATTGTAATTTTAAAATTGGAAAAAAATATATATGCTTATATTTGAAAACTCCAAAAAATATAATTTTGGTTACATAAGGCCTCTAGTTATATATATATAATTAAAATTATATTTTATTATAAAAAAATAATGATTTTATTTATGAATGAGATTTACAAAAATAAAATTTTTATATTAATGTGACTAATTATAATTTCTTAAGTTCGATTTTTCTATTGTAGTTGTACTTTCAATTATATAATTGTATTTATGAATTATCAATTTTTCAGTTTTCAATATTTGTAGTTTTAATGCTATTTTAAATTTATAAAACATAGAATTAAAATTACTTAATTTGCTTTATTATAATATATTTGTAAAATTCTAATTACTATTTATTAAAACTAATTAATAGTTAATTTTATAATTTCTGTACTTGTTTGAAAATTTAACTTCTATATTTTGCTAAAATGTCAATAAATATCAAAATTAAATTAAATTCACAAATTTCATTATAACTACATAACTATCTACAGTGAAATTATTTAAATAGTAAAATATTTATCTTCATATTTAATTAGATATATCAATTATTTACACAATATATTTTCTACCAATTTATAAACAATTGTTTAAATAAAAAAATTTAGGATGAAACAAAGAATTATGAAATATTAAAAAACTATAGTATAATATTGTTAAAAGGAAAAGCATATGTCAAATTTTATTTTATTTTTTACTAAAATAGGCCTAAAAATTTGATTCGCCTAAGGCCACCAAGAGTCTTGAGCCGGCCCTGCTCTCACTTGTTCGGTTTTACTGTAGTTTTATCCTCTCTGAATCACTGTAGGTCGGCCTGGGCACCTATGTCACTGGCCTCTTAAAAAAAAAATGCCAAAGTAAAATTTGATATATTAATAATTTGGATAAAATAATGATTTCTCCCAATTCCAGTTTTAATCAATTGAATAAACTAATAATATCACTTTATATATAATATAATTCTTACTCCATTCTTTCCTGGAGAAGTAGGCGGCTCAAATATTGGGCTTCATCAAGAACCTCTTCTCCTTCGGAATTAGGTGTGTGTGAGACTTTTTATTAACAAATACATTTTCTATTACACAGAAAATAAACTTCTAAATTATATTGAACCTCAATTATTCAGAGGGAGTTGGGCTCCATGGAGCCTAAAGATTTTGGAATCTTTGAACACCCGTTGGATTAAAACAAAATAAATGTTTTTATTTTAAAAAAGCATGTTAATTGTCCTACACGTGTTCTAAGGGGATTGTATTCTACTCTGACTCCTCATTCACTATCCTGCTTTTTGCTTCCATTTATATACTGTTATACCCAATTAATGTCCGGCAAATTCTCTCATAAATCAAATCAAATCACAAAATATAGAAACGCTTTCTCCTCTAAATCAAATCAAAACGCAGAAGATAGAAGCATGGTAATCAAATATCAAGTGCGAGACTCAGAAAGAGGGCATTGTTCGATTGCCTCCTCTTGGTTCATTAATACAGTAGGAGGAAATAAGAATTATGAGTGACAGAAGCAACCAAACATGAAAAAAATACATTTACCAACACTATCAAATAAAGAAGATAAAAAGAATTTAGATACTTTTTTATTGTTCTTCTTGAATCACTATTTGCAGAACAATGGAAATATGTGACTTTGAGATATAAAAACCATGAAACCACTCTGAATTAGAGTGAAGGACAATAACGAGCAGCAGAACAGGGAGACAAATTGAAGATAAGCATGTTAATAAACTCGCCTGAGCGGAAAAAGCAACATCTGGAGATGTCACCTGCTAGCAAGTGACAGTTACAGTTTCACAGATAGCTTATACAGGAGAAGCTAAGTATCCAGATTATTCTGTCAAAATATTAACTTGCTTTGGAAAAAGTCTTGCTTAGATTGGAAAGAAATGAATGATCCAGATAAAGGACTCCAAAACTCCAAATATTTATGATCTCCATAGAACTTGGATCTATTTAGAGGTCAAAGAAACATGCCCTTCATATACTCCTCAAGCTGTGGAAGGCTCTGATCGTCATCATAATTGTACATCAGTGGCACTATCCTTGCCAGATTCAGACACCCTTTAATGAAAGTTTTTGAATATGGATTTGGAGAAAAGCACTCCTTGTTCAGACGTTTCCATGTATCAGAAATCATGTTCTCAACATGTTTTCGGGCAGTTTCAACCGAAACTTCTTGATGTTCTTTCATGTAGCAAGTCACGTATGACCCGTCATGGCCTTTCTGATTTTCATCCTATCAACAAGGTTGCATAGGTAGTGCCGCATTCAACATCACATCTATAAATCAAAAAATCTATTAGAAAAATCAGGAATATTTGTTACCTTGGCACTGCCCAAATCGTCCCAGAGTCTAAGAATGGCTGCTGTAGATGATAACATACTAGCATCGCTATTTATCAATTGATCAGCTTGTTCTCTTGTCGAACCATCTCCTATGAGAAAGAACAAGTGTACTAGGGCGACGTGCACCCCTGAACTAACAATTCCATTATTCAGGTACTCTTCTGCTCGTGGCAAATGCCCCGAAAAAAACCATTTTGATTCATCTAAAAATGCACTGCACAATTTGGACCACTACAGCAACAAATAGAAGTGTTCAATTAGTGAAGTTTAATGACTTTCATTTTCCTTAAACACAAAATATATGAATCCATGTACCGATATCTTCAAGTAGTCTATGGGGTTCAGTCCGTATTTCTTATAAATCTTGTATCCAATCTCATGAGTGATGTTAAGCAGAGAGAGGAAACACTTCTGCATGTAGTCTGGAAGTTGCTCAGCAGCCGCGATATCCCACCTGCATATAATATATATGGTTTTTTCAATCCTTATTAATTGTAATCATATATTGCAAGATTGCAATACAAGTTAATTAAATAATCGTGTAGCTGCAATATTTTAGTTACAACAAGGTATTTGAGGCAAACCTATTGACAGCTTCAGTGAAAAGAGTGAGTTCATCGATGGTCCCATAAAGATCAAAAATATCATCTATGATGTAGATAAGTGAAATAGGTTTTGCTAGCTCGATTCTCTCCTCAGAAAAACTGGGATCTGTCAGCAGAGCCGTAGTCCACATATACCATTTCAGAGGCTGGTCTCTCACTAATTTCAACTCTTGTGCCAATCCTAAGCCATTCCACCACCTAGATGGCATTGATCATATTCACAAAATTATATAATAAATTTATGGTTCTGACGACATAGTAAGAGAATGTTTAAAACATATTTACCTTGAGAATGTACTTAACTCTTTCTCATGTATAATTTGCATAACAGTTAAATCCATAGTTGCTAGTTCCTGCAAGGCCTTTCCATACTCATTGTCAAATACATTTCCGAGAAGATGCTTTCCACTAATCCTTGCAAAACTTTTGTGGTAGGGATGAGATAAGGTATTCCTTATAGTAATAGCCTGGTCATAATCAAGAAACTTCATTCTTTCCTCCAGAAGTTGGCGGCTGAGGAATTCGGCTTCATCAAGAACGCCTTCCCCTTCAATTCTTAGCTGAGACGCTTCATATAAGCTCATCAACGCCTCATTACTATTGCCTGCTATCTCTAGCTCCCTCTTGTTGTTAATGAACTTGTCAAAAGCATCTGCATGTGTTAACATAATTAATATCTAAATTCCTTTATACGAATTATAATAGCTACAATTTCTCTATGAGCTAAGAAAAAATATTGAAAATTAACGTAACCTGCAGACACATAGTAGTGGTGTTGTCTGAACAGTCGGAAACAAAGTGAAACAAAGTATAAATCTTCAACTTGATCCATTGCCTTATACTGGCTGTCGAGGACAAGTTCAATCTCTTCTTCAAACGCATAATCAATCCCTAACCTTTGAACAACGTCTACCATGATCAAACCACGTCCCATGTTCTTCACCATGAGTTCATGCTTAATATCTTTCACATGTTGTGCTAGTTTGAAATGACATTTGCACTGCTAGAAAAACTAGGAGATAGTTAATAATTAATGTGGCACTAAATTTCAACAAAAAATGAGTATGCAAGTGTTATGATTAGTGCAACAACATTGATGTTGGAAACTGTCTGGAGATGTTTGCTAACACTCCGCTTTGTATCCATATTTGTGGTGCGACAGCCCAATTGAGTTTTCCGCAAATTCAAAGCAGAGCTAATCATGTTTGGAGCACAAGAGTGGCTATGAAAATATCATAAAAATTACTCAAAGTAGTTGTGAAATGGTCGTATATGTATGGTGACTGATAAGCTACTGTGGTAGTCGTCTTGTTCTGAAAAAATAGCCTTCGAGAGCATCTGATGCTCCCCGGTCCCTCAATTTTATAAATAAGTTACAAAACTATACTTTATATAATCAAAAAACGGTTTTTCTATGGTGTGCTTGGGCACATGCTAAACGCGAAAATTTTTGTATTTAGATTATTTTGATTGGCTCCTACTTAATAATGGTGGACCCCCTGCAAATATACCGACCACACCAATCAAAATGATCTAAATACAAAAAAAATGCATGCCAATCAAATAAAATCGTAAAAAAAATGAGATGGACCAAGGGAGTAATCGGTAGGGTTGGAGATGATTGCAAACCATCGGCTACAAATAAGAGTAGTGTTACGGACCTGTAGCTTCGCCTTCCATAGAGGAAAAACAACAGCTTTGTCTGGTCATGTGGGTTCAGCGAAGATACTCAAGAGGAAGAACATCTTGGCCACGTAGTGGAGAGAAAATCTACACTTGTCATACTGAAAACACATGATGTACGTTTGCATTTGTAGAAACTTTGTGAAAGCTGTCTGTAGGGCAAGCTGCAGCAGCACATATGTAGAAATAGTCTTAGCTCGTGTCCGAGGGGGGAAAAAATTAAAAATAATTTCTCTCTGTTTCGGTTTTGATCAATTGAATAAATTAATAATATCACTTAATGTATAATCTAGGGAAATCTACAAAACTACCTACATTTTCTTTTATTGTTTTCAAAAATACTACCTTCCAGAATTATTTTTAAAAATACCTTTTCATAAAAAAAAAATTTCGAAAATACTGTTTGCAACTTTTGCAACCTCATTTGCAACTACAGGCGGCGCCAGCCGTGTTGCATCCTGATTTCAAGTTCCAGTTTTCAAATGTCATTTTCGACCTCATTTTCGGAATCGAATATATAATATATATATATATATATATATATATATATATATATATATATATATATATATATATATATATATATATATATATATATATATATATTCGATTTAAAAATTTTCAAAAATACTGTTTGCAACTTTTGCAACCTCATTTGCAACTACAGGCGGCGCCAGCCGTGTTGCATCCTGATTTCAAGTTCCAGTTTTCAAATGTCATTTACAACTATATATAGTTTTCAATTGAATTTAGTTGCAACTGAGGTTGCAAATGAAGTTGCAACTGCAGTTGCAACCTCATTTGCAACTTTTGCAACTTAGGGGTCATTTGTTAAATCTGAATCATATTTTCTGAATGAATGAAAATTCTGAATGAGTATAGTTCTGGATGAGTTCAAATTGGATCATTTGTTAAATTGAGATCTGAATGACTAAATTTTTTAAATTAAGCTTATTTCATAAATATTGTAATTAAATGGCAAAAACTTATAATTGATAATTTCATTAATTTAGCTTGAAAGAATATAAAATAAAAATTATTTAGCAAAAAGAAAATATAAAATACCAATTTTCAATATAATAACGAAAATATGCATTAGAATATTGATTATTATCAAGTATAAGATTCAAATCTCGTTAATAAAAATTAATTATATATACTATTAATTCTACAATCATAAATATATTCTGATGTCATAAATTATATGTTAAACTTATATTATATCAAAACGAATATGTGATAAATTAGCAGAAGGTTGATATCTGAACCATCCAGTCATATTTTATAGCCTCCATCGTCCAGCTACATTTTGTTCTCGTCCAGCTAGTTACAAAGTAAACAAACAATCTGGATAACCAACATTTTTGTCGTCCAGATGTATTTGGCTCATCCACCCATTAACAAATGGGACCTTACAGTTTTCAGTTGAACTAGTTGCAATTGCAGTTGCAACAGTTGCAACTTTCCATTTTTATTTGCAACTTTTGCAACCTCATTTGCAACTTTTGCAACCTCATTTGCAACTTTTACGGCTGCGCCGCCCAAGGTTGCAAATGAGGTTGCAAAAGTTGCAAATCGTATTTTTGAAAAAAAAAATTTATGAAAAGGTATTTTTAAAAACAATGAAAAAGATGGTAGTATTTTTAAAAAAATAATTTTACAGATGGGTATTTTTAAAAAGATCCCTATAATCTAATAATTTTAAAAAAAATTTTAGAGGCTCAATAAAAAATATATTGTTAGTTCATTAAATATACATGAATATTTTGTTATATAACACAGTACTTTTGGGACAGTTCCATGGTCGAGTATTTTTTTTATTTGTTTTCTTTCCAAATGTTGGTAGTTTTATCAACTTTAGTATATTCACATGTATCCAACACAAATCTACAAAAATTTAAAAAATTGCATTTACGATATTAAAAAAAAGTACACCAGTAGCCGAATTGGAATATGGCTAACTAAATTTGAAACTCACACAGATTCAAAAATCAGAAAAACATTTTACTTTGAATTATACCATCCTCAAAACAAGCTTTTTATTGTTTTCATTTAAAATGCGGCCGAGTTAAAAACAGAAACAATAAAGGTTTTAACAATATATAGATCTCTGAGTGGGCGAACATTGACGAACCTTGTTTCCCTTTCACATGAAATTTAGTAGTCACTGCTCACCATCTACTCATCAAGAGTCAAGACAGTATGACAGACACCGGGCTCGTAGGCATTTAACATCAGATCATCATCTCGAATACCCATTATCTTAAAATTGTGTTGCATTAGTTGGATAAGAATGTAAGAGTTCTACAAAATCTCGAAACATCTTCATACATAGATGTCAAATAATATGATTAATTTATGTACATTTAAATCCAATCAGCTGCTCACTAGCATACTAACAGAACTCGGAAGCTAAACTGCCTGGTAAACAATGCATGCACAAAATTCTGTCGGGGTCCTCAAAAAGACCACACACCTCACAATAAGATACATAAATAAAAACTTACAAAAAATTAAATAGTTCTTCAAGTAATTGTAGACTGACCATGCCAGCTAGTGATAGAGATCAACCATTTTAAGGTCTTGTTTTTTGCGTCGGCATCTGTGATGGGTCTTTTGCAGTGTATTCTCGCCAACTATCTCCATATTAGAATCTGTGTTTGGATCAGAAAAATAGAAACAGATTATCAGATCAAGTTCAGCTAAGATAAGTTCTAATACATCTCAAATATATACTATTTATATAACATTTTGCCTAGCATATAATAATCTGTTTTTAAAGTAACTGGACACTAGCTGGCTGGAAACAAAGAATTAAACCACTCGATACAGAAATGGAGCTATACATAGTACATTTGTTTTGGACTTAGGTCTATGCATCCATATGAACAAGGAAAATATGTAAAAAAAGGTTAAGACGAAATCATGAAAGCAGACCAAATGTAACAGTTTCTCTAATACATACTCATTTTACTCTAAGGGCTGCACATGTACTTGGCTAAACTTCCTTTCTCAACCAAGTAGATCAATCTTTGTTTTTTACAAATTTATGAACAAACATCATACATTTGTGTGTATCACCTGCTCTTGACACAAACACCTGGAAAGTCATAGACTAGCCTATTCTTTACAGGTGCTTAACTTGTTGACTAGGTGCTAGACATGGGTTGTTATAGGCATTTGTTCCAACCACTAATCTAATGTATGTACAACAAAGAACTCGGAGGCTAACTAGCTTTCTGCTCAGACGTTTGCAGATGTTTTTTCCCTCTTCATCATCAGACTCATTTTGATCAAATAACGGGGAACACAAGTGAAGAAAAGTGGGAGGAGAAATTACCAAACGTCTAGCATTCCCTAACACTTGGCGCCAATAGGAATTCAGATATATTATTTACAATATTTGTATCGAGTTTAGATATATTATTAACTTATTTAGTTGGTTAGTGCAGTATGCGAGTCTCACAATATAGATATTTGATATAATGTTAACTGATAAGCTCAAATTTTTATAGGTCTAAATTATTTTGATGTGTTTTAGTGGTTAGCCTACATAAATGATTTGATTCCCCACATAGCTTAAACTTTGATTGTTTATTAAATATGAGATTCTTCTTTCTATTACAGGTTGCTATCCATTACCTTCACCCCCTTGGGTAATCATTAGGGTAGTGAAATTTGTGCAGTTAATCCACCCAAGTCTTCTTTTTATTGTTTTTATTTTATTTTTTGCCAAATATCTTCTTTTTATTGTTTTAGATTCATAATTACTTTTTTTGATAGTTGTCCTACATCGTCTTGCTATTCACACCATTTACTACCTGAAAATTTTCTGGCCATTCATAACCTGTTATCTTCTTAAAAAACACGTCCCAACCACCCATAACCTTGCCTTTCTCATGCTAATTGTCCTGTAATCCTGTATAAACTTTCACTCCAACTATGATCACCAAATCAGTTGTATGCTTTTTCACATTTTGAAGTTATGTTCTTCGTTATTCAACAACTTTCGCTCTTTGGTCTTATGTTTCGGGAACTTTATTAACATAGAAAATGACAGAGTTAGAGGTTCCTTTTTCACACTGTTCGGTTATATACTCTTTAAGTTACCAACCAGACACCATTGCAGACTGGAAAATTACAATAATTTGTTCACGTAGAATGAATGATAGAAAATGATAATATAAACAATGAAAATTAATGACATCGTAATAATTTAATAAACCTAAGTAAAATTGCATTCATACAATTGCAAGATTGTTTAGAAAAGAAGTCAATTAAGTCAGCATTTTGCTCAGGTTTAATAACATATTGGCGAGTATTCCTTCCCTACGAACATTTCTGCATTTTTCAAATGCAAAAAATAGGATTCGTACAATTACCCCCTCAAAATTTCTCTAATAGGTAATTTTTATGGTTTAAGATGAAAGATCACCAACTAGAAAACAAGTATAAGACAATCTATACATATATGTCAAAGTTATCTATAAAGGCTTTTTGGGGTAAGCCTATGTTGTTCTATACCTACATTACAGAACAAAAACAAAAATTCACCACTCTGATGATGTGCTATATCTTGTCCTAAAATAGAACAATGCTATAATTTGTGCTATATATAGAACAAAAAAGCTATAATTGCCCACTCATAAAGAAGTTAAAAAAAAGGACAAAAATAGATAAAGATAGTAATTAGAAGTTGGTTAAAATTGTATTCAAAAGTGTGATTTATTTGAAAATTAGTTATATTTAAAACAAGATTTAGAAGAATCCATTGAGACTTTTGAATTTGATGTTATATTAGCACCAAAACCACTTTTTGGTGCTAAATTATAGCAATAGCTTCATCACCATTAGATATGCTCTTAGAAGCAAACCCATTTACTATTCATTGGAAAATCTAACATTGATGCTTTAATGTCTGAGTGTGCATGTATATAAAACATTTTATTCTCTTTGATTTCAGATTGCGGATCTATAAATCGATTTTTGAGTGTGCATAAATATAACAAAACTTTGCTTTAAAAATTTCAGATATCGAAGCTGACGAGAAGTACAGAAGTAAAGACTTCTGCAACAACATTTTGTATGTGTATATATATCTTTGACTTAAGACTATTATCTAGGGTTTAGATCTGTATGGACTGTTCTTTATTTAGCATAATAACGTTAAAGCCAAGAGCACACGGGTAGCAGATATTCAAGTATTTTACAGATCCGAGAGTCTCTGTGATCATGTCCAAAAAAGCTAAGAAAAACAATATCCCATAAGTGATTGAGGATTATAAAGGTAACCATGAAAATGGGATGGATAAGATAAAATCTACCTAGTGAATCCATTAATCGGTTGATGCAGCATCAATGAAAATGTGTGAGTGTATATGTTGTTTGTTTACAAGTCTGTTTCTTCCTTGACCCATCATCAGCTCCAAGATTTGATATTATAAAGCAAAATATTAAAAAAAATTGTGATATGTAATGTAGATATGCGTGTGTGTGTGTGTGTACTCAACTTACAAATCTACAATCTTAATTAAACAAAAGTATATAGATAAAATGTTCGTCTCAAAATGTTTAACATAAAAACAAAAGCTGTCGCACTGATTGCAAAAGGCTGATTAGACCACAAATTACGCCCAAAAAAAAAATCACTTTTAAGTGACGCGTGTATTTTGCTAAATAATGTTTACTAGATAATTACATCACCTTCCAGCCTGGTTTTGTTTAGACTATAATGATAAATTTTTCTCCGCAACTTCCACTTCCACATAAAATATCACACATTATGTATATGCGCATAAGAGGCAATTTCAAGTTCTAAACCCGTATGAATCATTTTGAGCATACTGTACATATAAATATTGACACAACACATTTATAATGACAACAATGACAGTACTATCAATAGTATCTATGTTTATGCAACTGATATGAATAGTTAATCACATCAACCTAACAAAAAACAGCATAATATTCTTTCAGACCTACTGATAAATTACAAAGTCTAACAAGGCACCCCCACTGAAACCACAAGGACAGCATCAATCCAACACTTACTCTAATCGATGTGAACATGCTAGATGCTAGTACTCCATATACCCTTTATTCCAAAACCAGCTAATTTTTGACCTGGACCCCTTAAAAACTCTCATATATTCGGTCAAAGTATTTTTATCGAAAAAATCAGTAACTTTAAACCATAACATATACTACTTTAGAGAATCAAGTTCATCAATGAGATCATCAAACAAAATCAAATTTGCAACAAAACAATTTATATGTACATGAACCGAGAAATACCTCCAAAGTTATGCCCCCAAAACATCAACCTAGGATCATCTTCTTCCTCATCAAACTCATCTCCATACCCCAACTCCGCATCACCTCTATACCCCGGTTCACTTCCATACCCCGACTCATTCCCTAGACCATCAAAATTCCCAATTACCCCAACCCCACCACTCAAATTCTCCCTCTCCCCACCCCCACCACCACCATTCCCATTCCCACTCCCCTCCCTCTCCTTCCTCACCACACTCCCCTTCGCCTCACTAACATCCGAACCCCAATTCACATCCATCCCCACATTCACAAACAACTCCCCACTCGAATCCGTCCCATTCGCCACCATAAAATCGGAACAAGTAGCATAAGCAGCCGAAGCCCCCACCGAACAACACCGCCTCCTCGTCCCACTCCGATCACTACTCCTCCCCGAAACAGACCTAGACCCTCTCCTCCTCCTCTTCCTAGCAATCCACCTAAACCCCTCCACCTTACTCCCCAATTTCCCCAAACTAACACTACCAACACCACCAATTTCATTCCCGTCATGCTCAAACAACCCCAGTTTCGACATACTAGAATCAAGAAAATCAACAGTGGACCGATCAGAGAGACAAGGCCGCTTAGTGGAAGAATAACAAGAGGGTTTTATAGGGGAATGATCAGAAGAGTCCAGGGTTTTCAGTTTGTTTGGGAGGTGAAAAGGGCGCCAAGAATGAAGCTGAAATGTGCAAGATTCAATGCTGCTTCTTGAATCTAAGCTTGCAAACCTTGGTGACATTATTTTTTTTCAATTGGGGGTTTTTATTTTTTATCGGGGAGTTGTAAAGATCGGATTTTTATTGTTAAGGAGAAGTAAAGATTGGATTTTTATTGATTTGAAGAATGGGATGAAGAAGAAGATACATACATAATACATACAACTCTCCGCTCCTGATCTTTGTTAGTAACACTAATCCTCTGAAATTGATCCATACGGACCATACCCTCCGTTAATATTTAAATTTCTGTTATAATCTGTACTATGTAACAAGCATTTGTAGTCCTAAATTTTGTTCATAATTTTGGTTTGATCATGTTTTTTAATTATTTTTATATTATTATCTTATTAAAAGCAAAAAAAATCACACTAGAAATCTAATTCTTAATAGGTACAAGTCTTTTAATAGGTACGAGTTTTAAACAATTATAAAATTAAAAATCTATCTCTTATAAGTACAAATTTTAAATATAATAATTATTAAATTATAATAAGCCAATATGGGTATTATTTGTAATCCTAAATTTTGTTCATATTTTTTGGTTTGGTCATGTTTTTTTAATCATTCTTATATTATTATCTTACTAAAAACAAAAAGAATCACATTAGAAATCTATCTCTTAATAAGTACAAGTCTTAAACAATTATACGACTAAAAATCTATCAATTATAAACACAAGTTTTAAATAAATTACAACACATTAAAAATTAAACCGATCCAAAGCACCACATGCATATAACTTTCGAGCTTTCGACTTGCTTTATAATTTCATTAAAAAAATTATAATGACGTTAAAATAAAATTATAAACATATAATTTTTGAATTTTCTTTTTAACAAGAAACTTCATATAACTCTTTCGAATTCTAACATGTTCTATTTCAATACAAACACAAATAACTTCATAATTTTTTCTAACTATCATCCGTTATACGACAAATATCTTTTTTCATACATATGAAGATATACAAAATATGAAAAATATGATTTAAAATTGATTGAATAATAAATTATCCCATATTAATAACAAAAATTATTTTTTTAATAGATAATAAATTGTAAAAAACTAAATTTCCGTAACAAAATATAATCCGTTGGTTAATATAATTTGATTAAAATTCAATTTATTAATATTAAAATACTAATAATATGATGTTAAAATTTAAATTGTAAAAAATAAATTACGAATTATATAACTGGCCGTGCTTCGCACGGGGGAAAGGCTAGTATTAGTTAAATATTAACATGACCATAGTAAATGTTAGGGCGAATTGGAGCATCTTGGTTGGCTAAATTGGACATATAAAATATTATGTAAAATTTGTCGAAAATGTAAGCAATTTTGTTTCGATGGTACTAGCTATATGGTAATAAATGATACGAAATCTTGTTACAGATATTGCTATAGGCTGTAGTGGTTGGCCAAATATAACCAACATCAATTGGTTGGGTATATTTTTAGATAAGGGTTATGTGTGGTTGGAGTAAAACAAATTTCACACATTATCTATAATTTTTATTTATGATATGATTTAATGAAATTTAGCTAAGAGTTTTGATGGGTTGGAGATACTCTTAGTAATCCAATTCAATGAGATTGGTCTTTATTGAGTAAATCTTCGCGTACATCCTTATACACTACTAACTCACTACCTAAAATTTAGGAACAGAATTTAGGAACAGATTAGAACACACGTTTCCAGTTTTGCTTTCATATTTGTGTTATCCATTCAATCTATAAAAGTATAACTCATATGAAAAACTTATGTGTATACATTATTTCTTTATTAATGCAATTTTTTATAGTTTTAAATTTATTTATTTTTGTTATAAGACACTCAATCATATTTTCTATATTTCTATGAAAAAAATAATATAATATATAAATATGTGTTAAAAACATTTCTCAAATCAATATATCTATAAAATATATAATTTTTAGTGGACATAGTTATGTTCAAAAATGATTATACAAAAATTTAATATAATTTTATATCACATTGCATTCATTCTTTTGAATGAATAAAAATAAATTTTATTTCAAATTATGCTAAAAATATTTATTTTGAAATAAATTTTTTTTCAAAATATAATCATAATAAACATCATATTTACATAATAAAAATAAAATGCACGGCAAAGTAAATAAAATTAGCTTTTTAATAAATAAATGAATGATATAGTATTTAATATTTTATCACCCATCTAAACAAATTTCATAATATAAGTTATTTTATAGATATATTAGGCTCACTAAATTATAAAATGGTTATATAATAAAAGTTAAATATGTGATCATAAGGTAAATAAATAAAACAGAAAAAAAAGATTTAGGTTAAAGTTTTTATAAGTGTATTTTTAATCTACAGTTGACTTGAAGTGATAAAGAAATTCTGAAGACGTAGAGGTGGGCAGAAGTTAAAACTGTTCCTAAATTATAGGTAGTGAGTTAGTAGTGTATAAGGATGTACGTGAAGATTTATTGTATAAAATTTGGATACGTCATTCTTGAACGTTACATCAAAACAAACAAAGAAAGTATTTACAATCTTTTAAAAAAAAGTATTTATAATAATATATTTAGCTTATCAAATTTATCTACTATTTATTTTAATTTTATAATTATTTTTTATATTTTGATTAAAAATAAATAATAAATAATTTGATAAAATCTATTAGAAATCATAACATTTTACTAAAAATATGCAAAAATTATAAAATTTATTCTTATTTCGCAAGCACAAATATTTATAGTTGTTTGCTTGATAGTTATTATGACTATAATTATACTCTCTCCGTCCTTTCAAATTCTTGTTTTTTATTTGGGGGGGACTCGAAATATTTTAAAAAACTTCTTTTAAAAAAAATATATTATTTAAACTTTTATTCATAAAAAGAAATATTCAAGAATAAATTATGAAATTATACTTTATCAAAATATCGAAAAAATTATGCGAAAAAATATTAGAACGGAGGGATTAAATGATATTCCAGTTAAGATCAATGAGCTCATTAAACAAATAATGAGCTAATTAAACAAATAATATCGGTTAACATGGATAAGTTATTTAATTGCCTTTGAGAGGTTTTGATGTTATTATATTTCGTTTTTTTAAGTTTCTATTTTCTAATATAATTATATAAATTATTTTAAAAAATTATACTAAACAAAATTTTTTGTTTTAAATAAGTTATGAAATTAGATTATATACGTCTTAGAATATATCAGCCAAACAAAAAACAGTAAACAAATGAATGGACTAATTTTGAACGAGCATATAAAAAAGTAATGATAAGAATCAACAGCTAATTTGCTTCAAAAAAAAAGAACAGCTAATCAAGATTATCAGTTTTAATAACAGTATCATCAGAATACTGAGGAAAAAAGTTTAAAACAGAGGGAGAATTTTTAATTTTTTTATCTTCTCAATCTTGGCTCTCTACATGGTGAGAGAATTTCAGAAGAAGAAAAAAAAGAAAAAAGAAAGCCAGACAGCTACGAGATCTACATCTCCTATAGAAGTCCAGTGCATCCAGAGGCAAAAACTGCCAATACAGCTTAAAATTTTGAACTTGGTAAAAGTTTACCCAGAAATACTAATGCAAAACAAAATTACTGTGCATCTGCTATCTAGGACAAAAGACATAAGTTAATGCTTCATGCATATAGCAATTGGTATTTGACTTCTATTTAACCCAAAAACTATGCAATTTACTACATCAAACTTAAATTCTAAGGAATAAAATTAAGAGGTTGGAAAAGAACTGGTGTAGAACTGTCAAACTCGATGCTGCTGGGAGGGTGAAGACAGAAAACATATGATACAGCTTTTGACACCAACATTGGCCTTTTAACAGGGACAGTATCAGACAGTGAAAGTACTCCGAATCTTGATTCATTGTACGGAAATGATTCTTTAAGTAAGAAGAAGCTCTCCCGGCCCAACTTTTCCGTCTGGAACAACATTGACAACAACGTTACATCATAGAATTTTAATAAATAGTTAAATCAACTACAGATGCAGTAATTTTCAGTATATGAGATATAATATCTAATAAAAGATGTTTCAAGATAGTAGCAAAATTATTGCGGTTATTTAAAGTTGTAGTTTGTTGCTGAGTTAAAACCACAGGCCCACTACCCTCCAGTCTTTTTTACATTTTCTGGGTACTGCATGCCAAATATTATAGACAGTATCTAGAAACATGTTTTCTTCAAGAAAACTGAGTGTGTGTAGTCTAGTTGGGTTTCAATGACCTTGCACAATCTTTGAATTTGGTTACTTGATAAATTGAATATTAGCATTCAAAAAACTGAACTCACTTCATATAGGTCATTCAACGGTCACACCTAAAAAAATGATAAGAGTTTATTGATACCTGTAGCTGTGAAAAACGGATGTTGTTCATAGTTAGGATAACTTGCACTTCAAACAGAGCATCAGCCAATATTCGGATAGCTAAATACTCGAAGAAAGTTTGCACAACCCTCTTCTCTGCTTCCAGGTCTCCCCTACATCCATCAGAAAATGGAAACCATAACACACATTTAACTTGATTCCACGGAATGTAGCTTTCCCCTTCCTTGTTTAAAAGTGTCTGGTACGGATGAGAGAGATTGGACAGAATTTTGATACCCATCAATGACGGGTCACTAACTGAACCACCTGCCGATGAGGTTGTGCAGATAATGGAGGATGGATTATAGAATCGAGCAATATTTGAAGAGAACCGAAAATCAGTGTCGTCCAATATAAGAATGCGTTCATCGGACGATGTGGGAAACAGATGCAGAAGAGTTGAAAAGTCTGTAACCTCCTCCTCTGGTAGGCATAAACTCAAACCATTATGTGATGAATGATTTATCTCTATATCATGGGAAAAGTAACACGACGAACCATTCCGACATCCCTGCAAAAACAATCTGATGCATCAAAAACGAGGAGATTGCACTAACTTACTATAAGAACCAACTTAAAAATCTTACAGTGCTATAGCAAAGATCGAAAAAGTGATTAATACAGAAAATCAAGAGTGCAACCTATAAAAATCAAGCACAATTACCTGCAGAGAGAAGAAAAATTTGCAAGCCGCCTTTTTAGCTTGTAGTGAATGAGAAAATATACATTGGTCGCCTCGGTTGCAGTTCCCACTGAGGAAGTATCTACAAAGATAAGCCTCCCCAGATTCTAGAGCACTGTCATATTTATTCAAATTCAGCTGATCAGAAGATATTTCTTTGACGAACTGGATGCTTCTTATCTGACAAAATGCAAAAGAAAAACATATGAGATAGAAACATCGATGCAACAACTAACACCATACAGCTACTAAATTCTGTACCTCTTTAATTATACTGGCCAAATTTACAGCCACATCATCCAACGGCAAGGAATTTGCAACAGCAAATGGTTCATTAGTGCATATTTGCACTTTGCTAACAGTGTCACGGTGTTCGTCCTCATATATATCAAGAACATCACCATCTAACTCAATGTGCTCACACTTGAGATGACATGCATGTTGAAATTCATAAGGATCGTAGTAAGATGGCAAGCCACCGGATTTGACAAGGAAATTGGGTCGAAAACGATGCAAAGTATTCAAAACGTCGTCATCTGTGCAAATAAAAAACTCAGTGAGTAAGAATTTTCATTTAATCACCAACAAGGTGGAGGAGCTAATGCGACATACATATTTCAGCAACATGATTAAGTGAGGACAGGACAAGATGGTGAAACGAACACCAGTTTTCTTCCGTCACAGATTGCAAATTTTTTTCTTTCTCTGTCTCGTCACTTAATAAAAGGTCTTGTAAATGTTCAAAACGATACTTGTCCTTCAAAAAAAGAAATAAATTGTTAGGGGATCCATAATAAAATGATTAGTATCTACATATGGTATTAAAAATAGAAGAGTACATTTCAGTTAATCAAGAGATAAAACTTGCCTTAAAAACATGTTGCCAAAACTGATATGCAGCAAAATTTCCTACTAGAGCTTCTTCCTTCTTACCAGTTAGGCCTGTTTCCGTACTATCTCCAGAATAATAGCTAGCAGTGTACTTAGTAGACTAATAAATTTAGCAGTTAGAACCGAGGATTTAATTGATCAGAGAACTCAAAAGATTCAAGAATTTGTTAACTAACACCAAAAGACATACCAGATTGTTTTGGCCAAAAGGGCGAAGAATGGGTAAAGGCTGTGTATCCATTAAAATACCAAGCAAAATACCATCTCGCATCAGTCCTATCCCTCCAAACTTAAGTATAATTCTAGACGCATCAAAAGACAAAGAAAAACTGGCCAGCAATCGCCCATAAAATGTGGGTTCATAACGGCCTCTTGGAGGTATCTTTTCCAATGCACGAATGCTCACAAGCAAATCCAATGCATCTTTGACTACTTCTGGATCTGGAGGATCCAAAGCCTTCTGCAGTAAGACTGAAAACAAAACCCAGACAGACATATTTACACTTTAGTTGCACGGTTTAAAGATACAAATTTAAAAAATCACTAGATTCTATAAATATAGAAATAACCAATATTATTCATCTTGGAACTTCAAAGTTTTGGTATGGCCAAAAGTTTTCTAATGCAGACTGATAACTTCTAGAGAGATGTGGATATCTTCAGCAATTTCTTTAATTAAGAACTCTCATTACCTGTGCACACACGATGAACAGTAATTTTTGGTTTGAACAAATTAGGTATCTTCAGATCCCAGAATACTTCAAACAGGTCCCTAACTTTTGGATTGAATTAATTGATTAAATTATGCAGGGTCAGCATATAGTACTTAAAGAGACTGTAAACCTACTTATATTAATATAGCAGTCCAGAACTCCTACTTAACAAGCTTGCATTACTAATCAGTAGCCAAAAGGGCGATTTGCATTATAAATAACACTCATAATTTCCAAAAAAAACTGCCAGAAAAAGGTCTGGCTCTGGCCACACCGAAATTCCGACACATAAGTATAAAACTGCCAAGTTAATTACACCACAAGTACAGTGTGACTGTCTACTTAATAATTATGAACAATCCTTTTAAAAGCACATGTGTCTGTTTCTTTCCAAATATTGCATACAAGCGTGAGAGCTAGATACAGATAATTTTAAGCTCCAGAAGGAAACATTTCCTAAGGCCATGTTTGTTCGCAGGAATTATAATCCCTGAAATATTACCATATTTATCTCAATTGTAAAGGATTACAATCACATGAATTCATATCCAATCATTGTTTTAGTCCATTTTCATGGGATTATAATACCTTTACAAGGTATTATAATCCCATGGAAATGATTCAAAAAAGTGATTGCAATACAATCCCATCGGATTATAATCCTTTAATTTTAAGAAAATAATGTAGTTATCCCAGGATTATAATCCTTTCAAACAAGCATGGTCTAAGGTATTATAATCTACCTTTTGGGTCGTTAATTGCTTTAGATTCCGCACAGCACAAAGAAAGCACTTGCTGCCTCAATGACATCCTCAATATAGAAGGAGATTCATAGTCCTCTAGCAGGTTGTAGAATGATCCTGTAACAAGCCGGTATACATGACCATCACAAGTCCGACCTGTTCTTCCCTTGCGTTGATCAGCCTGTTTGACATCAATATAAGATAACATATATTACCCGAGAAAAATTGTCATTACTGACTACTAAGAAATTGTTACCTGAGACTTAGAAACCCAAACAAGATCCGGAACTTCCTTTTTCCTAACATTGTCCCAACAAACTTGTAAAGAACGACACGAGTCTATGACATAAGCTACTTTTGGAATTGTTACCGAAGACTCCGCTATATTAGTAGCCAATATTACCTGCACCAGGATAACTGCACTAAGAATACATACTATGCAGAATAAGATAACTCGTTTTCATGATTAACTAAAAAGGACTTTACAATATAGCCAGACTGGATAATTTTATACTCCGACCAGTGGCCATATTGCTAAAGTAGTTGGTTATGGTTTAGTGAACTAAATAAATCTATTCATCTTAGCAAAAAAAAAAAAAAAACCTATGCATTAATTAAAAATTAACAATTAATAACAAAGTTATACTAAGTTTTCTTCCTTCATCAACCACCATTACACAATCATCAAAAGTAGAGATACTTTAGGTTCACCTTGCGATGTGACTGCCATATTTTCATGGCTCTAAGAGCTTGTTCAGTGTCTATGCTACTATGCAGAATGTGAATCTTGAAAGCTGTTGGAAAGCGCTTCAAAAGAAACCATAGCTGCTCGAGGTCATTATAAGTCGGAAGAAAAACCAAAATGCTCTTCTCCATGTCTGGTTCATTTTTATGAATGTGTATAACCAAATCATGTATAAGCACGCGCTCTTCATGCTTAATAACAGTCTCAGCAAACAGAGGATGATGATCAAACTTTAAACTGAATGACTCTGGTCTAATTTCAAGAAGTTCAGTGACCTGCAAAGCAAGTGCAGCAGAGAATGGGTGAGAAAATATAATCACTGCAATAACAAGGCTGAATTTACACAACTTACAATATAATAAAAGCTTAAATATAAATGAAGTATATATAAATATAAATCGGGAAGGATCTTAGACACCCACAAGTTTTTATATGTTAGTAGCGACTTTAATGTTATGGTTAAATAATGAAAGATTTTTAAAAGTAACGTAGATTGGATGCGCAATATATGATGCCATTATCTGCAATGTAGCACATATAAGGTTCGACTTCAACAAAGGACTATCGAGAAGAGATTGTGAAAGTCAAATAAATGAAGTAACACCTACGTTATTTCAGAAATATTTGCATTCAACATCTAGACTTTTGGTATCAATCCCTTTAAGTACAATTCTAGTGGAACTTGTGTTGTGCAGGTTAGTATTCTATATAGTCCCTCGAGATTTAGTATTTAGAGAAGAAATATTCTGTACATTTAAGAGAACTGCTAAAACATCTTAAATGGTCGAAGCTCCGACTAGATCGACACTGGGTCTGCGGTTGACACTGCCAAATCACTGGAGTTCAATAATTTGTCTGTGAACTACTGATTCCCCTCCTAAAATTTACAAAACCATTTGCAATTATGTTTAGTCCTTACGGTAAATCAAAATATGCCCCAGTAATCAATGATATGGTGCCGTCTTAAAATTGAAGCAAGTTTTTTAATGACCAAAAGTCAAGTACATCCATAGCTGAAGAGTTAGCTCAATACTTAATGATCTTGAAATAACTTTCTCTACTGTTCTTGGCTACACCTGTATTACTATTCTAGCACAATTAATAAACATGCTATAGTTAATAATTGTCAGTGACATTGTAATAATAATTAAAACCTTGTTAAATTTACAGTACAAATATCTAGCATTTTATGGTAAAAAGGTAATCACACATCTTCATATATAGGATAAGATTAACCTACCTGTTCGAGATATGAAACTCGTTGCTGATGTATTGTGTGCTGAGGAGAACTCGGAATTGCCAAGACTTCTACCCTTTCATCCTTACCTAGGTCTTTAAAGTATTCGCGATATCTTGCAATATCAGCTGTAGCAGACATTAGCACCACCCTGTAACAACATAAATCAGGATTTTAGTGAAAACAAATATTTCAAATTGTATAATATGTATTTTATATAGTAGCATGGTTGTTCCTCAATTACCTCATGTCATTTTGTTTCAGCAAAAACTGCTTCACACAAACCAGAACAAGATCTGACTCTACAGATCTTTCATGCACTTCGTCAAGGATGATGACTTTGTATTTTAGAGCTTTTAGTCCCTTCTCTCGCATTTCATCCAACAATACCCCAGCAGTTTTGAAGACAATCTTTGAGCTGAGATTGAAACTTACAAAATGAAGGGTAGGAGTATGCATAAAACTAAACCATAAAGATTCATAGTCAAACGAAAGAATAAATACGACAGAATGTCAGGAGAAAATGACATACCCTATGGCAATAGGATGGCATTTAGAAAGAGTGTGTATTTGTGATCATAATTAGGTTTTCTTTGAAACCATGAAAGAATGTTATTTTTGTTCTTGTCTTCGTCTGATTCTTCTCATAAAAACTAATTGATTTTAAAGTGTAGCTATCAAACATCTTACAATACTCACTCCAATCATCCAAAGATAGGAAAAAAGAAAAAGGAAACAACCAATTTATTATGTTGTGGACAAGAATATCCACACAAGCTTTGCAACGATTATTGGAAGACACTCTTGAACCTTGTAAACAAAACCCTGATACATGAATTGAATAAGATGGAATTTATCTGTCATACAAATTGAAGCATACCTACTAAGTATTACTTATTACTGAAAAAGGCCATATTAAAGGCAATGGATTCACAAAATTTGGAACACTAGTACGAGATAATTTTATACGAGAATAATCATTTTAACAAAAAATAGTTGTATTTGTGGCAAAAAGAAAATGATAGATAAATAAAAAAAGAGCATAATAACTGCACATATTTAGCAAGTAAAAAATAAGACTTAACAGTGAAGAAGTTTTATATGGGAAATATCATTAACACCTTGATGATAAGACCTTGGAGTGACCTATGTGATACCCAACCTCTCCCCCTACTTCACAACCACGAGCAGCTGCTACCATTCTGGCAACTGCTACCACAGCAAATCTCCTTGGTTGAGTACAAAGTATGGGTCCCATATTCTCTTCCAGTAAGAATTGGGGAACTTGTGAGCTCTTCCCTTAATTTTTGAAGAAACATATATACATAAAAAAGTTAGTTACTGAACTAAAAAAATATGTCAGGTATTTCAAGGCCATGCACATATTAAATATGAGTACATGGCAACTGGAAAGGGCCATTACTTCCGCAAGATGCAAAAACTGAAACTTCTTATAAGGAAAAACAGATATAATTATAAAATTTGACGCTATCCTTCAGATAATAAATTTGCCAAATGAACAGATAGTTCCAATGAAAATGCCTTAATTACGTGGTCTGCAACTTGCAAGTCCACTTATAAACTAGTCTAAGCTTTAAACTAAATAATCAAACTAGTATCACAATCCATGAAGTAGATCACATACAAATACCTTTCGATTTAAGTCGCAGATAGCTTTAAATCCACGACTTAAAACCGAACTAAACATGTTCTAAGATACAATCACCGGTTTTTAAACAAAACCAAGTTACGCTATAATTGACAAGTCACATACTAGCACAGATTTGTAACGGCTTTCAAGGTCACGCCATTTAAACAAAAATTAAAAAATTCCTTTTTTTCCTAAAACAATTACAGATCACAGATTCACAAACAAGTCTTACTATATAGAAACAACTCCTTTCCACATACAAAACATAATCAACATTAATGATACGTTAACATACAAAACATGAAAATAAGGCGGAAAAAAAAAAGCAGCACAATTTAACTAACAAGACCAGTGTCGTTCCTGAGAATTTGGACGCCCTGTGCTAAACCAATTTAAAGTGCCCGTAATTTTTTTCCTGTAATTAAATAGCCCATAGGAGATGCAATGGTGGACATAAAACTGTCATCCACAGTTTAACATACACGAGTTTCAACTAAGTTTGATTAATATATTTTTTTTGTGTTGTTAATATAGAATATGTACATAAATATGGACTTCAAAAAAATGTTCCCTCCCAGGGCCGGAACATGCTCAGGCACCCTCCGAGTGTTACAATTAAAAAAATTCCTTTTCCATCTCGCATACAAAACATAATTAACACGCGAACGAGAAGTCGAGAAGATAGTAGAAAACAAGCTGAGCGATAAAAACAGAAAACACGAAAAGAGAGGGGGAATATTCACCGCATCCGGTTTCGCCGATGATAAGAGTGACGCGATTCTCGAGAATCTTCTCCACGATTTTTGACTTGAGTGAGTGTATCGGAAGTCGCTTGAATTTTGACTGAACATCGCCGCCCTCCTCCGACGAGGACGACGGAGAATGTAGCAAAACCATCGCTCGCTCTTACTTTCTCAGAGAGAATGGGAGGGAGAGAGAGAGAGAGAGAGAGAGAATGGAGTAGTCGCTTAGGGTTGTGTGTGGAGACCAGGGTTTTAAAACAGAATCAGGCTCGCAGGGTGTGTTGGCTGGGATCAAGGGTGCTGACTGGCGTTGCTTTCGCCCAATAGTGACTCAGCCTACGTGGAGCGGTGACGTTAACGGGTCAGAAATGGGCTTTGTTTGGGCCGCTGTGCTCATGCAGAAGCTTTCCATATCAACCCTATCTTTGGTCCGGAAGAAATTCAATTTGGACTTGTAAAATTGTTTGAATTTTGGTAACTACTTTATTATACAATATAAGCTATTCAAAAAAAAAGATATTCAATTTAGATTTGTAAAATTGTTAAATTTTGGTGACAACTTTATGTAAGCAGGGCTTAGAGCATCTCCAACCATGAAGACCCCTTGGCTAAAAGATGAGTTGTCATGCCAAAAATAAAAAATTTAGCCAACCATTTCAAAAGTTCACACTCCAACCATAGTGACTTGTTGTCTATAAATTTAGCCAACCTCCTATGGATGGCTAAATTTGTCGAACCTCTACAGACCTGTAAGAAATCTATAGGGTGATTACACATCATTTGTTACCATATTAAACTGATATATTATATTTATAACAATCTAAACATTAATAACATGCTATTTTCAAATTATAGCCATCCAATATAGCTAATACCATTGAAGCACAATATCTTACAGGTTCAACAAATTTTACATAATGCGCTACAGGTCCAATTTAGCCAACGATTATAGCCAACGCCATTGGAGATGCTCTTAGAGCATCTCCAAATATCGAAACCCCTTAGCTAAAATATGAGTTGGCATATTAAAAATACAAAATTTTAGCCAACAGTTTGAAAAACTCAACTCCAATCATACACAATCTATAATTTTAGCCAACCTCCTATAGATGACTAAATTTGTCGAACCTCTACGTGTCTGTAAGAAAACTGTAAGAAAATTGCACATCATTTATTACCATATTGAACTGATATATTCTATTTTAACGATCTAAAATATTAATAACATACTAGTTTTAAATTATAGCCAACCAATATAGTCAATACCATTGAAGCAAAATGTCTTACAAATTCACAAATTTTACATAATGTCTTACAAGTCTCATTTAGCCAACGATTATAGCATCGAAGATGCTCTTAGCAGATTGTCATAATTTTTTTAAGATAAATTAACGAATAATTAAATATCATATCACAGTGTGCCATATATATTGTATGTATAGATTAATTAAAATAATATATTATAAAATATTACAATAGGAATAAATCATATAATTCAGTATATTTATATACTTTTTCGGCGGATAACATCATTCTTACATTATATGACACGAAACTTGAGAATGAAATAAAATTTGACTAAACTAGACACGTACAAAATATTTTTGTAATTTAGATATTATTTACTACTTAACTTATAATAGTTTTTATTTTTATTGTTGACTATATTTTCACTTATGTATCAATTATAAACATCCTTATCATAAATTGTAGCCAAAAGTATAGTTTTATTTTTCTATATTGTCATTCCTACCATTTGGAAACATTTTTCATTTATATATATAATATCATTTTTTTAATATTTAAAAAACTTCATTTCAATAAATTCAAAAATGAAAAGGGATAGTTTTGTTCTTCAATACGATCTTTCCAACTAATTATAAACTTACTTTCAATAAATTCGAAACGTACGTAACTAGAGCTCCAAATCATTTTTTTTATTTTTTCCCATAATACTGGTCTCTAAGTAAGGATTTCTATCTTTTAAAATTATTTTTTAATAAAATATTTATATTACATATCGACAATAAAATAAAATTTATATATGATGCGTATCAATCTTTCCACTAATTGTTGCAAACGCTTATCTATAATTAAATCCAACTCCCAGAGACATGTACTGAAATATCACATTGTTTATTATCTTATAAAATTAATATATTTCACTATTAAGATAATATATAACATCCTATATTTAAGACATAGGGGTCGTTTAGACAAGTTAATAAAAATGATTTTGTGCTAAAAATAAAAAAGTTGATTAGAAGTGAGAAGTATATAAGTGAATAAAGTGTTTGTAAAATAAACAGAAACTGATTAGAAGTGAGAAGTATATAAGTTAATAAAGTATTTGAAAAAAAAACAGAAATTCTAAGAAATAAGCCAGAAGAAGAAGTCTCGAATACAGGTCATAATTACTCATTATAACTAGTTTCGTTAGAACACATGTTACAAATTCAACAAAATTTTAAATAATCAATATTTTATATTATTCCAACATATTAATTTAACCAAGACCATTTAAAATATTCTAAAATCATTGATAACTAATTTCTAAAAAATCAATTGAACTATAGAGTTAGATATACCTCATATGGAGTATCAGATAAATCAATGTTGGAATCAGTTTTTAATACCTGTCATCTGACCAAAAGTTTTGAAGATAGGGTAGAATTTAAACACGGGTTTTGATGGGAACCAAAGATGATACTCGTACTCTCCAAATTGAACATGTGGACTCCGATTTTTCAAGTAATAAAAACATAAAATAATTAGGTAAAACAACACAAATGAGATGCTTGCTTGAAATTGTGGATTTCCACGATATGAGATATGTGGACAGAATTGTTCTCACATGTAGAAGACTTGAATGGCCCCAAAAACAAAGGGCTTTGCTTACAGTGTTTGCTGTCCCAACACAATGGGGACCTACCTTCTAGTAAATGGGAGACTATCTGCCACATAAAAAGTATCTTTACTCTTTTTTAGTTTGTGTGTATGACGCTCCCAAGTTGCAGCGACGTATAAAGGATTAATGGATAGAAAAATTAGTTCCTTGTGTGACTTGCATCTTCTTCTAGAATTTACTTAGCGACTCCAGTTATCTGAATTTTCGTTTTATATCTAAATTATGTATTTTTATAAATGCACATATTAGATGGAAAAGGTATATGTGTGTAAAATGACTCAAATTTGTACTATCTTATTTTATTAAATTAAATCTTATTTTAATATTATTTATTTGTATTTTAATTTATCTAGATAGTGAGATTCACATCCAAACCAAATATAAATATATCACATCTATATAATTTGTGATTCAGGTTTAATAATATTCGCAAAGTTTGATTCGTATTTTTAGTTGAATGTTATAGATGATTATTTATTCGAAAAAATGATATTATAATTAACAAAAATTATGAAAAATAATTTACACACAGACATATATATAATATTATCTATATCTCATAATTTGTGCGATACGAGTAACTTATAATATTTTTATTTAGTTTTATTTGAAAGATGTATTTATAATAGGATAATATATGTCATTTAATCCAAATTGTTATTTACATAATTAATAGATTCTTTTGAAATAATATATTTCAGTGGACATGTTAAATAAATATTTTTATAAGTTTAATGAATTTTAAATAGTTAACTCAATTAGAAGATTTTAAAATAAATATATAACTCCAAGTTATATGTTTCTTAATATATTTTAGTTTTAATGAAAGATCCATTAATATATTTGATAAATTAAAGGATCTCTAAATGAATTGAATAATTACCGACAAATCGATCAAAATTTTAATATTTTAATTTAATAATAACATAATGATATCAGATAGATATTAATAATTTATTTATGTGATTTCTCCAATAGAAAAGTATTATAAGGAAAAACCTTCTTAAAAATGTAATGGAATACACTCTATAATTAAGTCTAATCGAAATATAGAATATTAAACACAAAAGATAACTACAGGAGTTAATATAAGACCAAATATGAGAAAATATATCTATATAGTTTATATAGATATAATTTAAAATATATGCAATATCTGAATTATTATGAAGATGAATCGATAATTTTAGTCTCATATTTTCATGACGAGCCGCATAACATGTTAGGAAAGAATTATAAGAGTGGGTTCAAAATTATTTCTAATAATACTATATAAATATATTAGAAAATAATGATTAAGGACAATATTTGGTTATTTGAATTAGAATAACATGTCTTAATAATAATATAGGAGGGAAGAAAAAAAGATTAGAGGTGAGAGATATATTGAAATATAAGAAAATATATAACGATATTTTAAAAATTAGATATATTTTGATCATCCTAATACTTTTAAAATTTCATTAAAATATCGTTGGATCACAAAATTTTTTGAAATGGTCATATTTTAAATTAGAACATATTTTTAGTGGATGGAGTGGTTGAGGACTAAAATATGATATCGTCATGTATAGTACACTTAAGACTTAATTTAATAGTGTCCGATCTGATTTAACTATAAATAGCCACTTAAAACATAACTTAACATATTTAAATGGGTGAAGGATCCCATGCTTACCAAAAGTAGAAAAATAGGGTTCCCAAGATATTGCCATATTAATTAGATGCACTGTACTACATTAAATTATTAATAAAGTAATCCTGCTATAATCTTATTTCATGTTCTACATAAACTCCACGTCTTCATTTTCAACAGATAACAAGTTTCACCGTAAAGTGTTTGAGCTCTTTCCACAACACACAATCTCCACCCTCTCTCTGAAATCTCTCCCAATCTCTCTCCACCTATCTCTACCCGTCTGAGAAATCTCTCCCCTCTTTTTCTCTGAAATCTCTCTCCCTCTCTCTCTCTACCATGTCTGAAAATGTATTCTCAAAGCTATCCGATGATGTGATTCTGAAGATATTTATCAATCTCGAAGATGATCCAAAACACTGGGCAGTTCTTGCATGTGTGTGCAATAAATTCTCTTCTTTAATGCGCACGGTTTGCTGGAAATCTAAGTGCTCCGAGAGAATCCCACATGTTGTTTCTGATTTTCTTGCAGAGTCACGCGCCGGTGACGCGCCTCCCGGCGGCTGGGCAGCTCTTCACAAGCTGGCCGTGTGTTGTCCCGGGCTTCTTCACTCGGGTGTGCTTCTTGAAAACTCAGATTTCGGGCTTGAACGTGAGCTGGGCCCTGATGAGAATTACAAGAATTCTAATCTTTTTCAAGTGGGCCAGGCCCAAATCTCGAATACTTGCTCTCCGGCTGCCGTTGCTTCTGATTGTGGTTGGTCTTTATATGATGATTTGTATTATGATACAGTATATGATACTTCTGAATCTCAAGATATTATTGTTAATAATATGGATAATAGTATTGATGATAAAACAAATAATCTTGATATTAATGAAGAATCAACTGAGAAAGATGGTCTTATTGTTGAGGCTGCTAGTGATTTTACTGCCAGTAAAAAAAGAAAATTTTGTAGATCACTGAAACCACATTTAGCTTCTGGGGTGTGGAATTTGAGCAAGGAACAAGGAAATAAGTTGTTGGCTAGTAGATTTAGAGGGGATTGTTTGTATATAAGTGATTGGCCTGGTTGTGTCCACAAAGAGGAGAAGAGGTCTTATATGTTGTTTAGGGGAGTTTTCAAGAATTTTAAGAGGTCAAGGGTGTGGAGGACGATCAACGATGGTGATCGTAGTAAGATTGACTTGAATTGCGAGTTTTGTTCGTGTAAGCAGACTTGGGATTTGCATTCTGCATTTTGTTTGAAAAGGGTTTTCGGGTACCATGATGATGGAGAGCCTGTTGTTAGAGCTTATGTTTGCGAGAATGGACATGTTTCTGGAGCATGGACTGACTGGCCTTTGTACACTTAAATAACTTGTCCGGATTGTGTGATTGATATGGATCCTTTCCAAGTTAAATAAAGGTGTAGTAGTAGGAGGCAAAACTATGTATCCAAACTTCTCCTGCTTTGGTTAATGAATACGATTTCAGTCTTTTTAATTGCGCAAGTATTTGTATTGGTCGCCTGGTCGGCGTATTTGATATAAGGTTTGGAATTGCAATATAACCTGTTTGTAAGCTCAGTTAATCACTCAAGAACTGCATATATTTCTATATTCAATCTGTTTATTTAGTTGCACATTCATCTGAACTTATCTTGCAGCATAATTTGTTGCCCATATTTTTTATCTTCTAATGTGAAATTTGCAGTTTTTGAGGTTTCCACATAATATTAAATGCTTAACATCTTTATATTCTTATTCATACTCTCTATAGAAACATTTCTGTTAGTGGGCCACTAAATCCCAGTTGTGCATGATCTGACAAATTGCCGGAGTTGCACTGATGGCTGAACATGATATTCTTACAAATGTTCCTAGAAGCCTCGTTCAGTTCTCTGGATGGTATGTTTGATGGTTATAGAAAATGCTGATACATTAGCAAATTCTTGATGGACCACCTAGAGTATGTCATTCTCTCATCTTCAATATTTTCGACTGTCTGTTTCCTTCAATTGGATGATTTGAAAGAAAGGTTTCAGTGATTTGACGGAGGCTCTGATTATTCTAGAAGAAGTTGCATTTGCGATTATTAAAGTAGAGTTCACATTTTCAGCTTTGTCAAAGTAGATTATTCATTGCAGCAGCCGCGTATTGATATATTCATTCTATTCAGAGTTTTATCTTTCTCCGTAATTCTGAACAGTTTGTCGGTGTAGTTTCCTTGAAGAAGGAACTCCAGGAAGAAGAAAACCAATTAGTATATATTGTAGATGGTATGTTCTGATGGTTATAGAAAATGCTGATAAATTAGTGAATTTTTGATGGACCACCCAGAATGTATATCATTATCTTATCTTCAATATTATGGCTGTCTGTTTCCTTCAACTGGGTGATGTGAAACAATGGTTTCAGTGATTTGATGAAGACTATGATTATTCTAAACAAGTTGCATTTCCGATATTATTGAAGTATATTTCACATATTCAGCTTTAATCAAGTAGATATGCATTGCACGTGATGTGTCTTCATATAATTTGGTAGAAATTTGAAATCCCTTATCTAGATGTATTCATCACATACAACGCCTAACCAGTCTCCAAAATCCTGAACAGTTTGGTGGTGTAGCTTCCTCAAAGGAAGAAGATCAACGGATGATGCTGAAGCTGAGGCACACGTGTGAAACTCCAAACATGAATTTTGTTGTTTGTTTGCCCAATTTTATGTGCATTGTTTGTCATTGCGTTGAGGACGCACGCTTATCTTGATCAGCGAGTGGCTGAGTTTCGAATGTACACTTATCAAATCACCATTCAGGGTTGTAAAGGAAACGACAATCTATAACCCCTCGATGAGCGGAAAATTTATAAGAATATGAGTACTTATCACCGAGTGGCTTCCTGAGTTGAGTTGAGAACACGCACATATTAAGTAACCACTTGGCACTCGGGATTGTAAAGAAAACGACAACTTATCAAAAAAGAGAGAAAGAGTGTCCCCTCGATGAGCGGAAATGTTATAAAAAAATGAGTGCTTATTGATAAAGAGAAAGAATGTCAACTCGACGAGTAAAAAGACCAGAAACAAATAAGTGCTTAGAGCATCTCCAAGGCTTGAGACCTGTTAGTTAAAAAATCTATGTGTCATCCCATGTGTCATCTAAGTGGCATTTTTAGATGATATGTAAAAAGAAATACTCTCCAACCATCATCTTTTAGCAAAAAGAATATAGATAATCATGTTTGATTCGATAGATTTGTTGAACTAGTAAAGCTATTATGTATAATTTTAACTTGATATAATTATACATAATCTCATTGGAGTGTTTTTCTCACCTGTTAGCAAAAAACTTGTATAAACAATTTACATAATCATTATAGCTAACAAATTTAGAAATCACCCTTGGACATGCTCTTATCAAGGGAGGGACAAAGCGGGAAAAATAGAGTAAAAACATCCGAAAAAAATGAGTGCTTATCGCCTAAACAGAAATAAAGTCATCAATTGACGAGTGAAATATTCGGAAGATATGAGATACATGGAGAACATACTTATTAAAGAGTAACATGATGACAAGTACATTTCCTATTAGACCTTAGGGTAAGCCCTCAGAATAGAAAGATTATACCAAAAAATTAGAATGAACAATGATTGACAACCTGGGATTCAGAAATAATGATCTCCAGGGCTTATAAACCTTAATTCGGAAAATATGAAGACTTATGGTAATATGAGACCTAGTGTACATATTCCATAGACAGGGTAACAAGGATATACTCTCGCTCAGACCAAGAAACAAACACAATATATATATATGCTTGACTTCCATAATAACATTAAACCATCATTCATGAACTAGAAAGTTGAAACATGCAAATCATGCAGATGGCTTCATTTTGCAAACAAACAGCCAAATTCCATAGCAAAAAATGTTTTTGCCAATAATTAGTCCTCACAACCCAAGCAACAGTTATATAGGAGCCACAGTGCTCTAAATGGGCACCAATGTTATGCAGACCACATGGTTGGCAACATAGGTTTCAGTTTGGGATCACATGGTGCGTAAAAATATACTGTTTGAAAACTTAAAGACATGCTTGCAGATTTTAATGTGAACTTTTCACAGTTTGTAAGCAAGTTTCAAGCACTGTAATGGTTGATAGAAGTCTTGCAACAAAGTGGGGCCAAGCCTTTTATGACCATTGCCGCCAAAAGTTGCCAGACCTGTTGCTGGAATCTATACCACCCGAAGCATGTCGCATGGATCCCCAACCTTGGTCCCTATCAAGTAAGACAACTGGGAAACGAGATAAGTGGTCCCTGTTCTCCGCTTCATGTAGGTTTTGGCCTGATAAGCCTGGAGGAAAGATATAGAAGCCACCTTGATGATCTGCATGAGGGAGAGCCGGCATCATGAGAGGCAATCCCCGTGGACCACTGAATCTTCTGACAGCAGGCACGATAGGTGATATCAAATTCGTAGGATTGCCTTGTGAATGATGGCTGACATGGGAAACCTGGATCCTATCATGGGCCCGAGTAATATTGCCCGGATGATTAAGTGAAGGGACGAATGGACTTCTAGCTCTTGGAAAAGAACTGCAACGGAAGATTAAACAAAAAATAAATCCATGTTCTGCATATCATTTACTTGAAACTTTAGAAAGAATACAAACGAGAGCTTAAAGGCTTCAGACGGGCTTACCCATGACCGTGAAGGAAGGGACGCGCAAAAGGCCCAGATCTTGTTATAGCATCAGCCTCAACCCTAGCCGATCTCAGCGTTGGAGGAACTGAAGCTTGATCGACTCCATTACGATGGTTCCTAGCAGAGATTGGAGGTGAATGATGACCCCAACTTTGATACTGAACATTCATAGGAGGGAAGACGTTAGAGTTATAGATCTCGTTATGTCCAGATTGTGCATTTCTGCGATGACTGAGGGTGTGGTCATCCACATTCTCGCTGGCATTTGATATAGCACGGGGAATAGGTCGGGCATAGGCAACATGGGAATGGGCCAGAGTTGACGCAGCGATATGTTCAGCAAATATGGCATTGTTTCCTTGTAATTCGTGATCTGAATGGAGAATCCAATTTAAAATCACTTGTATACTGAAATTTTAAAATTATCACTTGAGATTTTACTTACAAGTGGTTGATGGTGGATCCACTTCCCTGTAAGATTTACAGGAAAAAAAAAAAAAAAAGCTTAAACAGAAGTTCTAAGATATTCAGGCGCAAATCAGGATTTGTTACAAGGAACATTAACAGATATGACTAAAGCTCGACCTAATTTGAAGCAACTAAAACTAAAAGTTCAAACTCCTTGTAGCTTTCTGTGCTTTATTCTGAAGTCCTCAAAATGATGCAACAGAAAGTATAGGCAAAACAAATTAAAAAATATTTAGCCAAAAAATAAATAAATTACAAAAACATATGCAGGGGCACACTAAGCATGTCCAAAGAAAACCTTGCAAGTCAATCCACATCTAAATTAGTTCTTCCAGAATCACATAATGTAGTTAACCACGTCAGTGAAGTAATTATAGGACCATTTGCTTTTCTCCCTCATAAGATTTCCCTTTATGCATTTATTATTATTATCAAAATTTTGTTTATGATACAGAATAACGGATGATGAATATGAAATAAATTTTCTTTAGCTGCCTTTTAAACCCCCTACTTTCCTGAAGTCCACCTCGAGTCTTCTACCCCAAAGGGGTTTCAGTTTGATAGTGGTGCATTTATTTACCTACGCTGTGCCCCTCACCAACTTAAAAGCATTACTGGCACAGTCAGTCATGACGGCACCTTATCACAACCAGGTGTTCACCAACCCAACCAGTTATTTACCTGCCATATTGTCATATTATGGTGATGCCAATCCTCCTTTCTCAGCTTTGAAGTGACTATATAGAATTAATCCCATATTTTAACACTTAAAGCCTGCAGCCTAGCAAGCGGTCTTAAATCTCTCCCCAACCATCTCAGTAACTATCCTATACAGCACTCCACCCAATCACCCATGGTAACTTGGACGTAGTAGTAAATATAAGTCTCTCCAGATTCCATAAGATATCTCCTACCTTCACTCACAACCAAAGAGATATGCCTAAAAAACCTCTCAGCTCCCCAAAACCCAATACGTAAAATGCCAGGCATCGAAAAGACCATCTAAAACCTGAGTAACCTCCACGATCAACCTTAAATCTTAGTAGTCGAAAAACAACCACATAAGTGCATACTGCTGAAAAGAAAATTTTCATGAAAAACAAAACTTCTGTGAACTTTACAATATCCATAACATTATTTTATTACACTGCATGTCTCACATTACACTTATATGATAAATCTACAGTAAAGCTAAATGTGAACATTATATTTCTGAGTTCCGACATTTAAAATGAGATAAAAGTGCCTTTGACATACATTTTACTAAAAACTGTTGCATTTCAATTGGAACACATGCGCACAAAAAAGAAGCTGTATCTGTAGTAGAAAAAGATTATTTTAAAACAATTATTTTTTAAAATAAAAAATGTTTGTTGGATTCTAAATAAGAATGAAGCAAAATACGATAAAAATTACACAAAGGCTTCTGATTGTGCTTACTCGAATGATGAATGGACTCCTGTCAATCTACTAAATGGGCACCAGTGTACTCCAAATGGCTGAGAGGTTCAAAAGCAACAAATTCTTAATACAACATAATTGAAAAATCTCTATCATATGTTCACAACTTCAAATACACAGATAATTGCAGTCTAGATACTGATTATTAATAGAGGCCAAGTATAGTACAAGAGCCGCACTAGAAATTGATCATCAAAGGCATCTAATGACCCAGAGAAAAAGTAAAAGTGCTTACCATTTCAGGAAAACTATACTCAAAAGGCTCCTCGCTAAAAGTCCAGTCATCAACGCCAAAGTCAGGCAACGAACGAGAAGAGCCATTTGCATATAGCCATCTACCACCCTCAATCTTACGGCAATTAGGGCACTGCATTGCTCCCTTCATATTAAATGCCGAACCAATGCAATCTATATACATAGTGGAACGGAATCATGAGAATATGTCGACAAAATATTCCAAAATAGATAGCCGTTGTCAAATATTATTGCTCCCACAAAGGAAAATTATATATACATTTCTGAAGTGATCATACACACGAATTGAGTCATGCTGACAGGCAAATTACCACCAACTCAGAAATATAAAAATTAAAAATGTCATTTTATAGATGCAAATAAGAGAATCAACAAATTTTTGGTTGATAACTTCTATCGGAACATCGTCAAACAATCCCTTCCAGAAAGGAAAAATCTAAAGCTATAGGCGAAAAAAGTAAATTACTAAATTAATTCTTTCTATGTTGGCACATGGCACCAGCAGATCAGGTAACTAAAACCGAGTAGAAAACTTCTTTTCAACAAACATCATCTAACAAAATTCGGAAAAGGAATTCAAAGATGACAAGGGCATAACCAAACAGGAATTTATATAAATAATAACTAAAATTTGATAGCTTAGCATCTTTAGAAACTTGTAGCGATTAGGATGTTTTTCTCTTGTTTCTGTGCTTAAATGTTAATTGTGTTCGCTTAATCGGTAAATTTTCAAGCTTTCGAGTAGTCGAATCTACTTCAACCTTACCCAGCTGAAACATTTGTGCTTGCATATAACAACACCTATGATCTACAGAAATTCCTATATAAGAAGCATTCAAGTCATTTGGCACAGTTCAAAAAAAGAAAACACAGGATGTTGATCAATTTGGGCAATTAAAAGATCCCGCAATATAAAGAACTACTCTACACCAAACGAAATTACAAATTTGTGATCATTGAGCAGGAAGTACGCAATCCAAGATCAATCTAACTAAACCAACACTATATACACCAAAATCCTCCAAAAAACAGATAATCCATAAACCGATCAGCATTTCTCCGTCACCGAATCAACAAAACCCTATAATTCAACCAAACAACTGAACTCTACTAAATCATTTACTACAACACTTCAATTATGCATACACATATCACTAAAAACAGAACATCCATTTTAAGCTCTTCTTTTCAATTCACATGAAGCATTTACAAACAACAAAATCATAATCAACATTCACAACACATTTCAACAATTAATTCAAAACAAAACCAAAATATAATCAAAGAAATTAAAAAAAATCGAAAAATCACCGAGATGAAACTCGTGGCCGCATTGGAGCTTAGCAACAGATCGTTCCTTAGAATCGGCGACCAAATCGAGGCAAATCGAGCACGAATTCAACGAATTTGAATCATCCATAGCATCAAATTCAGCACATTAATTGATCAAAATCAAATAGTTTGTTTATTTAAAAATGAAATTAATTATAAACAGAGCAAACACAAATGGCCACAAAAGCTTTGTGAATTATGATGATGGATAGATAGAAATAGATATATAGTTGGTGAAAATTCAGACAATGAAAAGCATAAGAAAAGGAGATGAAATTATATTAATAATAATTGCATATTTTTTATCTTTTTATTTATTTAGTTCTTTTTGTTGTGAGTATCATATGAATGTATGATTATTCTCTCTCCTCTCTATCTACGTCTTCTTTATATTCTGTATATCTATCTGTTGGATTACCGATTACGTGGTCTGGAACGTATAATATTAAAATATATTATTTATATGCAATGTTTTTTTTTTTAACCGATTTTTATACAATGTTTAGTTCATGATTAACGAGCCTGTTTAGCGGACAACGAGAATTAAAACCTCAGATTTTTGTATATCTTAGAATAAGTAATCTTATGATGTAATGAGAGTCTCGGTATGAATTGAGAATGAGACAGATGAAAATAATTTATTCTCAAATTAAATAATAGAATTTAATTCCAAATACCATCACATGAATTTGAAATTTTCATTTCTGACAACTAAATTCATTAACCACAAATAAAGCATCTTTTTTATTTTATTATTGTTTTCATTTTCAAATTATTCGTTAACTTTCATCATAATTACTTATTCACGTAAACTTTTTATAATATTTACATAGAGTTAAGTTCTATGGAGTACAAAAAAAAATTGGAGTATTGGAGTACAAAGTTTGATAAAATGTAATCTAGTCATCTAAATTTCAATTTTTTTTTCCCAATAATATTTGTAAATATTTGACAACCTGCACATTATGTTCTGCAACATAAACATCGTGATCAAATGGTAGAATAATTACTTTTCTAAATCATAGGACTCTATGTTCTGCAATATAACTAATAAGCAGAACAATAATCTTAATACTTGTTAAAGTTGAAAGATATTAATGATTAATTGACAATTATGTGCAAGACAACTTATAAATGATAGATTATATCAAAATTTGGATAATCAAAGATATTATATAGGATCAAACCAAATAATTATGATTTGTACTCCAATACTCCAATGTTTTTATGTACTCCATTGAACTTAACTCTATTTACATATATTTATAATTGATATTTAGTTATATAAATTAATAAGCAAATGATTTGCACAAATATAAGGATCCCTGTTAATATGAAGGCGAACTAATAATTTGGAAGAGAGAGGATTTAATCGAATTAAATATCTGTATGCGTTGGTTGATACAGTAGTATCGTATAATCAGGTTCAATGTACGGTCAAGGTCAGTTTGACCTTCTTTTCCCGATGTTACTCGACAGAGCTGCTAAAAGTTATAATGATACTAATATTCCATACTTATTTGCTTAATATAGAGAGATTGTTTCAGATATTGCAAGATATTTAGCAGTTTTTTTTAACTTTAAAATAGTAGACAACAAAATAATGTAAAGAGAAATACAGGTTTACAAATTAAAAGAAATTCATCTGTAATAATTCATGTGAAATTTATAGAAATCATGCGACATAATAAGTTTCTGAAATTACTTTGTAATTAACAAGTGAAATGTTATCTGGATCCAACTAATCAAACGATATTATTGATTAATGGAAATAATTGACAGACTAATTGATAAATTAATTGGCCCTGCCTTTGAAAACTCACATGCTAGGTCAACCATTGAGTGCCTAATTTGTTTTGTTTTGTTGTGTTTGTAGTTAAAAGGTGTGGAACACGCAGTAATTTGGACTTTGAAGAAAGTCTGGTCAAAGTAAGGATGCCTAGGCTTCCATTTGTTACATTTCACACACATGTATATTGGTTCTTATTCTGTATACATGAAACCAGTATAACTCTTCAGAATGAGTCAACAGATGAAGTCCTTTGTGATGTTAATAAAACGTGTACCTAGAATTTACACACGCTTTCCAGGAATAGAACCGAGTCGCCAACAACAGACAACAGTCTGAATAGGTAAGACTCTGGATCAGGGACGTATTCAGGGTTCGTATCCGTAGATGGGATTCCCGTAGACGGGTCAAGCTAAATTTACTTAAAACGACATTATGTTGAATATTTCAGTTGAAGTCATTAAATTCTAATTTCGGATCGTTTCAGGTGGACCAAGTCGATTTCTGAAAATCGGGTCAAGTTCTTGTCATGTCTTTCCTAACCTGCTTTTAGTTCATGAGTCGTTCTGTGTTGAAAACTGGTAGAGTCATGGTATGAATAATTCTGCCATATTCATTTGTTCATATATCAAACATAGTGGGCGTATACATCAAAATCAGACATATGATTGGCATTTGAATTAAGTCTGTCTCGGAAATTATAACCAAAATGTTGAAGTTTACATCTGAGATTAAAATCTCGTACATTGATGAATGTTGCGAACAAGTTATTTTCCTCCTACGAGTAAGGGATTCTGGTTTTTCCACATCACATATCTTGCGCATAATTTCTCCAGAGTTGCTACTGAATGCTGCATCTTGTTTAATTTTGTATCTCTGAACATACTCTGGAAACCAATATGTTTGTTACCAAAGGGAAGCAACAAATAAAAGAATTGCAAAGATTTATAAATTTATACACTCTTCTTACCTGGTAGTCATCTCCATATTTCTCCACGAGTGGAGCAATGTGAACACGTTGCATCTTTGTCAATGGTAGCAGTGGCAGAGTTTTACCGTCCCTCCGCTTCTTTCCAAGGGCTGACTTCAAATCTGAGAAATTGTAGTAAATTGTAGGATTATAAAAACAAACAAAGCTACTAAATATACGAGAAAAGACAAGCTCCATGCATGCACAGTTGAGAAGCTACTATTAGTAGCACGTGTGAAACCAGTACTACTCTGATTATCCAGGTGGGATGGGACGACAGACACAAGTGCTACCATGCAATTCAAAATATGCTTTGGTCATGTCGTTATACCAATCGTACAAGGTTAAATAAAACTATACACTACTATTTATGCAATTCAGGTTTCAGAATATAATTTGGTCATGTCTTCAGTTTTTGTTACTGATTAGTGAGGTGTGTTTGAGAATAACATCAAGGACTAGGACAGGGAAAAGGTTAGTCACATAAGAAAAACCTCCTATCCAGCTGAGTGTTATATTTGGGTCATGAAATATATATTTTCAGGCAAACTGTGTAGTCAATCATTTGAAACCTTCTCAATCCATCCCACTCTTCTTGCCCTAGGATGTCATAATTCACAATATAGATTGATTATGCTTTCAGCTGGGGAGCAACGTGGATCAATATTTACAAAAAGAATGACTACAGGGAAGAACTTCCAACGATTTAATAATATACCACCACACTGACCAACCTAAAAGTTGGTGCACTAATTCTAGAAAAACCAGCAACTCATTTCATACTTGACATAGTAACATCTTATTGCTCAAACAACAATATCAAATTTCAATGATAGCTTAAATAAACTGACAATTCACAAGATCAAAGTGAACATGAAAATTTATTGATAAAGCTATTATACCCAATCATTTTTTTACAATATTTTACATAATAGTATACACAACACATCCATTACCCAGACTCTTTAACTTTGCCCTCATACCCGCGTTGACCGAATGATATGGGTGCTAAATCTGGGATGCATCCTTCATATATAAATAAACTAGACACTTCATCTTGAAGCAAAGTTCAAATTATTTTACAAGGCCTCACATAGACTTTTTTTTTTGATAGATATTCATAGAAAGCTATTCCAGGTTAACCTTTTAATTTATGAAATAAATTTGACATATATGATTATGTGTATGTTTCATCGGTAGAATGACACTATTTATAAACTGTTTTTTTTTTTTGACAGAACACTATTTATAAACTGTTGAATAGATATACTTATGTATAATTCACGTTTAAGATTATAAGCCAAATCTTTGGACCCGTGTTTAGTTTCAGATCCATAGGACCATATCAATGAATCCTAATTTTTTAAAACTATCTGACACTTGGATCCGCGCCCATATCAGACACCTGTACTCTAGTTCAGATAACAAAGCATTAGCATACCACCTCGAATATGTGAGCAAACCGTTAGGTATCAGTGAAGTAGCTACTTTCGATATGCTTATTCTTCTACAGTATATGATCTTGAAATTCTCGAACTCTGTGATAGTTAATATTACCATTATTCATATAGAACATACACATTCAAAACAAAAAGTAATTCACTCTTATCATAAACTGATAAAAGCTAATTATTAATCTCCTTGAGCAAAAAATTACTCTTAATAATTTATCATCTCATCACCTTCTAAAGTAATTATTAAACTAATCAAAGGGTAAGCAATAACATAAACTCATGTTTATTTAATTACGCTCTTGTGCATGTAACAGACGGAACTTGTGACTGTGTATGTGAAAGGAAAAGGAAAATAATTATATGACAAGTGAAATAAGAAATGGGACAATCAAAAGTGCATATGCTGCAACAAAAGTAGCCAACACAAGAAGCAGCCAATTATTACTTTTATGATAGCTTTTATTTCAAGGCTACTAGGCTAGTCAAGGCTGTCAAGCAGTCAGTAACAAAGAGAAACCACAGGAGCGCAGGGCTGTAGCCTGTAGTTAGATCTCCAATATTGGTAAGAGAATTTGCAAACAACTAGGAAATGAGAGAGAATTTAAAGTGTGGCCAGATTGAGAAACAATGCCTATTAGGACCTGATTGGGGAAAAACAAAAGAGCTGTCTTTTGGGGGAATAAACAGCCAAATATGCGCATTTGAAAATTCTCAAGTGCTAAATTAACTTTGCTAGAGCCACTCGAATCAAGTGATCAACCTCCTAGGATAAAAATTATTTAAAGCTGTATTGGTCAAAACTCAAAACTGTTTCCTTTCTTTGAAGAGTGGTTTTTTGAGACATGAAAGGCGCTTTGCTTCTATGAATCGTAAAAAAACAACTTCTACATTGAATTGCATTTACAACAGCCATTGATCATCCCCAGTAAAGAAGCACAAGTCTTTGTCCGACATTATTTACAATGACTCCAAGGAAAAACAGCAACAACATTGATTACGAGACCATTAATTTTATCAATCCAGATAACCATCTTTTCATATACAGAGGCAAGCAATTCATCAATAACCAAACAGACACATTTCATCATTACCTGAATAAACACTATATACACAACAACAATCGCATTATACATCAAAAATCCACAATAACGAGTAAAATGGATCGAAGAACTAACCGTCCTCTTCGACATCACTCCCCGAATCAATCGTCTCAAACTCCGAAACCGGGCCATCAATCTGGGGCGGAGGAGCTTGCAGAGCATCACTCTCCATAATCTTCTCATGCCTAGACCTCACACCAAGCAAATTAGGGTTAGAAACAACACCAAAGGTCTTATAATTCTTGATAACACTGGCCTGGTCATCCCATTGAGTATCAGACAAGTCTAGGAGCTTGACAAGCTTAGGTGGCATGTTGAAAGCAGGCTTGAAGACATTGGGGTGCTTCTTGGGAAGCCCAACCTTGACTTTGGCTCGTGATCGCTTGAGCTTTCTTCTCGAGCCTGCCATGAATTGAGCTTGGAGAAGAGTTGCAGAGGGGTTTAATTAGGGTTTTAGGGTGGGGAGATGGGTAGGGCGTGTTTGGGTGTAACGAGTGAGGGTTGAGGCCCAATAAGCGGCTTATATATTCAGAAATTGGACTCCTTTATTTTATTGGGCTAAAATTTTTATTTTCAAATTTTTGTTTAAACTAAAATTATGATTATTTTTTATTTATAAAATAAATTTAAAAGTAATGGCTTTTATCATCTAGTTAGACTGTTAAGAGTATCAAAATTTAGAAAAAAGAACGAAGAAAGTGACGAGTCAAAAGTCAAGTATAAATAAAAAGGACTGATTAATTATATAAGTAATAATTAAATGTTGTTTTATGTTGAATAAATATAGTTGAAAATTTTGAAGGTTTTATGTATAAATAATGTAGAGAAAACTAGTTCTGAGATAGTGTTATTAATTTTCTTGAGACTATATCAATTATTAAGTAAATTTGATAAAACTTTCAGAAAAAAGTGAATTTGATCATATTAAATTCTCTTTTCTACAAATATTTATATATTAATATTAAAAAGGCATATTAAATTTACGTACTAGTATTTGAGTTTTTTGATATGAAGAGTGAAAAATTAATTATATTCTATGCGAAATGAAATATAATATGGAATGAAAGAGACAAGAAAGTAGGGTTAAAATTAGACAAATAAAATAATTTACTTTTTTTATAGTACATATTTTCCAATAGATATTGATCTTTTATCATAAAAATATATCATAGGAACTGAAAAATGAAATAAGACCGATTTAGAATTAAATAACTATTTTTATATACATGTTTTCAGACAAATATTGATTCTTTTCATAAGAACATCTTGCAAGAGAAATTGATGAAATGAAATAACCATTCCTGGAGGGATGAAGTGAACGGAAAAGCAGGGCACAAAGTAGACAATTTGTTATTTTTACACATGAACAAATTTTCAAATCAATTTACTTTCACATATTTTCTACAAATTAAACATTGCAGTCACCCCTCTAAATTCAGCAAGTTGATGAAAAAACACATAAACTTTGTTCTGGGAATAGTTGCGTGCACTTTATGAACCCTTTGTGGATTTTAGTTATGATTAAGCTCCATTATCTTATAGCTCCACACATACCAGCACATTACAGTACATACATAAACAGAACTGATAGAATCCTGAGAAATGTTATTCAAGAAACTGGCCTAAATTCATTACTGCTAGTAAATAATTTTGTCTAATTACAAAAATTATTTTCTATGATACAGAGCTGATAAATTAATATGCAGTTTCATAAAGAAGTGGTTGCATTCCACAGGTTAACCGCTACTTAATTATCGCTTCTGCATATTGACAGAAGCAAAAGTAAGCTCCGACAAGCTTGGCAAAATTTGCATTGCTAGTGGAGTATAAGTTTATATTCCGACTGAACGGTTTGCATACTCCTGAACCAGTGCTGCGAAAAGTGAACGCCTCTCAAGCAAGCGAGATGGTTTGTCAAATTCTTTAACCAGTCCTATTAAAGACGAAACAACAGGAAGTTAGCTAGAGAACGGAGATGTTAAAACGATCAGCGAAATTTCATTGTCAGCACTATTTAGAAAAACTTTTGGTATTAATTGTATGTTAGCTCTTTGGACGACATGAACTTTCATTGATAAAGGTAAGGAGTGAAGGGATTCAAGGGAAGAAGAATAAAACACACACCTGCATCCATAACCATAACCCTATCACAATCCATGACTGTTGGTATTCTGTGAGCAATGCTAATGATTGTGCATGCGTTAAAATCTTCCCGGATGATTCTTTGAATTACAGCATCAGTCTGTGAATCAACAGAGGCAGTCGCCTCATCCATAAACAGTAGACGGCTATGTTTTAGCATCACACGACCCAAGCAAAGAAGCTGCCTTTGTCCAACACTCCAATTATCGCCATTATCAACAACTACAGAGTTTATTTACAAGGGGACATGATCAATGACCGTCGATTCACTTAGTAGTAATATAAACAAAAATAAAATATAAAGGAAAAAAAATCTCGCAGGCTGCAAATTCTTAATTAAATTAAAGAGGTGAGTACCTAATGAATCAAGTTTCCCTGGTTTCGCAGTGACCACGTCTTTAAGTTGGCATCGTTCAAGACTCTATAAGAGTAAAATTTTGGATCAGCTACTAATAAATCATAAAATGCACACTGGGAGGTTTTTATTACTTCAACTTTTGCATTTAATAAGAAAGTAGGCCACAATTACCTTCCATATATCTTCGTCTGAATGCTGTCCAATAGGATCAATGTTGCTTCTCACTGTCCCTTCAAAAAGGACGGGCTCTTGAGGAATAATTCCAAAACGAGACCTAAGATCATGAAGTCCTAGTCTGGAAATGTCAATCCCATCTATGATAATTTTTCCTCCAGAGGGCTCCACCAGCCTAAAGAAAACTTGAATCAATGTTGATTTACCGCCTCCTGTTCGACCAACAACGCCAATCTTCTCACCCCCTTCAATGTTAAGGGTAATGCCTTTCAGAACTAGAGGGGTGTTTGGACGATATCTTACCTGTTTACCATGTGTTCAAGCACTCATGTTAGAATATATTTCAGACAAAATAATAATGGGAAAGGAAATACGTACCTATGCCAAAGCGAAGAATATGCTACACAAATTTTATTCTTTTGCCTAACAGTCTACCCTTCTTTTTTTTTAAGTTACAGTCAGAATAAATAAAATTCAAGTACCTGAACATCTTTGAGCTCTACATCACCATGGAAGGGCCAATTTGGAGAAGGAAGGTAATCCTTTTTTTTCCATTCTGCTTCTGCTGGTATATTTGTGAACTGTCTAACCCTCTCAACAGAAACCATTTTGTTTTCAACAAAGCAACTCATATATATGGCCCAGAACAATATACCGTTTAGAGATAGTCCATACGAAAGAGACAAGCCCACATTTTCTGAAGAATACAATAAATTAGTTTATATGAAGAAATAAGTGAAGAGCTGAAAGGAATGTATATGGAATACTATTTACTCCATGTGATTCCCGGCTTAAACTTGCAAGCTTTTTTTATAAAAATTATGAGAAAATAATACTTATTTTTCAGGTATGTCGATTCGTAAGATAAGTAGCAATTTAATGGTGATATCTACAAGAAGATACGCCAGGACACATGCATTGATGTAATGTACCTGGCTTTATAATGGTGCTGGGCAACAAAATCATGAACATTGTGGAGATACACAGAATGAGGCTTCCTAATAGTTCCAAACGGAAACCAAGCCATTCATTGGATCCATTATTGTGAAAATCCATTGTTAAATTTGCATTTACTCTGTTCACATTTTCTGAGAAAAATATCTGCTGCTTCCTAAAACCACGGATGGTCATCACTCCTGAGATACTTTCAGAGAAATGATGAATGACCGGTGCTTTTGTAATGGAATCAAGACGTGTTAATTCACGGGATGTTGCGAGAAAGTATCCCTGCAATCCAAAGACCAAAAGAAGTATTATGAAGTACAGTTGTAATTTCACCGGTAACTAAAACTGTAGATGTCCCAGAGAAATGGTCTACTTCATAGTGTTGTTCATACCCGATACCAGAAATTAAGCCAACCGAGAGGAAAAAGGAAGAATACAGTTGGCCAAGCATACTGACAAGTGATGATGATAATTCCAAGCAGGCTAATGTACATGGAGAGGGTGATTCCCATCATGAAAGGAATGAATACATCGATGTTCGTCTGATCATTTGATGCCTACAAGTAAAAGTTTTTTGATAAATTATTTGCACTCAACATCACAATAGAGCTTACACTAACACCATGGAAACAAAAGAACCACGTGGGTTGAAAAATAAGCATCTCTAATTTTGTTAAAAATCTTACCCGACTTAAAATTCTTCCTGAAGGTGTTGTATCAAAGAATGACATAGGAGCATGCAAGAGGCTGTTAAGAATTTGCTTGAAGAAGATTTGTGCAGTCTTGAGCCCTAATGTGGTAACAAAAAACATTCGCACTATTACAACCAGCAATGAAACCACGGCAATAATGCCATAGACTTCAATGAACAACGAAGGACGAAATGAACTGGCCCGATCTTCTGAAGTTTCATACGCCAACCAGTAATCACTTGACATTTGAGTTGCTTGCCACAAGAGAGATGATAACAAAACGGACACAACACCCCACCAACCAAAAGCCTCAGTGCAATATAGTTTGTAAACATTTAAGCTTACTTTTCCGGTTTCTCTTTCTTCTTCTTTAATGAGCTTTGAAGTTCCCTTATTAGATTCAGATCGTTCTAAGGATTTGTCTCCCCCATTTGCTTCCCTGTGTTCAAATGAACCTCGAGGAGATTTTGTCAGTTTTGGAGAACTAATGCTTGGTTTTGATGTCTCAGCATCGATAAGTTCCATAGAGGATTCATGGGCCGATACCAGAGCTGAAAAATCTAAGCCAGACTTAAGTAAATCATCATACTTCCCTGACTGCACAACCTTTCCTTCTCTCATAACCTGGTTTATATTATAACATTTTAGTTGAGGAAAATAATGATGATACGTCTTCTCACAGATGTCAAGAATTTTAGAGGGATTTATGAAATACAAGATAATACTTACTAAAATAAGATCAACATTATGCAAAAAGTCTACTTGGTGTGTAACAAGTAAAACAGTCTTGTCTTTTAGGGCTCCCCTGACACAGTCCTGTTCATAAAAATAAGACAAAATATTAGTGGCACCATTTGGAAATAGTTTACGAGTCTCTCATATGAGGTTGGTACTAAAATATGATCCAAAGGGTGATCCATCAAGAGGACGGCGTGTCTGCTATAAATGATGTAGTTTACCCAAATCTATCATTATAAAAAAATAATGTCTCGTGACTGAATAAGTGTTTGAAGTTTGATTGCTGGTGGAAAAAAGACTATTTACAATGACATGATTAGGAAATAAAGTAAAACTGAAACATCAGTACAGTAACAATGATGTCCTGACCAATTTTTACCTTGAAAATTTCAGAGCCAGTGTGCGCATCAACAGCACTAAATACATCATCAAGAAGATAGATATCAGAATTCTGGTATACAGCTCTTGCTAGCTGGATGCGCTGCTTCTGACCGCCACTGAGGTTAATCCCACGCTCTCCTATTTCTGTCTGATCTCCATATTCCATCATTTCCAGGTCTTTTCCTAAGCAACATACTTTGATAACTTGCTTGTATTTCTCTCTGTTCATAGGCAAACCAAACAAAATGTTCCCTTCAATAGTCTCATTTTGAATCCACGATGTCTGTGCTACATAAGCTGTGCTGCCACAAACTCTAACCTGTTACAAGACAGACAAGGAGGAAGAACTAAGCAATAGGCCAAAGAATTAATTCTACTACAGTTGAGAACATCTACTAAACTTTGTCTACTCAAGCAACAGCTGGCTATCAGAAATATTTCTGGCAATACGCAATAAAATAAAATAATATTTATAAGTTAATCTCAGAATATGTTGGAAACTGAAAGGAAACTTGATAACAAATATGTTACTTCCGTAATATGGTAACCAGATTAAGATAATTCATAATTTTTAAGGTTCCTATAAGTAACAAAGGAACAATGTTCACAAAATTAATACCTTCCCAGACACTTTATACATTTCGCCGAGAACTGCTGCCAGAAGAGAAGACTTTCCTGATCCGACAGTCCCGACAATTGCTGCAAGCTGTCCCTTTTTAATCTCAAAATTCAAGTCTTTCACCACTGCTTCGCCAGCTTCATCGTCCCACCTGAACACCCCGTCTTTCACCTCCACTGCAGTCTGACCTCCACAATCTTCTTGCCTCTCCACTGAGTCCTCCTCCAATTCCTTACTAAGCATATACTTATCCAGCCTCCCCAAAGATATCATAGCTTGTGAAAGAGAGATCATGGACTGTGGGAATGTCCTAATTGGCTCCTGTAAGATTTTAAGGAGTGCTGTTGCTGTAAACACTACACCTGCATCAAGCTTAACGCCCATCAAAAGTGCAGCGCCAAATGTCAGAGTTGCTATAAACAGTGGAGTGCTCCAAAGCACAATTATATTGCCGGAGATTGAGAACATGAACTTCGCTAGCCATCCATATTCTGACTCACGAAATGACTGAATTCTCTTGTTGAAATGTTCTTCCCAAGCTTGAAACTTAATTACACGCATGTAATTAAGCATCTCATTTGTGGACTTCATTCTTGAATCACGCTCCTTCATTATATTAAATTGAAACCTATTGTTTCTCTTGGTGCCAAACACCACGAACACCATAACTGCAACGAGTCCAACTAGAGTTACAATCACTGCTGAACCAAGGTGGAAATAGAGTATACCTAACGCCACAGATACTTGCAGTGGCATCAGCCATATAGCATGCAGCTGCAGCATCATATCAGAAAGCTGTTGAGCATCGACAGCCATATAATTCACAATTGGTCCCACCCCATGAGCTTGTCTAGCCGAGCACGATAGTCTTAGACCTTTCTTGTATAAAGAAGTCAAAAGTGTAGATCTAATGAGCATTCCAACATTCTTTGAATAGAAGTTGAAGTGGTGACCAGTTATAACTTCCACAAATTTGGCAATGAGTAAAGTTAACACAAGGTAGTATCCTTCATAAGGAGAGCTTCTTTTTCCAGATGTGTAGTCCACAAATTTTTGAATGAGACTAGGACCAACATACATGACACACAGCCTCACCACGGCGAGCACAGCAGTAAAAAGAAGGTCCTTCCAGAAACAACGAAGCAACGTGGTGCGTACTGGATGCTTTGAATTCTCAGAAGGCTTAGGCCAATTCATTTCGAATATCCTGGACATTCTTTCAGCTCTGTGTGCTGGTGAAAGTGCTGGGATGTCATCCAGCTGTAAGGGCGACTTGTAACCACTTTTCAGCAAAGGATTCATCCAAAACCAGAACGCTTTTGAAAAGAACGAAGCTGAAGCAAATCGGCTGACATGGGACTTGTCCAAAAGGGAGTCATACAATTCAGGCTCTTCACTCGCTACTGATCCAGATTCCACAATGATCCCCGTTGACCCTTTAATTGACACAACAACAAGAAAAACTGATAATGGTAGAATCACAATTGAAACCACATCATCCAATCTCAAATCAGGAACACTCTCCTCCACAAAGGCCAGACGAATGATCCCGGAAGTAGCAAACAAAGCCACAACAACAAAGTTAACCACCCAATAAACCCGAAGCGATAAAGGATGCCTAACAGCCTGAAATCTCTTCTCATGTAAAACTAAAACAGCAATCACCACCTGAGTTATTGCTTGAATTAACCAGAAATACCCATCTATCAAATCCCAAGAATTCTGGGTATCTCTCCAAAAGGCCACAACACACAGAACTCCAAAACAAACTGCTAAAACAAGTGTCACAGCTACAGATATCATAAACCATGAAGTGGCTTTCACCACAGGCCTAGTGTTTGCAACAAGAGGCCTATTCAACTCAGAACTCACATTCTTATTAGAAGTAATTCTAGAAAAGAGTTTCTGGACAGCGAACACAAGAAAAACAAGCAACAACAAGATATCAACAGAAGACAAGAGAGCTCTTTGAGGACATGGGGATAAAAACAAGAATCTTGTCCATTGCAAAACGGGTGACACAGATTGATCATTCGAAACTATTACATCAGAACTTGAACAAGAAAAGCTTGTGATCCAAGAAGATTCTGAAGATACCATGATGTTCCAAGACAATCTCACAAAACCATAAAACCTGGTAGAATATATAGCAACAGAGAGTTCTTGTGAGTTATATGCCAGCAATCACCACTTTGCAGCTACCTACAACAACAAACAACATTAAAGAGATAGTATTTATTACATGTTCGAAAGCTTGTAATAAATAACAAGTTGTAGCAGAAAAAAAAGAACAAAAAATCTGAGTGAGTAAATATCATTGAAGATACAAAGAAGATGCATATTAGATTTTGATGATAATAATTAGCAATAATTACCAGGCAGCAGAGTGGCCACGGCCGCAAGCGAAGAGATGAGAGAAATGGCTGCGTTGGTGTGGAGATATATATGAATATGAGTGTTGCACACTAAAAGATGTCGAAAAATCATCAAAGGTAAGCGAGGCAGACGTCTTGTTTTACGTGCCAAAATCGTGCTTTGCTACTTAGAAAGGTGTATCCATTAAAGTTAGCGATTAGAATATGGAAAAAAAAACAGAAGTTAGCGATTAGAAAATAATTTGATTCGAACATTTCGACATTTCAATAACCCGGCGCCGGCTTCCATTGGTTTTTATCATTAACTTTCACCTGTTTGTGGAGTATTTTATGGCCGAATTGTACTTGATTAACTTGCGTATTGAAACTATCTCTGTAGTAATAAATTGGTCGACTTAATTAACTGATTAATTTACAGATTCGCTATTATTAAGAATGAAATTAGTTAGAAATTACTTCTCGACAGATTTTTTATGTACGCTCTTTTCACGCAGATTCTTATAAAATATACTTTTATAACATATCTTTAATTATTTTTTTTCTGAATAAAAATTTAAACGTCAAATCTTTTTCAGGATTTTTAAAAATATATCATGTATACTTTAGGAGAGTCTTATCCAATTAAGATTCGATGGTTTTGAAAGAATTTGGGATCTTCATTATTTTAGGATTTTATTATTATGTCGATATTATAGATTAATATCTTTGTTTTCATTAATCAAGTTTGAACAAGCAAATTTTAAATCAGAAGGTTCTGTTATGCTCCTTCCATCCCAATTTTAAATGACCATTTAAAAGGGAATAATTTGTCCAAATTTAATTAAACATATTTTAGTGTATATTTGTAACTCTTCCAAAATTATCTTTTTTTATTCATTTCCAATATATAAAAGTGTGTAAATAACAACCAAATCGAGACAACTTTTTTTCTAAAAATAAAGGAAATTTTAATAATAAGATGATAAAGTCCCAACAACAAATTTGGAAGAGACAAAAATACATATTATATCAATCTAACAAAAACAAAAACGTGACTCTAGCTCTAAAGTGAGCCACTTCTTTTGTTCGTTTTTTAACATGGCAGAGAGAAATCGGCTCTGATATGAGCTTAACAAAGAAGTTTAGACTTCTTAGAATTGTAATTTTTTAAAGTTCATTAGTCACCTTTTAACTTGATAATTAATTTAGAAAATATTAGATATTTCAAAATAAAATTTTAAAAATTCTCTCAAATTTTAGTTGGTATATTTTGATTAATGTCACCCACACTAATAATGATGATTCTCATGTATAAACATAAAACATTCTATTAATATCTATCATCTGTCACATCATTTAGAAAAAAATGAATAATACCACGTACAACACACAAATTATTAATTTTAATTGATCGACTTGTGTGCATATAAAAGGTGGTATTATTATTAATAAAGTGACTAGAAATAATCAAAAATAGCAAAGATTTGAAAATTTTTGGGATGACTTTTCGAATTTCTAATATTTTCAGAAAAATAGCATAATTTATTTTTCATATATAACATTTTTCATTAATTCAGTGAATAATGATATTTGAAATTGGTGCTTAGCACTAACATAATCTTTAAAAGTATATTAATCAAAGGGGACTAAAAGTTAGAAATGTACTTTAGATCCTTGTTAAACAGTATCCTACAAATTCAAAAACGTTTCTAATGGATTTTTAACCATCTTCGGAAAAGAATATATATTTCTGGAGTATCGGTAGTGGTCCATATTGCTAAAACATAAAAAATGTGTGGCAAGTGAGACAAATTCAATGGTCCCCGCAAGAAAATTGATATGTGTCGACGTGTCGTATGTATTATTAAGGCCTTTTAGGGGAGGGTAAGCTAAGAATTGATTTTATAATATAAAATTTTGGTAACAATGACTCGTAGTTGTTATTTTAAGAACTAAATAACTAAAAACCGAAACAATACAACAATTTAACACGCACCATCATATTTCCCGGGAAGTAAGCTCGAAAGTTTATTGTTATTATGCTGCTATATATGAATCATGTTTGGCAATGAGAGGTCTGGGAGAAAATTAGAGATTTGTATTAATTAGGATTTTAATTAATTAGTGTCTGATAATAAGTGAATTTAAATAATAATTTAAATTTAAAATAATTCTAATAGATTATTTACAAAAGAAATTAGATTAAAATATATTAACATATATCTAGTTAAGTTATAAAAAGTTAAATAACATATGTTTATCAAGCGAAACAAGTAATTCAATTTACTGGTCAAAACAATTACTTCACTTAACTGATCAAAATATCCACATAATCCGCTAACAGCTAATTATACTTTTTTTAGAAATAAGATCATGAAATTAAAGTTCTAGAAAAATCATGAATTTAAATAAACATAATATAAAACTCCCTCGCTCCGAATTCAAATCCATCTACAAATGTATGCAATGGCGTGACGGATCGTGCATGTAACATGTTCCTCTGCGCATATTAAAAAGTTCTCAAACCATTTTTTATAAGATTATTAGTTTATTATGGCGCATGATCAGCTTAATTTTTTATAGCGTATAGGAATCCGAAGTTCAAAGCAACCACGGTTTTTTCAGACTTTTGTGTTTTCTAATCACTTCTTCAAATATGCAAAATGTATGTATTTGTAACAACGCATATGTAACAACGCGTGGATTTTTTCAAAAAAAGATTAACATATAATTGAATGTCTGAATTCGTTTAATAAAATATTACTCCCCCTATTCTAAAATAGTAGTCGTTTTAATATTGTGTACGTGACTTGAGATGTAAAAAAAATATAGTTCTATAGATTATTTTTGAAATTCTTATTTTAAGAATAAAAATTTAACATCTTTGTTTTTATTCAAAAAAAAATTTTAAAAATAATATGTAAAAGTACATTTTTTACACTTCAAAATACGTGTAAAAATGCAAAACGACTATTATTTTGGAGGGGGAGTACGTACTTAACTCCCGCAACGAGAGTAGTTTCTAACTATATTTTTATATTTATTATTGTTGTTATATATAAATAATCATAATATTTATATCTTTTGAAAAGAGTTTTTGTAAGTATGAAATATGTGATATATGGACATAAAATTTTAATTGTAACTTATTATGTAATTTTTTATTAAACATTCCTTCCCTCCAAAATTATGTATCACTTTTAGACACTTATATAAACAAGCATGAAAAAGAATTACAAGTTACTCATTTATTTTTGTTATTTTTAAAATGTAATAAATAAATAGAAAAATAATATATATCATTACTCCCTCTGTCCCATTGAATTGTATACAGTTTCTTTTTTTTGACGTCCTATCAATTGTATACATACAAAAAACAGTAAGTTTTTATCATATAAAAACCTAACTACACCCGCTACTTACTTTAAATATTAATAGGTCCCACCACTTTACTCACATTACACTCATTTCACTCATTAAATATTAATCGGTCCCGCCACTTCACCCACATTTCTTATTTTTATCCCTAAATTACACTTTTTTAACTTCCGTGCCACTTCCATACGTATACTCCTAGCCAGGACGGAGGGAGTATAATCAAAATCTATATTAATAAGATATGATTATTTAATATATAAATAAAAACAAAAACTCCCTCTTTCGGATTCAAATACATGCATGTTCCTCAGCGGGTTTCAAGGAATTTTCATGCAATTTTATAACATTATTATCATGGGGCATGCTCACATAGTCAGCTTAAATTGTTTATAGGACTTGGAAAGTTCAGCGTAACTTTCCACTTATTTTTCTGATCAGTTCTTCGTGGTATGTGGAATACTGTATATGTATTCGTAACAAAAGTCAGGCAAAGATAACTGAATTCACTTATTAGAATTTTCTTTCGATCAATCAAAGAAGACTCGTACGTCCCGTGCTATAATTATTAAATTAAAAAAATCATTGACTGATCCATTTATCTTAAAATAATTATCATTTTGTAGATAATTTGAAATTTGAAAGATGTAACATTAAAATTCCAGCGGAATATATATAATGATCTTATTAGTTTGCATGAAAACAAAATGTAGTAGTTGAAAATTCTTAAAAGTCTTGCATAAAGTGCGGGGCAGTTAATGGAAATTGTGGTATTTGCTTTAAATCGAAGAAAAGGAGGATGAAACAGAAGAGAACCGGAGAGGATACGTCAATCGTTTTCCACTCCCATGGACATATATTGGTAGGATATTATTATTACAGCAAACTGTAAACGATAAGTTTGGTGCGGCTTGGATTGATCGGGGTTGAAGGGCCCTTATATATTGACTTACTTTCACAAATTTATATCCGGTATTCTGGACATTGGATGCCATCATGCTGGCCGGAACTCTTCTACACAAATTATTATGAGAATATAATAAAGATATAATCCTTCCATCCCACAGGGGAGTGTATATGGATTATGGAGACGGGAAGTATACATGGACATGGAGATCTGACATGTATTTTAACGCTTTGTTAAACTATAAATTGTTAAAATTTAATATTTATATTTTTATATAAAAAAGAGAAAAAATTACAAATAAATCAATGCCAATATACAATAATATTCTCTATATATATATGATCTCGTTGGCACCCAAGCTGGAATTTTAAATAATATTGAATCATAATCCATCATTACATAATATTTTAAATATTATGACATAGAAAAACATATATTTATATTTGAAATATCATGTAATTTATAGGAATTCATAATAATAAAACAGAACTCAAAAGAAATTAGGAAGACAAAAAAGAAATATGTGATTGTGATACAATATACATGTTAAAAAGAAGCAAATCCTAAATCAGTGAAAAATTAAATAAAGGACGTCAAAATAACTAAAAACCAAAAAAAAATTGGTATGACCAAAAAAGGTGCCAAGTCACATCAAAATATTGATTCCGGACTTCTGGTTTGTGAAGCAGTTTGTGTGTCCCAAAATGATGATACTCCTTCCGGTTTTTTTTTCATTTCCTGTTTGATGTGCAGTGTTGTTCATCACATGAGACTAATTATTAATTTACCTCTAGTTTATAAGACTAAATATAATCACGAGTGATTTTGTTGGATTCGTATTTACAAGTGCTTTATTATGGTGAAATTTTTATATTTAATATTAATAGAAAATTAAAGATATTAATGATTAAAATTCTGTATTGACAAATGTGATAAAAAACATGAAAAATATTAAGAGACGGAAGGAGTGCGCCAATTTCATGTAAATTTCGCCAAAGTTTTTTCATAATTAATGACTACCTTCTAAAACGGAAATATCTCTAGCGCCGGATGAAGTGGTTTTCTAGTACGTCTATTATACATTATTGACTAATCTCATGCGTTAAAACAACGTTTTCAAAATGATACGTAGAGAAGTTGGTCATCTTTAAGATTAAAGAATGGAGAGGAGAGATTCATTACTTGCGCTCTACTCGTCCAATATTAAGTCCAATGAAACCAAATAAAATTTAATTGAATATTGATGAAAATTTAGAAAAACAACTTCAAAATAAAAAAAAAAAGAAAACGAAATACTCCCAAGAATTGTCATTACCTAAACGAGGTGAATCTTCTGAGACCAAACATAAATGAAATCACAATCATTCACTGCTCTATCCAACAACCTGAACTGACGCCATTGAAGTTTCAACTGCATGGAAGAAGACTCGAATCATGCTTTTATTTTCAGACAATGTGGGTCCCACCGCCTAGTGTACACACAAACTGCGACTTGATCGTCGCTTCATCAATGATCCAATGTGTATAATTTTACTACGAGTGATGAGCAACACCTAGCCGAGGAAATTTTGGCACCGTTGACCGGTTGGTCTAGATATCAAAATCGTCACGCATGACGTCACTATTATTTGACGATTTTTTTATCTAACCCCAAACTTGGTCGACAAGGTGCCAATATTTTATAGGGTGTTGGTGATCAGATCTCCTACACTGTGGTTGGTGAGATACTGAGATGTGTGTTCTTTTAGTGTGCCGAATCACCGTTACAACTACAAACATGTGTTCTTATTTTTCATACTACTAAATAAATGACTGTATTTATTAAAAAATTATTCTTGAAATTAAGGTGCAATTCAGATTTTAAAAAATATGTTAGAGTTTAGGATATTTGAATAGTATGACTTTTAAATATTCTAAAAAATCTAATGATATCCATTTAGAATTTTGAATTATATCCAAAATCCGATTATATTTAATTGAGATTATTTATAATCTAAAATATGATAGTATTCGAAATTTCATCGATTTTTCGGAGTTTTAGGAAATGATATATATTGAAGTGTTGTTCAATATATTTTACATTTTTATAAATCCAACCATAATTTACAAATTTTGGGATGTTGTGTTTGTATTGCAAGAACTTTATATAAATTTAGTTTATAAAATTAAAATAATTTATAATCTATTAAAGTTTTATATTATTATTAATTTAATAAAATCAAATTAGATACACACGGGCTAAAATTATAATTTTGCAGCATGATTAAAAATTTACATTATTCTACAAAAATAAAGATTTATATTATTCCAGTTGAAATCAGTTTATTCTGATTCACATATGTTTTACAAATTTATATACTATATAATCTAAAATTTTCACGATGTTGGATATTTAAGAATCCATGATCGATATATGATCATGTATATTTGAAAATTTATAATTGATACTTTTTTTGTCTCCATGGGTTATATGTTTACTGTTTGTATTTCGAGACTCTTTTAAGATATAATTCTAATATTATTTTTTAATTTCTTTTGTTTTGAATAAAAGTTTAAACATGAATTTTTTATTTATAAAAAACAATTAAAAAATATATTACAGAATTATACTTTAAAAAAATCTTAAAAAATGTGTCAAAAAATAACGCAAGTAATTAAAATGGACAGAAGTAGTATACGATTATGTTATAGTTGATTTTGTCTGTTTATTTATGATCAAAATGTTTTTTCAATAAAACTTTAATTGAAAAATAAGATTTGCAAAAGAAGTTTTTAATTAATACTCACTCCGTCACAACATGTTGTTTATATTCATTGTTTGTATTTTGAGTCTCCAATAAAATATAGTTCCATAATATTTTTTAATTTTTTTTAATGAATAAAAGATAAATTTCAAATCTTTTGAAGAAAAAAATTTAAAAAAATATTATAAAACTATATATAAGAATAGAGAAAATATTAACGTAAAATCCGGGTGGAATCGGAACAGCAGGAGTACTTACATAGTCATGATATAGAGTAAGAATCTAGCCTGGCCCGGAGTCCGCCATTCCAGCTACTACAGGGGGAAAGATAGATATTTACACGTGATAGGACTAGGAGCGTGCCAAACGGGTTAAAGAGACACCTCTCAAGTCTTATCATTGGGTACTCATAAGTCATAAGTCTATCATTAATTAATTTGAAATTGAATTGGTTAAACACTTAGACTACAGATTAGGGATTGATATTTGATAGTGGAGTAATAGAACAACGGGAGCGGATATAATGCGAGTACTTTAATATCCCAAGTTCGTAACAATGATACTCCCTCTATCCTCATCATTTCTTACTTTTTGGCAAGCTTTTCAACACTCATTTAAAATATGTTCCATAATATATTTTTTAAATTTTTTTACTCTGAATAAAAATTTGATATATAAACTTTTATTCAAAAAAGAAAATTTTAAAAAAATATTATGAAATTATATCTTATGGGATCCTCAAAATACGTATAAACTGAGAGGGACGGAAGGAGTAGTGATTAGTGAACATATTTATGACAAAAACATTAGTATTATATACTTATTTTAAAACACAATCTTTAAAATAATTTACACCAATTAATTGAACATGCTTTAAAAAAGAACATTGGAAAAGTCCAGTATAACATGTTAAAATGTTAATTATATTGATACTTATTAAAACAAATTCTGCTATATACAAATGAAGTAAAATTTTGTGAAGACAGATATTTTATTAGAGAATTCAGGAGATCATATATATTTTGCAATTAAAATATTATAAAATATATTATTTTGTGAAGCATGTTCAACAAATATTACAAATTCACTAAAATTGTTTAAAATCGTTTATTTTTTATAAGTGGCATGTGTATGTTCAGTAAATTGAACAAATATTTTGCAAACTATACATATTTTGTAGAATAAAATATTTGTAATGCTTTACATGCAAAACATATTAATATTCAAGTTTTTGAATAAAATAATGATTTTTGAACTTGATGAAAATTCTAAAATTATGCGTTTTGCTATATTTTTATATGACATTCTACTCGGAGAACATAAATGGTATTCAAAATCTCAAAAGAAATTATGATCTCCATAAAACTTAACTTTATAAAGAAAAACAATACTTAAAAAATTTATTGTTATAAACCTTAAGTGTTTTTTTTTCTGAAATTAATATAAGCCTCAAGTGTTATAAACCTTAAAAGCTTCCACAAAATATGCTTCTATCTCTAGAAAAGATATCACGACATAAAAAAGTTCATCGATATCTCAAACATATTTTTTTTTTATCGCAGATCTTGAAATTCCTGCATGCTTAAAAGAGAGTTTAATCTTCAAAACTAGGGCCTGCCCGTACTTTTACCGAAATCTTGGTCTAAAAGTCCCGATCTTTGTTAACAAGTGCGTGTAAATTTTCTTCCACGTTAAAAATGAGTTATTAAAATAAAATCGCCCCATCTCTCTGGAAATTAGGGTTTGGAAAATCGTAGTCTTCTTTTAAACTAGTTGAGGGCTTCCACCGATTTCTTCTTCGTGTAAAGGCCCAACCTTTTTATTTTCTTTCATCTCTGTTCGAAAGAAGTTTTACATTTTTATTTAAATATAAGTTCCAGTTTCACATCAATAACAAATTTATGAACGTTGGTCATATTATTCACTATAAATATAAGAAAAATAATTAATGAATTAATGAATTATTTTAGATATGTGTGTGAGAAATTTAATAGAAGTGAATGAGCATGTAATATTTGAAATTAATTATAATTACTTTAAATAATAGGAGATTTATGTATAAAAGAATGGAGAAGACATCTGTAAAATGAAATAAATTATAAATATAACTATATAATTTGTGAAAAAAGTCACTATATTAATCTAATAAGGACTAAAACATTATTATTAAATTTATCCAATTTTATAAACTTAACGCTATATTTCAATCACCGCATCTTGTCAAACAAACAATGTTGTCTTCTTTTTCTTTTTTTCCTTTTTAACAAGACAAAAGAGGCCAAGTGCTAATCTGTGCAATTCCTTGCATATGGCCAATTATCACTTATCCTACTGATATTCCTGCCCCAAATGAGAGGGAAACACAGGCAACAAGCATATTTTAAAGAAATAACGACAGTATGGTGTGTAAGTGTGTTATCCAAGCCATAATTTAAATACTTCTTTTTTTTTTCTTTTTTAATATTTTTATACACAATTTTAGATACAATAGCTGTATAGCAAAATTGACTTTTTGTTTGTTTTAAAAAATAATCTAATAATAAAAAGTCATGTTATATATAATTTAAATTGAACAAATGCATAAACACATTGTTGTTGAATCCTTCCTTTTTCGGTAAATAATCGCGTAATTTTTTGAAAAAAATATGTACATATTACAATACTACTACATTTGTTATGAGCAATCGACTATATACGCATCATTACGAACAATCGACCATATACGCAACACCATCAAAATCCCATAAATCTGTAATCGTGGACATGATGAACAATGTAAAACCTAAACAAAAAACCCAAACTCTTGTGCACAAGGAGAAATCAAATTGTGCGGTGGTTGAGTTCTGATGCCCTTGCGGCTCAAGAGTTCAATTCCTTCGTGTGCGTGTATAATCAATTAGCAAAAAATAAAATTCAAACAAAACCCAAATATATTGGGAACTTATAGAAGAAAAATAAGTTGTGAAGAGATAAATTTAAAATAATATAAAGAAAATTATACCGGAGTTTTTCTATCACCGATGAAAGTCTTTGGACTGCTACTTCAAAGATAAGAGTAGAGAGAATTTTAGGATTTCTTAGAAGAAGAAAATTTTGACTATTCGTGATTTAATATTTTTGTGAATTAAAACTCAGATTACATAATTCTATTCAGAATTTTTTTCCTTTGGAAAGAACATGAATTTTAATTATTCCTTTGAAACACAAAAAAAATAATACAGGAGTCTATACAAATTGGTGTCTGGACAGTGGCGGAGCCAGACAAAATATTCAAGGGGATCACTTTTAATTTTTCGATTATTCTCAAAATATGTTACTTAATTAGTTTTACAAATCCGAACAGCAACTACTACAAACTGGAACAAACAGACCTGGCTAAACATCCTAGCCTTCAAATCTTATTTAAAAACCAACCTACTACCACAACTGATTTAAACATACAAATCCTAGAGAAGCATGACCATGCTGAAACTACTGCTAGAACTGAAATAGACTGAAGTTGAGATGATTTCATGAAGAGATTTAGAAATTTATCCGGGACACAAATGACAAAACATACGAAAACATACGAGTATTACTAATATGTGGGGCCACAAAGGGAAACCTGTGGGGGCACGTGTCCCCCAGGCCCCAGTGTGGCACCGCCACTGTGTCTGGATACTGGTACTTGCTTTGCTACTCTAAATCGAAATATGGTACAGACATGAAATCCAAATCCTGCCCGGAATCGATCCATTAACAAATCTTGAAGCTTCTGCACTAGTGTTTTTAGAAGTGGGTATCCTGTTCGACTCCTATCCTATCCGGATTTATCAATACGAAAAAGGTTAGATCTGATTTGAAGTACATATGCAAAGATCATACTAATGTTTAGACAGACGAAAGTGATGATTGCTGTTTAAAATATACCATCACCAGATAAAACCGGTAATCAAAACTTTAAGATAGTGATAAGGGACAACCCAAACCACGAACACGTGGCAGCACACGTATAACCTGGAAGGACGTCTGTACGGAACCACCTTGCATGAGGCCTCTTCACCCGCTATGTCAGTCCGGGAGGCACACACTTTCCCATAAGTCACGGACTTTCCCCCACAACTATAAATAGAGAAGGAGAGACACGAGGTCGAGGTAGGTTGATATTATGTTATACTCCAAATTCCTTAAACTATAAAAGATACTTATTTTCACACCGGAGGTGCTTCACGGGGAAACCCCCCGTCTGAGGCATTGTTTTGCAGGCCCCAGTCCTCAGTTCACATCCACGCGATCCAGGCCAGGCTCGGAGATACTTTTGTACTTATCATTTGGCGCGCCAGGAAGGGGGTGGTAGCAAGGAAATTCCTCCCCGAACCTTTTAAATCATCAGTGGAAACGAACGAAGAAACCTAAACACTGCGAAGCAAGCCCGAGCAGGATGGCAACAACCGAGATCCCAAAGGAATCACGTACCAAAAAGGGGCACGACCAAGAAATCCCTAGAAGAGAGAAAACACCATCGCAAGCCGAACATAGCAGAGCAGACACAAGAGAAAGCCAGGAGGCATCCTCCCATGACCAACATTCCAGACCCTTAACCCTGACAGGTTTAACACCCCGACAAGCTAAGGATTTGCGAGAAACTGTGGCAGCCTTAAAAAACAAGCACAAACGCCGAGAAGAGGCAAACAACTCCCGAGGAAGCGAAAAACAAGCCACGACGCGGCAAGAAAGGACACGTAGGGAGGAAACCATTTTCTCCCGCCTGGGATCATCACAGAAAACCTCTCACCCAAGGCATGGCGGGGATCATCACCGCGACGAAACATGGAAGTACCATCGGAGCGAGAGAGACAAAAAAAGAGAACAAGAAAAAAGAGATAAATCTGAAGAGGAGCATAGGGCGCACGAAGAAAGAGAAAGAAAGCGAAAAAAAGGAGATGGCGGAACCGCTAAGAAAAGTCCGGAGCCAACGTCCCGCGAGGGACTCCTCAAGACCATCGAAGACCTGAAAAGACGGGTCGAAGGAGAAGTCACCCCCTTGGAAGGAGCCTCCCCATTCACGAAGAAACTGGAGGAAGAAAAGAAACAAAGACACCTCAAACACCCTAATTTGGATGCATACAACGGGGAAGGAGACCCGGAGGATCACCTCAACCAATTCGACCAACTGAGCAAGTTTTACGAATACAAAGACCTTACTAGCTGTCGCTTCTTCGCGACAAGTCTCAAAGGAAACGCGCAAAGATGGTTCAATAGATTACCCCCGCGGTCCATCGACTCTTGGGCGGAGTTCAAGAAATTGTTCCTTGCCAAATTCAGAGCGAATAAGCCGCACGAGGTGCATACCGTATATTTGGAATCCATCCGACAGGGAGATCACGAAGATTTAGAAGGATATTTGACACGTTTCAAGCAAGCGGTCGATAAGGTGGGAACGATAAATGAGACGGAAGCCCTGGTACACCTGAGGAGGGGACTGAACCCTTTCGAATGCGAAAAATATATATGCGAACTGATGAACCAAAGGCCGGCAACGCTGTCTAAAGCTTACGAATTGGCGTCACGGTTCATCACGGAGATCGAAGCCATGAAAGTGCTCAAGCAGACAAGGGCCCCGCCGGAACAACAGTCACACCGTTACCAAAGCGAAAGGATCACTTACCAGAGAACACAGGAGCCGCATCAAAGGTACTCTGACCGCACAACCTCGGCAACGTCTGGAGGACAAGTCGAGAAAATACTCACTCAGCCCGTTGTGGACAAGACACGACTAGCCCTGCCGCCACCTGGGCCACCAGAAAAAAGAGACAAGCCCGAGCCAAGTGATAAGTGGTATTTATACACACTTATAGGCCTTCATTTCCACTTAAATTGGTTGATTGTACTTAAGTGTGTAGTGTCTTTTGATGTGTTTTTATTGTTTTTCTGTGCAGGTCACGAGTTGAGGTGATGAAGTGATTTTCTATCATTTTAGGTTGGTTTTGGTGCATTCTTTGCGAGAATAGAGAATTGTGGATTCACCGAGACTTGGGATTTTGTGGGTATATCTTCTACAAACCCTCACGAGAGCACACTCGTCCACTAGAGCTATCTAGGGGTTTAAAGGGCTTGTTGCATGTGCTAAATGCAACCGTGATCACCTACGGAAGTGGTACTAGAAGCGAGGAAAGACATGCACGCGAGAAAGAACAAGAAACGAAGAAACGGGGTCACTGTCACAGACAGTAGCGCGCCCGCGCTACAGGGCAGCGCGCCCGCGCTATCCTCGGGTCAACTAGCGCGCCCGCGCTAGTGTAGCGCGGTGGCGCTCCGCAGAAACTCCCCGGGCCGATTTTTACAGCTTTTCTGATGGATTTTCGCAGCGGTCGAGGCCCGGTTGACGTAGTCAATGCATTTTTATTTCTCGTGTGTAAAAACCCTAGCCTCATAGTCGTAGTTTGAGTAGAGTCTAATATCGTAAATCATAGTTTTCTTTTGTATCGAAGCACATTATCAGTTTGTATTAGATCGTTCTTCGCGAGAAAGTGACAGTTTCGAGCGAGATCGTGAACATCAAATCTGTAACGTGTGATCCTTATTATTATTAATTCAAGCATTTTATTCTATTTAATTCTCGTCTTTTCTTTATCATGCTTTCATTAGAACCCATGATGTCGATTAGTTCGATTATGAACTAACCGCCTTCATGGGATTCTAATGGATTTATCGATGTAGTCTAGTAATGAATATTTATTACGTGATTGTGTGACATACGTTGATTTCTTTGCATGAGCCGTGCTTATTCTTCTTAGAAGCGTAGCTAACTTCTAAGTTGTGTGTTAATTCTTTCTGAAGCGAGAGTGGATGATTGAATTTAGAACTATGCCATGTAAACATAGGATTATGTGAATGAAACATAATTTGTGGTAGACTTGAACTATTTTTATCACCCTGTGTAATCACGATAGACGACTTGTTATTAAACCTCTCTGCTTACACTACCGCTATAGAGATATAGGGTCTGAGCTTTGTTGGTGTCCATGAGAATTCTATCTTAATTGTGGATTTTGATTGGTATGATATGTGTGCAACGAGAGTTGGCATGTATTACTTTCGTGTTGTCTGATTAGGATCAACAGTCGCATGTTAATCAGTAATTTCAATTCTAGATGAATTCGATAATGAAATTAGAATCCCATGTGTTTTCCTATTCTGAATCTGATTAGTAATTTTAGTTAGTAGTATAAAAGAAACCATCCTTGTTAATTGTCTTAGCAGTGATAATTGATCATACATTGTTGCATAGGTGCGTATTCTTAATTCACCAGTCTCTGTGGGATCGAACTTAATATATTACTTGTGATCGCGTACGCTTGCGTGTAGATTTCACCGAACAAGTTTTTGGCGCCGCTGCCGGGGACTCGGTGTTAATTAATTAGTTTATGCACTTGTCATCAGTGTGCATTAAAATTCACTGACTAGGATTCTATTCTCTTCTCACTTTTCTTCTTTTCTTTATTTCAGGTACTTGGATCGCGTTTTTACTAACGAGTTTTCGAACCCGTAAGAAGCAATGGATTCATCTTTTTCTTCTGATTCTGAAACAATGGATTATGCTAGGACAGCAGTTGGTGAGGCATCCCGTGAATTTTCTCGTTTGAAAATCAATGATAATCAGGCTGACACAATTGAACCAGCAATATCCGCCAGTGGCATTCGTATCAAGCCATCAATCATTCTCAAGCTGCAAGATACCATTCAATTCAGGGGTTCTGTTCTTGAGGACCCAAATCTACATCTAAGGAATTTCGAGAAATTCATTACTGCATTGGACTTCAGTATCGGACCTAAGGATCTAGTGAAACTGAGACTCTTTCCATTCACGCTACGTGATGTAGCACGATCGTGGTTTATCTCTCTCTCGGCAAGCACTACTAATAGCTGGAACAAGTTGGAGAAAATATTCTGTACAAGGTTTTATCCTCTAATCAAAGTATCAGCTATCAAAAACACTGAAGGCAAATTCTCTCAATTCTCGGGAGAATATCTTTGCCTAGCTTGGGACCGATTCAAGAAGATTCTCGAAAACCTCAAGGAAGATGACATGCCTCCTGGAATGGCAATTAATTACTTCTACAGGGGTCTTAATAGTCAATGTAGAGCAGAGTTAGATGTGGCAGCTGGAGGAAGTTTGTGGAACAAAAACTTCGATGATGCTTACGAACTGATAGAGAACCTGGCCGCTGCTGAGCACAAAGATCTAAAGTGGAAGATTCCAAAAGAGGAAGAATCAGAGGAGGATGAAGCGGTCGAAGTCACTCAGGAAGTCCAGATGACTAATTGGCACAGAATCAGAGCTCACTCAGACTCAAACTTTAATGCATGTGGAGACACTTGTCCTCTATTCTCTGCCAGTGCGAGTAACCAATCTGCAATTCAATCACCTGCTGATTCAACACTGAATGAAGCACAGTACCGAAGAATAATCAGGCGTATTGACGCGTTGGAAGAACGAATTGGTCGCTTTGCTGATATACTAACGGATTCTCTTGCTGAAGCGTTCTTGGCACTAGACGTCAATGTTACTTGGGATTCGTTTGGTTATGGAACGAGGTATCCTCCACAGGATACTTCATCGGAATCGGATTAATTCTGGACTTCACGTCGAGCTAACGACGTTAAACAAGCGCTTCGTGGGAGGCAACCCACGCATTGGAACCACATTGTACCATTGTAAACCTCAAAAACACAAAAATCGAAAAATTTCAGCCTCCGGTGTCAGACATTAGCGCGCCCGCGCTAGTGTCAGGCGCGACCGCGCTAAGTTGCACGGCGCGCCCGCGCTATACTTAGCGCGGCCGCGCTACTGACTGCCGGACCAGCGGATTTTTCCCCCAAAAATAGTTTTTTTTCGTTTTAAAAAGCCCACAATCCTAATTTTGCATGCCTAGCCCGAAATACATCCCATAAAACCCTAACTCAACTCTCCAATCCTTATATAAACACACAACCCATATCCAAATCCCATTATAATTCTCTAAACCCTAAATTATATATACACATCCATACACACAACCTTCATCCAATCTTTCAAATCCAATACACATACACCTCTTGCAACTCTAATCTCTACCAATGGCACCCAAAAGAGCAAGAAGATCACAAGGAACGAGCGCCCAAGCCCCCGCATCTAGCGATTCTTCCTCGATGGGTGAGGTTGAGTTCACCTCGGATGGTGCGCGAACCGAGTTTCAACGGCTTATGAATAAGTCGTTAGTTAAGGAGAGGGGATTCTTACCCACGGCGGAGGATGGTGAGCTCTTGAACATGATTCAAGAGCGGGGTTGGGAGTCTTTTTGCGAGGCTCCGGAGGCGGTTCCTTTGGCTATTGTTCGAGAGTTTTATGCTAATGCCAAGGAGAACCGAGATGGATTCACGGTGGTACGGGGAATCCGGGTAGATTATAGTGCGGATGCGATCCGTAGAGTTATTGGGGGGCGTGCCAGGCGCCGTAATGAAGAAGATTGGGTGGTTGAGAGGATTGGGCGTGCCAAACGCCGGTTTGATGATGATCCAGTTGATCTTGATCGATTGGTGTATGATTTGTGCGTGCCGGATACAGCTTGGAAGATGACACAACCTCCTTTGCCGGCACATGTCTCTTTTCCAGCAGCCGGGTTGAACCGGTATGCGAAGGCGTGGAACGCCTTCATATGTGCTAACATCATGCCATCTTCTCATGGGCATGAGGTGACAGTGGAAAGAGCTATTCTGCTCTTTGGGATTGTCTCGGGCAAGTATATTGATCTAGCACATGTTATCCATCAGGGGATTCTGCGGTTCTTACAGGGAGGAACCACTGGTGCCATTCCATATGGCACAATTGTGACGAAGCTCTGTCGATCGAGTGGTGTTCGTTGGCCATCCAACGAGCAATTACAGTTGCCAGGGACACCTATTGATCATTCGGCGATCAGTCGGATGACGGAGTGGGATGGAGGAGTTCCCCACCCTCGAGGCCTCGGGTACTTATATGATGAGATGCCAGGGGGACGTCCCGAGTTTGTTAGGAGGGAGCAGCCTAGAGCTTCTGGAGCGGGTACTTCTCAGACGGAGAGGAGCTCCGAACCGATGGGAGATGTCCACTTTCGCCGATTAGCGAGACGGATGGACGCCATGCATGACATCCACCAGAGGTTTGCTTTTGATATGACACAGGCTCTAGGTAGTGCTTTTCAGGCACAGGGGGTCACAGTTCAGTGGCCAGTATTCGGAGCAGGGATGCAGTATCCTCCACCAGATTCACCTCCAGCAGAGGAGGGAGAGGGCTCGGACTCCGAGTAGGTATGTGGGTGCTCTAGCCTTTTTATCACTTTCAATGGGGACATTGAAAATTTTAAGTTTGGGGGTGGTAATCTAAGGAAGAGCATATTATTAGATAGATTTTTTTTTTTATTGCATATGTTAGTTAGTTCATGTAGTTCACGTTTTTTTTATTTATTTTACTTTGATTTATTCTCACGTTTTCTTTCTAATTTTCCCATATTTTCTTTATTTTACATGTTTAGTGATAATTGTAGTAGTTAGTATCATGAGCATTTGCATGAATTATGAAGTTAAGCCAAGTTAATTGCCTATGATGAATTATGTGCGTAGTTCTTGATTAGTAGTTTCAATTGCAATGCTAGGTTAGTACTTGGAAATTGCTTGTGTTGGAAATTGTAATTCACATATGTTCTTGAGATAGGATTTAGACGAAATTCCATGAATTCTAGGATTGAATTGAACACCCTTCAGCTTAGGTCTGTAAATCTTAAGTTTAGGGGAACTGAGGAGTAGATATACCTTTCTAAAAAGAAGAATATAGAAAAAGAAAAAAAATATAGTAGTAAATAAATTCACTAAAAAAATAAGTGGTAGAATTAACTAGGTTGAGCTCATTAGTACTCGAGTAATTAAGTCTGAGGGGACTTTGTGCCTAACAACCTAAAGCCCTTCGTGGTTTGGGATTGTTGACCCAACGCTCGCTACATGGGTACTAGTGCATAAATCTTTAGGGATCTCAACCATTGCACGGTTAAATAAACCACTAGAATAAAGTGAATAATTGGTGTGTGAAGTCTTGTGGTGTTCGTAACGCATTTACACTGCGAAGCGCTCTGACCTTAGACCAAGCAATTAATCACCAATATAAAAAAAAAAGAGAAAAAAAAAATAATATAGTGAATAAAATAGAAGGGTGTGGACAGTCTTTGGGACCTTGGCTTTTAGTTGGACTTGAGTGACGGGGTGTTAGTTTAGACTTTTACGATTCTTGATTGGGATTCTGTGGGAGTAGTAGTTTTTGTCTTGTCTCAATAAAAGAGCATGCTTGCACACACGGGCACTCCACACTTGTAAATAGAAGAGTAATTGACTTAGTAGCGAGAGAGATGAAATTCGAGAACATTAGCACAATCTGAGGTATTAAAAATTGACAAGGCAATGACTTCATAGTTTATTCATTCATCACGTAGTTGCATTCATGCATTGCATTGTATTATTGTATAGTGTCGTTGACGCTTGAGGACAAGCATCAGTTTAAGTTTGGGGGTGTGATAAGTGGTATTTATACACACTTATAGGCCTTCATTTCCACTTAAATTGGTTGATTGTACTTAAGTGTGTAGTGTCTTTTGATGTGTTTTTATTGTTTTTCTGTGCAGGTCACGAGTTGAGGTGATGAAGTGATTTTCTATCATTTTAGGTTGGTTTTGGTGCATTCTTTGCGAGAATAGAGAATTGTGGATTCACCGAGACTTGGGATTTTGTGGGTATATCTTCTACAAACCCTCACGAGAGCACACTCGTCCACTAGAGCTATCTAGGGGTTTAAAGGGCTTGTTGCATGTGCTAAATGCAACCGTGATCACCTACGGAAGTGGTACTAGAAGCGAGGAAAGACATGCACGCGAGAAAGAACAAGAAACGAAGAAACGGGGTCACTGTCACAGACAGTAGCGCGCCCGCGCTACAGGGCAGCGCGCCCGCGCTATCCTCGGGTCAACTAGCGCGCCCGCGCTAGTGTAGCGCGGTGGCGCTCCGCAGAAACTCCCCGGGCCGATTTTTACAGCTTTTCTGATGGATTTTCGCAGCGGTCGAGGCCCGGTTGACGTAGTCAATGCATTTTTATTTCTCGTGTGTAAAAACCCTAGCCTCATAGTCGTAGTTTGAGTAGAGTCTAATATCGTAAATCATAGTTTTCTTTTGTATCGAAGCACATTATCAGTTTGTATTAGATCGTTCTTCGCGAGAAAGTGACAGTTTCGAGCGAGATCGTGAACATCAAATCTGTAACGTGTGATCCTTATTATTATTAATTCAAGCATTTTATTCTATTTAATTCTCGTCTTTTCTTTATCATGCTTTCATTAGAACCCATGATGTCGATTAGTTCGATTATGAACTAACCGCCTTCATGGGATTCTAATGGATTTATCGATGTAGTCTAGTAATGAATATTTATTACGTGATTGTGTGACATACGTTGATTTCTTTGCATGAGCCGTGCTTATTCTTCTTAGAAGCGTAGCTAACTTCTAAGTTGTGTGTTAATTCTTTCTGAAGCGAGAGTGGATGATTGAATTTAGAACTATGCCATGTAAACATAGGATTATGTGAATGAAACATAATTTGTGGTAGACTTGAACTATTTTTATCACCCTGTGTAATCACGATAGACGACTTGTTATTAAACCTCTCTGCTTACACTACCGCTATAGAGATATAGGGTCTGAGCTTTGTTGGTGTCCATGAGAATTCTATCTTAATTGTGGATTTTGATTGGTATGATATGTGTGCAACGAGAGTTGGCATGTATTACTTTCGTGTTGTCTGATTAGGATCAACAGTCGCATGTTAATCAGTAATTTCAATTCTAGATGAATTCGATAATGAAATTAGAATCCCATGTGTTTTCCTATTCTGAATCTGATTAGTAATTTTAGTTAGTAGTATAAAAGAAACCATCCTTGTTAATTGTCTTAGCAGTGATAATTGATCATACATTGTTGCATAGGTGCGTATTCTTAATTCACCAGTCTCTGTGGGATCGAACTTAATATATTACTTGTGATCGCGTACGCTTGCGTGTAGATTTCACCGAACACCAAGCTTTACAGTCTTTAGTATGCCGCGAGAAGACATCCTCAAAGAAATCAGAGGAAAACCTTTCTTCACCCCCCCCGCCCCCATGTGGACGGGAGACAACAACAGAGATACCACCAAGCACTGTGAATACCACAGTACCCACGGGCACACCACGGAAAGCTGCAAGTCGCTGAAATATTTTCTTGAACGTCTAGTGCGACAGGGACACATCAACCAGTATCTACCCCGACAGATAGTTGAGCAGGGATATGCGAATTCAGGCTCGGGGGCTCCCGGTGGAACGCAGTTGGATAAAGGGAAAAACGTGATAAACGTTGTTATCGGGGGAAGTCAAACACCTCCCCGCACAAACAGAAACGAAGTCTACACGCTGGGTAGCGAGAGCGGCTCAGACCCCGAGGTCACCTTCGCCAACCGTGATCTAGAGGGGATGAATCCCAATCCTGGCGAGGCACTGGTGGTGAGCGTAGAAATTGGAAATAATGTGATACGCAAAGTCCTCGTTGACTGCGGTTCATCCGTAGACGTAATATTCGCACACTGTTGGGACCGAATGAAAACACCTGAACTGGAAGTAGAGCCCTGCCCCGAAGGACAACCCTTATATGGTTTCGGACATAACGCAGTACCTGTCATGGGCACAGTTCGGGTCCCTGTGTTGTTTGGGACGGCTCCAAAGGCAGTAGTCAAGGAACTCAAACTGCATGTAGTAAATCTGCCCTCCGCGTATAAATGATCCTAGGGAGGCCGATGCTGATAGCCTTGCAAGCAATTATATCAATCACGCACCTGAAAATGAAATTCCCTCTCCCGAACGGGGTGGGAGAAGTCAAAGGAGACACCACTGCGGCAAAGACGTGTTATGGATCCGCCATGACGCTGGCACAAACAGACCCGAGCAACTGGAAGAAACGCAAAAATCGAGGAGAGAAAAGCGAACAAAGACGAACACACCGGAAGGAAGAGACACAAGGGGCAAAAAGAACAAGGGAAGTACAACTGTTGGAAAATGATCAGCAAGCGGATAATGATACGGAGGACCAGAGGGTAAACCCGCTCCTTAAGAACTGCATTCGACGTGAGGAGATCGACACGATATCCCCTGCAGCGGCAACTGAGACAATTGAATTGAGCCCAGGAAACTCGGAAAAGCTGATCAACATCGGGGCAAGCTTGGATGCGGTCCTCAAAGAAGGACTCACCAGTTTACTCCGCGAATATGCTGATGTTTTCGCATGGAATCCCAAGGAAATGCCAGGACTAGACGAGTCGGTCGCCATGCATAAACTGAACGTTCGACCCGCAGCCAAACCCAAGGTGCAGAAACGACGGAACTTTGCCCCAGAAAGACAACGAGCCATCGATGAAGAAATCGACAAGATGTTAGATGCGGATCTCATATGTGAAGTAACTTACCCCGATTGGGTGGCCAATGTGGTACTGGTCAAAAAATCGAACGGAAAATGGCGGGTATGTGTTGATTACACGGATTTGAACGCTGCGTGTCCCAAAGACCCGTACCCTCTCCCAAGCATCGATCAGCTAATAGATGCCACAGCGGGCCACCTCATGTTAAGCTTCATGGATGCTTTTTCGGGATATAACCAAATCAAGCTGGCCCCAGAAGACAGAGAAAAAACATCGTTCATAACCCATCGGGGGGTCTATTGCTACAAAGTCATGCCTTTTGGCCTCATCAATGCCGGAGCCACATATCAAAGAATGATGAACAAGATATTTGCTGACATGTTAGGAAGAAACATGGAAGTCTACGTCGACGATATGATTGTCAAATCACAGACAACTCAAACACACCTTGATGACCTGCGGCAGTGTTTTGATAAATTACGGTCAAGCCATATGAAACTCAACCCCGCCAAATGCACATTCGGTCTCGGAGCCGGGAAATTCTTGGGTTATTTGGTCAGTGAGCGCGGGATCGAGGCCAACCCAGAAAAAATCAAAGCGATAACGGACATGCAATCACCCCGAACAACGAAGGATGTCCAGCGTCTCACGGGATGCCTTGCGGCACTTCGACGTTTCATCCCGCGACTAGCAGACCGATGTCTTCCTTTTTTCGCCACATTGAAAGGCGCTTCTATCACCAAATCTGTACAATGGAACGAAGATTGCGAACATGCATTCCAGGACCTCAAGAAGTATTTAGCTTCACCACCACTACTCGTCACTGCGGACCCGTCAGAGGGTTTATCCATATACTTATCAGCGTCAGATCGAGCGGTCGGGGCAGTCCTGATCAAAGAAACAGAACAAGGTCAGCACCCGGTATATTACGTCAGTCAGGTGCTAAAGGACGCTGAGACAAGATACCCACACATCCAGAAGTCCGCGTATGCCTTAGTCATGGCAAGTAGGAAGCTCCGACATTACTTCCAAGGCAGAGACATCACCGTCGTCACAGATCAGCCCCTAAACAAACTGCTCAACAAAACGGACATCTCGGGTAGACTCATCAACTGGGCGGTTGAATTAAGTCAGTTCGCTATCACCTACACGCCCAGGAAAGCCATCAAAGCACAGGTTTTGGCAGACTTCATCATTGAATGTTCATTTTCCACAACGGACACTCCCCAAGATACCAAGGAACCCGCGATAGAGACGGCGGCCAATCAGCAATGGAAGATTTTCGTGGACGGATCGTCCACCAAAGAGCGCAGCGGCGCAGGAGTAGTGATTATCAGCCCCGGAGGTTTCCAGATCATGCAAGCCATCAGATTCGCGTTTAAGGCGACCAACAATCAAGCAGAATATGAAGCCCTATTATCAGGACTACGTCTGGCAATAACATTGCAAGCCCGCGATGTTATGATATTCAGTGATTCCCAAGTTGTCGTCCGGCAGATAAACGGAGAATATACGATAAACGACCCAACACTGCTCCGATACAACGCCATCGCGGTCAGCTTGCTGGGAAGATTCCACAACCACCAACTACAGCAGATAGACAGAGAGGATAATACCATGGCGGACACCTTGTCCAAGCTAGCGGAATCGGAAAGAGAAAACCTCGATGCTGCGATCTACTTCGAATTGCTCGCAACGCCAACTACCGAAGGAAGCCAGATCTTAGAAATCTCACAGGGTGACGCTACGTGGATGACACCCGTCATCAACTATTTGAAAGACAACAAGCTCCCGAGTGATAAAAATGATGCAGCCCGAATCCGACGGCAGGCGGCCCGTTATTTCATCGAAAATGAATGTCTTTACAAAAAAAGCTTCGACTCACCCATCCTCAAGTGCATCGACAATGAGGAGGCGGAATATTGTATGAGAGAGGTCCACGAAGGCATCTGTGGTGATCATATGGGTGGCAAAGCGCTAGCTCATAAAATCCTTCGACAAGGGTATTTTTGGCCCACCATGGCGGTAGATTGCAAACAGTTCGCCAAAAAGTGTGTTAGTTGCCAGCACTTCGCCAACATGCCCCGTCTAGCCCCAGCATTACCCTCTGCCATCCTATCTCCCATCCCCTTTGCAATGTGGGGAATAGATATCATGGGGCCTTTCCCAAAAGCTAAAAACGAGTTACAATATGTCATGGTGGCCATCGACTACATGACCAAGTGGGCAGAAGCGAAGGCATTAAGGAATATCACCCAGGAGGACGCCATCAGATTCGTACGAGAGCACATAGTTACCAGATTCGGCATCCCCGTTACGCTGGTCTCCGATAACGGCACCCAGTTCGTGGGGAAGAAATTCTGCAAATACTTATCAGATTTGGGCATCAAACACCGCAAGGCTTCAGTATGCCACCCACAATCTAACGGCCAAGTGGAAGTAACCAACAGAATCATAGTACGAGGGTTAGAAAAGCGTCTTCAAGGATCAAAGAAAAAGTGGCCTGAAGAACTTCCAAATGTATTATGGTCCTATCGAACCACGGCGCGGACCAGTACCCAAGAATCTCCTTTCAAACTCTCTTTTGGTACTGAGGCTCTTCTGCCGGTGGAAGTGGGCTCACCGTCCTATCGTTTGCTAGCTTATGATGAAGCAACCAACGACAGCGGATTACACACTAACCTCATGCTCATCGATGAAACCCGCGATGCTGCTGTAGCCAAGATGTCGAAGTACAAAGAGCAAACGAAAGAATATTTTGCCAAACGCACCCGTATCCGCAATTTCGATGTCGGCGAGTTGGTGCTCCGAGCCACAGAAGCATCAGATCCCCGGCACACAGGCAAGCTGATGCCCAAATGGGAGGGACCATATAAAGTGAAGACAGTGCAGCGCCCGGGATCTTACAAGTTGGAGCGATTGGATGGATCTGAGGTCAACAACACGTGGCACGGGGAAAAGCTGCGGAAATTTTATGTTTAAAAATCAAGCCCCTTTTGTATTTTCTCGTCATTACCTAAAGCAGCACGCTATCGCCGATTACGGCCTCTATGAATGCAAACAACTACTTTTGTCTCAAAAAAGGGCACACAAAGCTACACGCAAATTATACTCACACATGAAAAAATACAACACAGCACGAGCATAATTCCGTCATACCAGATACATAATGCACATACCCCATCAAAAACATATTAAACGATCACAGCAAATAACAAAAACGCAAAGCACGAACGCATAGCCGTCACATACATATCATAACAGCAAAACAAAAGGCCTATATAACTACGGACAGATCGTGTTTTTTAAGAAATGATCATTACATCCGTTGAACAAAAAGTGATGTCTTAAACGAATCACCCCGTAGTCAAAATAACACGATCATAAACAGCAAAACAAAAATTTTTTTCGTGCAATAGCAGCTACAAAGTAGGAAAGTTCACAGGATGTCTTGCCACTAAAACCCAGCAAAAGGTTTAGATTCACCAATGTCAGCCTCATGTGGACGATTTCGAAACAGACCCCGCAGAGGATGAACCAACTGTTTCCCGACTTCGACGTTTCTGAGCATAATTATAAAAGAACCCCCCAAACTCGCTCCCAGGACGGTTCAAATCGTCCTTGAAAAACTCCCGGCAACACTCTACCACCTGCCTCGACATCTTCCCCGCTTCAACCCCAACAGCTTGACGGAAGTTGGCGCTCTTCATATAATCCGCTATCACACCAATTTTCACTTTCTCTAACTCACCGACATACTCGGGGCCAGACTTAAACTCAGTAATACCACCAGCGACTGCATGTTTTAGCAGCTCATCAAAATCTTCACTCAACTTGAACGCTTCTACACCCGCCATCCGCGCCGCAATAATATCTTGTTTATAGCTGTCCCCCGCTTTATATTCATCTATCACAGATTCCCTCGACGGGACAGCAGCTAACAACCCTTCCAAGTTTTCCTTATCTTTTTTCAAAGCTTCCAAACGTTTATCATACTCCTGGCCGGAGGCCATAGCTATAGCTAATTGCCCCGCCAACTCTGCATTCTTGACACGCTCCGCTTCCAGATCGTTGGTCACCCCCTTTTCTTTCTCTCTCAACATCACTAACATTTCTTCAGACTCCCGCAGTGCGTTATCCCGCAACGCGAGCTGCGCCTCCAATTCTTTCAAACGTTCTTCCCACTTCCCCCGCTCGACAGAACCAAAAGCCACCGCTTCACCCCTCATTCTGTCAATATCCATTTCTAAGCCCCTTTTCCTCTTCATTAGACGATCACTCCGAGACCTCTCCTCCACCAGCGAGGCAGTCAATCCAGCCATCTCCCCAACCATCTAAAAAAAAAAAAAAAAAAAAAACAAAAACAAAAACAAAAAAAATCAAAATCAGTCAGAACACATAGCCAGAAACACACCATTCACGCAAAAACAAGCAAGTTGCATTACTCACCATCCCAGCAACTCTCTCCGCACGTTTTACTCGATGTTGGAGACTACAACCCTCCAATTTCCATTGGTCATCTGCTGTCAAGAAATTAGACAATAGCGGCTGGGGGGCAACTTTGAAAAGATAACCGACCCGTCGTCGTTTTTCCCCAGTCTCGGAGTTAACCTCATATTCGTCCTCGGACGAACTAGAGTAAACAGTTCGTTGGGATTCCCGGACCTCAGCCCGGTTTTTCAACCCTAATCGCCGCGCCGGGACCAATTTCTTCGCCCGCATGCGTCCGCTAAGCGGGGCATCGCCCCCGGCACCCGTAACCAATTTCTCTTGCTTTTCCGAAATATTACCACCAGCATCCTTTTTGCTTTTAGCTGAAACCAAACAGGTCCCAATTACTTCCAGATCACTCGAATCCTCTTTTCCATCAGGAATAACTTCCACCTCCACAGCAGCCGTCTTCGGCATCTCATCATCAACGCTCTGCGTTATCCTTTGGCCTTTGTCCACGAGACGTATAATATCGCCTTCCCCTTGATCCACCTCAACAGTGTTTCCCTCGCTAGGATCTACCGACGGCAAACCAGCCGTCGGATCGACCTCGCCAGAAAGCCCCATAAAAAAATCACCTGAAATGGCACTAAAACCAGCTTCAAGGTCGAAAACATCAGCTGGAATCGGCTCCACCTACAAAACAAAAAGAGAAACCAAAAGCAGCTCACACGATTAGAGGATAATTTGCGAAGAAACAAACATAGAGAGAACTCAAAAACACAGCTGAGATACAGGAGGAAATATATGTGTCAAATATCATGTACGGCACTATTTATACTCACAGGAGTATCCAAAGTTACATCCTCGAGATTCGCACCACTGGGACCCTCAGGCGTCATGTGAGTTTCTGAAAGAGAGCTTTTCTTAATTAAACGGCGCCGCACACGCCGGGTACCTTCCGAGGGTTCAGTAGTAGGCCCCATACCCTCTAAAGCACTACCCGTTGTATCATCACGGCAACCCACATCCCCCACATTCTCCTCATCAAGGACTACATCTCCCTCCAAACCCGTAGTATCCCCACTTTCTTCCGGGACTAGTGACTCCTCAGCATCGCTAAGCTTCTCACCCCTCTTCTTAGCTCTTCCCCTCTTCCGGAGGTGCCCCGGCATAGGGGCGTAGGCAGTTACGAAACTGTTGAAGGCGGGATCATCCACATCCCAGTTAAAACCAACATCATCCATTGAGTGGGGCGGATACACTGCAAAAAACAAAAAGAATGCTAAGTTGCAAAATATGGTAACAACAAAACAGCAAAATGATAACCAGTACACCACATAACGTATACAGGCAGGGAATCGAAACACATATGACTTAATCAGATTTGGAACAATACCATCCAACCTGACCACACAAAAACCAAAAGGATACTCACAATTATGCTCTTTCAACGAGCTGACTTGATGAAAAACAGACACATCCCACGCCTTTCCGAACACATTTACTAGGGTGTGTAGCCAATCACAAATCCTCGGTGTATACAGCTCTGGTGCTATCTTGTACGTAACAACACAAGCGGTGGTGAACCCGGGCATATATTTCCATTCACCCCCAAGCAACATCACATACTCGTAAAACCAGTTTTTCAGGCAACGCGGTTTCTCTATAGGATGATGACCACCCACAGCTTTACCCAACCGATTGTTTCGCGAATACTGCACAAGCTCGTAAAAAGGATCCTTCCGAGAACCCTTCACATAAAATATGGAAAAGAAAGATTTGAATGTCGGTTGTTTCTTCAACCGATTACATGCAGCTATGAACCAAAGAATTAACCGAATAGCATTAGGCGAGAACTGAGCAGGCGAACAACGGAACTCTTGCTTGAATAGGGCGATGAAAAAACGATGGGGACGGGCACGCAGCCCAGCCCTAAAATGCGACACAGGTATCGCAATAGCCCCGTCGGCGGGGCGCGAATATAATCGTTCACCATCGCGAGGCATCCGCCATGAGTAATCACCACCAATCTGGAACACTTTGGACAACTTATCTCCATTCTTCTTTTCATCAAAACTGCTAGGATACTTCAAACTATCATAACCACCAAACTGAGAAGTCAACTCGACATCATTAAACACAGGTGGTTGTAAACCCCTCTCATCATAATAATCATGATAGCTGCGGAAGTACTCCTCCTTATCTAAATGATTCACCTCGGGAATCTGAAAGCGATCGGAGTCAGACCAAGTCCCATCTTCATTTAACAAACTAGCAACACTGCGTACATTGGCCCTCTTACCACTGCGCGATGAAGCACCCTCCATAGACATCTACAATCCCCCAAAATACATACACATACCAATACAGAGAAACAAAACAATGAAAAAGGTTGAAAACGCCACACAACAAGACAGCTTAAAAGGAGTAGGGAACAACACAACACAACCACACAACGTACGCACACCCAAAACAATACACACCAATAAGCCAGCACACGAGAAATCGAGTGGGTAAGCCATAAAAAACACACACACACACAACACAGCCAAATGAAAAAACAACAAACACTACTATCGAAGCAACTCAAGCGGTAAACAACACAATAAGACCTACTACATGATGATCATCGCTTAATTACCAACACAGCAGACCCTCAAAATCACGAACCAAAACTAGGTCAGCCAGATTACGGAAATAAACCTTTACATTCACAAACAGATACCAATTACATAATACAGGGGGGCAAAGCACATGAAGAAACCATACCTGCTGGCACACACACACCGATTCGAATACAACCTAAAAAGTACCAAACACCAACAGGCGGGAACAATCGACGGTACCACCAAATAGGAACTACACCGGACGACGCTACAACCGTTAACAAAAAGAATCGCCACCCGGTCACTGAACAATCACACGAAAAGTCAGATTTTGGCTACACATCCATGTATATATACTATCTTCGAAATGACGTTTGGCGTCCAGTACAAGTCAAATACAGCACAGCACAACCCTTAAGTTACCTTTTCGTTTTCTTTTTCGTTTTTCCTTCCTTTTTCTTTCCTCTTTATTTTTCATTTTGTTACCACTTGTTTTATTACCTACCACTCGGGCACTCACATTAATCCCATCTAACGCAAATGAGAGCGTACTCGCTTAAATTTTTACGACATTACCAGCAAATAAATCCAGACCGCCCTCAACATCACACAAAAATCGTCCCGATTTTTTAAATATAAACATCAATTAAGTGGCAGTGCGGGCTCCCTTTTCGAGTTGATAGCGAAAACAGTAAATTTCTCTACAATATCTCTCAGTGGAACCCACCTCTCCCACTGGGGGGCAAGAGAACATACCACCAACACAAGTAAAAAACAGAAAGCCATAGGGATAAACACACATAATATATATAAAAGCACAGCCCCGACACGGAAAAAGGGAGCGAAAAGATTGAACTAGGAAATACATTATAAGGATTATAACTTCCGCGAGTGAACAAAACGACAAAATGCTACAATGCAAACATTTCACAAAGAACTATAGCTTAATACATGTCTGATACAAGCAAAATTAGAAATAAAAAAGGACTAGTCCAGCTCCTCCATATCTTCTTGGGTCACCACGGGCGCAGGGGTCGACACATCTGCACTTTCGAGAACAAGATCCCTCACAACATCACAGATGATGGACAAACCGGCAATAGCCTCCTTAAACTTTCGTTTCTCTTCCCCGAAACGAAGATGATACCAGGCGATCACATCATCCCTGCGGCGGCGAGCGCTGTCAATTTCGGCCGTATGACGATCTTGTAGTTCCCGAATCACGTCGCGAGAACGTGAACAGAGAGGAGGATCCATCCACTTGTGAAACCCACACACATCCTCGCTGCACTCACGATAGCGACGCCCCACGTTATCCCCATACCAGCGGGTCTTCTCCACGCTCATTCGGTAGCAATCGCACATCAGATCCAAGATCGCATCGCACTCGTCCAAACTTCGACTCATGACTGGAGAAACAGAAGAAAGGAAGCTCGCAGAAAAAAGAAAGCTCACGGTGATAATGACTGAGGCCAGACTCCCCTTAAATAGAGGAGCAAGATGATACACGTGACACGGTAGTGAGCCTATTGGAGGGCATGACATTTCAAAGACAACATCCCGAAAACAGGGACCTTCTTTACTTCTCCGCAGACTATCGACATAGTCAGCGGGAAGCAGGGGGGCAATGATAAGGGACAACCCAAACCACGAACACGTGGCAGCACACGTATAACCTGGAAGGACGTCTGTACGGAACCACCTTGCATGAGGCCTCTTCACCCGCTATGTCAGTCCGGGAGGCACACACTTTCCCATAAGTCACGGACTTTCCCCCACAACTATAAATAGAGAAGGAGAGACACGAGGTCGAGGTAGGTTGATATTATGTTATACTCCAAATTCCTTAAACTATAAAAGATACTTATTTTCACACCGGAGGTGCTTCACGGGGAAACCCCCCGTCTGAGGCATTGTTTTGCAGGCCCCAGTCCTCAGTTCACATCCACGCGATCCAGGCCAGGCTCGGAGATACTTTTGTACTTATCAGATAGTGTGTATAGTTATTATATCAGGTAGCATGCAACAATGACATTGAGTCTGTTTAGAATTAGAGTCGAAAATGACTGCCAAAGCTCAGTGAATAGGGCTCTAGCCGTGTGTGAAAAAACAAACTCTCTCGCCTCTCTCCGTTCCCCCGTTGTCTCCCGCAGATAATCTTTGAAGTTCCGATCCATCTGATTTGCGTTTTCAACCGATTCAAATATTGTGATATCGATCTACTCACCGACTTATGTAAGGATATCTTTAAAGGACGGATCATATTTGAAAATGACTCATTTTGTGTGAACATACTCCACAAAATTAAGGTGTACTCTTTCTAATTCACAATCTTACTTGTTTATGTGATCTGTTGATAATTTAGATATGTGCATCTAATTTTAATATTGTTATTCATAATATAGATCTTGTGCATTTTGATATTACTTGCATAAGATTAAATTCTATGCAACCACAACTAGATATAGGTTTTGATTTAGTGTTAACATGTTGTATTTTCGAGATGACGGTGGTCTAACGGTGGTTTGCGATGGTAGTTTGCGGCTGTAAAATTTTTGACTAAAATTATGGCATAATTTATGATTTCAGTTTTGTATAATTGTATTTAATTTTCGGTTTTTAATTGTTTGCATTTAATGTTTTAATGATATTGGTTGTAACATAGGGAATTTGTATTATGCGATAATTCCTTAAATAGTGATCGACTCGTTTTTATATATATTTTAAATTTAGATATCAACCTTTTTAGTAATTGTTATATTCTCATTATTGATTGATGTTTTAATTAAATTTTATATAAAAATTTTAATTTTCATAATTAAAATTTCCTTTATCACTTTAAAGTTGATTCTTTTGTATATTTGGAAATTATTTGAATTTTTTTGAAATTGTCTTGATTGTCATTTAATGAGTTCGTACGTTAATTGTGCCTCTATTGATGGCTAATTTTGTACCATTTATGGGTGGCCATGATTGATGGCATATTTTTGGCTTGTAAGAGGTATTTATGTGCCACTTTGTTGGCTGCAATTATGTGCCACTTTGTTGGCTTGTTAATAATTGTTATATTATATTTCGGTATATTATCTTTTTCGTTAGTGTCTCAACAAAGATCCATCTTTGGTTGAGACTTTACTTAATTTCCTTTTTCACTAGTTGAATGATAATCACATGATGTTAATTATTATTAGTTATTGGATATATTATCCTTTATTTTTTAATAATATATATATATAATCAGTTATATATATATATATATATATATATATACTTATATTCTCCTTATTTCCTTTGTGTATATTTTCAGGATGCTTGGAAGAAGACGGATTTTTCTTTTCGGACATTAAAGTTTTATTATCTAAATTTCCCCGGTCATCTTGCATGTCCGATGGTTAGATGATAAGCTTTCTTGAATGAAAGAATTATCACGGTGAATTGCCGGATCATTTTTGTTGAGATTCATTCTCATTATCAAAAAAAAAAAAAAAAGAGTCGAAAATGACTTAAAATCCCGAGACTTTAAAACTATGTTAAACAAACTCATAAACTATTTCCTTGAGAATCTAGTACAAATTACAATAGCCTGAAAGCTTTCTTCTTGCGTACTCACTGTTTCTTCATATCTTAGAGATGTGTTTCGCTTTGCAGGGAAAGATTCAGAAACAAGTGCAAAAAAAAAAAAGAATAAAAAAAAATTGGCAAGCAGCATATTTTTGTGTAAAGAGATATATAAAGTGTGGTCAGTGGTCAGTTTGTGATCCGTGGTGTATGGCTAAATACATGCAAGTGGTTCAAGTAGCTCAAGTGGCTTAAATTTCAGACAAACTGGTGAACATGGGTGCCTAGATTTTGGTACCTTACCTCAAATTGGATTGTTTTACTTGCTAACCTCCTTTTGGCCTGTTCTTTCTTTTTATGGAGTAGTTTTTTCTCTCTTATGTTGCAACCATTTGTAACTAGAGGGCACATTCTTACAAATCGATAATCAAAATTAATCGATTGATTATTAGATCCAGGATTTATCTCATAATTTTTTAGAAATCAATAAGCAAAATTAATCAATTGACTACTCAATTCAGGATTTATCTCATAATTTTCAATAGAACAAAGATTTTTAGTTGAGTCATGTGTAATTAGTAAGTCGGATAAAATATTTTATGTGACAGCCCAGAATCTGGGGTGCAGATTCGGTGTCACTAAAAAGAATAAACTAAACAATAAAATAAACTAATGACAGCTGAATAGATTAACATAATAAATATATACCATTACACCCCTGACCAAAGATCTTGCCAGGTTTAAGTCTGCGAAAGGTTTAAACTGTTACTGCAAACGAACAACGACATAGGTTCCTTACTACATGAGTTTTCCACTACAACCATACTGACACTATAATACAACTTCAAAGAAACAAGTCGTACTAACTAATCCACACTTAGTCCAAGACTCCTAGCATCATCCTGCGATTTTCCTAGCACAAAAGATAACTCTGGGAAACTTTATAAGCGGCTGCTCTAATCCTTGGCATCTGAAAGGGGTTAGTTTGAAAATAAACAAGTATGAGCCAAAGAAATGCTCAGCAAGTATAACATAATGAAATTTATATTTGTTGTACAGCAATGCCATAATAAAAAAGTGAAAATATTTAAAACTGCAGAAATGAATGTATAAGCAAATATCTCTTGAAGGCAGGATAACTTCTCTTTAAACTATTCACAATTTTATTGGGCTTTAAAAATCATTGGACACCTGGCTATAACAGATGATCAGTCATGCTATAGTCCATAAACCAAGCTTATTCAGCAAGGTTGACAAATATTACGAATTCCGGTAATCCGGGCTTAAGGAGCCACCTTTCACGCTGGGCCGGTGCCCGAGCCTCTTACGCAAAAACAACCCAATAGTTTAATTTTTAGAACAATCTGCAGTTCCATCATGTAATTCAAGAGCCAAAATAACATTTTGTTAAAACAATTTCTTTATGCATATCATAGTGTAGAGTCGATACCAAAAGTGTTATCCGTTCAACCAAAAAGTTTGGAAACACTAGATATGCTTCACAAGAGAGTAATTGCAAATAATTTGAATCATGATATAAAGAAGGTTTTAGTATCTATAGGTACTAGAGAAGTAGGGTAGAAATACTTGCCTTGATAATAGAATGCTAGAGATAAGACTGCACTATACTGTTAGGCTCTCTAACCGGAACCTACAGGATAGAAGACTGGGTCTTAACTATTTGAATCCAAAGTCATATCCTCAATATCACTTAATCACTACCCTTCGTTTATATAAACATAAATTTCAGCCAAACACATAGAACTTAGTCAACCAAGAAATACTTTTATAATTATTAAAGATTACTAGTGATCACGTATCACGTAGACATGTATACCAATATTATTGTCTCTACTTATTATCTATCAAACACCTTTAAATAGTCTAAATGCATATAATATCTAACAAAATTTCGGCAGCACCTCCTCTGTTTATAGGACTATCCACCTGTTTTCAATACCAAGAATAGCCACTAATATTGCTTAATACATGAAAAGAGCTGCCTTGACTTGCAGTAAACACATAACACATTAGAAAATCTGCCTTGACTTGCAGTAAACACATAACACATAATAAAATCCGCCTTGACTTCTTGTAAACACATAAGAAAACTTTTAGCAGGATTGCTAATTTACTATACACAAAATACGTTTAATAAGACTTACAGGATCAACTAGGCACGAAAAGTTAATAATCAATTATCACATTATAAAAATATAAATTTTAATAATATAAACACATATACCCGAAAAGTCGAGGCATACATAGATGTATCATCAAAATTTTACTTCTAATCCTCGTAAGATAATTACTAACTTGTAAACCCAACAATCCAAATCAAACATCAATCAACAATTAAATTAAAATAACTTAGTGGTCCCGATAGTTACTACCAACACACAATTATATCCGAGTCTCATATACAAATTCACATTTAACAAGCACGTATAATACACACATATAACAATCCACTAATTATAGACACAATCCTGATTTTAAGTATTAATATTAGTAGAAATTAACTAACATTAATCCGAATTTAAGCATCCAATCAACAACTCAATCCGACCCAAATAACCAAAATCATAATAATCGAATTATATACACGAGACTGGGTTATACCGCGCTAACACAACACTGGAGGCTGAAGAACAGGGCTGGATTCGTCCGAAAACAGCAAGGCTGCGTCTGGATTGCCTAGGAACTCGAAGAATCGCGGGTGAATTAATCAGAAGAAACAACACAGTGGTGGTGCCGGCGACTGGCCGGAGTTTGAACAGCTGCGGCGGCGGGTTTTTGGGGAAAAGAAAAGAACGGGGAACAAAGGTGGAAGAGGAATGGAGGAGATATGTACGGGAGAGAGTGTGAGAGATTAGCAGAGGGGGTGAGGAGAGATTAACGTGGAAATAAAAGGGAAAGGGGAGAACTGAAATTAAAAGAAAAGAATGGCGGTGTTACGGGGCACGTGCTGCAGCTCTGGCTTGCCACGTGTCTCGTTTATGCTGAATAATCACTAATCTAAGCCTGCTTTTAATCGATTATCGGAATAACTTGTAACAAAATATCTTCGAAAAGTTACTGAAATATTTTTATAAATCCCGGAATATTATAAAACGAATAAAATAAAAGTCTCGGGATTTATAGAGCATTATTGAAATTTATAAGCGATTTAGAAGTTAAATGGACTTGGAAAATATTTTAAAATCAGATTTTTATCAAAATAATATTTTGACAATTTTGTAAATTCCTAAAAATAATTATTCTAAATGAAACGATAAAAACGATTTTTAAGAATGGTTTTGTATTTCTTATAAATTCAAATTGGAGATATTTCTTATTCGTCGAAATTTGAAAAGTAAATAAATCATTTTTAAAACACTAACTCGATACAACAATTAATAGTTCACACAAGGGCAAATATTAAATCAACACTTAACCACATAATACGTAATTTTTATATAATATGATTTTTTGTATTTAAATTATAAATAAAATTCACAGTCGTTATAGACTCCCCCCCTTAAGAAGATTCTGTCCTCAGAATCTGGTCTAAGCAAATAAGTGAGGATATTTGGCTAACATATCGCTTTCTAGTTCCCAAGTAGTTTCCTCTACTCTAGGATTCCTCCATAACACTTTGACAATAGGTACAGATCTATTTCTAAGAACTTTCTCTTTTCTAACTAGAATCTCTATCGGTTGCTCTACATATGAGAGATCTGGCTGAATTTCTACTTGCTCATATTCTATGACTTGATTAGAATCTGGAATGTACTTCTTCAGCATGGATACATGGAAGACGTTGTGGATATGCTGCATGTGGGGCGGTAGTGCTATTTCGTAAGCAACGTTCCCTACTTTCTTTAAAACTTCATAAGGACCGATAAATCGTGGACTAAGCTTTCCTTTTTGGCCAAATCTGACTAATCCTTTCCATGGTGATACTTTTAACAAAACTAAACTTCCAACTTCAAATTCAATATTCTTTCGATGCAAGTCCGCATACTTTCTTTGTCTATCTTGAGCAGTCACCAATCTCTTTTGAATAAGTTGAATCACATCCTTGGTTTGTTGCACCAATTCTGACCCTAATATCTTCCGTTCTCCTACTTCTTCCCAACAAACTGGAGATCGACACTTCCTTCCATACAAAGCTTCATAAGGTGGCATTCCAATACTGGCATGATAGCTATTGTTATAAGAAAACTCAATCAATGGTAAATGATCATCCCAATTTCCTTTGAAATCCAATGCACACACCCTGAGCATATCTTCTATTGTTTGAATTGTCCTCTCACTTTGTCCATCCGTCTGAGGGTGGTACGCAGTGCTCATCTTTAACTGTGTTCCTAAACATTCTTGAAATTTGGTCCAAAATCTGGAGTTAAACCTCGGGTCTCTGTCGGATACAATCGAAACTGGAACTCCATGTCTAGCTACGATTTCATCCAAATACAACTTAACCAACTTATTTAACGGGTACTTTTCATTAATTGGGAGAAAATGCGCCGACTTCGTTAATCTATCAATAATAATCCATATGGCATCGTGGTTTGTTTTGGTCCTTGGTAATCCAACTACAAAATCCATAGCAATATCCTCCCACTTCCACTTTGGAATCTCTAGGGGTTGTAGTAATCCACTTGGTCTTTGATGCTCCGCTTTCACTCTTTGACAAGTATGACACTTACTCACCCAATCAGCTATTTCACTTTTCATCCCTGGCCACCAAAAATTTCTCTTTAAATCCTGGTACATCTTGGTACTCCCTGGGTGGATAGAAAATCTCGAACTATGAGCTTCTCGTAAGATCTCATTTTTCAACTCAGTCACATTAGGGATCCATATCCGTGAAGAAAATCTATACACCCCGTCATTACCTTTTTCAGTACAAATCTCCTCTTTTGTTGATTGACCATCTTGATTCATTACATCTTCTTGACACCTTTTGATTCTTTCCATTAGCTCTGGTTGAAAAGTAATCTCATATAATCTTTCTTGAACTACTCCTGATTCACATACTTCAATCTCTAATTTTTCCAATTCCTCAGACAATTCATTCGCAATGTCAATCATATTTAATCTTTGTTATTTTACACCAACTATGAGAAAGATTGTAGAAGGGGGGGGTTGAATACAATCTTTTACAAACTTAAAAGATTCAAGAATAATACACTAAGAACACAGTAAACAGAAAAACACCAAGTATTAAAAATACGGGTGGATTGAATGATCCACCCGTGAGATTTTATATAGAAGAATCTGTGGATTGTTTTACAATTCGCACAGCTGCTGGTTCATCACTCAAAACTAGTTCTAACTCTCAGATTTTTCTCAAGTAATTTGAACAAGTTCAACTGATGCTACTAACTTGGTTATATACTCCAAGTTTTACAAAGCTTCTAGCTAGATTACAAAATGCACTCTAATCTAAAAACAATGCTGCACAACTTTGTCTTATGCATGCTTTCTGAGATGTCTTCATCTTTGACCATCATCTTGATTTGATCCAGATTGCACTGCATGAGATAAGTATGTTTCTGCTTCTTCTTTATTTTCCTAATTAGGCTTCCATGTCTATTTTAGTGTAATTCGATCCATGTGATTTGTCAGACTTAAGCTCTAGTCACTTTCAACTGCTCTTTGCTTTATCAGTTGAAGGTACTGGTTGCTTTCAACTGCTATTGACTTTATCAGTTGAATGCCTGGCTCATCAGTTGAATGAATTACAAACTCCATCAGTTGAATGCTGTTCCAGTCTTATCAGTTGAATTCCTCAGCATTATCCGTTGAACACTTTGTCTTCAGTTGAATGCTTGATTTTCATCAGTTGAAACATCATCCAGTCTTTATCAGTTGAACAGTTACATCTCATCAGTTGAATATCCTTCACTTAGATAAAATTACATGGCATTGGATATTTACAATTAGCCATCCTATTCTACCCATCCGTTGATAATTCCCAAAGACAAGAAATGTAACAATTACAACTGAAATTTGATAAGGATTCTAAGTAAGACATGTTATAAAAATGTTTATGTTATCATCAAAAATTATTGATTCCTAACAATCTCCCCCAATTTATGACTGGAGAAGATGCAGACATAAATTCTACACTTGATGATAACAAAACATTAATAAAATAAAATGCAGAATTTAAATACAAGAGTTAGAAAAGATTACAGATGATTATGCTCCTCTAGACTGAGCAGTTACTTGTTCCTAGAAGATCTTCTTCTTCTGGACTTAAGTTTTTCTTCAAGAATATTAATCTGCTTCTGAAAGATCCTGTAGAACCATTCTTCATCACTGTTTTGTCTGTTGAGCTTGGATTGGAGAGTCTTCAGAGTATTCAAGCTAGCAACCTTGAGTTGATCTTTAGGTCTGAAGAATCTCCTAACACCTTGATTGTCCCTAAATTCCATGACTGGAGTAGGTTCATGATGAATTTTCTTTCCAGTGTAGGGAATTTTCAGCCTTCTTTGTAGACTAGCATCTGAATTCCATTCCTTCCTGATCTCAAGGATTCTCTTTAGTACCATTTGCTTTGCAGGTGGTGTAAATCCTCCAGTCCTCTTCATAGATCCATATATTTTTGTTAGAGAACTGAATCCCTCAGAATTCAGAACTCTGTGAAGAGGCCAGATGACATCACCCTTGTTTTTGTAAGAGAATACCAATCTTTCAGGTAACTTTGAAGTTGCCTCTATTCCTCTTACTTCTTGAAGATCATCCAGCTCCAGATCCAACTCAGAAATTTCTTCAATGTTAGCAATGATGAGATAGTCATCAAGGTTCTCAGGTTCTTTTGGAGGTTTAGGAGGGTTAGCCATCCTTTTAGCCACAGACTTGACTTTCTTCTTTGGCTTGGAAGATTCTTGGACAAGAAAAGCTGGAATTGGAATATCTTCCAAGTCAATTGGCTCCTCCTTTGGCATTATTGGTTCATCATGGAAGTTGACATCTGGATGTACTACTGTGGTATCCTTGATTGGAGAAGAAGGCTTTGAGATAGGCTTTTCTGGCACTTCTTCTCTTCTCTTGGCTGCCTCAGGCATCTTAGTTTTAGATTTGACTCTCTTTTTCTTGGGAGAAGATTCAAGAGACAATCTTTTCTCATTTAAAAACTCAGCTGCCAACTCCTCTTCCAGCTCAATAGCATATCTTTCATCCACCTCTATTTGGTTCAAGGAGAGTTGGGATTCAAACTCCTCTTTTTCACATTCTCTGGCCACCTCTTCAGCTTTTGCAAATGAGTAGTGAGGATGGCCAGTTCCAATAAACAGCTTCTGGCCTTCTCTGTGGATGATGGCAAAATGAGCCTTTAAGGCCACATCTGCACAATCTTTATAACTTTTGATTTCTTGGCCCAAAAGCTTGTATTCATTTTTGTCAGGCCTGGCTAGTGGAAAGTAGATTGAGCTTGAGTCTTTTCCAGGCCTGGAGTAACCACAATTGTTTGGAAACAGAATTGGCTTGAACTCATTCAAAAATGATGGCTCACCCTTTTCTGTCTTGGAGGGAATAACAATCTCAGGTGTGATTACCCTGAGAATTGTGGTTGTGGTTGGAAAAGAGATTTGAGCTGTAGTGGCTGAAGAAGATGTAGATGATTTCTTGCCCAGTTGAGCCACTCTCTTTGCAATGGAGTCCAATTCTTTCATCCTCTCAATCTTTTGCTTTTCCCTTTCAGTGTGGAAAGGAGGAGGAATTTGACTGATTAATTCTGCAGGAGTTGGTAATTCTTTCTCCCCCTTTTTGTTAGCAGCAAGTGTGAGGGATGGACTGGGAAGAGAAGCACCAGAGGCAAGAAGAAGATGTTGAAGGAGTCCAGTCTGAATTCTTTGATGCTGCAACATCTCATCCATTCTAGAGTTTAAGATATAGACATTGCCTTCCAGAGCTTCTACTTGCTTTTCCAATTGCAGTTGTTTTTGCTCAGAACCAGAAAGAGCTGATTTGACCTGAGCTGGAAGCTTTTCATCAATTTGTTTGGTCAGATCAGTCTTAACAGAGGCAATGAGACAATTGAGATGCTCTATCTCTTTCTGAAAGTGGAGAGATTGATATTTGTGAAGCTTGAGGTTTTCCAGAGCTTGACTGGCAATGGTGGCAGAGATGGCTTGAGAGGAGGATGAGCTTCCAGGTTGTGATTGAAGAAGAGTGGAGGCTTGCCTTTCCAGCTCCATGCTAACAACAATTGCATTGGCAGACTGCATGGAGAGCCATGAAGGTAGAGAAGTTGTAGGTTGTTCACCAAGGGATTCCTCAAGAGCATCATTGAGGTCTTCATCACTATCATCATAATGAAAATCATCTCCAGCATTGGCAGGCAGAGCTGTAAATGCCTCCTTTGCTCTAAGCATAGAAGATGTAGTGTGAATTAGATTAAGGTGCCTCTCAGCTGCTTGATTATCCAATCTGGCAAAATCTTGAATGGAAGACATTCCATGAGTAAAAGTCTCAGGGTCTAGTGAAACACTATCCAATATGGATCTATATTCAGCTTGAATCTCTTGTTCACTAAACCCTTCATTGACACCTGCATTTCTCTCATTATCTCTCTTTTCTTGCATCAAGGGCTCCCCTTGGCTCACCACACAACTCACCTCTCCCTCACTTACCCTTACTAAAGGGTCACTCATATCCTCTCCTTTTTCCTGGCTAGAAGAAAATGCCAGACTCTCCTCACCCTCTCCTTTTGCCAGCTCACTAGGCTGCCTCTCCACTCCATAGCTCACTCCACTCAATCCTAGAAGTGTTTGTGCTACCATGTGATCAACTGCTGTAGAAAGAGGTAAAGTAATTGAAGTAGCAGCAGCTGTCAACTGATGAGAGACATCAGTTGAGACATTAGTAGATGAGACATTCAACTGATGAGAGCTGTTAAGCGGATCAGTTGAAGGACAAACACTTGTCAACTGATGAGGGAGATCAGTTGAAGAAAATGAAGAAATAGGTTTAGAGGCTGTGATAGTTGAGTCTGTGGTGATTGATTTTAAAGGAAAATCCACAGAACACACTGTCACAGAGGAAGGAAATGGAAGAGAAAGATCCAACAAATCATCAAAATGATGATGATCAATCTCAGAAGGGGGCTTCTCCATGAAATCCAAGGATGGAGAATTTACAAGTGTGGTGTGAATTAATTCCACATCCACAGAAGAGGTTGGGGATTGTGTTTGAGTAGTAGAAATGGTAAGATCATAAATATGGGTGATTGGTTGAGATGAAGAAGGGGGCTGTGACTCCACATTTGTTGGAGTCACATCAATCTGACTTTGAGAAGTTAAAGGCATAAAATCCAGAATGGATGCCTGTGTGTGTGCAGAGTGCTTCAGTTTGTCACTTCTTTGCTTCTTTCTCCCATAGGCTTTTATTGGTGAAGAAGTGGTGTCCCTCCCCCTTTTTAACTGTGTCCCTGGTTGGGGACTATTTTCAATAGCAACATCCTTTTGGGAGGATGCTGCTAGGGATGAGTTTGATTCCATATTAACATCTACAGTCTTTTGGGAGACTGCAGAGTGGCCAGGCTGGTTAACACACACCTCTCCATCCTTATGCTTAGGGCTTCTTTGATGTTCACCCTTTCCCTCCCCCTCACAACCTCCAGTCACACTCCCCTCAGGTTTGTTTCTTTTGGTTTTTACAACAGGTGCCTTTTGGGAGGCATCTGAGGTTGGTTTAGAAGATTTGTTTTTAGAAGGTTTTGCCACTTGTGTGGACTGTTGATGGGCCTCTTCAACAGCCCTGATGGCAGAAAGCAAAGAAGGTGAGGGTTGAGAGAGAGTAGTAGGAAATCCATGTACCTCTTTTTGCTTTCCAGCCTCCATTATTGGCAGGTACACCACCTCCAAGGAGGGGTACAAATTCATCCTGAAGAGGTCTTTAAAGACTCTCTTTTCCTGCACAAAACTGGGAAGCTTGGCTTCCTTGTTAGCAATAACCAGCTTTTTGTTGAGATGCTTAGCTAGCATCATAAGAAATCTGACATAATAAATATTCCTAGGTCTACTAGTTTTATCACCTAGTTTCTCCCCAATTTCTTGGATCATCAAACCACCAAAATTGAAATATTCATTAGTCAGGTACATGTAAAGCATTTGTAAAATCTGGGAAGTTAGAGCATTGAAATTACTAATTTTACCAGAGAATGCCTTAATAAAGGCATCACATAAATAACTCCATTCTCTCCTAAGACCCCTTCTTTCTATTTTACCTAAGGCATCAGTTGGCAGAACATAATTCATGGCATAAAGTAAATTAACCAACTGATTATCACTAGGCAAAGTTAAAACATTATCTTCAGGAATCTTAAAGCATGCTTTCATAACATCAGCATTGACAGAGTGAGTTTTATTTTTAATAGAGAAGGTTAGAGTTTCATCCTCACTATTAAATTCTGCAGAGGTCCACATCTCCTCCACTATTTCATGGTAGATGACAGGAGCTTCAGTCATAGCATAAGAGAGCTGGCTTGACTTGATGAACTCCATCATCCTGTGATACTCCTTCTCCTCCACAGCTTTAGTATCCACAAATGACGCAAAGTTGTTCTTTTCATAGATAAATCCACTTGGAGCAGTATACTTCTTCATGGGTGCCATTGTAGTTACAGAGAAAGCTTGAGGAAAGATTAGAGTTTGCTTTTGCACAGAGAGAGACGAGAGAACTTGAAGAATTCGAAAGAGTGAGATGAAAGGAAGTAAAAATAAATTAAAACACTTAAATACTTTCTCAGAAAATTGCTGTGATTGGCTGAGAAATTACCGTTGAGAAGAAATTACTCTTATTTATCTCTACAAAAATTACACACACGATCGTGTGTATAAAGTAGGAGAGAGACAAAAGAAATTTCAACGGCTCAGATCTGATAATACTTTCAACGGATGAAATAAGCGCCTCTTTAAACTTCCTATTCAACTGATGAAGATCAGTTGAAGGCGTCTTCAACTGGTGTCATCAGTTGAATAAAAAACAACGCAAGAGGATATTGTTTCAAGCATCAGTTGAAACAATTTCACTAGTTCATCAGTTGAAATATTATAGACTTTATCCAGAATTATAATTAATTCAATTTTGATAAATCAAAATTAATCAAATTCTGGCTGCCAAATTACAGAAAAATTCACTCTCAATTAGGAGAAATTTAACATACCTAATTTACTTACCAACCTTGTGAATGTGGATTCATCAAGAGGCTTTGTGAAGATATCTGCAATCTGTTCTTCACTTGGAACAAAATGCATTTCAACAGTACCAGCCATCACATGTTCCCTTATGAAGTGGTATTTGATGTCAATGTGCTTGGTTCTTGAGTGTTGTACTGGATTTTCAGTTATAGCAATAGCACTGGTGTTGTCACAAAGTATTGGGATTTTTGAGAGATTTAATCCATAATCAAGTAATTGATTTCTCATCCACAATAATTGTGCACAACAGCTTCCAGCTGCAATGTACTCAGCCTCAGCTGTAGAGGTTGATACAGAATTTTGCTTTTTGCTAAACCAAGAAATCAATCTGTCACCAAGAAATTGACAGGTGCCAGTTGTACTTTTTCTATCAATTTTGCATCCTGCAAAATCAGCATCTGAATATCCAATTAGATCAAATCCAGAGTCTTTAGGGTACCAAATACCAAGATTTGGTGTTCCCTTAAGATATCTGAATATTCTTTTTATAGCAATAAGATGTGATTCTTTAGGATCAGATTGAAATCTAGCACAGAGACATGTAGAAAACATAATATCTGGTCTACTAGCTGTCAAATATAAGAGAGAACCAACCATGCCTCTATAATTAGAAATGTCCACAGATTTCTCATTAGGACTTAATTCTAATTTAGTGGCTGTTGGCATGGGAGTCTTAGCTTCTTTGCAATCCAATAAATCAAACTTTTTAAGTAGATCATAAATGTACTTAGTTTGATTTATGAATATACCTTCCTTTACTTGTTTAACTTGTAAACCAAGAAAGTAGGTGAGCTCTCCCATCATGCTCATTTCATACTGACTTTTCATAAGATTAGCAAACTTTTTGCAAAGTTTCTCATCTGTAGAACCAAAAATTATATCATCTACATAAATTTGAACCAAAATAAAGGCACCATTTACATTTCTGTAAAATAGTGTTTTATCCACAGTTCCTCTAGAAAAATGATTATCTAACAAGAATTGAGACAGAGTGTCATACCATGCCCTTGGTGCTTGCTTTAGTCCATAGAGTGCTTTTAATAAAAAGTAAACATACTCTGGAAATTCTGGATCCTCAAAACCAGGAGGCTGACTGACATATACCTCCTCTTCCAGTTCACCATTTAGAAAAGCACTCTTGACATCCATTTGATAAACTTTAAAGTTTGCATGAGCAGCATAGGCCAGGAAGATTCTTATTGCTTCCAGTCTTGCAACTGGTGCAAAGGTCTCATCAAAATCAATTCCTTCAGATTGAGAGTACCCTTTAGCAACAAGCCTTGCCTTGTTTCTGGTGACAACTCCATTCTCATCCACCTTATTTCTGAATACCCACCTTGTTCCTACAATAGTTCTGTTTTTAGGTTTGGGTACCAGCTTCCATACATTGTTTCTCTCAAATTGATTTAATTCTTCTTGCATAGCAAGAACCCAATCAGCATCTTTGAGAGCATCTTCTATGACTTTAGGTTCATCCTGTGAAAGGAATGCACTATACAAACACTCATCTTGAGTTGCTCTTCTTGTTTGTACAGATGCATTTGCATCTCCAATAATTAGCTCAAAAGGATGATCCCTTGTCCACTTTCTTTGTGGTGGAAGTGATTGTCTTGATGATGTGGCTTCATTATTGAAGTTCAGGTTTCCATGTTGGAAAGCTCCCCCTAAGTTTGACATCTCATTATTTCTAGACTGATTGAAACTTTGAGACATTCTTTCAACTGATGATCCTTGAGGTGTTTCAACTGATCCCTCCAATGTAGTTTCAACTGATGCTTCAGTTGAATTTCCAATTGTAGTTGTTTCTTGCACCAGAGAGTCATCAGTTGGAATATTAATTCCAGGATTAATTCCAACATTTTGAATAATGTCATCATCATCATCACTGTCATACAAATCACCTTCACCTTCATTCTCAAATCTGAGATTATCATGAAATCCTTCATCTGAGAATCCTTGAATCTTCTTATCATCAAAAACCACATGGATTGATTCCATAACAATGTTGGTTCTCAGATTATATACTCTAAATGATTTTCCATCAGAGTATCCAACAAAAATAGCTTCATCTGCCTTGGCCTCAAATTTTCCAAGATTTTCACCTTGATTTCTTAGAACATAACACTTGCATCCAAATACATGAAGAAAGCTAATTGTTGGCTTCTTTCCTTTGAAGAGTTGAAAGGGAGTTAGATTATGAGGTTTGGTAATTAGTGAAATGTTTTGAGTGAAGCAAGCAGTGTTCACAGCTTCAGCCCAAAAATAGGTTGGAAGTTGAGCTTCATTAATCATGGTTCTTGCAGCCTCAATAAGAGTTCTATTCTTCCTTTCAACAACACCATTTTGTTGTGGAGTTCTTGGTGCAGAGAACTCATGAGTAATTCCCTCTTCTTCACAAAATTCTTTCATCACAGAGTTCTTGAATTCTGTTCCATTGTCACTTCTTATCCTTCCAACTTTGACATCTGGATTGTTGTTTAGTGCTTTGATATGATTGATGATGATTTTCCCAGCTTCATCCTTAGAATGCAGGAAGAAAGTCCAAGTGAATTTAGAAAAATCATCAACAATCACTAAGCAATATTTCTTCTTTGAAACAGACATTATGTTGACTGGTCCAAACAAATCCATATGCAAGAGCTGAAGGGGCTTCACAATTGATGAAAGAGTTTTGCTTTTGAAAGAGCTTCTCTTTTGCTTTCCTAGCTGACAGGCTCCACAAAGTCCATCTTTGGAGAATTCCAGCTTAGGTAGACCTCTTACCAAGTCCTTCTTTACTAACTCATTCAGGGTTTTGAAATTTAGATGAGACAGTCTCTTATGCCATAGCCAACTGTCATCTGAGCTTGCTTTGCTGAGAAGGCAAGTGATAGATTCAGACTTTACAGAATTGAAGTCAGCTACATACACATTTCCTTTCCTTTGTCCAATCAGAACCACATTGTTGTCATCTTCTTTGGTGACAACACAGGCTGCAGGAGTGAAATTGACTTTATAACCTTTGTCACAGAGCTGACTAATGCTAAGCAAGTTGTGCTTAAGACCAGACACCAATGCAACTTCATCAATGATGACATTCTCTTTAGCAATCAAGCCATATCCCATAGTATATCCTTTGCTGTCATCTCCAAAGGTAATGCTAGGGCCAGCTTTCTCCACAAACTTTGTGAGCAGGGAGGAATCACCAGTCATGTGCCTGGAGCATCCACTGTCCAAGTACCACAAATTCTTTGTTAGGAATCAATAATTTTTGATGATAACATAAACATTTTTGTAACATGTCTTACTTAGAATCCTTATCAAATTTCAGTTGTAATTGTTATATTTCTTGTCCTTGGGAATTATCAACGGATGGGTAGAATAGGATGGCTAATTGTAAATATCCAATGCCATGTAATTTTATCTAAGTGAAGGATATTCAACTGATGAGATGTAACTGTTCAACTGATAAAGACTGGATGATGTTTCAACTGATGAAAATCAAGCATTCAACTGAAGACAAAGTGTTCAACGGATAATGCTGAGGAATTCAACTGATAAGACTGGAACAGCATTCAACTGATGGAGTTTGTAATTCATTCAACTGATGAGCCAGGCATTCAACTGATAAAGTCAATAGCAGTTGAAAGCAACCAGTACCTTCAACTGATAAAGCAAAGAGCAGTTGAAAGTGACTAGAGCTTAAGTCTGACAAATCACATGGATCGAATTACACTAAAATAGACATGGAAGCCTAATTAGGAAAATAAAGAAGAAGCAGAAACATTCTTATCTCATGCAGTGCAATCTGGATCAAATCAAGATGATGGTCAAAGATGAAGACATCTCAGAAAGCATGAATAAGACAAAGTTGTGCAGCATTGTTTTTAGATTAGAGTGCATTTTGTAATCTAGCTAGAAGCTTTGTAAAACTTGGAGTATATAACCAAGTTAGTAGCATCAGTTGAACTTGTTCAAATTACTTGAGAGAAAAATCTGAGAGTTAGAACTAGTTTTGAGTGATGAACCAGCAGCTGTGCGAATTGTAAAACAATCCACAGATTCTTCTATATAAAATCTCACGGGTGGATCATTCAATCCACCCGTATTTTTTAATACTTGGTGTTTTTCTGTTTACTGTGTTCTTAGTGTATTATTCTTGAATCTTTTAAGTTTGTAAAAGATTGTATTCAACCCCCCTTCTACAATCTTTCTCATAGTTGGTGTAAAATAACAATTGGTATCAGAGCGAGGTTCCCAACAAACAGGGTAAAAGATCAACACTGCTAGAGAAAGATGGGAAAGAAGGATGCTGGAGTGAAGATTCCTGTTCTTGACAAAGACAACTATTTTCACTGGAAAGTGAGAATGCATCTGCATCTGTTGTCCATTGATGAAAGCTATGTGAACTGTATTGAAAAAGGACCTCATGTCCCCATGAAGGTCTGCACAAGTATGGGAGCTGATGGTGAAGACATGGTAGGTAAGATGATTCCAAAACCTATCCATGAATATTCTCAAGAAGATACTGAAGAAGTGCACAAGGACAAGAAAACCATGAATCTTCTGTTCAATGGTTTGGATCAAGAAATGATTGATAGTGTTATTAGCTGCACAAGTGCCAAAGAAGTTTGGGACACCATCAGGACCATCTGTGAAGGGAATGAGCAAGTTAGAGAAAACAAGATGCAGCTTCTGATTCAACAATATGAGTCATTCCATTTCAAGGCTGGTGAAAGTTTGAGTGATACATTTAACAGATTTCAGAAACTGTTAAATGGTCTAAAGCTCTTTGGAAGAATATATCAAGTTAAGGATTCAAACTTGAAATTCTTAAGAGCTCTTCCTAAAGAATGGAAACCCATGACAGTCTCTCTCAGAAATACACAAGAATTTAAAGACTATACTCTAGAGAGACTGTATGGAACCTTAAAGACTTATGAGCTTGAAATGGAGCAAGATGAAGAGATTGAGAAAAGCCAAAAGAAAGGGCATTCATCTGTGGCTCTAGTTGCATCTCTGGAGGATACTGTCAAGGACAAGGGAAAGTCTCAAGTTGAAGAAACTGAGAAGTTGGTCAAAGAGGAGAGCTCAGAGTCAAGCAAAGGAAGAAGAAAGGAGAAAGAAGTAGCTGATTCTGGTGAAGAAAGTGATGGAATTGATGAACATCTAGCCTTCCTGTCAAGAAGATTCTCCAAACTGAAATTCAAAAAGAATTTTAATTCTGCAAAATCTTTTAAAGGCAATCCCAAGTCTGATAGAAGCATGGTAGACAGATCAAAATTCAAGTGCTTCAACTGTGGGAATGCAGGTCACTTTGCAAATGAGTGCAGAAAGCCTAAAGTTGAGAAAAAGTCAAGTGAAAACATTGACTACAAAAAGAAATATTATGAACTTCTCAAACAAAAGGAAAGAGCATTCATCACAAAGGATGATTGGGCAGCTGGAGATGATTCTGATGAAGAGGAGGAGTTTGTCAATCTAGCTCTAATGGCCAACTCCACAGATCAAGAAGAAAACACTGGAAGCAGCAGTCAGGTATTCACTACAAACTTAGTTGAGTTAACTAAAGATGAATGCAATGCTACTATTAATGAAATGTCTACAGAATTGTATCATTTGCATGTTTCTTTAAAATCTCTCACTAAGGAAAATAGTAGGATTAAGGAAGCTAACACCTTTCTTAGTGATAGAAACAGTGTATTAGAAGCTCAATTTATTGAGTTTGAGAAGCTTAAAATTGAGTGTCAGACAGCCAAGGATGATCTCTTGGTTGTTCTGAAAAGAGAAGAGATCATAAGAAAGCAGCTTGATAAGGAACAAGAGATTATTGCCAAATGGAAGTCTGGTAGGAATGTTTCCACCAATATCATCAACATGCAAGGTAGAGAGACCTTTGTAGAAAATGAGTGGAAAAGGAATAAGAAAGTGCTTGAGAAATCTGAGAATAGTTCAGGTGATGAGAACACTGATGATGATCATCAGTTGAAGAACAAAGACTCAACTGATGAGAGTCATCAGTTGAACAAAAACTCATCAGTTGACAAGAGTGTTCTCAAGAAGCTTAACAAGAAATATGGTCCTGTTAAAAAGAATTTTGTTAAAGGTGAGAATAGTTCTACTGAGACCATTGATAGTGTTAATAACACTCTTCATTCTAGTAACAAGAACAAGAAGAAGTTGGATACTAGTGAGCATAAATCTGAGGAGACTAAAAAGAAGAAAGGAAATAGAAATGGCAAAATAGGAGTTAACAAGCACACCAATTACACTCCCAATGCTAGTGCTCTTAGGAAAACCTGCAGTAAGTGTGGTAGTGTAAATCATTTATCTGCTAATTGTAAGACTGTGGTTGCTCCTAATTTATCCTTGCCTATTCCTATGACATCTGTTCCTCACATGAATTTATCTGCAATGAATATGATGCCTGGTTTATTGCCTCACAATCCCTATTCTCAGCCTAACATGCCATATATGTTCAATCCTTATTTCAATACCTTTAATATGCCTCAATTTCATTCAAACTTGCATGGAATGAACAATTTATGCATAACTCAAAGGCCTGTGTTTGAAAACAGAGTTGATGTTCCAATTTCTCAACCAAAACCAAAGATTGAACCAATTCAATCCAAGGAAAAGGCTGAGAAAGTGGAAAAGGCTGCTAAAACTAACAAATCTGGACCCAAAGCAATTTGGGTACCAAAATCAACTTGATCTGTTTGTGAAATGTGTGCAGGGAAACCACAAGAAGAATTTGTGGTACTTGGACAGTGGATGCTCCAGGCACATGACTGGTGATTCCTCCCTGCTCACAAAGTTTGTGGAGAAAGCTGGCCCTAGCATTACCTTTGGAGATGACAGCAAAGGATATACTATGGGATATGGCTTGATTGCTAAAGAGAATGTCATCATTGATGAAGTTGCATTGGTGTCTGGTCTTAAGCACAACTTGCTTAGCATTAGTCAGCTCTGTGACAAAGGTTATAAAGTCAATTTCACTCCTGCAGCCTGTGTTGTCACCAAAGAAGATGACAACAATGTGGTTCTGATTGGACAAAGGAAAGGAAATGTGTATGTAGCTGACTTCAATTCTGTAAAGTCTGAATCTATCACTTGCCTTCTCAGCAAAGCAAGCTCAGATGACAGTTGGCTATGGCATAAGAGACTGTCTCATCTAAATTTCAAAACCCTGAATGAGTTAGTAAAGAAGGACTTGGTAAGAGGTCTACCTAAGCTGGAATTCTCCAAAGATGGACTTTGTGGAGCATGTCAGCTAGGAAAGCAAAAGAGAAGCTCTTTCAAAAGCAAAACTCTTTCATCAATTGTGAAGCCCCTTCAGCTCTTGCATATGGATTTGTTTGGACCAGTCAACATAATGTCTGTTTCAAAGAAGAAATATTGCTTAGTGATTGTTGATGATTTTTCTAAATTCACTTGGACTTTCTTCCTGCATTCTAAGGATGAAGCTGGGAAAATCGTCATCAATCATATCAAAGCATTAAACAACAATCCAGATGTCAAAGTTGGAAGGATAAGAAGTGACAATGGAACAGAATTCAAGAACTCTGTGATGAAAGAATTTTGTGAAGAAGAGGGAATTACTCATGAGTTCTCTGCACCAAGAACTCCACAACAAAATGGTGTTGTTGAAAGGAAGAATAGAACTCTTATTGAGGCTGCAAGAACCATGATTAATGAAGCTCAACTTCCAACCTATTTTTGGGCTGAAGCTGTGAACACTGCTTGCTTCACTCAAAACATTTCACTAATTACCAAACCTCATAATCTAACTCCCTTTCAACTCTTCAAAGGAAAGAAGCCAACAATTAGCTTTCTTCATGTATTTGGATGCAAGTGTTATGTTCTAAGAAATCAAGGTGAAAATCTTGGAAAATTTGAGGCCAAGGCAGATGAAGCTATTTTTGTTGGATACTCTGATGGAAAATCATTTAGAGTATATAATCTGAGAACCAACATTGTTATGGAATCAATCCATGTGGTTTTTGATGATAAGAAGATTCAAGGATTCTCAGATGAAGGATTTCATGATAATCTCAGATTTGAGAATGAAGGTGAAGGTGATTTGTATGACAGTGATGATGATGATGACATTATTCAAAATGTTGGAATTAATCCTGGAATTAATATTCCAACTGATGACTCTCTGGTGCAAGAAACAACTACAATTGGAAATTCAACTGAAGCATCAGTTGAAACTACATTGGAGGGATCAGTTGAAACACCTCAAGGATCATCAGTTGAAAGAATGTCTCAAAGTTTCAATCAGTCTAGAAATAATGAGATGTCAAACTTAGGGGGAGCTTTCCAACATGGAAACCTGAACTTCAATAATGAAGCCACATCATCAAGACAATCACTTCCACCACAAAGAAAGTGGACAAGGGATCATCCTTTTGAGCTAATTATTGGAGATGCAAATGCATCTGTACAAACAAGAAGAGCAACTCAAGATGAGTGTTTGTATAGTGCATTCCTTTCACAGGATGAACCTAAAGTCATAGAAGATGCTCTCAAAGATGCTGATTGGGTTCTTGCTATGCAAGAAGAATTAAATCAATTTGAGAGAAACAATGTATGGAAGCTGGTACCCAAACCTAAAAACAGAACTATTGTAGGAACAAGGTGGGTATTCAGAAATAAGGTGGATGAGAATGGAGTTGTCACCAGAAACAAGGCAAGGCTTGTTGCTAAAGGGTACTCTCAATCTGAAGGAATTGATTTTGATGAGACCTTTGCACCAGTTGCAAGACTGGAAGCAATAAGAATCTTCCTGGCCTATGCTGCTCATGCAAACTTTAAAGTTTATCAAATGGATGTCAAGAGTGCTTTTCTAAATGGTGAACTGGAAGAGGAGGTATATGTCAGTCAGCCTCCTGGTTTTGAGGATCCAGAATTTCCAGAGTATGTTTACTTTTTATTAAAAGCACTCTATGGACTAAAGCAAGCACCAAGGGCATGGTATGACACTCTGTCTCAATTCTTGTTAGATAATCATTTTTCTAGAGGAACTGTGGATAAAACACTATTTTACAGAAATGTAAATGGTGCCTTTATTTTGGTTCAAATTTATGTAGATGATATAATTTTTGGTTCTACAGATGAGAAACTTTGCAAAAAGTTTGCTAATCTTATGAAAAGTCAGTATGAAATGAGCATGATGGGAGAGCTCACCTACTTTCTTGGTTTACAAGTTAAACAAGTAAAGGAAGGTATATTCATAAATCAAACTAAGTACATTTATGATCTACTTAAAAAGTTTGATTTATTGGATTGCAAAGAAGCTAAGACTCCCATGCCAACAGCCACTAAATTAGAATTAAGTCCTAATGAGAAATCTGTGGACATTTCTAATTATAGAGGCATGGTTGGTTCTCTCTTATATTTGACAGCTAGTAGACCAGATATTATGTTTTCTACATGTCTCTGTGCTAGATTTCAATCTGATCCTAAAGAATCACATCTTATTGCTATAAAAAGAATATTCAGATATCTTAAGGGAACACCAAATCTTGGTATTTGGTACCCTAAAGACTCTGGATTTGATCTAATTGGATATTCAGATGCTGATTTTGCAGGATGCAAAATTGATAGAAAAAGTACAACTGGCACCTGTCAATTTCTTGGTGACAGATTGATTTCTTGGTTTAGCAAAAAGCAAAATTCTGTATCAACCTCTACAGCTGAGGCTGAGTACATTGCAGCTGGAAGCTGTTGTGCACAATTATTGTGGATGAGAAATCAATTACTTGATTATGGATTAAATCTCTCAAAAATCCCAATACTTTGTGACAACACCAGTGCTATTGCTATAACTGAAAATCCAGTACAACACTCAAGAACCAAGCACATTGACATCAAATACCACTTCATAAGGGAACATGTGATGGCTGGTACTGTTGAAATGCATTTTGTTCCAAGTGAAGAACAGATTGCAGATATTTTCACAAAGCCTCTTGATGAATCCACATTCACAAGGTTGGTAAGTAAATTAGGTATGTTAAATTTCTCCTAATTTAGAGTGAATTTTTTCTGTAATTTGGCAGCCAGAATTTGATTAATTTTGATTTATCAAAATTGAATTAATTATAATTCTGGATAAAGTCTATAATATTTCAACTGATGAACTAGTGAAATTGTTTCAACTGATGCTTGAAACAATATCCTCTTGCGTTGTTTTTTTATTCAACTGATGACACCAGTTGAAGACGCCTTCAACTGATCTTCATCAGTTGAATAGGAAGTTTAAAGAGGCGCTTATTTCATCCGTTGAAAGTATTATCAGATCTGAGCCGTTGAAATTTCTTTTGTCTCTCTCCTACTTTATACACACGATCGTGTGTGTAATTTTTGTAGAGATAAATAAGAGTAATTTCTTCTCAACGGTAATTTCTCAGCCAATCACAGCAATTTTCTGAGAAAGTATTTAAGTGTTTTAATTTATTTTTACTTCCTTTCATCTCACTCTTTCAAATTCTTCAAGTTCTCTCGTCTCTCTCTGTGCAAAAGCAAACTCTAATCTTTCCTCAAGCTTTCTCTGTAACTACAATGGCACCCATGAAGAAGTATACTGCTCCAAGTGGATTTATCTATGAAAAGAACAACTTTGCGTCATTTGTGGATACTAAAGCTGTGGAGGAGAAGGAGTATCACAGGATGATGGAGTTCATCAAGTCAAGCCAGCTCTCTTATGCTATGACTGAAGCTCCTGTCATCTACCATGAAATAGTGGAGGAGATGTGGACCTCTGCAGAATTTAATAGTGAGGATGAAACTCTAACCTTCTCTATTAAAAATAAAACTCACTCTGTCAATGCTGATGTTATGAAAGCATGCTTTAAGATTCCTGAAGATAATGTTTTAACTTTGCCTAGTGATAATCAGTTGGTTAATTTACTTTATGCCATGAATTATGTTCTGCCAACTGATGCCTTAGGTAAAATAGAAAGAAGGGGTCTTAGGAGAGAATGGAGTTATTTATGTGATGCCTTTATTAAGGCATTCTCTGGTAAAATTAGTAATTTCAATGCTCTAACTTCCCAGATTTTACAAATGCTTTACATGTACCTGACTAATGAATATTTCAATTTTGGTGGTTTGATGATCCAAGAAATTGGGGAGAAACTAGGTGATAAAACTAGTAGACCTAGGAATATTTATTATGTCAGATTTCTTATGATGCTAGCTAAGCATCTCAACAAAAAGCTGGTTATTGCTAACAAGGAAGCCAAGCTTCCCAGTTTTGTGCAGGAAAAGAGAGTCTTTAAAGACCTCTTCAGGATGAATTTGTACCCCTCCTTGGAGGTGGTGTACCTGCCAATAATGGAGGCTGGAAAGCAAAAAGAGGTACATGGATTTCCTACTACTCTCTCTCAACCCTCACCTTCTTTGCTTTCTGCCATCAGGGCTGTTGAAGAGGCCCATCAACAGTCCACACAAGTGGCAAAACCTTCTAAAAACAAATCTTCTAAACCAACCTCAGATGCCTCCCAAAAGGCACCTGTTGTAAAAACCAAAAGAAACAAACCTGAGGGGAGTGTGACTGGAGGTTGTGAGGGGGAGGGAAAGGGTGAACATCAAAGAAGCCCTAAGCATAAGGATGGAGAGGTGTGTGTTAACCAGCCTGGCCACTCTGCAGTCTCCCAAAAGACTGTAGATGTTAATATGGAATCAAACTCATCCCTAGCAGCATCCTCCCAAAAGGATGTTGCTATTGAAAATAGTCCCCAACCAGGGACACAGTTAAAAAGGGGGAGGGACACCACTTCTTCACCAATAAAAGCCTATGGGAGAAAGAAGCAAAGAAGTGACAAACTGAAGCACTCTGCACACACACAGGCATCCATTCTGGATTTTATGCCTTTAACTTCTCAAAGTCAGATTGATGTGACTCCAACAAATGTGGAGTCACAGCCCCCTTCTTCATCTCAACCAATCACCCATATTTATGATCTTACCATTTCTACTACTCAAACACAATCCCCAACCTCTTCTGTGGATGTGGAATTAATTCACACCACACTTGTAAATTCTCCATCTTTGGATTTCATGGAGAAGCCCCCTTCTGAGATTGATCATCATCATTTTGATGATTTGTTGGATCTTTCTCTTCCATTTCCTTCCTCTGTGACAGTGTGTTCTGTGGATTTTCCTTTAAAATCAATCACCACAGACTCAACTATCACAGCCTCTAAACCTATTTCTTCATTTTCTTCAACTGATCTCCCTCATCAGTTGACAAGTGTTTGTCCTTCAACTGATCCGCTTAACAGCTCTCATCAGTTGAATGTCTCATCTACTACTGTCTCAACTGATGTCTCTCATCAGTTGACAGCTGCTGCTACTTCAATTACTTTACCTCTTTCTACAGCAGTTGATCACATGGTAGCACAAACACTTCTAGGATTGAGTGGAGTGAGCTATGGAGTGGAGAGGCAGCCTAGTGAGCTGGCAAAAGGAGAGGGTGAGGAGAGTCTGGCATTTTCTTCTAGCCAGGAAAAAGGAGAGGATATGAGTGACCCTTTAGTAAGGGTAAGTGAGGGAGAGGTGAGTTGTGTGGTGAGCCAAGGGGAGCCCTTGATGCAAGAAAAGAGAGATAATGAGAGAAATGCAGGTGTCAATGAAGGGTTTAGTGAACAAGAGATTCAAGCTGAATATAGATCCATATTGGATAGTGTTTCACTAGACCCTGAGACTTTTACTCATGGAGTGTCTTCCATTCAAGATTTTGCCAGATTGGATAATCAAGCAGCTGAGAGGCACCTTAATCTAATTCACACTACATCTTCTATGCTTAGAGCAAAGGAGGCATTTACAGCTCTGCCTGCCAATGCTGGAGATGATTTTCATTATGATGATAGTGATGAAGACCTCAATGATGCTCTTGAGGAATCCCTTGGTGAACAACCTACAACTTCTCTACCTTCATGGCTCTCCATGCAGTCTGCCAATGCAATGGTTGTTAGCATGGAGCTGGAAAGGCAAGCCTCCACTCTTCTTCAATCACAACCTGGAAGCTCATCCTCCTCTCAAGCCATCTCTGCCACCATTGCCAGTCAAGCTCTGGAAAACCTCAAGCTTCACAAATATCAATCTCTCCACTTTCAGAAAGAGATAGAGCATCTCAATTGTCTCATTGCCTCTGTTAAGACTGATCTGACCAAACAAATTGATGAAAAGCTTCCAGCTCAGGTCAAATCAGCTCTTTCTGGTTCTGAGCAAAAACAACTGCAATTGGAAAAGCAAGTAGAAGCTCTGGAAGGCAATGTCTATATCTTAAACTCTAGAATGGATGAGATGTTGCAGCATCAAAGAATTCAGACTGGACTCCTTCAACATCTTCTTCTTGCCTCTGGTGCTTCTCTTCCCAGTCCATCCCTCACACTTGCTGCTAACAAAAAGGGGGAGAAAGAATTACCAACTCCTGCAGAATTAATCAGTCAAATTCCTCCTCCTTTCCACACTGAAAGGGAAAAGCAAAAGATTGAGAGGATGAAAGAATTGGACTCCATTGCAAAGAGAGTGGCTCAACTGGGCAAGAAATCATCTACATCTTCTTCAGCCACTACAGCTCAAATCTCTTTTCCAACCACAACCACAATTCTCAGGGTAATCACACCTGAGATTGTTATTCCCTCCAAGACAGAAAAGGGTGAGCCATCATTTTTGAATGAGTTCAAGCCAATTCTGTTTCCAAACAATTGTGGTTACTCCAGGCCTGGAAAAGACTCAAGCTCAATCTACTTTCCACTAGCCAGGCCTGACAAAAATGAATACAAGCTTTTGGGCCAAGAAATCAAAAGTTATAAAGATTGTGCAGATGTGGCCTTAAAGGCTCATTTTGCCATCATCCACAGAGAAGGCCAGAAGCTGTTTATTGGAACTGGCCATCCTCACTACTCATTTGCAAAAGCTGAAGAGGTGGCCAGAGAATGTGAAAAAGAGGAGTTTGAATCCCAACTCTCCTTGAACCAAATAGAGGTTGATGAAAGATATGCTATTGAGCTGGAAGAGGAGTTGGCAGCTGAGTTTTTAAATGAGAAAAGATTGTCTCTTGAATCTTCTCCCAAGAAAAAGAGAGTCAAATCTAAAACTAAGATGCCTGAGGCAGCCAAGAGAAGAGAAGAAGTGCCAGAAAAGCCTATCTCAAAGCCTTCTTCTCCAATCAAGGATACCACAGTAGTACATCCAGATGTCAATTTCCATGATGAACCAATAATGCCAAAGGAGGAGCCAATTGACTTGGAAGATATTCCAATTCCAGCTTTTCTTGTCCAAGAATCTTCCAAGCCAAAGAAGAAAGTCAAGTCTGTGGCTAAAAGGATGGCTAACCCTCCTAAACCTCCAAAAGAACCTGAGAACCCTGATGACTATCTCATCATTGCTAACATTGAAGAAATTTCTGAGTTGGATCTGGAGCTGGATGATCTTCAAGAAGTAAGAGGAATAGAAGCAACTTCAAAGTTACCTGAAAGATTGGTATTCTCTTACAAAAACAAGGGTGATGTCATCTGGCCTCTTCACAGAGTTCTGAATTCTGAGGGATTCAGTTCTCTAACAAAAATATATGGATCTATGAAGAGGACTGGAGGATTTACACCACCTGCAAAGCAAATGGTACTAAAGAGAATCCTTGAGATCAGGAAGGAATGGAATTCAGATGCTAGTCTACAAAGAAGGCTGAAAATTCCCTACACTGGAAAGAAAATTCATCATGAACCTACTCCAGTCATGGAATTTAGGGACAATCAAGGTGTTAGGAGATTCTTCAGACCTAAAGATCAACTCAAGGTTGCTAGCTTGAATACTCTGAAGACTCTCCAATCCAAGCTCAACAGACAAAACAGTGATGAAGAATGGTTCTACAGGATCTTTCAGAAGCAGATTAATATTCTTGAAGAAAAACTTAAGTCCAGAAGAAGAAGATCTTCTAGGAACAAGTAACTGCTCAGTCTAGAGGAGCATAATCATCTGTAATCTTTTCTAACTCTTGTATTTAAATTCTGCATTTTATTTTATTAATGTTTTGTTATCATCAAGTGTAGAATTTATGTCTGCATCTTCTCCAGTCATAAATTGGGGGAGATTGTTAGGAATCAATAATTTTTGATGATAACATAAACATTTTTGTAACATGTCTTACTTAGAATCCTTATCAAATTTCAGTTGTAATTGTTATATTTCTTGTCCTTGGGAATTATCAACGGATGGGTAGAATAGGATGGCTAATTGTAAATATCCAATGCCATGTAATTTTATCTAAGTGAAGGATATTCAACTGATGAGATGTAACTGTTCAACTGATAAAGACTGGATGATGTTTCAACTGATGAAAATCAAGCATTCAACTGAAGACAAAGTGTTCAACGGATAATGCTGAGGAATTCAACTGATAAGACTGGAACAGCATTCAACTGATGGAGTTTGTAATTCATTCAACTGATGAGCCAGGCATTCAACTGATAAAGTCAATAGCAGTTGAAAGCAACCAGTACCTTCAACTGATAAAGCAAAGAGCAGTTGAAAGTGACTAGAGCTTAAGTCTGACAAATCACATGGATCGAATTACACTAAAATAGACATGGAAGCCTAATTAGGAAAATAAAGAAGAAGCAGAAACATTCTTATCTCATGCAGTGCAATCTGGATCAAATCAAGATGATGGTCAAAGATGAAGACATCTCAGAAAGCATGCATAAGACAAAGTTGTGCAGCATTGTTTTTAGATTAGAGTGCATTTTGTAATCTAGCTAGAAGCTTTGTAAAACTTGGAGTATATAACCAAGTTAGTAGCATCAGTTGAACTTGTTCAAATTACTTGAGAGAAAAATCTGAGAGTTAGAACTAGTTTTGAGTGATGAACCAGCAGCTGTGCGAATTGTAAAACAATCCACAGATTCTTCTATATAAAATCTCACGGGTGGATCATTCAATCCACCCGTATTTTTTAATACTTGGTGTTTTTCTGTTTACTGTGTTCTTAGTGTATTATTCTTGAATCTTTTAAGTTTGTAAAAGATTGTATTCAACCCCCCTTCTACAATCTTTCTCATACTTGTGGTTTCCCTGCACACATTTCACAAACAGATCAAGTTGATTTTGGTACCCAAATTGCTTTGGGTCCAGATTTGTTAGTTTTAGCAGCCTTTTCCACTTTCTCAGCCTTTTCCTTGGATTGAATTGGTTCAATCTTTGGTTTTGGTTGAGAAATTGGAACATCAACTCTGTTTTCAAACACAGGCCTTTGAGTCATGCATAAATTGTTCATTCCATGCAAGTTTGAATGAAATTGAGGCATGTTAAAGGTATTGAAATAAGGATTGAACATATATGGCATGTTAGGCTGAGAATAGGGATTGTGAGGCAATAAACCAGGCATCATATTCATTGCAGATAAATTCATGTGAGGAACAGATGTCATAGGAATAGGCAAGGATAAATTAGGAGCAACCACAGTTTTACAATTAGCAGATAAATGATTTACACTACCACACTTACTGCAGGTTTTCCTAAGAGCACTAGCATTTGGAGTGTAATTGGTGTGCTTGTTAACTCCTATTTTGCCATTTCTATTTCCTTTCTTCTTTTTAGTCTCCTCAGATTTATGCTCACTAGTATCCAACTTCTTCTTGTTCTTGTTACTAGAATGAAGAGTGTTATTAACACTATCAATGGTCTCAGAAGAACTATTCTCACCTTTAACAAAATTCTTTTTAACAGGACCATATTTCTTGTTAAGCTTCTTGAGAACACTCTTGTCAACTGATGAGTTTTTGTTCAACTGATGACTCTCATCAGTTGAGTCTTTGTTCTTCAACTGATGATCATCATCAGTGTTCTCATCACCTGAACTATTCTCAGATTTCTCAAGCACTTTCTTATTTCTTTTCCACTCATTTTCTACAAAGGTCTCTCTACCTTGCATGTTGATGATATTGGTGGAAACATTCCTACCAGACTTCCATTTGGCAATAATCTCTTGTTCCTTATCAAGCTGCTTTCTTATGATCTCTTCTCTTTTCAGAACAACCAAGAGATCATCCTTGGCTGTCTGACACTCAATTTTAAGCTTCTCAAACTCAATAAATTGAGCTTCTAATACACTGTTTCTATCACTAAGAAAGGTGTTAGCTTCCTTAATCCTACTATTTTCCTTAGTGAGAGATTTTAAAGAAACATGCAAATGATACAATTCTGTAGACATTTCATTAATAGTAGCATTGCATTCATCTTTAGTTAACTCAACTAAGTTTGTAGTGAATACCTGACTGCTGCTTCCAGTGTTTTCTTCTTGATCTGTGGAGTTGGCCATTAGAGCTAGATTGACAAACTCCTCCTCTTCATCAGAATCATCTCCAGCTGCCCAATCATCCTTTGTGATGAATGCTCTTTCCTTTTGTTTGAGAAGTTCATAATATTTCTTTTTGTAGTCAATGTTTTCACTTGACTTTTTCTCAACTTTAGGCTTTCTGCACTCATTTGCAAAGTGACCTGCATTCCCACAGTTGAAGCACTTGAATTTTGATCTGTCTACCATGCTTCTATCAGACTTGAGATTGCCTTTAAAAGATTTTGCAGAATTAAAATTCTTTTTGAATTTCAGTTTGGAGAATCTTCTTGACAGGAAGGCTAGATGTTCATCAATTCCATCACTTTCTTCACCAGAATCAGCTACTTCTTTCTCCTTTCTTCTTCCTTTGCTTGACTCTGAGCTCTCCTCTTTGACCAACTTCTCAGTTTCTTCAACTTGAGACTTTCCCTTGTCCTTGACAGTATCCTCCAGAGATGCAACTAGAGCCACAGATGAATGCCCTTTCTTTTGGCTTTTCTCAATCTCTTCATCTTGCTCCATTTCAAGCTCATAAGTCTTTAAGGTTCCATACAGTCTCTCTAGAGTATAGTCTTTAAATTCTTGTGTATTTCTGAGAGAGACTGTCATGGGTTTCCATTCTTTAGGAAGAGCTCTTAAGAATTTCAAGTTTGAATCCTTAACTTGATATACTCTTCCAAAGAGCTTTAGACCATTTAACAGTTTCTGAAATCTGTTAAATGTATCACTCAAACTTTCACCAGCCTTGAAATGGAATGACTCATATTGTTGAATCAGAAGCTGCATCTTGTTTTCTCTAACTTGCTCATTCCCTTCACAGATGGTCCTGATGGTGTCCCAAACTTCTTTGGCACTTGTGCAGCTAATAACACTATCAATCATTTCTTGATCCAAACCATTGAACAGAAGATTCATGGTTTTCTTGTCCTTGTGCACTTCTTCAGTATCTTCTTGAGAATATTCATGGATAGGTTTTGGAATCATCTTACCTACCATGTCTTCACCATCAGCTCCCATACTTGTGCAGACCTTCATGGGGACATGAGGTCCTTTTTCAATACAGTTCACATAGCTTTCATCAATGGACAACAGATGCAGATGCATTCTCACTTTCCAGTGAAAATAGTTGTCTTTGTCAAGAACAGGAATCTTCACTCCAGCATCCTTCTTTCCCATCTTTCTCTAGCAGTGTTGATCTTTTTCCCTGTTTGTTGGGAACCTGGCTCTGATACCAATTGTTATTTTACACCAACTATGAGAAAGATTGTAGAAGGGGGGGGTTGAATACAATCTTTTACAAACTTAAAAGATTCAAGAATAATACACTAAGAACACAGTAAACAGAAAAACACCAAGTATTAAAAATACGGGTGGATTGAATGATCCACCCGTGAGATTTTATATAGAAGAATCTGTGGATTGTTTTACAATTCGCACAGCTGCTGGTTCATCACTCAAAACTAGTTCTAACTCTCAGATTTTTCTCAAGTAATTTGAACAAGTTCAACTGATGCTACTAACTTGGTTATATACTCCAAGTTTTACAAAGCTTCTAGCTAGATTACAAAATGCACTCTAATCTAAAAACAATGCTGCACAACTTTGTCTTATGCATGCTTTCTGAGATGTCTTCATCTTTGACCATCATCTTGATTTGATCCAGATTGCACTGCATGAGATAAGTATGTTTCTGCTTCTTCTTTATTTTCCTAATTAGGCTTCCATGTCTATTTTAGTGTAATTCGATCCATGTGATTTGTCAGACTTAAGCTCTAGTCACTTTCAACTGCTCTTTGCTTTATCAGTTGAAGGTACTGGTTGCTTTCAACTGCTATTGACTTTATCAGTTGAATGCCTGGCTCATCAGTTGAATGAATTACAAACTCCATCAGTTGAATGCTGTTCCAGTCTTATCAGTTGAATTCCTCAGCATTATCCGTTGAACACTTTGTCTTCAGTTGAATGCTTGATTTTCATCAGTTGAAACATCATCCAGTCTTTATCAGTTGAACAGTTACATCTCATCAGTTGAATATCCTTCACTTAGATAAAATTACATGGCATTGGATATTTACAATTAGCCATCCTATTCTACCCATCCGTTGATAATTCCCAAAGACAAGAAATGTAACAATTACAACTGAAATTTGATAAGGATTCTAAGTAAGACATGTTACAAAAATGTTTATGTTATCATCAAAAATTATTGATTCCTAACAATCTTTCCTTCCTACTTAGCGCATCTGCAACTACATTCGCCTTTCCAGGATGATAATTAATAGAACAGTCATAATCATTAATTAGTTCCAACCATCTCCGTTGCCTCATATTTAGCTCCTTTTGAGTAAATATGTACTTCAAGCTCTTGTGATCCGTAAAAATCTCACACTTTTCTCCATACAAGTAATGTCTCCATAGTTTCAATGCAAATACAATTGCTGCTAATTCTAGATCATGGGTCGGATACTTTTGCTCGTGCGGTTTCAATTGTCTAGACGCATAGGCAATAACTCTATCATGTTGCATTAATACACAGCCTAAACCCTTCAAAGAAGCATCACTATAAATCACAAAATTTCCTTTTTCATCCGGCAATGCTAGCACTGGAGCAGTTACTAATCTTTCTTTCAACTCCTGAAAACTCCTTTCACATTCATCCTTCCAAACAAATTTCTCATTCTTCCTAGTTAACTTGGTTAATGGTGTTGCAATCTTCGCAAAATCTTTTACAAACCTCCTATAATATCCTGCTAATCCTAGGAAACTTCTTACCTCAGTCGGTGTCTTTGGTTGTTCCCAATTTATCACAGCTTCAATCTTTGCTGGATCCACCTTTATACCTTCCTTACCAACTACGTGACCCAAAAATTGAACCTCTTCCAGCCAAAATTCACATTTTGAAAACTTAGCGTACAATTGCTTCTCCTTTAGCCTTTGCAAAGTAATCCTTAAATGTTCTCCGTGTTCTTCCTTTGACTTCGAATATATCAAAATATCGTCAATAAACACAATCACAAATTTATCCAAATACTCCTTAAACACTCGATTCATTAAATCCATAAATGCTGCTGGCGCGTTAGTCAAACCAAACGACATCACCAAAAACTCATAGTGTCCGTATCTGGTTCTGAATGCAGTCTTCGGAATATCTTCAGGCTTAATCTTCAACTGGTGGTAACCAGACCTTAGGTCAATCTTCGAGAAACAAACTGCTCCTTTAAGTTGATCGAATAAATCATCAATCCTTGGTAATGGGTACTTATTCTTAATAGTTAACTTGTTCAACTCTCGATAATCTATACATAATCTCATACTCCCATCCTTTTTCTTAACGAACAACACTGGAGCTCCCCAAGGTGAAACACTTGGTCTAATCACTCCTTTATCCAATAATTCTTGTAACTGCTTCGCTAACTCCTTCATTTCCACTGGAGCCATTCGATACGGAGCTTTCGATACTGGCTCAGCTCCTGGCACTAACTCAATAGAAAATTCTATCTCGCGAGCTGGTGGTAATCCTGGCAACTCATCTGGAAACACTTCAGGAAACTCATTTACTACCGGAACCTCCTCTAGATTAGGTGCCTTCTTCTTAGTGTCTACTACATGAGCCAAATACGCCTCACATCCTTGTCTCAATAGTTTCTTCACTTGCATGACCGTTAAAAACTTCTTTTCTTGCCTTTGTCCTTTAAAAATTACCTTACTTCCCTCTGGAGTGAACAATACTACCTTCTTACCCTTACAATCTATCTTAGCTTTATATTGAGATAACCAGTCCATTCCTAGTATAACATCAAACTCTCCTAACCTAAAGGGTATTAAATCAGCCATGAAACAATTTCCTGATACCTCAATCTTACATTGAGGGCAGACTTGATTAACTGGTATTCTATCACGATTTGCAACTTCTATTATCAACGCCTCCTCTAAATCATTTATCTTACAATTTAATTTATCAACTAACTCCACGGATATAAAAGATTTCGATGCTCCTGAGTCCATTAAAACTTTAGCAGCTACGGAATTAACAGAAAGCGTACCTGCTACCACATCTGTATCCTTAGACGAAGTCTTCTTTGTCATGTTAAAAGTCCTAGCATTAGGCCTCTTCCCTGATGTTGATCCTTGCACACGTACCATTGCGCTTGCTAGTGCCGGGTTCTTGCAATTATAGGTATAATGTCCAGTTTTCCCACAATTGTCACACCTCATTGCCCCTTGACTTCTACACTCATTAGCGTAATGACCCCTCTTATTACATTTAAAACATACTATGTTCAATTTTCCACACATTCCTGAGTGCTTCTTCCCACAATTCTTGCAGTCTGGTGTTGGAGGTTTCACTACACCTTGCTGATTCTGATTCGGGGGCCTATTAAACTGCCTATTAACATTCTGTCCCGGGTTCTTAAATCCTTGATTCCTATTTTGTTGGAAATTCTGCCTCTTCTGGAATCCTTGTTGAGAACTTCCTTGGCCTTGACTTCCTTCAATTGCTTCCACCTTCCTTTTCTTACTCTCTTGCTCCTTTTTATCTAAATTGTGCTCTCTTTCTATCACCATTGCTGTTTGAACCACATCAGCATAAGTCTTCAATCTTAAAGCTGCCACACTAATTCTAATATCCGATCTCAGCCCTTGTTGGAATCTTTTAGCTTTCTTCAAATCAGTATCCACGTAGGCTGTGACAAACCTTGCCAACTCCATAAACCTCTTCTCATACTCCGCTACACTCTTATCTCCTTGTTTTAACTCCAAGAAGTCCAACTCTAGTTGGCTTTGTACATGCTCCGGAAAATATTGCTCTAAGAACAGTTCAACAAACCTATCCCACAAGATCACATCATCTCCTTCTAGAGCTCTTACCGATTCCCACCAATAATTAGCTTCGTTTTTCAGAAAGTAACTAGCATAATCAGTCTTCTGATCCTCACTTACTTTTGCTAATTTGAAAGCTTTCTCAATTTCCTTCAACCAAGACCTTGCTTCAATAGGTCCTTTTGATCCATCAAAGTCTGGGGGCTTAATTGCTTGAAATGACTTAAACGTCGACATCGGTGCCTCTACTTGACGATTTTGATGCGGCTGTTGATTTTGCTGCATATATTGTTGTTGCTGCTGAACCATATTTGTCGCTTGTTGCTGTAGCAACTGTAGTATCTGATCCATAGTTGGTTGGTTTGAAGTACCCTGATTTCCAGGATTGCTCGGTGGTGATCTTTCAGATGACATTTTTTTGTCACCACAAACAATCTGTTTTAGCAATTTGCTTCATTTATTTTTTGAACAAATATATAAATATGTATAGTCCTTTGAAAAAGTGCAAATTCACTATCACACATTGTTTGCTAGTCCAAAAATTCATAAAATGTCATCCAAAATAGATCTTCACAATATGCCAACTACAGATCAAGTAACCACAATATCTCAACAAATAGCAACATATCATAATACGGATAGCATACTAGTACAATCCTTAGCAATAATTAAGATCTTATATAGCCTATCATGCGCTAACCAATACACAAGACTCTGATACATGCTGACCCTGGTTGTATTAATGTGGATAGTTCTAATAGTCCTGGTCCTTTCTGCAACAGTCTATATTAGGTCCTAACTCAAGCACGTAGCTCAGAACTAAACAATGACTCTAAGCTATAACACTATATCCTAACCAATATTTATTAAAACTACATCCTGTAATCTTAACTTTCAACTCAACATGAGTTGCCGACTCAATCACCTAGTCCAAATATCACTAATAAGGGTAGACTCTCTACCTAACCTAACCTAACACAGTGACTTAAACCTGTAGCTCTGATACCAACTGTGACAGCCCAGAATCTGGGGTGCAGATTCGGTGTCACTAAAAAGAATAAACTAAACAATAAAATAAACTAATGACAGCTGAATAGATTAACATAATAAATATATACCATTACACCCCTGACCAAAGATCTTGCCAGGTTTAAGTCTGCGAAAGGTTTAAACTGTTACTGCAAACGAACAACGACATAGGTTCCTTACTACATGAGTTTTCCACTACAACCATACTGACACTATAATACAACTTCAAAGAAACAAGTCGTACTAACTAATCCACACTTAGTCCAAGACTCCTAGCATCATCCTGCGATTTTCCTAGCACAAAAGATAACTCTGGGAAACTTTATAAGCGGCTGCTCTAATCCTTGGCATCTGAAAGGGGTTAGTTTGAAAATAAACAAGTATGAGCCAAAGAAATGCTCAGCAAGTATAACATAATGAAATTTATATTTGTTGTACAGCAATGCCATAATAAAAAAGTGAAAATATTTAAAACTGCAGAAATGAATGTATAAGCAAATATCTCTTGAAGGCAGGATAACTTCTCTTTAAACTATTCACAATTTTATTGGGCTTTAAAAATCATTGGACACCTGGCTATAACAGATGATCAGTCATGCTATAGTCCATAAACCAAGCTTATTCAGCAAGGTTGACAAATATTACGAATTCCGGTAATCCGGGCTTAAGGAGCCACCTTTCACGCTGGGCTGGTGCCCGAGCCTCTTACGCAAAAACAACCCAATAGTTTAATTTTTAGAACAATCTGCAGTTCCATCATGTAATTCAAGAGCCAAAATAACATTTTGTTAAAACAATTTCTTTATGCATATCATAGTGTAGAGTCGATACCAAAAGTGTTATCCGTTCAACCAAAAAGTTTGGAAACACTAGATATGCTTCACAAGAGAGTAATTGCAAATAATTTGAATCATGATATAAAGAAGGTTTTAGTATCTATAGGTACTAGAGAAGTAGGGTAGAAATACTTGCCTTGATAATAGAATGCTAGAGATAAGACTGCACTATACTGTTAGGCTCTCTAACCGGAACCTACAGGATAGAAGACTGGGTCTTAACTATTTGAATCCAAAGTCATATCCTCAATATCACTTAATCACTACCCTTCGTTTATATAAACATAAATTTCAGCCAAACACATAGAACTTAGTCAACCAAGAAATACTTTTATAATTATTAAAGATTACTAGTGATCACGTATCACGTAGACATGTATACCAATATTATTGTCTCTACTTATTATCTATCAAACACCTTTAAATAGTCTAAATGCATATAATATCTAACAAAATTTCGGCAGCACCTCCTCTGTTTATAGGACTATCCACCTGTTTTCAATACCAAGAATAGCCACTAATATTGCTTAATACATGAAAAGAGCTGCCTTGACTTGCAGTAAACACATAACATATTAGAAAATCTGCCTTGACTTGCAGTAAACACATAACACATAAGAAAATCCGCCTTGACTTCTTGTAAACACATAAGAAAACTTTTAGCAGGATTGCTAATTTACTATACACAAAATACGTTTAATAAGACTTACAGGATCAACTAGGCACGAAAAGTTAATAATCAATTATCACATTATAAAAATATAAATTTTAATAATATAAACACATATACCCGAAAAGTCGAGGCATACATAGATGTATCATCAAAATTTTACTTCTAATCCTCGTAAGATAATTACTAACTTGTAAACCCAACAATCCAAATCAAACATCAATCAACAATTAAATTAAAATAACTTAGTGGTCCCGATAGTTACTACCAACACACAATTATATCCGAGTCTCATATACAAATTCACATTTAACAAGCACGTATAATACACACATATAACAATCCGCTAATTATAGACACAATCCTGATTTTAAGTATTAATATTAGTAGAAATTAACTAACATTAATCCGAATTTAAGCATCCAATCAACAACTCAATCCGACCCAAATAACCAAAATCATAATAATCGAATTATATACACGAGACTGGGTTATACCGCGCTAACACAACACTGGAGGCTGAAGAACAGGGCTGGATTCGTCCGAAAACAGCAAGGCTGCGTCTGGATTGCCTAGGAACTCGAAGAATCGCGGGTGAATTAATCAGAAGAAACAACACAGTGGTGGTGCCGGCGACTGGCCGGAGTTTGAACAGCTGCGGCGGCGGGTTTTTGGGGAAAAGAAAAGAACGGGGAACAAAGGTGGAAGAGGAATGGAGGAGATATGTACGGGAGAGAGTGTGAGAGATTAGCAGAGGGGGTGAGGAGAGATTAACGTGGAAATAAAAGGGAAAGGGGAGAACTGGAATTAAAAGAAAAGAATGGCGGTGTTACGGGGCACGTGCTGCAGCTCTGGCTTGCCACGTGTCTCGTTTATGCTGAATAATCACTAATCTAAGCCTGCTTTTAATCGATTATCGGAATAACTTGTAACAAAATATCTTCGAAAAGTTACTGAAATATTTTTATAAATCCCGGAATATTATAAAACGAATAAAATAAAAGTCTCGGGATTTATAGAGCATTATTGAAATTTATAAGCGATTTAGAAGTTAAATGGACTTGGAAAATATTTTAAAATCAGATTTTTATCAAAATAATATTTTGACAATTTTGTAAATTCCTAAAAATAATTATTCTAAATGAAACGATAAAAACGATTTTTAAGAATGGTTTTGTATTTCTTATAAATTCAAATTGGAGATATTTCTTATTCGTCGAAATTTGAAAAGTAAATAAATCATTTTTAAAACACTAACTCGATACAACAATTAATAGTTCACACAAGGGCAAATATTAAATCAACACTTAACCACATAATACGTAATTTTTATATAATATGATTTTTTGTATTTAAATTATAAATAAAATTCACAGTCGTTATATTTTATAATACCTAATCGGATGTCAATAAATCAAAAAATTTATAACACGGAATGGCACGTGTTTAAATGTTCACCAGTCTTCGTGGTTTTCATGGCTAAAGGCTCTGGTTTCTGCGAAAAAACAGAATCAATAGGTGTTGATTAACATTGTTTAAAGTCGAATAAAGACTCCACATCACATGCAAGTTTTACAAACCATCATATTTTGGATGATAATCATAAATACAAGCTGAAACCCTCTACACTTCTAATTTATGTATGTATACCTAAATCCTAATATGCTACCAGCTTTATACCAGTCATACCAAACTGAACTATGTTAACAAAGAAAGCACAAGGAACAATTACTGATTTAAAATCTGGGGGAAATTGGGTTTAAATTTTTTTGGTGATTCTGGCAAAACAAAAACAGATGATTCGGTGAAAAAAATATTGTCCAAGGAAGAGAGGAGGTGATCACTACGGATCCGTTGAAAAAGATCTAACAGCTATTATCATTCAACTTTCAAAGGCCAGCAACCATTTTGTGTATCACGAAATTCAGTCACCTAAGGCAGCGACTATAAATCATAAAATATATCAACCGAGATGAATCAAGCTCAAGAAAACATCATCTGGACAACAAACATGTTCTTCAAGAGAAGAAGATCAAACACAAAACAAATCATAAGACTGATGGAAAATCTCAACTGCATTAGCATACATTTCTATCCCTGTACTAGAATAGAATTAGACGAACATATTAAAACTTACCCCCCCCCCCCCCCCCCAAAGTACAGAATTCATTATAAAATCGACTGGTTTACATCATGTGTACCGAACATGAATGGGTAGCAAGTACACCATTAAAAGCAGCCACCAGTACCCAATCTTTCTCCAGCTCCTCAACCTGAATCTACCGACCTCGACCTCCACCTGCCACAACAGCCAATTCATATATAAGTTAGTCCATATGTTTCACAAAATTATGCTACAAAAATTTGTATTACATTGATATAATTAGAGGTTGCCAAACGAGTGGGCCAGGACGAGCCGTGCCAGTTCGCCAGCGAGCCACTTTGGCCACCGCCTGACTCGTGAATGGCACGCTTAATTTAACGAGCCGTGCCGGACTCGGGCCGGTTCAGAGAATGACAAAGCGTGCACAGCTCGTGGGTTACACGAGTTACCGTATTATTTTAGAACTATCTCTATGCACAGAATAATGCCATATCAAAATATGAGGTTCGTGTTGGTTATAACTTATAACCGGTTCCTGTAATCTTATGCGAAAGAAGATGTTGTGATGCAGGTTTGCCTGTTGCTTGTGGATCTTTCTGTCTAGATCTAAATTTGAGTGAAGAGATAATGAGCAGAACACTAGCATTTTCCTACAATTCGTTCATGGGTTCCTGGAGTGACACAGGAACGATTTGAAATTTACCTGAAAAAGGTTGAAGTATGGGCATTTTACGAGGACTGGGACCTTGATGATTGGTATTATAAATTATAATCCTTAAGAAGACAGAGGATGCAAGTAATTTTAACGGTTCATGCGAGGCGAGTTGGCTCGCCTCGGCAAGTTCACATGCGGTTTGCGAGGCCAGCCAAGTCACGGGGCAAGCTGTGCCTAATCACGGTTCTGTATATCCCAACTCGTGAACGCCTCGTCAATTTATACGGTTTGTGCCGATTCCTGCACATCCTGCTACAAGCCGGTTTCAGGCGATTTTTCGGCGAGCCGAGGCAAGTCAGGCCAAGCCGACCCACTCGTTTGGCCACCTCTAGGTATGATACAGAACATGGTGAAAACAAACTGTATTTCCCAGCCCAACCAATTTCCAGATCTTTCCAGCTAGTAATTGTTCCTTAAATCATTACAACTAGCTTAAGTTATTTGTTTGATTCTTGAAACAGTTATTTTGGTATTCTACCTAGTACAGGACTACGATTACATTTTGTCTTTTACGTAATTACATGTAAATCATTTTGATATTCTACATGCTTTTATTGTCATTCTTACAAGTTTGAATATTCTAGCATTTAATAGGTGACAGTATTGTATTTATATATATCCAATAATATGAGCTGTAAGAAATGAAGAGTTGGTACCTCTGCTTCCCCCTGTTCTTCCACCAGGACCTCCTCTGCCTCTTCCTCCAGTTGAGCCTCTTGCAAGTCCATCATCCATGCCACGGCCCATGCCTTTGGCTCCACGCCCACCAGTACCATCCTCTCTACCTCTTCCTCTTCCACGACCCCCAGCACCAGGTGGTTTCCTGTCTGCAGATGCCAAATGGCCCAAGCAAGCAATTTCAGGGAATTGTCAATTTTACAAAAACATCAGTAGAGGCTATTGCACTATAAAAAACAGTGACAAAAGGAGTGTCCTCAGAACTCAAAAGAAAGAAGAATTATTATTTTATTTTTTTTGTAAAGATACGCCTCCACTAATATTCTTTCAAATCCAGTTTGTAATTATGAAAGACATTGCAAACCCTTATCATTATTTATATTGTCAATCCATTCAAGTATTTGTTTATTACTAGTTCTAATTTAATTATAAATAGGAAAGATATATAAATGCAAACAAACTTTTAATTTTAAATACTTCAAACTTACATGATTAACTAGAATCATATACACTTAATAATTAGATGTATATTGTGATCTATGATTTTACCATCAACTGATAAAGCACTAGAAGGATGTTTTGTTTTGCTTCTGAAAATCGAGTTATTTACTACAATTTTCTTCGGCAAAACTTTAACTAATAAACAGTTCCTATTCTGAATCTTTAACTGCACTCATCTGAATCAAGTAAAGTCATAAACTGGAAAGTACATATTTTGCATACAAATGTTTAGGCATTAGGTAACATATTAGTTTATAGTACAACTAATTTCGTAATGTGCAGCAGTAAATATAGCATATACTAGTAACTGAAATTGGAATTGCAAGCCCTTAATGTACTTTTTAGGTTTCCTCGATATCAATATTAGTTCCATGTAGGTTGACAAAGAGTTCAAAGACTCGTGCTTATGTATCACCCATCACACTGTAACTGTTCAAACTTCATTAAAATTGCATCAGCTTTATACGGAGTGACATAGAGAGATGAGAGATCTAATAAAGTTCAAGTATGTCGTACAATTAAAAGTAAAAAAAAAAAAGATTATTAAGCTTTTGGATGTCTAAATAATTAGGAACCTAGTATACTCATAAAGTCCACCATTATGGGTGCAGTGAAAGGAGTAAACTGTAATTTTTTTAAATAGGTCGAATAGTGGAACATACCAGCACGGCTTTTCTCTTCCTGAACCTTATCAATCACCTGAAAATCAAGAAACATGCCAACAATAAGTGAGAATGATAGTAGGGATGACAAAATCTGCTAACAAAGAATTCAAAGGACTACAGGTAAAATTAGACCAATCATGAATCTTAGAAAGAGAAGAAAATCAACCTTTTCTTCATAAACATTATTAAAGAGTATGCTCAAATGAGCTATATAAAACTTTAATATCAATAAACAGACACTGACAGCATACCTCGTCTGGAACTCTAAGATATTTTATTGTATTGCCTCTGATGTAGCATTCAGGCATTCTCCAAAATTTATCTCCATCCTAAATTATAAACACAGACAATCAGGACCACCCATGAGTATAAAAGGAAAGCAAAAGACGAGACATACATAAAATTAAGTAAAAAGCTGTGGACCAGTAAAAAACAACATAAGCACACCTTGGAGGTACATATAACTTCTCGCAGATGGATGTTCATCCAAGTATCACAGTTTACCAAATGTCCATTGTAGGTTTCTCCATTCTTAAGTTCCACCAACTAAAACCAAAGCCAAATTAGTACGAATCAAGCAAACATAATTTCAAGGAATACCATTACAACTATCCTACACAAAAACTCATAGCAGTTAACGTCCAGAAAAATCACAACTTCCCTTCCAATCAAAATAAACACAAACTAATACCATGCTTCCCAAAGCCTACAGAAATCATTGTCAAATTTTAATTTCTTGCTAAATTTCCTAACTAATAGGCGAAAAGGGTTTAACATCTTTAGCCAATTCCCACTTTCCCTCTAGTAATCAAGCACCAAAAGTACTCAAAATTCAATAGGCATAACATCAGCAGCTACAAATCAACTTATACTATGTGTGCAAGATCAATCCCTAAAAACCCTAGAAACACATTATTCAAGCGACAATTCAGCAATACATACAAACACGTGTGTATATACATACCATGGGGTGACCTTGAGCGGTCTTTAGCAGAGAAAGAGGCAGCTGCAAAACATAATCAACACAATTAATTAACACAATTATATGTATGTATGTACATGTAATAACCCTAAATTAAAAGAATCGAGAGAATTACGTACCATGTTTTCTAGGGCACGGAACTGAAGAACAGACAGCTATTTATGTATGTGTTGTGCGTGTAATCAGATCGGCGAGAGAGACTAATGTTGAAAACCTAGGATTGGTTGTGTCTACTTTATGCAAAGGGTTTAAAATTATTTCGCTGGTATAGTTCTTTTAGGGTTAATAGGCAAAAAGATCATCAAACTGATGACAAACTTGCAATTGGGTCACTGAACTCAAAAAGTTTGCAAACGGATCACAGAATTAGATTTAACTTGCAGTCAACTCACTGAACTAATAAAAATTTGCATTTAGGTCACTGCGCCGTTAAATATTAGTTGACTTTAACAGAATCCGTTAAAAAAAATAAAAAAATTGAAAAAAATATTAAAATTTGATTTTTTAAAAACTCGGTTTTGAAAATTTAAAACTTCAAAAACATCTGGAAATTTGGAAAAAAGTCTAAATTTTTTTTAACTTCAAAAATTTAGGTATATTTTTTGAATTTCCAGATTTTTTCGATTTTTAAATTTTTTTTTTCAAAATTTTTAGATTTTTTTCGAAGTTTTTACATTTTTCATATTTTTTTTAAAAACATTCCATATTTTTTAAAGTTTTTTCAAAATTTTCAGATTTTTTTAAGTTTTAAGAATATTTTTATGAAAATCGAATTTTTATATTTTTTTCAAATTTTTTTATTATTTTTTAACGGATTCCGTTAAAGTCAACTCATACTTAACAGCACAGTGACCTAAATGCAAATTTTTATTAGTTCAATAAGTTGATTGCAAGTTAAATTTAGTTCTGTCATCCGTTTGCAAACTTTTTGACTTCAATGACCCAACTGCAAGTTGGCCATGAGTTCAGTGATGTTTTTGCCTATTAACCCAGTTCTTTTATAACATGTTTTTTAAAGCTTTATTAACTTCATCAAATACTAATCCTATTCGACATTCGTCATAGTAGTTTTATTATTTAAAACATACTAGCCTTTAACCCGTGCGAAGCACGGGCGGATATATAGTTCATAATTTATTATTTATAATTTAAATTTTAACATCATTTTATTAGTATTTTAGTATTAATGGATTGAATTTTAATTAAATTATATTATTCAACTGACTATATTTTCTCCCGATTACTTGAAAATGGACAAACCCTAATAAATAAATATATGTGTGTGTGTGTCAGGATTTTAGTACATTTAATCCGAAATTAGTACACGTAAATTTAAAAATAAAAAAAATCAGAAAATTCAAATCTTTTCCAAACATAGCCGATCATGTTGAAAAAGGTTATGTAATAGTTCGTGTTTATATTGAAATAGAACACGTTAAAGTTAAAAAGAGTTATATGAAGGTTCTTTTTAAAAAAAGATATTCAGAATTGTATATTTATAATTTTATTTATAACATCATTATTATTTTTTTAATGAAATATTATATGATAATGAATTGTTATGACTTATGAGTGTTTTTAGTATTTGAAACTGTTTAACAATATAATATTAATATACTCCACATTTGTAGACTTGTAGTACCAAAAAGAGAGTATCAAACCAAAAAATAATAGACTCCACATTTGTAGACTTGTAGTACCAAAAGGAGACTACCAAACCAAAAAATATAATTAAAACCTTGGACTACAAATTATACCCATTTTGGCTTATTATAGTATAGTATAGATTTTATTAAACCTGATTTTGTTGCATATTACATTTGTTGTTCAGGATGTATATATTAATTTTTAATATATTTTTTAAAGTTTGGTAGCAATAATTTGAATTGTTTTCATTATCTAATTTGAAGTAATTATGAAAAATATATTTTAGATATTTACATATATGACATATTTCACATTTAGAGTCATTCTCAAAAATTAATATGTTCTGGTTGACACCTTGAACTGGTACTCTGGCTAATGAGGGACAAACAATATATAACAAATCATTAATAAATCATTAAATATATATTTATAATATGAAAATTTCTGGAAATACCATCAAACATACAAAGCGAATAAGGCCAAGAGCAGCTGAGTTTTACTATTTGTTTAAGAATAATTAATAACCAAGCTCGAGATTGAGTGATCACATAAAATTAGACTTTATGAATTTGTTCCTCGACATTGTAATAGAATTCATTTCGCTGAGTTCATAGATGTATGATATGAAGTCAAGGTTTCATGAGAAAATGGAAATGTGGAACTTTAAGTCCAAAAATCTTATTTCCATGAAACAGAAATGATATCGTTCAAAGGAAACTATACATCTTCAGCTCGTAACATCAATCTTGGTTGCCAGGAGGCAGGAAATTATATATCTTCACCTCCGAATATCAATTTTGCATGCCAATAATTGCTTCCTGTGTTCAATATTTTTTACGATTTCTTCAAGGATACCGTCCAAAGAAGATCAGAACTGGATTGCACGGTCACAATCCCTCCTCTAACAATATTGGACGTGCTGATTAAACCACCAAATCTCATTTCTGTATTAGCTGCATAAGAACCGTTCATATAAGTGCATTGTATTTTAAAATGCCGCCAAAACTAAAGCTACAGTTTAGTTATAAAAGGATGCATTACAAGAAGAAATTTACGAACAAAGTATAACAAAGGTATCTAGCCCTTTTATATAAAGCACAGGGTAATGTAATTTTTTTATTAAGGAATTTATTGTTCTTATTGGAAATGATCCAACAATCTTCCCTTCGCTCCTTAAAGCAACAAAAAAGCAGTGTAACATATGACAGATGATATCTGATATATGATTTAAGTTTCATGTTGTCATGTTCAACAGGCTGCTTGATGCCAAGAAAAAAATATACAGTATATTATACTAATCACTTACTGAGGTTCCATTGAAGCCCTGTAGTGGTAGTACTTCCTGAACGTGTACCAATTGGAATAAGCCCACAGTGTGGGCCTTCAATTGAGCTCTGTATATGAATTTCATGATGATGGGTACTGGGAAGAAGCTGAATCAGGCAATCTTCAGATACAAGTACTATCCGTATTGTTGAGAAACGACATAAAACATTGATATTTCCCATTTCATGGTCGAACCTTCCACCGAGTGCTCCAACAACTAGAATGCATAACTGGAAAATTTATAAATTATTACTTCAAGAACCTTACCATGTTCATCTAAATAAGCTTAAGCGGCTCCTTCCAAAAAGAGAAAAACACATGGCATTCCCCAACCAACATTGTCATTTTTGATAAACACCAGAGGGTTTGGCACTCCCCAAACCCCATACAAACATCATTTTCCAATGCATCAGATTTTTAAAGAGCCTAGCCAGAATGATGACGGGTGGACCAAGTAGGGTGTATAGTACGCAGTTAAGGACGGAGCTAGGATTGGACCGTTGCAGGGGCAAAACATTTAAATGCTTATGCCTGAGTCCCCTGTAAGCTTATTGTCACTGGTCAGGGATTTCAAGTACAAAAACTTTAGAAAATTACCACCACGGAATGATGACGTTTCCATTTCAAGACGATCCCAGAAAATATACAACCTAGTAGATATAGTAAAAAGAAGCCGCTTGTTTTCTTTTATTTGTGGATGACACAGAGGAATAGCAGAGGGTTGAAGACCAATATGAAGAGGCCAACAACAATAAAAACCATGGAAAAAGCTGCAATTCTTGAACAACTAATCTTTCTTTTCTTTTCGTCTACAGGAACTACATACATACGTATAAATATCTTTTAATGAATTTGTTTAGGCTACTGTTTAATTTTCCAACCACCTAGTGTTTGGTTAGAAGTGAACAGGGTAAGCACCTATATGAAGCTTTTGTTCTAAATCTTAACTTAAGGTGAAGGTCATTAAAGAGTTAAGACCAGAGTCCCTGCAAGGCACTCAATGTGAGATCTGTTAGAATTTGTATTACATGCACACCTAAGAGTTCAACTACTATGAAGTTTGCGGAATTTTAGTTTAAGCATACAAAACTAGTGATAGTACACTGGATAACTAGAATGTCCAAATATATATTACAAGCAGCTTACTGTAGACGTTTCTGTATCTGCATAGAAATCACGAACAAAAGCAACACATTTATGCAAATCAGTGGTATCCTGGTCATGAGATGCATCTACAATCTTGGTCCCCTGCAAAAAAATTGTCGACGACTTAAAAAGATCTCACCCCTCCAAGACACTAATTATTATGCTCTCGACAAGGCATCTCGATGTGTCATGTGTGATTGTGTGTGCATGTTATGCCAAAGAGGACTGTGGATATCATTATATATAAGCATTCATAGAACATCTTGACAAAAAAATGCTTCCACTACAGAATGACTGATGAAGGAACTTGATATGTAAGGCCCTAAAAGTGTGCCAGAAATAGAACTCCAATCTACTTTGTCCACCTATAGACACGGGGCTGGACGCAAAACGTGAGATAACAAAAACTTCTGATACAATGTCATAAAATATTAAAGACTTCTTCAGATACAGATTTCCACTTAATGCTAACATATTGAGCCTTAGGATACTGACAAGGTACCTAGGCCACGGCACAATCTTTGAAGAGACAAATTCTTGCATTTATTATTCCCATTTAAATTATGATTGTTCTTATTAATTGCTAAAACAGGTCCAGTGGTAGCCATGATGTCACGTGCTGCGCAACAGCAGTTAAATTGCGCTAAGGTTAATACATATCCTATTTAGCATAAGATTTGATGACTCCAAATGGTATATCTATGATGTTGCTTGCTAAATGTATGATTATACAGTGAAGGGTAACAACAGGTCTCATTCTAGCAATAAAGTAATAGTTTCTAATATCTAGTAAAATGAGTTAAATTTGTGATAACAAATTATAACAATAGAGTAGTCATCCAGGCCCGGCTCGTTGAATAAAGAGGCCCTGTGCTAAATGTGGATATTGGACCCTTATTATTAAAAAACAGATATTTGATGAGGCCTCTGCTAAATGTGGATATCGGGCCCTTATTATTGAAAAACAGATACACAATTCAAGTAGCCACTAAACTGGAACACGTTAATTGAATAGAAAGATATAATCATGTTCATTGAAATAGAAGCTTAGATTTTTGTAAGTCGAAGCTGAGAGAGAGGAATACAGGACAAAATCATCAGACTCTGCATCTTGATTTTGTATTAGTTAAGGTTTTAATTTTTTTTCTTATAGCGTTTTGTTTCGATGCAGACATACTGTAATGGACCTAAACTATATGGGGCCCCTGAAGATTTTGGACCCTGTGCAGTTGGGCTGACTGCACAGGTTTATCGCCGGGGCTGGTAGTCTCTGAAAATTAGTGGGCTTGTAGTTCCCTTCCTCAATATATTTTATTTGGTATTAAAAACTTGAGTCCCGAATCCTAGCAACGCTTCTACGGCCAATATGATTGCTACTAGTTTGCATGTAAGTTGTGCTAATGTGTATAACATAACAGCATCCTCATAGTCGTGGATTCGAAGATATAACCAAATGCCACAACAAATCACAGCCAAAAATGCTTTTCTAGCTGATTCAAACAGTTTAAATTGGGTGCAAAGTCCATTAAGAAAAAGGGACCCACTGGAATTCAGCACAAAGACACGGTGACTAAAAATGCATAGAATTCAGCCAAAGGTAATAAGTATAAGCCGTGCCATATTTTCCAATCATTCGAGTACTACTACAACAATGCATCCAAACTATCTTAAGGCAATACGCACAAGCAAGCATACCATATTTTTATAAAATTCTAGTACTTCTGCACGTATCGAATCCATGTCTCCTTTGATCATGTCAGGCTTATACCTATAATCCCCAAATATATCAAAATCTACGACAATTCATTCGATACAAATCAGCCTGAGAAAACACGAACCTGTTTCGCACAGAAGAAGCATCTTCGTCCGGAAAAAGACCAGGCAGCTCATCGTAAAGACGATTAGCACCACCATCAGCACATACACGAAGCTGAGCTGCATATACTTTGTTATCAACAATTTGAATTACGGAAATCTTAATGACAGTGCAAATTATCTTAATTAAGATAAAAATGCCAAACAAAAACCCTAAACAGATTAAGAGAGGGTTTAGGAAATTACCGTGCTTCCAGAGCAGTGGAGTGAAACGCGGGAGGTGTTGATTGAGCAATACAAGCGCGTATGTCGGACCGGCGCCGGAGGTTTGGTCGGCGGGGAGTTCCGGCAAGAGAAATGACGAAGAGTGTATCATTACATCCATTGTTGAACGTAAAGATGAGTTCGGCCTTGAAGCTATTATGTTCTGAGTTCAAAAAACAGAAGGGAAAATAATACTAGAATTTGGTTCTTTTCTCTCTTCGGAAGAAACTGTTTTTCTTATAAATATAAGAAATATTTTCTCCACAATTTTCCAAAATTTTCCCCCTTTCCTCCCCATTTTTATCAATTGTTAATTTTTATATTAAAAACTAAATAAATTAATTTAAATTGGGTAAATAAATTTGTATAAATTAAAATATGTTATAAATTTAAAATTTATTGACTTTGGTTGCCGATTACAAGTTTAGGACCAGTTTACTTATTCGATTGCATGTTTATATTAGTTCAGTTAGTTAATTGCGAGTTTAAACTAGTCCAGTTAGTCCGAGTAAAAGTTTTTTGAGTTCATTAATCCAATTACAAGTTATTCAGTGATATTTTAGCCTATTATTAAACTCAAGTTTTGTTGAAAAATCCAGTTTACATGAATATAAAAATGAATAAATAAAAAGTATTACTACTTGTAAACTAAAACCTGAACAAAAACACACAATCTCAAAAAATCATAGATGGCAATCCATCTTCTTGTGAGCACACAACCTCAAAAAATCATTGACGAAAATCTATCTTCTTTGGTACCAATAAATAATCGCTTTGGTGCCAACAAGTAACCGTTGGATTTGTGTAGATCACCACTTATTTTTTATTAAGAACTCATATTTATACACTTATTCTTTGTCTAATGTAAAAAAAATAAAACTGAAATTACGCGCGTGTGTGTTGGTATATGTGGATACATACATGCGTGCTATTGAATTTGTACTTGTTCATGATTTTTGTTCAATATATTTTAATATAATTTTAGCTTTTATATGTAAACATCATCATAAATCAATTATATTATATTTTTCAACTGGATAAAAATAATTTAGTGCTGGCATATATTTTTGTAGATGTGCAATATGATACATAATACGGATTTATAACGGTGTATGTGAAGCAACATGAGTAGAGGAGAAAATATAAAGAAAAATTATCATCGTTGACATAAGTGTATCCTGACTTGAGAAACGAAAAATATTAAAATTGTGTTCATATGTTGTGGTCGGCTATATTTTTAATATTGTAATATACATATATAATATATATTATAGTATAATAAGTTATTATAGTTATAATTTGTATACATATATAATACACATTATTGTAAAAATTAATGCAATTTTATTTTTCATCTCCACACTTTCCTCTCATATGATGATTTTTCGCCGAAGAAACTTCACAATAAAGATTTTATGCAGTTCATTATGATAACAATTAAAAGGATAATAATCATTTATTGTGGATGAGAAATAAGAGGAAGTAAAATCAAGAAAATCATACATACCAACAAAAACAATTTAATTAAATATTAAGAAATAAAACCCCAGAGCCCAAAATTCTACCTTTGTTGCCTTGGCGCTGGCAAAAACCTTATCATTTTCTCTCTCGCCAAACCCCCCAAACAATTCAATCCGCAAACCCTAATTTATACACACAAAATTTATCATTTTGCTTCATTATTGATCAATGGATTCAACTGAAGGTGCTGCAAATCAAATGGGTTCTTCTGATTCGAATCCAGGTTCTTTAAAGTCGTCATCTTTTTATTTAGATAAGAATGTTATTGATTCTGATGTTTTGAAAGTTGATGATAATGATGAAAATGATAGTCTTAGTACTATTAGTGATGGTGGGTTTGTGAGTGGTGAGGAGGATTTTGAGATAGAGAAGCCTGTTTTGGGTGATAAATTGGTTGAGATTAGGGAAATCAAGACTGTTGGTGGTGTTGATTCTGGTGACCCTTTTGTTGGTTCTCCTGATTTCGCAACCCCGATTGCGGGTGGGGAGGAAAAGAGTTATAAAGATGTGGTCTTGGAGGGTGGGGTGGGGAGGAGTTTCAAAGATGTGGTCTTGGAGGGTGATTTGAGTGACGTGGGGGGGAATGTTGAGGTTGGGGTATTGGAAGAGGGGTTGAAGGAAGATAAGGTGATTGAGGTTGCCGGGGCGGAGGAGATTAAGTTGGAGGGCGAGGAGGTGCTGTTGGATGAGAAAAAGATTGAGGGGTATAATGGTGGTGAGGAGGGTGTTAGTGAAGTGGTTGAGAAACATGTTGTTGAGAGCAGTGGGAGTGAGGAAGTTAGTGTTGGGGTTGTGGAACCGATGGAGGGTGTTGAGGTTACACGTGAAGGGGATGCTGTTGTGGAGACTATAAATGTTGATTTGTTGGAGCCTGGAGTGGCTGTTGTTGGGGAAATAGAAGGAAATGAGAGTGCTAATGGAAGTAGAAGTTTGAGTGATGAGTCTGATCAAGTAAGTCGGGGGATTGTCGAGGAGGGTTCAGTTCAAAATGTCGTTGTTCCTATGGATATTGAAAGTTTGAGCTTTAAAGATAATTCTGATAATGTGAGTTCTGGGACGGTTGAGGAGGCTTCAGTTCAAAATATTGTGGTTCCTACGGACACTGATAGTTTGAGCTTGAGCAATGAAACTGATGAGGCGAGAACTGGGACTGTTAACGAGAATTCTGTTCAACATGGCGTTGCACCAACAACTTCCGAGTTAGTTGAATTGGATGGTACAAAATTTACTCCTGAAGGAGACTCTGTTGTGGAAGATATACAAGTGAAGCTGGCTGTACCAGGAGTGGCAGTTGTCGGGGAAGAAGAAAATAAAGTTGATGTGGATGTGGGCTCTAATGATGAGCCTAAACAAGTATTCGGTGATAATGTCACTGCTGTTCAAAATGTGAATATTGAGCCACTTGGTATTGATAGTACTGAATTAACTCGTTCTGCAGATGCTAAAACTACACCTGAAGGGGACTTTCTAGTAGAAAATATACAGGTGGATGTGTCAAAACCTGGAGTGGCTGTTGTCGGTGAAGTGGAAGAAAATGGTCAAGCTGTTGGCTATGTTGGAGATATTAAAGAAAATGAAAACAAGCCAGTGACACAGGTTGAGGAAGATGCTAAATCCAAACTAGGAGTTGTTTCTGCACCTAGTTCAGTTGGTACTGGTGCTGAAGCCGTGGTTGGTACTATAGATTCCATAACTAGTATTCCAGCCAACTTGGAAGAACATAAACAAACTGAAGATACCAGTGTAAGTATTCAAGATGAGATAAAAGAAAATGGGGCCTCTGCAATTGATTCTGCGGAACTAAACCCACTTGAAATTACAGATGGACAGAACTTTAAAGAGAAAGAAGCAAGTGAGGATGATGTAGAAGGCTCAGGTTCTGACGGGGAGTCTGATGGAATGCTGTTTGGAAGTTCTGAAGCTGCAAAGCAATTTATTGAGGAGTTGGAACGTGAATCGGGAGGTTCCAACTCAGGTGCAGAAAGTTCTCATAATAATGCACATAGAGTAGATGGGCAAATCGCGACAGACTCTGAAGAAGAGGACAGTGATGAAGGAGAGGGTAAGGAGATGTTTGATTCAGCGGCATTAACAGCTCTTTTAAAAGCAGCAACAGGTGCGAGTTCAGATGGAAGCAATATAACTATGACGACCTCTCAAGATGGTTCTAGGCTTATTGAATTTGAGCGTCCTGCTGGTTTAGGATCCTCAATGCAGTCCTTGAGGCCTGCTCCACGAGCAAATCGGTCCAATTTTCTTACTCCATCAAATTTTTCTGGTAGTGAAGAACCTGAGAACAACTTGAGTGATGAGGAGAAGAGGAAGCTGGAGAAGTTGCAGTCTATCAGGGTAAAATTCTTGAGAATTATTCAGAGATTAGGGGTGTCTTCGGATGATTCTATTCCAGCCCAGGTTTTGTACAGGCTGGCGCTTATTGCAGGAAGGCAAACTGGTCAGCTTTTTGGATTTGACACTGCAAAGCAGACAGCTTTGCAGCTGGAGGAAGATGGGAAAGATGATTTAGATTTCTCCGTGAACATACTCGTTCTTGGGAAATCTGGAGTTGGAAAGAGTGCAACAGTTAATGCAATTTTCGGTGAAGAGAAAACTCGGATAGATGCATTTGAGCCAGCTACAACTGCCGTCAAAGAGATTGTAGGTGTGGTTGATGGGGTAAAGATTCGGGTCCTTGATACACCTGGCCTCAAGACTTCGGTAATGGAGCAGTCTTTCAATCGCAGCATCTTGTCTTCTGTCAAGAAATTAACAAAGAAGAACCCGGTTGATGTTGTTTTGTATGTAGATCGTCTGGATTCCCAAACTCGTGATCTCAATGATTTGCCACTATTGCGTACGATTACCAGTTCTCTTGGATCTGCTATATGGCGTAGTGTGATAGTAACTCTTACACATGCTGCTTCTGCACCTCCAGAAGGACCATCTGGTTCTCCTTTAAGTTATGATGCTTTTGTATCCCAACGATCTCGTGTCCTGCAGGTCTCTATTAGTCAATCTCTTGGTGATATACGCATGATAAGCTCAAGCTTGATGAATATGATGGTATCTCTGGTTGAAAATCATCCGTCATGCCGAAAGACTAGGGGAGGACAGAAGGTTCTTCCAAATGGCCATACATGGAGGCCGGAGTTGATGATGTTGTGCTACTCAATGAAAATATTATTAGAAGCAAATTCTCTGTCAAAGCCTCAAGAATTATTTGACCAGCGTAAGCTCTTTGGGTTCCGTACTCGCTCACCCCCTCTTCCATACATGTTGTCCTCTATGTTGCAGTCGCGTGCGCACCCAAAACTCTCCACTGAACAAGGTGGTGACAATGGTGATTCTGATATTGACTTGGCAGATTTGTCAGATTCAGACCAAGAGGATGAAGATGAATATGATCAGCTTCCACCCTTCAAGCCTCTTAAGAAATCTCAGCTTGCTAAGTTGAGCAAGGATCAAAGAAATGCCTACTTTGAGGAATATGATTACCGTGTGAAGCTTCTGCAGAAGAAGCAGTGGAAGGAGGAGTTGAAAAGAATGAAAGAGATGAAGAAAAAAGGAAAGGACTATGTGAATGATAGTGGTTACACTGATGAAGATCCTGATGCTGGTTCTGCAGCTCCAGTGTCTGTTCCATTACCGGACATGGCCCTGCCACCTTCTTTTGATAGTGATAATCCAGCACACAGGTATAGGTTTCTGGAACCTACTTCGCAATTTCTGGCAAGGCCGGTTCTGGACACTCATGGTTGGGATCATGACTGTGGATATGAAGGGGTCAATCTTGAACAGAGTCTAGCCATTCTCAGTCAATTCCCGGCTGTTATATCTGTTCAGCTTACCAAAGATAAAAAAGAGTTCAGCATCAATTTGGACTCTTCCATTGCTGCAAAACATGGGGAAAATGGATCAAGTATGGCAGGTTTTGACATTCAGAATATGGGTAAGCAACTTGCATATATCATCAGAGGTGAAACCAAGTTCAAGAATTTTAGGAAGAACAAAACAGCTGCTGGGGTATCAGTTACTTTCTTAGGGGAGAATGTTGTCAGCGGGCTTAAAGTTGAGGATCAGATTTCTTTTGGAAAGCAGTATTCTTTGGTTGCCAGTGCAGGTACAGTCCGTTCCCAGCAGGATGTAGCATATGGAGCTAATATCGAAATGCAACGCAGGGAACTTGATTATCCAATTGGACAGGTTCAGTCCTCATTAGGTTTGTCTTTAATAAAGTGGAGAGGGGACCTTGCACTGGGGTTCAACAGTCTAGCGATTTTTTCTACTGGACGCAATTCCAAGGTGACTGTCCGAGCTGGAATCAACAATAAGCTTAATGGCCAGATTTCTGTAAGGACAAGTAGCTCTGATCATCTCTCTCTTGCGCTTGCAAGTATCATTCCGGTGGCAATAACCATATACAAGAAACTTTATCCTGATGTTGGTGAGAAGTACTCATATTGATCTTGTTTTGTTCTGTTCAGCAATTCTTGGAGTTAGCACCGGAAAATAGAAGTTAGCATTTACTTGAGTATTGCGTATTTTTGTCCAAAATTTAGAGCTACTTCCTGTTTCAAGATTATGTTATTTTCTACCTTGTCAAGAATGAGATTACTCCAGGTGGGATATAATAATTTAGCTTTGCTCCAAACTTAGTAAAGGGAAATACTTCTTGTGTTCATTTAATCGGCTTATTCTACTTGTTTTAAAGGTATCGTCAACTGCTTAGGTTGTGTGAGCTTCAATGTTTATATACTAGAAGCAACGAAGAGTTCTTCTGAAAGTTGATTCAATTTAATCTTGAATGCTTAGCAGTAAGTTACCATCATGATTTCATTTTTAACTATTAATCTTTGACTGTTACTGGTTTACATGGTTGTATATTTCCATAGTTCTGTCTCACCTTCCCCTATATGTGGTATGTACTTCCCCCTTGCTCCGTCTCACTTTCCAGGTGATTGTATATCTGTGTTTAGATGTACGATTTTCTATATCTTCGCTGTTCGTCTGCTCTGTTTTGATCTCCTTCAATGTTAAAAGAGACGAAGAGCGTAGTTTGTTTATCGAGATCCATTTGCTTGAAGCTGGGCGGTGGAGGTTTTATGTGGACTCTAACATTTTACCTTGGTACTCGACTAGTTTCATTTAGGAATTTTACTTGTAAATTGCAAGACCCGGTCCCCAATCAGGTTCCCTGAGAGATAGTCGAGCTGCACTTCTCCATGTTAGCATATGTAGTTCTCTGAAATTTTTCCAGATTTGTACTCAGAAACAGTTCATTCGGCTTACTTTTGCTACAGTAGTATTGGAGATCATACTGTAATTTGGCTGAACTTTAGCTAGATGGTAGTGCAAGTCGGACCTAAATATTAAACTTGAACAAAACAGGATTTTTAGTCGAATACGATCTGACATTTAACCGTTTACTTGCCAGGATTAATTACCTACCTATTTACTTGCTAGGATTGATTACCTCCATAACGGGATATATTTTTTTTTTCGATACCTATATTTTACCCAACTTTTTGGAATTGATGGCAAGAGCATCTCCAAGGTAATCTCTATATTGGTTATCTAAAAAATAATAAAATAATAGTTACCTAAAATATAGGTGGTATTACTTATACTTGTTACCTAAAATTTAAAAATTAATATTTATTCAATATTTAAGGTAATATATGTGAGAAGAGATACAGTTGGAGTAAATATATTTTATATTATATAGGTAGTATTGATGATATGGTATTATAGGGGTTGGCTTTTTGCTCTCTCAAATTAGGGGATGAGTTTTCTCTCCCCTAAAATTTTTAGAGAACAAGGAGTTGCGTTGGGGGACTGATTTTTGATGCTAACCCCTAAATCTCGTCCACCTAGACCAAATATGAGTAAGGAGAGCGTGCATTGGGGTTGCTCTAAGTTTTGTAGGTAAGAAAACCAAAAATTTCGTATTCATAGCAGTAACAAAATCTTTAGTTTGGCTAGTAGCTCTAGACTCTAGTACTATTTAATAGTCAATAGTCCATTCTCTTGTGTAGCTTAAATTTTTTGTTAAGTTGGTTTTGAACGGAGACATTTAGCGAGTTATAAACATGAGAAAAATGGAAACAAACAATTCTCATCAGTCATTATTGCCACTTCCTCCTAAAAGGAGAGGGGTAAGATATATTACTTTCCAAAAAAAGAAAAACTCTTTTAATACGTTTTTTATTTCGCTATGTTTTCTCTTATTCTGTAGCACCTCTGTTTTTCTTTTATGTTGCTCAGTACCACCTTCTCTGTTTGAGTCGAGATCTAAGAGCACTTTTTCTTTTGTAACTTTCGTTGCAGGAGAACTCGGTACCATTAGAATGTAACGGAGAACAATGGAAAATCTCTGTTTTAAAAAAACAATGGAAAATCTCGACATACATAAATTAGTTACAGGACCAAATTTTACGAGGCCCGAGTATAATCGGTTTGTCTACTGGATTTACCATGATCCACGGGATGTTTGGATACGGGTGAAAATAATAATAAAGAATGAAATAGGGGTACGAGAATATGTATTTACATGGATTATGTAGGGAATGTGAAGCGGGATGAAGTTCCCGTTTCTTATAAAAAAAATTAATAATACAATAAACACAACACATAAATTTGAGGTTCTCATCCCCATTAATCGGATTCATTAACTATGATCCAAACTACCCGCATAAAGTACTTATCAATTAGCGAACTATTGGTTTTAAATTGCAAAAAAGCTTACTGAAATGTTAGAGAAGAACTTAGAGGGGCTTCAAATTTCTTCACCGAGATATGTTTTGCAGAACCTCAAAGCGAAATTACAGTGCAGAGGAAAGCTAAATATTTAAATACCTAGCTAGACATTAAGAACACATATTGCTATATTATAAACATCACAACCCAAACCTGATCCTCCATCTCCATGCCGATTCTCATTGAGTCTTCCCATCAGCAGCATATCCATTTCTCGCGGCATGCCCATTCTCAGTAGTCTTAAATATCTTCGCAATCTTCTCAACAGGAACCAATGGCACATAATATGACACCGTATAGCTTCTTGATCTGAAATAAACGACGGTTCGATTGTATCTCGTGGCACAATATGCTGCTGTTGGGACTAAAACGTGAGCTAGTTGAGGAAACAGAGGAAGCCTATTGAGAGAATTCCAAACCACCACAATGTACTTCTCAGCGAGCGGCTCGTACTTGCAGTAGTACTCATTTGCAACAGGCTGGTACTTAATGTACACTGTGTGAGCCCTTTTTTTAGCCGTCTCCACCACACCTACTTGCTTGATCTCTGAAACCAGTAATCGGACTTGGCTTGAAGTGTCTTTGATTAACGCTGGCATGTGGTGATCCACCTTAGTCATCAGCTGATCAACCTGTATATACTTATCTAAATTAGTCTGAAAAAAAAAAAGTCCAGTTGCTGGTACATGCGACAGTGCTGGTAAATAAACGTCCGCAAATTATATCATGACATAAGATATTTCTAAGTCGACTAGACCTCAATTTTGGGTTGCTTCAACTTATCTCTTAATAAATAAATCGAATACAAACTCATATTTTTTGTGTTGCTTCAGCTTATCTCCTAATAAATAAATCAAACTTGGACTCATATTTGGCTTTCAGTAATTAAATTTCAGCTCATTTTTTAATTGAATAAACTTTGCTCCTTACGCTTTAAGATTAGAAATTTTAATGAACCTGCTAGAAATCAATCGAGTTTTATATCTCTATTCTCCATACAGATATAAGTCTCCTTCAATCATTCAACTTAGCACATAATTAGTATATGAGGACAAAAAACAACTTCAGATCACACACGCTAACAAAATATAAGTATATAATTTTGACACGTTACAATTTATATATCCACATTTAGTATTAATAAAGCTTCTATCGAGCTCAGATTTAGTTCACCGCATTGACTCATTGTGCAGAGATTGTCATGATCAACTCGTTTATAAATAAATCAAACATGAGTCGAATTTTTATCGAACCGAGCTAAATAAGTAGTCGGTGCTGATCGTACCTTGCGATCAACGAACAAGAGGAGCTGGAAGGGAACATGATGAAACTTGTGGTAGACAGGTCCGATGACAGCCGTAACAGCGCCTTCGACAGTTAGAATACCGGACTTTAACGGACCGGAGTTGCTTTTAGCGTACTCGTAGAATGATGTCACTAACAGAATGACATAAATAGCTGCCTCTTGTACGAAACCTAGGTACTTTAGTTGCTTCTCATCCACTCTAACCTATAACAATGTAAGAAAACAAATGATGCATGGAGCAATAAAAACATGATTATATAATAAATTTGTGGTGCGGGTATTATTTACCGATTGTGTTTCCGCCATGAGGTGAATGAAGTATTGCAGGGGGGTTTGAGGTTTTTAGAGGAGGATTTGTGTAGAAATTTATGATGATGGTGGTGGTATGAGGTGAGTGAAAACAAACCTCCTTCTTATAAGTAGAGAAGGTGAAGAAACTAAACTCAGTCTACGATGTTAATCACAATGGCCCGTTTCACCTACTCTCTCGCACGTGTGGTTTAATTATATCTTCAAGGTTTTTTTGTTCTATAATTTATTTTTAAATTTTTTTATAAATATTTAAGTATTATATTTTTGTGCAGAATAATAACAATAATAAATAACTTATAAAAAATTATATGTATAAATGTTTTCTAATAATAAAAATTTAAATAAAAAAGAAATGATTAGAAGTGAGAAATAAATAAATTAATAAAGTGTTTGGAAGAGAAAGTGAAGCTCAGTTAGCATTATCAACTTTTTAATAATTCTTCTACTTATAATTTACACAAAAGAAAAGCAGAAGTCCAGGAGTGTTTCCGGAATGTTCCTTCGATTCTTTATATGATAACAAAAATAAACATATATATTTATGACTACAAAGAACACCAAAACATCCATTATATATTAAAACAATACTAATATTTATAACTACATGAGTAATGATAATATACAACTATTTAGTTATAACTATTCTTCTATTAAATAAAGTATTTTACATTTTAAATAATTTTATATTATTTTAATAAATTATTGTGGTTTTAATAAATATTTTGATGATATTATTGTTGATGGACAAATTTCAACTAATTATTATTTTATTTTGATTAGCTATCTTAATCAGGCGCCCTTAAAAATGGCATGGGGCAACTCACAGATGAGATATAATATGATATTGGACCGAATAAAAAAATTATGATAATGGAAGCAGGGAGAAGGAAAATAACAAATACAAAAAAAATTACAGGAATGAGATGGGGACTTGCCCATAAACAAGAAAAGCAAATACTCCCCCATCCTCTTTTACATGTCTATTAAATAATAAAAATTATATCATTAGAAAGTAAATTTAGCCTATTTTAATACATAATTTTCAGATCTTAAAAATAAGAAGTAGATAATTTATAATGTTCAGTCAAAGTTCGGTTGATTTCGCGAAAAACAAAATGGACATGTAAAAGGGTACGAAGGGAGTATATTACTAGTATTTCGACGGTGGAACTTCTATCACTGGTCGAATGTTGGCCAACTTTAAGCAGTCACCCAAATTCTATTAGACGTGCCTGCTTTTAGCTCCCAAGTGTGATCCAAATTGAATTATGTTATTGCTCTAGCAATAGGTTTCCATCCCAACTTTGAAGGATAATATTAAATTAACAATTTGTTTTAGTTCAATTTTTAACTTTTTCGTCAAAATATTTATTTTAGGTTGTAAATCAATTGAAATAGCCATTTCTTGTCTTATATTCTTTTTATTCAAGTACCTCTATGTAATACTCATTTATATATATGTGTGTTTTATATGGCTCGACATATACTTTTAGATTTTTATAAAATATAATTTTTATAATTTATGTTTAATAAAACTTGTATCTAAATAAGTATATAAATATCATATTTTTATTCGAATAAAATATTTAAAATAATTTTCAAAATTTTATCGTATAAATTTTTTAAAACACACCCCAAAACCTCATTATCAAATGTATTACTCCCTCCGTCCCACCCATTTCTTATCAAATGGGTTGGGCACGGAGGTTAAGAAATATGTATAAAGTAGTGGAAAAGAGGAAGAAAAGTGGGTAAAGTGGTGGGACTCATTGATTTTTAATGTATAAAAAGAAGATAGTGGAGTAAAAGTAGTGTGAAAAGGAAAGAAAAGTAAAGAAGTGGTGGGACCCATTGATTATTTTTGGTAAGTTTTGAAATGTAAAGAATTGGATGGGACATCCAAAAAAGAAAGTGTAAAGAAATGAGTGGGACGGAGGGAGTATATAAGTGACAAGCGCATCATATGATACTCCCTCTGTTCTTCTCATTTCTTTACGGTTATTATTTAGGGATGTCCCTCTCATTTCTTTACGTTACTATAAATAATAAGTTTTTCTCATCATTACATCCACTATCTTCCCCTATTATCTCATATTTAACAATAAAAACTACTATTACACACACTACTTTTCTCCACTATCTCAAATCTATTATTAAATATTGATAGGACCCACCACTTTACCCATTTTTCATCTAATTTTACTCATTTATGTAAACAATTGAGGCGGTCGGAGGGAGTAACTTGATAAGTAATTGTATCACTTTGTCTATGATTGATTGACTAATGCACATGTTCACTCGGCCTGTCTCTCTACCATTTGATGTATGAATATTAAACCATTATTTTTAACTTACAATTTTGTCTCTTGTTTTTCTCAATTAAAAAAGGTTGTTATATATCCACAAAGGATAATGTATTATAGACCTCGCAAGTCACAACTGATTATCAAATTTACTGCATAATATAATACAAAAGAAGAACATAAGAAGTGAAATTTACATAAAGTCTTGCTTTTGAAAATCTAGTTTTATAAACAATATCTTGCTTTGTTCAGTTTTTTTTCTCCGCAAAATAGCTTCGTTTAGTTTTGTTTGCAATCTAAACTCCAAATCAATTTTGTATTATGATTTTTTTACTCTGTAATTTATTGAGGGATAAAAATAATACTAAAATTATTGAAGTTTATGTGCAACTGTACCAACTCTTTCAAATATCTGCAAAAGAACATCAATAAACACTTTCCTAATCCTTTTATTTTTTTTTGAACTAATCTTTCTATTTATTGAACTGCTCAAATAGTTAGGCTTGATTTCACACTTGACAATAAACTGAGCTTGATTTAATTATCCACAACAACCAGGCATATCCTTTGTTGTGCTGGGACACCCGGTTCGATCTGACTCATCCCGAAATTTATCAGAACAGATACTAATACTAATTTTGTAAGGCTGAGCCCGCATTATCAAAAAAAATAAATTATCCACCACAACTAGGCAAAATTTGGGCTCAACTCAAGAGTCTCGCTTTCAAAAGCCCACTTCTATTGGGTCTTAAACAGTTCATTTTACAGAGCAAAAATTTACAAACTAAAAAGCAAAAAAAAGTTCAAAGCGGTGAGCAAGAATAAAAAACAGTAATGGAGGAATCACAGCAAGCAATTCTTAAGGACGTGTTTGGGGAATCATCAGATAGTGACTGTGAACCCCAAGAAACAATAAGCAACAACAAACAAGACCCTGAGTTGTTATTTGGAGAAATGCCAAAATGGGAAGCAATTAGCTCCATAAAGGGGCTGTGGTTGTGTAAAGACTTTCTTGATGATCATCAACAGGCTTTGCTTCTATCAAATATTGATAAAGGTTCAATTTTTAAACCCATTTTTGTTATATATGCTTTTGTGTGATCTGATGGGTGTGATTTTAGCTGAAAAGGTATATGTTTTTATGTTCTTGTTATTATTTTTTCATCCATTTGAACTGTACCTTGGTGCGTTGGGGAAGTTGGTAGATTGGGCTTTAGTTCACCTTGGTAAAGTTCATATCAATTTATTTTCGGGTTTTGTCTCAGTAATTGTATTGATAATTAGGCTTCTCAGGGCGGTTTCAGGGCGGGGATCGTGATTCCAGTACCCGTCCCATATAAATTTTGTTTGTCCCATCCCCGTCCCATTTTATTTTTGCTCCCTATTCCCACCTCGTTGGGATATTTTGCTTGGGCGCCCCGTCTTACCACCATCGAAAATCAGGTTTTGCTGGACATTGTCAACCCTACTTGTATTTTTGACAATCCATTTACCCCCAATAAGGTTTTTGTGCAAATGGCTAATTGAAGTCTCAGTTGTGAGATCTTCTTGATTGTTTATAGTCCTTGTATATCCAAGGAAGAATTGATAATCCTCTGTATGAACTTATTACGCTGAAAGACAATGTTAATATAGTAAAGTTCAGGTTGAAATATAGAGTACAAGTGTCTAAGCTGTATGCCTTATTTTGAACAAGTTTCGGTGCTAAAAATTTGTCCCAGTTTAGTTCTTGTACACATGTTGTGCAATTATGTTTTGTTTATATACTTTAAATGAGGTAAATAATTATCTTTCGAGGTTCTTACTTGTGTTAAACTTCTATTGTGGATGCAGAAGGGTGGTTTTGTGAAGCTTCTCACAATCAGGTTTGGTTAAATGACTTGTTCCTTCCAAGTAGCTAATATAAACTACCTACTGGTTGTCCGGTCATCATTTTTGGTTGAAATTTTTGTCATAACTCATAAGTATGATGTCGCAAATTTGAATGAAAAGTATCATGACACATTCATTTTATTATGAGTGGGATGCCATTAATATTCTGTGCACAGATTGAACAATGAAGTTCTCTTTTCTGTCTGAATTATCTACTTTCAGTCTGAATATCTACTAATCTGCATTAGGCTATAGGTGTTGGAAATACTGATTATTATAGCAACATAGAGGCAGTTATATATCATATTAAACAAGCCAAGGCCAAGCAAGTTGAAACAAAACGTGAAGGTAAAATACATGCATGTCAGTGACTGTAAGAACAGAGGAAGGAAAGAAGTTGTACCAGTAGGCATAGCTTGAGCCAATCAACATGTACAACAAGAAAACACAAGAACAGCTGAGTCGTCAGGCCTTATACGAAGACCTGACTGCTCTTGAAGAGATTATTGCCCCCACCTGCTGCACTGGGGATGCTTGCAACACCTCCCCCAGGATAAAACAGCTCAGAGCTTTGAATTACAGCACCTTCGAAGCTCAAACACGACTAGCTCCTCACTCGCCGGAAAACCAACTACTGACTGACTTGTGTTTGGGAGAGAGAGCAGAGAGGAAGAAGAGAAGAGAATGTAGGGTGTGGTGTGTGAAACTCAGCAGCTTAGTCCTCTATTTATACTAGAGGCTAAGTGTAACTGACCACCCCAAATTTAATATATGAATTTAAACTGCACATTTAAAATAAATCGTAACAGTTGATTTATTATAATGTATATTAAACCATCCGTTTTATATATATATACTTTAATTTCTGAATATATATCATCAGTTACAAGTCCAGGTTCATTGTATCTGACTTAGCCCAATTATGCAATCCGACCCAGTCCAATTGAGCCCAACAGACACAACCCAGCCCAACTGATAAATAAATTCTAATTAAAATATTATATTAAATCGATACGAAATAAAATTCCCCGCCCAGGTCGCCTCGCGTACGCGAGACGCCGAGACATTCGCCCAAATCGCCCTTCGACCCGACCCGACCCGAGCCGAGCCGAGGCGAGGCGTGGCGGGGCGGCGGCGGCGGCGCGCGCGTGGGCTCGTGAGAACACCACGCACCATAACACACCTTAGTAGTTGTGCACTACCCATGTGTGTTATACTATATAAAGCCAACACCCTCTTTATTTCTTTCAATGTGGGACAAACAACATTCTCAAAAACAAGCTCTTTCAAGCTACTAACTTCAACTTCATTTCTCTTATGGATTTCATTAAGAAAATTCTTAAACCCATACATGAAAGTTTAAGTTCCGATATCTAGAAACAACTTCCAATCATTAGATTATGGAATTAACAACAAGAACATAATAAAATTATGAGCTTAAAACTCGATTTTCTAACAATCCCCCACAAATCCATACAGAAATGCGTTTCAGGTTTCTCATCATGACTTGTTTTTCAGAGTCGGTACCCTTCCGGGTTTGAACCCTCCTAAGTTCTCTACTTCAATGGCTACCGGATTTAGATGGAATGTTTCACCTTGAATCTTAATCCGTTGGGTGTAACCACTTTCCATAGACAACGACAAATCAACGGCTATGGAGCCAATCTACGGCTTTGAGACATTAATGGTCATGTCTCGATCCTGTTCGTCGAATGCTTCAAGGAATAACCCTTTCCTCTAATTGCGACCACACAATTACATTCGCTTAGCTGGGCATCTCCAGAGATATACTGCTAATATCTCGTCTAACGACTTGATCCCATTCAGAGTTGTAACACTCTTACTATCTTAGCAGTCACAGTACCTTCTAGGTTTACAGGGGATAGACTCAGATACATAAGTATCATCATTGTAGCAAATGTACTACCAATTCACCCTTACAGCTTGTTATTACCACATTGAATACACTTCGAGGGATCTCCTCTCATGTGTATTGGGTTCCCACTGTTGATGAATTATGATGGGTTGACAGTCCCATCCCCAACCTTGACTTAAGGACTACTGCAGGTTCCAGTCCTTTAGTCAAAGGATCAGCTATATTATTCTGAGTTCCTATGAACTCTATAGCTATAATCCTGTCAGACACTAACCCCCTTATAGACTTAAGTCTAACTTGGATGTGTCTCTTTGTTTTAGCATTATGCTTTTTACTGCTAATCTTGTCAATAGTTGTTCGACTATCACAATGAATAGCAATCGCAGGAAGCGGTCTGCTTACTACAGGTAACGTGGACATAAGCCCATGTAGCCATTCAGCCTCCGTCCCAGTGGCATCAAGTGCACACAGCTCAGCCTCAAATGTCGACCGAGTCACAATAGTCTGTCTAGTCGACTTCCAGGATACTGCTCCACCCGCAAGGGTAAACACATATCCAGTCACTCCATTGGAACCAGACTTCTTAGCTATCCAACTTGCATCACTGTACCCTTCAAGTACACCAGGAAACCTCCTGTAGTGTAAACTAAGGTACATTGTGCCTTTCAGATATCTAAGTACTCTATCAAGAGCATCCCAATGAGTTCTGTTTGGACAGCTTGTATATCTAGCCAACTTAGACACAGAATATGAGATATCTGGTCTAGTACAGTTAGCAAGATACTGCAAGCTTCCAATAATCTGAGAATATCTTAACTGAGACACAGGAACTCCAGAAGTATTCTTGACAAGGGCAACTTTAGGATCATAGGGTGTACTAGCGATTCTACACTGTGAATAACCATATTTCTCAAGTATAGATTTCTCTATATAATGAGATTGAGTTAAGGTTATTCCTTCAGTTGACTGAATCAGTTTGATTCCAAGAATCACACTAGCCTCCCCCATATCCTTCATTTCAAAGTGCCTTTTTAAGAATGCTTTTGTCTCGTTAATAATCTCAATATTGGTTCCAAACAATAAGATGTCATCCACGTATAGGCATAAGATGACATACTCACTGCCTTTAACTTTGATGTAGACACACTTATCGCTTTCATTAACTTTAAAACTGAATGGCAATACAGTATCATCAAACTTTTTATGCCAATCCCTAGGAGCTTGTTTCAAGCCATAGATGGACTTAATTAACTTACATACTTTCCTTTCATTTCCAGATGCAACAAATCCCTCAGGCTGATCCATATAAATCTCCTCTTCAAGATCACCATGAAGAAAAGCCGTCTTTACATCCATCTGATGGATGATAAGACCATGGACCGAAGCCAATGCTATAAGCATACGGATTGTTACCATCCTAGCAACCGGAGAGTATGTGTCAAAGTAATCAATTCCTTCCTTTTGCTTAAACCCTTTTGCCACCAGTCTAGCTTTGTACTTATCTATTGAGCCGTCAGGGTTTAACTTCCTCTTGAAGACCCACTTGCACCCAATAGTAGAGCACCCAGGAGGGAGATCAACCAACTCCCATGTTCCATTAGAAACAATAGAGTCAATTTCACTCTTTACAGCGCCCTTCCAATGCCTAGACCCCGAAGAGTCCATAGCCTGTCGGAAAGTTAAAGGTTCGTCCTCGACATTGTAAGTGATAAAATCACTTCCAAAATCCTTAACTACCTTTGCACGCTTACTTCTCCTTGGTTCCTCTACTTCATTAGGAGTAGAACTACTACCAGGTTCCGCCCCCACATTTGTCATCTTTTCCACATGATCGGGAATAGAACTTGATGTGTGAGTGGGATCCTTATCATAGGTCTCTTGAGGTATACCAGTCTTCATAGGGTAGACATCCTCAAAGAATGTAGCATCACGAAATTCAACTATCGTGTTAGCCACTATACCATCTATGTCAGATTTTATTACTAAAAATCTCATAGCTGTAGTGGTCTCAGGATAGCCCAGAAAGATACAATCAACAGTCTTTGGACCTAGTTTCTTTCTCTTGTGTTCAGGGACAAGTACCTTAGCAAGGCACCCCCACACACGAAGATACTTAAGACTAGTCATCCTGCCTTTCCATAACTCTAAAGGTGTCTTATCCATGTGTTTCAGAGGAACTCTATTCAAAATATGGCAAGCCGTATTTAGAGCCTCTCCCCACATGTATTTAGGCAACCCAGAGTTAATTAGCATACTATTAATCATATCTTTAAATGTTCTGTTCTTTCGCTCAGCGACCCCATTAGACTCAGGTGTGTATGGTGGAGTAACTTCATGAACTATACCATTGTTTTCACAAAATTCATTAAAGGAGTTACTTGTATACTCACCACCTCTGTCAGATCTCAAACGTTTAAGTACCTTACTAGTTTGTTTTTCAACTTCAGTTTTATATATAATGAATTTACTAAGTGCTTCATCCTTATGTTTAAGTAAATAAACATAACAATATCTACTACTATCATCAATAAAGGTAATGAAGTATCTAAACTGGTCTTTAGTCAACACACCACCAAATTCACAAATATCAGTGTGTACTAAATCTAACAAGTCTGAATCCCTAACAATGTTATGAAAAGGTTTCCTTATTTGTTTAGCTGACACACATACTTGACATTTAGAATTCTTTTCTATGGTATGTTTTGGAATCAACTCTAAGTTCATCATATTCTTAAGAGCACCAAAGTTTAAGTGACCTAGTCTAGCATGCCATAAACTTGAGGATTCAACACAATTCACAGAAGGAAGAATAACATTATTTAATGTACCCAAAACGGGTTCAGCATTAATTACAAATAAACCATTTGACAAGTAACCCTTGCCAAAAAATGTACCAGTGTGAATAAGAACTACTTTATTACATTTGAAGGAAATTTCAAAGCCATTGGAAACTAAACAGCTTCCACTTATTATATTTCTACGCATGTCGGGAACATAATGCACTCTAGTTAGGGATAGAATACGTCCAGAAGGGAACTTCAGGTCTACGTTTCCTATTCCATGTACTTGAGCAGCACTAGCATTCCCCATCGTCACTGTCAAGCTATGACTCTGTTGATAAGATACAAATAGACTAATATCAGCACAAATATGCACATTAGTTCCAGTATCTATCAACCATTCATTTGACAGATAGGTAGAAAATAATACAGGGTTGTAGGAAACATACCGGTCTGCGTTGGTTTCAGAAGCCGTGGCCTCACCAACAACCATGTTCACTACGGGCCCACTTGTAGTTGCAAGCACAGCATTCGCTTGTGCTACCACCTCAGCCTTCTTCGCCTTCTTTGTAGGGCAGTCCTTACTCCAGTGCCCAACCTGCCCACAAGACCAACACGGTTTGTTTGCCTTGGGTTTCTTGGCCTTGTCCTTGTCACTCTTAGGTTTATTAGTGCTAACTTTCTTAGCCACACCCTTCCTTTTCTGTCCTACAGTGGCTACATTTACCTTCGAGCTCCCGGCTTCAGTTGGCATCACATGTCCTTGTTTGGACTTGTGTTGTTCTTGAACCGAGATGTCCAGCATAAGGTTGGTCCAGGTGATCTCTCCTTTCTGTCTTTTCAGGGAGAGAGAGAACTCCTCCCAAGACTTCGGAAGCTTTTCAATCACACTCATAACCTTGAACTTTTCAGGGAGGTCCATTCCGGACTCCTTCAAAGCATGCACTATCATCTCGAATTCATGCACTTGCTCAGTCATGGACTTGTTGTCCACCAGCTTGAATTCAAGGAACTTAGCCACAGAATACTTCTCAAGACCCTGAGAGTCAGTATTATGTGTCTGGTCCAGCTTCTCCCATAAGAGTTTTGCAGAGTAGGCATCAGAAGAATACACATCAAACAATGTGTTAGTGAGAGCAGCCAGAATGGCCGCCCTGGCCACACCATCCTTCTCAGCCCACTTCGCAAAACCCTTAACAGTTTCAGCCTTCTCTTGATCCACCACTGGTTTCTCATACTCCACAACAGGCCAGAGACCCTTTACAGTCAACCACAACTTCATTCTTTTCTGCCAGCGAGAAAAGCCTACACCACCATTGAACTTCTCTGGCAAGCCAGTTAATTCAACGGCTTGTGGAAAACTGTAAGTGGTCCAATCAATGGCCACAGCAGATGCACCAGAACTACTACCAGCACCAACAACGGGAACCTCAGTTTCGCTCGACATTATGCTAAATATTATATAACAAATAATCTCTTCAAGAATGTTGGAAATACTGATTATTATAGCAACATAGAGGCAGTTATATATCATATTAAACAAGCCAAGGCCAAGCAAGTTGAAACAAAACGTGAAGGTAAAATACATGCATGTCAGTGACTGTAAGAACAGAGGAAGGAAAGAAGTTGTACCAGTAGGCATAGCTTGAGCCAATCAACATGTACAACAAGAAAACACAAGAACAGCTGAGTCGTCAGGCCTTATACGAAGACCTGACTGCTCTTGAAGAGATTATTGCCCCCACCTGCTGCACTGGGGATGCTTGCAACACCTCCTCCAGGATAAAACAGCTCAGAGCTTTGAATTACAGCACCTTCGAAGCTCAAACACGACTAGCTCCTCACTCGCCGGAAAACCAACTACTGACTGACTTGTGTTTGGGAGAGAGAGCAGAGAGGAAGAAGAGAAGAGAATGTAGGGTGTGGTGTGTGAAACTCAGCAGCTTAGTCCTCTATTTATACTAGAGGCTAAGTGTAACTGACCACCCCAAATTTAATATATGAATTTAAACTGCACATTTAAAATAAATCGTAACAGCTGATTTATTATAATGTAACTGATATATATTAATCCACACATTAAACCATCCGTTTTATATATATATACTTTAATTTCTGAATATATATCATCAGTTACAAGTCCAGGTTCATTGTATCTGACTTAGCCCAATTATGCAATCCGACCCAGTCCAATTGAGCCCAACAGACACAACCCAGCCCAACTGATAAATAAATTCTAATTAAAATATTATATTAAATCGATACGAAATAAAATTCCCCGCCCAGGTCGCCTCGCGTACGCGAGACGCCGAGACATTCGCCCAAATCGCCCTTCGACCCGTGACGAGGCGTGGCGGGGCGGCGGCGGCGGCGCGCGCGTGGGCTCGTGAGAACACCACGCACCATAACACACCTTAGTAGTTGTGCACTACCCATGTGTGTTATACTATATAAAGCCAACACCCCCTTTATTTCTTTCAATGTGGGACAAACAACATTCTCAAAAACAAGCTCTTTCAAGCTACTAACTTCAACTTCATTTCTCTTATGGATTTCATTAAGAAAATTCTTAAACCCATACATGAAAGTTTAAGTTCCGATATCTAGAAACAACTTCCAATCATTAGATTATGGAATTAACAACAAGAACATAATAAAATTATGAGCTTAAAACTCCATTTTCTAACAATAGGTTAGTCTCTACTTTCCAAGAGTGTAAATGTCATCAGTGTTGTCTTTGGATATAGGAGTAATTCGCTCTGGTGTTAACCCAATGCAGGACAAATGAAAAGCAACTGTATTCCATGAATTTATGTTACTTGTAATAGCTTATGTAGTGTTTGTTTGCTGCAGGCTATGAGGTTCGGAGATCTCCCAGCATGGGCAACTGATATTTCTACATCTGTTAAAGAAGCTATTCAGTTCACTGATTATGTTTCTGATCCTATGACAGGTGCAAACTGTCATGGGGACTTGGAAACATGTCTTTGCCCTCCAAATTTATTATGCAGGGAACCTTTCTTCGACCAACTTATCGTAAACAGATATCAACCAGGTGAGGTGAGATGTAATACAGTTTTTGAGGTCATCCTATAACTTAATATTGCTGTAGTTTTGAAGTTCTCTTTGTATTAAGTGAATAATTAGACTTAAATAGTCAAATGCAACATTATGTGCCAATGTTGGTGTTTTAATGCTGATAAAAAATGGGGGGTTGCGAGAACAGACTCATTGTCGCATTGGGGGATCAACATGGTTATAGGCTTTTAACACGATGCCCTACATGGAGATATGAATATATCATGAACCCTATATCCTCTGCAATTATTTTTATAACTTTATGTTCTGTTATGTTGTTACAATATTCAGTTCTCTGTAACCATAAGAACAATTTGATAAGAACTTTTTTGCCTATAACGAAATAGGATCAACTAGCCACACCCAAGCGTTTTGCACACTCATATTAAATGCCAGGTTTCCATGTATTTCCCACCTTAGACAGTTGCATGTAAATGCTGATAGCCTGGTTCCCAACTTGTGGTGCAGGGAATCTGTGCGCATGTTGATCTTATGCGCTTTGAAGACGGGATTGCTATAGTATCCCTCGAGTCCTCGTGTGTCATGCATTTCACCCGAGTTGAAAGTGAAGCAACAAACAATTTGCAGAATCTGCATAAGGTGCCTGTGTATTTGACCCCCGGATCACTGGTCCTAATGTGGGGAGAAGCACGCTACCTTTGGAAGCATGAGATCAATAGAAACCCCGGGATTCAGACATGGGAAGGGAAGAACATCGAGCAAAAGAGGAGAACTTCCATCACTCTAAGAAAGCTCTGCAACAATGACTAGCTCGGCGCCCTGTCATCAATATATGCAACTAGTACTCTCCCAGCAGGTCTAGTCTTTTGTCATCTTGAAGCTTTTCTCAGCTATCCTGTTAGACAATTTAAGCTGCTTTCAGAAATTCTGCCTGAGAATCTGAATTGCTTTCGGAAATTATTCTCAATTGCTTTCGGAAATTTTAATGTGGCGGTGATGAGCAACCCTTTGCTGACTGAGATGTTATAAGAACATACTGATGCTTAAGCAAAATGCAGTTCTTCAATTGTACATGTTTGATCATAATATATCTACTGCAATTGCATTTCCTTTGCTTTCATTACTGTATGATTTTCTAGTTCTGATAGGGGCGGATAGCACCAATCTAAATTTTAGAAATTATAGTAGTGCCCCACAAAAGTTTTTCGGGATTTTTTTTTGATGCCTAAGAAATAATCCTAGATACATCCCTGGTTCTGATAAGTGCTGAAATATAACTGATCTTCCCGTGTACATATTATAGTGTTTATTGTTCAAGTTTAAAACATCATCTCCGAAATAATAATTGCAAGAATGCATGTTAATATCTTGTATGCTCATTATCCACTACTGGTTTATATTACTAAAGCTCAGTCTGCAAAAAATTCTAAATAAAACCCAGGCAAATTATGGTAGTCGTAACGCGGTACTAAAGAACACGGAAAAATACTAAAGAACTCATATTCATAAGCTATGATGTTGATAATAAGAGATGGATAAAAACTGGAATGTTTAGAGGTACACAAGTTTAAGATTTACAGCCGTAAGATATCCAACCCAAGCCAGGCAAGGTTTGACAAGCGCCCCAGCTATAGGATTCACATTCTTGAACACCCGAAAACACTGAAAAACCGACACTAACAACGCCAAACACACCGCCAGCCCGACTCGACTCGCTCCCATCCAGAACATAACCGGATCCCACGCCAAGCTGAGACCAAGTTGAGCCAAGTACATAGCAGCAGCTCGAGGTTTGGTATGGAAGCCGCCTTCAGCCCAGACGAGCCATGCAGAGAGGCCCATGAGAAGGGAGAAGACCACGCACATGGAGTGGAGGAGCCACAGGGGAGGGAACCAGGAGGGCTTGGAGACGTTGCGGAAGGTCTGGCCCACGCTGCCGGGGCGACCGAACATGTAGATGTTGGCGAGAGTCATGGAGAGAGGGAGGGCTAGGGCTAGGGCGAGGGAGCGGAGGCCTCGTTTGGCCATGGCTTTTTTCTTTTGGCTTGGGGCATTAGAAGTGGTGGTGGTGGATTGGTCTTGGGGGGTTTGTGTTGTGGTTCTGTGTTTGAGTTCTTGGGATGAATCCATTGTGCATGAAAGGGGTGTGTGTGTTTTGAGTGTGTGAAGATGGGAGAGGTTTGAGAGAGAGAGAGTGGAGATAAGTATGGGGGAGAGAGGGGGAGAGTGATACGTGGGCTAAGGAGGTGGTGAGGAGTGGCTTGTGAGATTACACGTGGTGGAGTTGGAGAGCCAGCAGTGTGATTGTGGGATGAGATTCAGTCAAAGATAAAACATATGACATCTCGACACCTTGCCTCAGTTTGCATGTCTTGGCACATAATTGTCTTGGCTCAGTTTCGGGGCATGTTTATCTAAAGAGAATAATAAATTTGCAGTACTAAAATAGTTTCGGTCTAAGTATAATATTGAGATTAAAAATTTCAATTGGAAAAAATTCATATAAATTAAAAGGTGTAGGGTATCTCGAGTTTAAAAATAAGATTCAGATTAAAAAATTCAAATTGAACAAAATTCATATAAATTAAAAGGATAGGATATCTTGCGGATCAGATAATATTAATATCTTTCTGTCAAAACATAATTTTTAAAAATATTGGACCTAACAATAGTTGAGACGTAACTGAATTGAAAATAATTATTGAAGCTGAAACCAATTATATATCTTTTGGATTTATCAAATAAAGTTTTAAAAATATTGGATCCAATTTCGATTGAGATGAGATTAATGGATTGATCGAAAAGACACTTTTTTTTTTTTTTGAAATAATCGAAAAGACACGTTAAAATAGACATAATTAAGAATTGGTTAAAAATTATATTTCATAAAACTAAAATTTTAAAATATTAATCAATATATATTATCCTAAATTCTATATATTGTATTGTTATTAAATATGTCAGTTATGCTATTTTGAAATTAAATTATCTATCAATATCAATTTCTTTCCGGAATAATCCTGTTCCCTCTTTCTTGAACTTAAATAACAAAGTCCAACAAAAGAAAGGCAAAATAAAAAAAAGAAAAGAAAAAAAGAGAAGAACAAACACCCGGGTTCGGGTCGGATCTAGCCATCCATCCAAGAAGCAAGACCAATATCTAAAGGATAAGAAAAGAAGCCAACAGTACGTTATCATCTTCGTTGTTCTCCAGCTTCACTCTCAGAGTCTTGCAAGATTGAATGGCTCAAGCCATGGCTACACCACTTACATCTTCACTATCACTCATCTCCAATACTTCACTCTTCAAAAGCAGCAAACCCACTTCTCTGTCTTACCCAATTTCAACCCAACCCAAGGTAATCTCTTTGCTCAAACTCTTTTCAAGATTTCATTTTTTTGTGTTTCTTTTCATGGGTTTCTCTGTAAATTTGTTAAAATTTTGTTCTTGACCATTTTCAAGAGTTCCCAGTTTATGTGTGTATTCATTTTGAAATGGTAAATTATTTGTAGTTGTGCTACATTGTTGTTTTGACCATTTTCAAGAATTCCCAAGAATCAATATTCGAGATTCTCTTTTTATAATTTCGATGTTGTTTTTATCTATATTACATTGGTGTTTAAATCATGTTGAAGAATTTCCAAGATTACATTTGTTTTTAATTTGTTGGGGATCATGGTTGTCACGTCGAGTCGAGTCGATAGAGGTCCAGCTTATCGACTAGTCGCTGACTATGACTAGTCCACTAGTCGATAAGCTAATTAATAATTAATTAAATAATATATATTAATATATACATTATATATGTGTTTTCCTATAACTAGTCATATGTATATCAATCTCAAAATAAATATGTTAGTTACAAACACATCTTTTTCCCCGTTCATGTATACACATTAAGTCATTAACACACTACACACATTAACTGTACCAATATTTTATACTACATGTATATTCAGTTTAATCAACTTATGCATACATAAACACACACACACAAAGATCTATAAACTTAGATTAACATTTTGATTATTGCTGATTTTGAGCAGTTTCATAGAATTTATTTTTTTTTCATTTTAATTTTTGATTGAATTTTACACTTGTCGACCGACTAGTCGACCAAGTCGACCGACTAGTCGATAAGTCGATCAATTAGTCGACCAAGTTGACCGACTAGTCAACAATTCGCAAGTCGACCTCTCCAGTCGATTTTATAAACCCGACTAGTCGACTAGTCGCGACTAGTCGAGCGCCGTGACAACAATGCTGGGGATGTTTTGTAATTGTATTAATTTGTTGTTTTTACTGATGCAGATTGGTGGGTTGAGCATTAGATGTGCTCGTGTTGGAGGAGTTGAGATTCCGAATGCTAAGAGGGTTCAATATTCTTTGCAGTATATTCATGGAATTGGGCGCACTAGGGCTTTGCAGATTCTTAATGACTTGAAAATGGAGAATAAGATCACTAAGGACTTGTCTGAAGAAGAGCTCATTACTCTCCGTGATGAAGTTTCCAAGTACATGATTGAAGGAGACCTTGTAATTTCTCCCTCTCTCTTGTACATTATATTAAATTGTGTACATGTGCCTGTTTTTGTTTCTTGATCAGAATTAGGCATGTTAACAGAATCAGCCGATCTTACCTTGCTTTCACATAAACTGAAACTGAACGTAGACTGTATTAACATTTCTTCCTCATAAACTTCATTGCATTATTGAATCATCAATGCCATAATAGAGTGGACTGTTTTGTGGTATACACAGATAATATGTGTCAATCTAATATAAATGAAGGATACTCCATTTATCTGAATCACCGTGTTTATTTGAGTGATCAGCAAATTTGGTCATCTGATAATATGAAAGTAAAGCTCTTATTTCTGTTGAATTTTAAGTCTTGATTGAGCTGCTAGAGAGCTTAAATAGAGATGCACAAATTTTTGTTCTATGAGTCTGATTTATAAACCATTGTCTGATTCTGGTCATTTTTCCTTTCCTCACACTTTGCTTTTTTGGAGGTTACCAGTCACCTTGTGGTATTGAGGTTACATCCTGCGCGAAAAAATAGTTTACCAGACTTGTGCGAATAGCAAACAATGCCGTGCAATTGTAGTTTCCTAGTCTATGTTCATCATATTCAACTGCTAATTGTTAGTTGAATTCTTTAAGAAAGCATTAGTGTCATTTATTCCACAAAACTCTAAATTGTTCATATACTTGGTATCTGCATTTTTGATTGATATCTTTTTGATATATTTTTTTCTGTGTTTGTAGAGGAGATTCAATGCACTAAATATTAGGAGGTTGAAGGAGATTCAATGCTACCGAGGTATACGACATATTCAGGGATTGCCTTGCAGGGGGCAACGGACAAAGAACAACTGCCGGACATTGAAAGGAAAGAAGATTGCAATTGCTGGGAAGAAAAAGGTGTCTAAATAGAGTGATTCATTTTTCTTGTAATGAACTGAAGTTGCAAGTTGTACTAAATTCTTTATAACGTGCAATATTCGGAAACTGAAGTGTATTAAATCAACAATATTTGAAGCTGTAGTGTGCATTGCCGTATTTACCTTTGGTTCCCTGTTATATAACTGAACGATAAATATGTTAGCACAATGACAATTCATATGCGACCTTGGCAGTCCTTGATGCTTTTGGTGGTTCATTGTAGATTGACAGTAATGTAAGACTGTAACTATCATCCCCTTTGCAGAGAGAATGAAGCACCCACTTATTCAGAGCTACGAGGGATTTTAAGTAGATAGCACTTGTTTTTCTTTGTGGAGCATAAAACAACTTACTGATGTATAAAACTTTAGGCAAGTCCTTTGTCTTGTTGAGGAATAAAGATGGTCATAGCGTCTGAATCTGAACACAATATGCAGTATACATGGAACGGACCAATTTGAATCGGTGAAGGATTAAAACAAAACATTTTATGAAAATATTGGCAAAAATATATTATATAATCAAATACAATCCTTTTTACAATTTTTAATGGAAAATAGTTATAATTATTTTTGATTGCAACTTAAAATTGCATTTTAGTTAATCAATTCAACTTGTTAGAACAATTTCAACTGCTAAATTTCAAATGACATTTGTGATTAATTTCAGTTTCAAATATTGTTGTCAAAATACCAATATATTCGAGATTTTTAAAAATAATAATTAAAAACACAAATATAACTTGCTCTAGCTCCCATTTAAATAATTATAGACGAGGAAAATATACTTGCCAGAATATGATTAGAGCGGTTGCGGGTTCCTACGTTAAAAAAAAATCATAAATTTTCTTTTCAAAAGAAACTTCAATTCTGCTTCATAATTTAATATGATTTTATATGTAAACCAAAATCATACTGTATTTGAAAAAAAATCAGAAATCAGATATTGATCTACCAATTTTAGAATTCATCATTTTTCTGATAAATCAGAAATTTTTAATTAAATTAAATTATAATTGATAAAATATTTTTTAAAAATTAATAAACCATTTTTCGAGATTTTTTTGAACACATATTAAAACAGGGGGTGAACAATGGTAATAAACGCATTCGCACAATAATCTACTCACCAGAGTCCAGAGTCCAGAGTCCAAAACCCTCACACTCACACTCCTGTCTGATAAAACCCCATATATGATATAGCCTGTGCTCTTTTCACTTCTTAAACCCCATAATTCAATCCAGAAATACATATATTCTCAACTTTTGAGCACAAGGGTCGTTCTTGAATCAATGGACTCAGAGGAAGCTGTATCAAAAGCATCTCTTTCTTGTGGGAAATCGCCAGGTTCTTTGTCTTTGGATACTAATTTAGTTAAAGATTCCAGCTTTTTGAATGTTTATGCTAGTAGTGATAGTACTAGCAATAGTTCTGGTTTTGTTAGTTTAAGTAGTGATGATAATGGTGTTATGAGCAGTGAGGAGGGTTTTGAAACTGCTTCTGAGAAGACAGTTCTTGAGTACCAGGGCAGTGGAGGGACTGACATTAGTACTGGTGGTGGTGGTGATTCTTGTGAAAATTTTGTTGGGTTTACGCGGTTTTCGATGTCGAGCGAGGATGTTGTTGGGGAGTTTGGTGATGATTGTGTTGGGAAAAATGATGAAGTTGGAGTCTTGGAAGGTGGTGAGGTTGAAGGGAAATTAGGTGGTAGTTGTGAGGCCTTTTCTGGGGAGGAATTTAGTGGAAGTTTTGCTGGGTTTTCAGAGTTTTCGAAGTCAATTAGGGATGTAGTAGGGGAGGTTACTAATGATGTTAAAAATCCAAATGGAGTTGGAGTCTGGGAGGGTGGTGAGGTTGAAGAGAAGTTAGTAGATAGTTGTGAGGATTTTTCTGGTGAGGATGTAGTAGGGGAGGTTAGTGATGATGGTTGTGTCGGAAATATTCAGGATGATGAAAAAGAGGGGGTGACACAGGCCGAGGGTGGAGGAACCGGAGCAGAGGCTATGTTGGAGGATAATGTTCACGGGGAAGTTGTTTTGACCTGCAATGCGATAAGTGATAATGCAATTGGATCTCTCGCTTTGGTTGATCAGATGGAAATTGTAGCAAATAGTCCAGTCAAGGTGGAAGAATACAAAGAAACTGGTGATGCCTATATACAGCCTCAAGAAACTTATGATGTCAATTTAAGTGTTCAAAATGAAACTATTGAAAATAAGATTTCAGGAAAATTATTTTCCGATAATTCTTCTGAACTAAATCTTGCTGAAAGGAAAACAATTAAAGGGGAAGATGGAATGAAAGTCGTCATAAATGGAGTAAATAATATGAAAGGTTTAGGTTCAGAATGGGTGACAGATGGTATGATCATGGGAAGTTCTATAGCTGCAAAGCGAGTTCGTAATGAGCTGAATCCAGAATTAAGTGGATATTCACAACCAGATGCAAAGAGTTCTAATTTTATACAGGAATTTAATGGTCATAATGTGATGGAGTCAGATGGAGTTGACAATGATGAAGAAGAAGAAGAGGAGGAGGAAGAGGGTAAATTATTGTTTGATTCATCAGTTTTAACAGATTTATTGAAAGCAACATTAAATGTTGGGTCAGGAGGCAATTTGCCAGTTACTTTGCAAGATTTGTCTAGGCTTATCTCATTCGAGCGGCCTGCTTGTTTGGGATCCTCGGTGCAGTCTTTTCAGCCTGCTGCCAGGCCTAATGGCTCCAATTTTTTCAGGCCTTCAGGTTTTGCTAACATTGAAGAATCTGTAAACACCTTGAGTGAGGAGGAAAAAAGGAAGTTGGAGAAGTTACAATCAATCAGGGTGAAATTCTTAAGAATTGTTAAGAGATTAGGCCTATCTGGAGATGATCCCCTAGTAACCCAGGTTTTGTACCATCTGCGACGTATTGCGGGAAGGCAACGTGGTCCACTTTTTGGCCTTGATGCTGCAAAGCGAACAGCTCTTCAGCTTGAAGAAGATGGGAAAGAGGACACTGACTTTTCCTTGAATATCCTCATACTTGGGAAATCAGGAGTTGGTAAGAGTGCAACTATAAATTCAATATTCGGGGAAGAGAAAGTACGAATTGATGCATTTCAGCCTGCCACATCTACCGTGAAAGAAATTACAGGTGTGGTGGATGGAGTTACAATCCGGGTCTTTGACACACCAGGACTCAAGTCTTCGGCAATGGAACAATATTTCAACCGTGGTGTCTTGTCTTCTGTAAAAAAGTTCACTAAGAAAATACCCCTTGATGTCGTCTTGTATGTGGATCGCCTGGATGCCCGAACCCAAGATCTTGATGACTTACCTTTACTGCAGTCAATTAACATATCTCTTGGATCTTCTTTGCTGCAAAATGCCATAGTAACTCTTACTCATGCAGCTTCTGCGCCTCCAGAAGGACCTTCCGGTTCTCCTATAAGTTATGATGCATTTGTTACTCAATGTTCCCGTGTTTTAAAGAGTTCTATCGAAAAAGCTGTCGGTCATCGAAACATGAATGGTGTTTGTCTTGTTGAGAACCACCTAGCGTGTCGAACAAATAAAGGACAAAAGGTGCTTCCCAATGGTCAAATCTGGAAGCAACAGTTAATGATAATGTGCCACTCTATTAAAATTTTGAATGAAGCAAACTCTATCTCAGAGCCTCAAGAATCATTCAGCCACCATAGGAACTTTGGGTATTTTAGCAGCGTCAGCCGCTCACTTCCGTCCCTGATGTCTTTGACTCTAGAGTCCCAAGTGCACCAAAAGCTACTGTCATATGAACAGGGTTGTTATAATTGTGAAGCTGATATTGACTTGGAAGATTTATCTGATTCTGACAAAGATGAAGATGAATATGATCAACTTCCCCCATTTAAGCCTCTTAAAAAATCTCGACTTTCAAAGTTGAGCAAGGAGCAGAGAAAAGCGTACTTTGAGGAGTACGATTACCGTGTGAAGGTTTATCAGAAGAAGCAATGGAAAGAGGAGTTAAAAAGTATGAAAGCGCTGAAGATAAAAGGCGAGGGTTCTACAAGTGATGATAATTACACTGATGAAGATCCAGCTGATGAGGGATCTTTCCCATCACCCTCCCAGTTTCTAGCACATCCCATTCTAGATCCTAGTGGCTGGGATCATGACTGTGGTCAAGTTGGGGTTCAGCTTTTAAAAAGAATAGCCACTTCCAGTAGATTTCCTGCTGAAATTGATGTTCAGCTCTCTAAAGATAAGAACAAGTTCACCATTCACTTGGTATCCTCCATTGCAACAAAGCATGGGGAGAAAGGATCAAGTATGGCTCGCTTTGACCTTCAAAATTTAGGCAACCAGCTTGCTTACATCATCAGAGGTGAAACCAAGCTCAAAATTTTCAAGAGAAACAAGACCGCAGCTGGCATAACTATCACACGCATAAATGATAATGTTATCACTGGTTTGAAGCTTGAAGATCAGATGACTATTGGAAGGCAGTACTCTGTAGCTGCTAGTGCAGGCATGGTCCGATCTCAACAGGATGTAGCATATGGAGCCAATATTGATATCCAGCGTAGGGAACATGATTATCCGATAGGACGGATTCAATCGTTACTTGGTCTTTCAATGATGTGGTTGGGAGGGGAATTTGCCTTAGGGTTGAATAGTTTTGCGCAGTTTTCAATTGGACGGAATTCCAAGGTGGATGTTAGAGCCAATATAAACAGCAATCTCACAGGCCAGATAGCTGTACGGACAAGCAGCTCCGAATCTCCCTTCATGCTTGCTACTATAATATATGGTGCAATATCAATATGCAAGCAACTCTTTTCTGGTGAAAGCCAGAAGTTCTTGCCATATTAGATGAATTTTTACATTTAACTATTTAAGTTTCGCAATACTGGTTCATTTCCTAGAACACTGTTTAAAAGATATTAGCAATTTATCCAAGTACTATATATTTCTGGGGTCCATGAAATTGCTTCATTTATTATTAACATCACGATATTTTTCTTCACTTCTTACGCCCATTGTGTTGTTTTTAGTTTATTTAGAATGAGATATAATTCATCACAATATCTGATTGGCAAGTTCTCTGTCACCAGAATGATAACGTGTACTCCGTTATGTTTTGCAACTCAGTCAGAAGCAAGAGACTGAAAAACATGCACTGAACCATCTGGTGTTCCATCTCACTTGCCATTCTAATTTGTGTCACACTGCTCTTAGACTTGGGGTGATGTGTATGCTGCACAGTGAATTTTTTTTTTTTTGGCTCAATCAAGCTCTAAATTTTGATTAGTTGTGTTGCGTATGCTTTATTTTGTCATTTCTGTGCAATAGATTTGGATCTCCAATGTTCATAGTCTGATACAGTACTAGTCTATGTTTGTTGCAATTTACCAATTCAAACTCCACAATACACTGTTTATGATATTCTCATTTGCTATATGGTCCCAACATAATGTAGATAGTGTTTTTTTATAAAGTAATTTTTTTGATTCGTCGGACCGACATTATTATTTAAAGAGGTTTAAATGTATATACATTTGAACATAAAACCTTCATGTTTTCAGAACTGCAAGACTGGAAATTTATCTGGCCAAGATTATATGTTTATCTGTATTGATGTCAATGCATCTGAACAGAACCATCCAAACAAGTTCTTTCAGCGTCGTAATAGTCATTTTAAATATATTTTTTTGATCACTTTTGTTAAATTTGATAATTTTCTTTTGTTATTAGCGTATCTTAATTTTGTTTCCTAGATTAAAAGTTTCACTTATTATATGTTTCCCAAATTCATGATTTTTTTTTTGTTTTATTATATGCAATTATGACACAAAAATTGGGAATCAAAACTAATCGGTTTAATAATTGGATAAAATAATGTATACCAACCACATAATATTTTCATATAATTTAGAGAGATTCAATATTTGAACTCAATAATTAATATCTATATTTTAAATTCTTTTATGTGAAATTGAATATATATATATATATTATAATATATATTAAATTTAGAAAATATTAATTATAAATATACAAATCGGCGAAAATAACAAGTATAAAAAAAAAAATAAGTGAATAAAGATGGATTTGATAACGGTTGAATAGAGTCGTCGCAAGACTCAACGCAGCGTTTTGATATATTAAAAGAAGCTCCGATCCAAGAAGAAAGCCATGGCTAATCAATCCATGGGCAAGCGTAAAACCCCACTTTTCAAAAACCCAAAAATACCCTTCTCCCTCTTTTTAATTCTTGCTGATGCACTTCTTGTTGCACTCATAATCACCTATGTTCCATGTAAGCTCCACCCTTTACTCCTCTTATACTTATTTATAAAAGTTTGTATGTATATGTGTGATTTGTGTAATGGGTTTGTTTGATTTGTGTGTTTTTTCAGATACAAAGATTGATTGGGATGCTTATATGTCACAGGTGCGATCAATTTAAGTTAAAATTGTAGGATAAAAATGGGATTTTTATGATGATTTAAGTAGATTAAAGTTGGGATTGTAATGATGATTTTGGTAGATTAAAGTTGGGATTTTTTGATGGATTTTGGTAGGAGTGAAGTTGGGATTTTTATGGTGTTGAGAATTTGTAAAATGTGAACAGGTTAGTGGGTTTCTTGGAGGTGAAAGAGATTACAGTAAATTGGAAGGAGACACTGGCCCACTTGTTTATCCTGCTGGTTTTCTTTATGTTTATTCTGCTATTCAGTTTCTTACTGGTGCTCAAGTTTATCCTGCTCAGGTAGTGCTCGGCTTTTTGTTGTTTCCGGTTTATGTACATTTTTACGGAATTTGTAGTTGGATGCTGTATTGAGTGAATGGGGTTAATAAGGGCCATACATATATGCTACATTCGTTTTTGTGTCATGTATCAATTGCCAGATATTTAGGTGTCTACAAATTGCATTTTAAGCAGTGTGACTTTCTTAGAAGCAACTGTAGTTGATGTGTTCGTATACTGTATTCATGTAAGCTTCAGATGACATGTTATACTATCCTCAGAGGACTGCATAATCTTTTTTGAAGTAACTCCATACCTTGACAGTTAGCATTTAGAATATTAGACATCATTATAAACTTATATATCCGAATGGTTTGAAGTATTGATTTCATGTTGGGACATGAATGATTGGGTTGAGCTCTAGGCGTCACACAGGGATAAAGAAATGCCCAAACCACTAGAAATATTTTGCTATCAGTGTGATCCTTTTCAGCTTTGTGCAGACAAGTTATGGTGGCACATTAAAGTTAACTGACTAGTTCCTTAATTACAGTAAATTTTGTTTTTTGGTCATATAAATATATGATATTCCGCTTTGCTTTCCCCGTGCGTTTGTTATATAAAAGTCTTATACTCATTCTCTTGTGATGATCGCTGTGGCAGGTTCTGTTTGGCTTTCTTTACATTGCAAATCTAGGAATCATCTTACTAGTTTATCTGAAGACTGAGGCGGTAATGAAGTTCCTCTTTTTTTGCTTATCACGGCTTATCTTTCTTTTCTTTTTGCTTGACGTTATTGGGCCAACACACACACACACACACACACACATAAATGTGTGTGTGTGTGTGTATATATTAATTTTAATATATGTGATCATTCTTATAAACTTCTTTTATTGATCATCAGTACACCTCTGAATTTACATGTTCTCGTGTATCAGGTGAACATAATGATATTAAGATCTCCTGATAGCTAGAAGTGTTTGGTGATGCTTATAGAAATCAATGATGATGGATTTGGCATGTCTAGCAAATTATAATATAGATGTCTAGCAAATTATTAAGTTCATGCTGAGAATATATAATTACGCCTAATTAGGTAAATTACAGTAACCGCTGTCATTTTTAAATATCCTACAGCATAAGCATTCTCCTTTTTCTGTTTGATGCATCTTTCTATAGTGATTGGATTTCCAATTACAATATCATATATTAGTATGTGATTAAAAAGTCATGTTTTACCTTTTGTGTCTGACTCTAGTGAACTAGATGAAAGTTTGTTTATAAAGGAAGAGTGCACTGTAGATGAATGTGCAGTCTGCTTTTACTCTATGATTCGGCAAACACAGTTATTGCTGCAATATGAATTTACAGACAACCTGGATGAGGAACTGCCTTCTTAGTTCATCAATTTTTTTTTTATCTTTGTTATCCACACATTTACAAAATGTTAAAACCTGGTTTTGATTCTTTTGAACACTCTTTTCGTCACATACCAGTTAGAAATATATTATTATAATAAAATTCTAAAAATATATCCACATTGAGATACACAAAATAGTCCAAAGTAATTTTACTAAGGTGGATGCATATTGTTATTGATTATACAGGCAGTGCTGACTCTGACAGGTTGAGTTTGCTAAAGTTGTATTCCCTCTGTCCCAGTTGATTGTTTGCATTTGGGACAGAGGGCTTAACATGCACTTTAAGGCTCTTATAAAGTATTGTTATATAAATTATTCTAATTTTTCTTTTATTCTGAATAACAATTTAATGTTTAAATTTTTATTCAGAAAAAGAAACTATTAACAATAAGTTATGAAACTATATTTTATATACACCTTAAATTGCGTTCTAAGCATTGAAAAAAATTGTAAAGAAATGAATGAGACGGAAGGAGAGATAAACTGTCAGGCCCCTTGTTGGGTGGTTCTGTTTGGCACATTATATGAGTTCAATGTTCCACTGAATATTAGGGTCATGAATCTACCACTACTTACTGAACTGTGCTAAATAACAATACATGTAAGAGACTAGTACAAGAATAAAACTTACCTTACAAATATTTCTGCATAGATTAAACCTTTGTGTCTTTGTGACTCTCCGCCACCATCTCATGGGCAGCGGTGCCTCCTTGTATATATCCGGTCATCTCTCACACAATTGTTAATTGCTCTACAGGTTCCATGGTGGGCACTATCTTTGCTTTGTTTATCTAAAAGGGTGCATTCTATCTTCGTACTTCGTTTGTTCAATGACTGCATTGCCATGATTTTGTTCAATGCGTCATTGCTTTCATTACTTTATCAAAAGTGGCATCTGGGCTTGATTATTTTCAGGTGCTTTAATTTTCATTTCAGACTTATTTTTTGATGAGATATACCCTAAAATTAGAAATAATACATCGCATCTGATTTTATCATTTATATTAGTACAGCGGAGCTGTTTCAGTGAAGATGAATGTTCTTCTTTATGCTCCACCTTTACTTCTACTCATGTTTAAGGTAAAAAGTTAAAAAAAAAAATCCACTATTTTCTAGTAAGGCTTCTTTCATAATTGCAAAATTGATCTTTCTATCCGAAACAATTGTGAATTCAGGCTATGAATATATATGGGGTGATATCTGCTTTAGCTGGTGCAGCAATTGTGCAGGTGCTCATAATCCATACTTCTGTTTCCTTCTTTGTTACTTGGTGATACTTTAAATTATTTAAGATAAATTGTTATGAATATATAAGCAGTGCTTGTCTACTTGATGCGAAAAAGTGGTGTAAATTATTAACTTGACCTTCAGATCTGATCTTTTGAATCATATTTCCCTTGAATGATGTTTAACATGGGATTCATTGATTTAAAAATTTAGGTGAGTGCAAGTACAACAGATATGCAATGAAGGAGATATTGACTGGTCGTAATTCTCATCTGTTTCCACCACCTTCCGGTGAATGTTTCTGCAGATACTTTTAGGGCTTCCTTTTATTGTATCAAATCCGATTTCATATTTTTCGAGAGCCTTCAATCTTGGGCGTGTCTTCATCCACTTTTGGTACTCTCATAAACCAGCTAATATTGCATTTTACATAAGTGATCATTAAAGCTTTAGGATTTCTGGTTTCTAGGACTTCCTGCTGGTTCAAAAAAACTTCAGCTTTATATTTCTCTTCCAGTTCTTAATGCATCTACCCATGCTTAACTTTCTTTAAATTATTCATTCAGTATGAGACAGAAATTTTGAACCATGTTTATCATATCAGGTCTGTGAACTTCAAATTTGTACCGGAACATATTTTTGTATCGAAGATCTTTGCTTTGTTCTTGCTAGTTGCCCATCTTAGTCTGCTTGCAGTGTTTGCGAATTATAAGTGGTCCAAGTAAGTACTGTATCTTCTGATTTCATTAGATTTTAACTGAGAATTAAAAGTCGAACATATGGATACGTGTGAATTTCAATAGGAGTTGACTGTGTCAATGGGGAATTGGCGGTCTATGTTTGGCTATGGCCAAAGAGACTGTTGCCCTACTATCTGTTCTTAAGATTTACTGAAACTTTGAGCTAAATATTAATTTGTGATGTAGGTATGAAGGAGGCATACTTTCTTTCATACATAGTCGGATGGTTCAAATGAAGCTAAACTCTGCTGTTTCTAGTTCCTTCCCTCCAAAAAAAGTAAATGAGGAGAGCTTAGCCTTTAAGGTTCTTCGCAACGAACGTAACTAATTCACACTCTTTCCACGCTATTTTTATGCTCTCACTGATTCTTATATTTTTTTTGATTGGTGGCTCATTATGGTTTTCCCTTCAGATATCGTAACTACCATGTTTGTCGGTAATTTCATCGGTATTTTGTGCGCTCGATCTCTGCATTATCAGTTTTACTCTTGGTAAGTTTTTCCAGGATCATTCTTTTTCTACTGCAGAATATATTGCTCGGATATATTTTAAAAGTCAGGTAGCCTGTGAACTGTGAAGTGCTTGGTGCTGGGGGGACTCCTAAATACATATTTTAATGTCATATGTGCATTAACTTGTACTAAGTATATTGAACAGAAGTTGTTTTTTGCACTAGTGTTTGATTGTCGTATTCTTAGAACTGGTATATGCACGTCCATACATATTCAGATTCTCTAGTTAGCTTGTAGTGAAGTGAAATTCTTTGCTGAATTGTGTACACATGTTACTGACAATGTGCGGCTGGGTGCCTTGTAGTTCAACAATATACACTCATGATTTGTTACCAAATCTGGTCTTGTAGCTTTAGTTACAAAATTTTAAAGTTAAGAACTCAAAATTTTTTGGATTGTCACTCTTACCAACTGGGTAATAATGAACTGGTTCAAGTATGTAGTCCTGGGATAGTTTCCGGATATTGTGGAATCCTGCTGTGAATGAACTTCAAGTATGCTATATATGATCGATATGTTGTGCAAAATGTTACTCGCCAATAGTCAGAATTTGAGGGTCTAAACCATAACGTGATAGCATGTACATATGAAATTGATCTTATATTTTATTCTGCTTGTAGTTGATGATAGTCTTTTTTTTCTTCTACACATTTTAATACTTTCCGTCAAGTGCCATTAATATTATCGCCTACTTCCTTTGGCAGGTATTTTTATACCATACCATATCTATTGTGGAAAACTTCTTTCCCGACATTTCTACGGTTGGTTACCTTGCGCTAGTTCTACATGTCCATAATTTTTATGCCTCGATAACTGGTCATCTCTACATCGTTTATGTGTACTGCTTACAACAACTTGTTCGTTCTTTGTGCAGCATAATCTTGTTTGTGGGGGTGGAATTTTGCTGGAATGTCTATCCCTCAAATACTTTCTCATCTTTCCTGCTTCTTTGTATCCACTTACTAATATTGTGGGGTCTGTGGCGCGCTCCACCAGAATATCCCTACGCAGATGATAAATCATCACCGGTAGAAAAGCGGAAATAAAATGCCTATGTTTTATCATTATGAAGAGTAGTTACCGGCTAATGCATAACCATGACCATTTAAGTTTTCCCGACCCTAAACTGTTGTAGATGACTAAATCTAATTGTATACCACAATGTTGCGACACAATTCTGAGTTTTCTCTTTTAATGCTTGTACTTTATTAGTGAGGAAGCTGGTGAATTCAGAAGCATACTATGTTTATTGAATCGTGTATATTATATCTTCGTATTATTTGCATTTTAGGATGGTGTCAACAAATTTGATAGCAGAAATTTTCTGAAATAATATTATTTGTTTGTTCTCAACATCAAAACTAAAGGAACTGTACTGATTGTTTAAAAATGGCTAAAACTTGAAATCTGATGGCGCCACCTAACCTCTTACGACAGATATAAAGTGACCCGAATCACCCGATTGACTCGAAATTAGAATTTTATTTCTTAAAACTTCTAACTTCTAGTTTTGTTAGTTTTGTTGTGATTTTAGCTTAACCCGAAATCGAACAGATTGCTAGCGCGAACATCCTTTATCCAAAAGGTGTTGCCCGGAATTGTCACCTTCTATATCATGTCGCTCATTAAATTCTACTAAAAAGAATTGTGTTACTAGAAAGTAGACCCATAAAATATAAATATCAAGTCAAATACGCAAAATCTGATTTTAGTTTCACGCAAATTTTATATTATGATTTTGGTATTAATGTTTCAAAATTCTATATATTATAGTTAAATTTCAAAAAATATATAATAAATTAAACAATTTCACAAAATCTATAATTTTATGAAGTTTAAAGAACATTCGCCGGTATTTGAATATCATCAAATTTTAATAAATTTAATAATCCTAGTCGAATACTATTAATTTTTAAATATAATTTATAATTCTAATTAAATATCACTCAATTATTTAATATTATTTAAAATTCTAATTAAATGTCTCAAAATTTTAATATATTTTTTTAATTTGAGTTAAATACTCGAGAATTTGAATTGTTTTTTTTTAAAATCCAATTGAACGCTCGTTACACAGGGAAGCTGTGAATTCGAAATTCAAAAAAGGCAGAGGGCAAAATGGTCAAACAAGCAAAACACGAAAAAGCAACTGAACGAGATTTATAAAATGCAGACAGCTCGCTCGTTCCATTCCCATTCGATTTCACAGTGAAAAAACACACACATACATACAAAGATCTAATCCAAGCGCTCAATCGATTCAAAATGGTACGCCACCATCCTCCCTTGTATACATCTAAATAATTTCAATTATAATCAATGATTGTTTTTCTAGGGTTACATTTAATTTTTGTATATGTTTTTCTGATTCGAAATCTCGATTAGTAAGCTTTGTGTTGTGTTCTTATGTGTGTATATGTGAAGCCTGAATTGAATTCGTGGATAATTGAGTTATTTGCGGGGGAATATTGTTTTTATTTACTGGAGCTTATTGGGTTTTCGTGTTCGAGTGGCCGTGATTATAATTTAAATGTTTCGTTGTGTATTCCAGTATTTTGGTTTCGAATATTAAGACCATTATATGGAGTGAATAGTTGGAGGATAAGTGTTTTTTTGGTTATGGAGAGAGCGGAGGGAGAGAGGGAGAGGAATAAGTGTTTTTTTTGTTATTGAGAGACATCCGGCGGGGGAGGGATAAGTGTTTGTTGGTTATCGAGAGAGAGAGAATGGAAGGGAGGGGGAGGGATAAGTGTTTGATGGTTATGGAGAGAGAGAGAGAGAGAGAGAGGGTGGATGGAGAGAGGGAGAGGGATAAGTGTTTTATGGTTATGGAGAGAGAGAGAAAGAGGGGTGGAGAGGGTGGATGGAGAGAGGGAGAGGGATAAGTGTTTGTTGGTTATGGAGAGAGAGAATTGGGGGGGGGGGGGGGTAGAGAGGGAGGGGGATAAGTGTTTTATGGTTCTGGAGAGAGAGAGGGGGAGGGGGGGAGAGGGTGGATGGAGAGGGAGGGAGGGGGATAAGTTTTTTGGTTAGGGAGGGAGGATTAAAACTTAAAATGATGTGAATGTCGGTTTGTGATGTAAATTTGAAATAGTTATATGTATATGTTATTTTAGCCTTGAAGTGCAATTTCTATATTCTTTAAAACTATATGTTTTGTGTAACTGCGGAAGGAACAAATTAGCTGAATCAAGATTATGATTTATATGTTTATTGTTTATGATAAATTACTAAATTTTCCCTTGTCACGTTCTGTGATGTTTATATGTTGTTAGTCGGAATCTTGACTTTGACCATTTATCTGCTGACAGGACGGACAAGATACAGAAGATATGAAGCAAAGCAGTGCTGATATGACTGTTTTTGTGAGTTCGTCGACCTGTGTCTGATTTTAAATCCAAAGAAGTTTGAATATATGTGATATCTTTATTAATTGTGTCATAATTATATTTACATGTTGTGCATTATCGTTGTGTTCTTAAGTTGTAATTAAGTCTGTTAGAATGAATGCAATTTAAATTCACGTCAGATGGAGAGCAGCTACAACCTGCTGTTTAATAACTTTTATACTATAGATGAATATTATTGCACGGAATAAGATGTGAGAAAGTGTTTTTGCGGGTATAAGGAAGTCCGCTTTATTAGATTAATGAGAGTGTGAACTTTGTCTCTGTGAGATTTATTTGAACTTTTTTTTTGTTTCCAGGTACAAAATCTTCTTCAACAAATGGTGAGTTCAATTGCAGTCTCTTTCTTCCGTAACTTTGGTTTGCAAATTTAGTGTTTTCTGGTGGTACAATTATTACCAAGTAACATACTGTTTTGCAGCAAGCCAGGTTTCAGACGATGTCAGAGTCTATTGTTACAAAAAATATCCTTTTCAATTACTTCGAAACATGTTAGTTGCACAAAAGTAGGTTCTCTTTACTTGCTTAGAAGCAAAACAATTACTCTGTGCAATTTACTATCAATTCCAGCTGGATTGTTCTAAACCGTATTAAAATGTCAGTTATGCTATCTATTGTTTCCCTGGTTCATACTCTGTGCTCTTAAGGATGTACTGTATTTTGTAAGCTTTAAATAGTTGGTGGCTAATTGAGATAAAAATATCAGTGTTTCCTTAACTGTAATGTACTTGATGAAATGGGAGGCCGGATAAACGAACTGGAGCAAAGCATTAGTGAACTGAAAACAGAAATGGGAGCCGAGGGATCTCCATCTCCACTGCCACCGCCAAAGACAGAAGATGTAAAGCCGGAGGAAGGCTCTGCTTAGACTTTACTTAAGGTGAATGTCATTCAGCTATTGAGACAAGTTTTAATATGTGCAAGGCGTTGTCATTGTCCTTTTTCGTGCTAGATATTGTTGCAAGTTAACTAATGCTACTTCTCAGATGTTATGTTGCGAAGATTCTCTATATATTACGTATATTTGTTTAGGATATCGTCATCACCCCTGTATGATTTATTATTGGGGCTACTATTAAAGTTCGAGTTTTCTCATGCACACCTCAAGTTTCTCACTCTATCAAGTATTCAAGTTCATACTTAGCCTTTTAATATTGTCTCCTTTACATATTTTCTTCTCTGGGCTTGATCTTTAATGGCCTGTATTTTACAAATTTATATGTGTTCAGTTTGCTAGAGAACATGGTTAGACGAGTTGGACACTCCTCTCCCTGGATTTGGGTGACCTTGCTAGGAAAGAGTTTATTTGTCTTTATTGTGCAAGGATTAGTCTCAACTCTCAACCATGTGTGCAAGGACCCTATACGAATTTACACTAAATAGGATCGCCCTCCCAATATAATATATTCGTCTAAGAAGTTTTAATCTTGTTCACTATGACAACAATTGCCAGTCGCTAATATAGAGGATGTAGTTGTGTATGCCGTTCAGTTACCATTGGTGGAGGGCTGCTACTATTTGAAGTGGCTGTGCCTTCACTGCCTTTAGAATCCTATTTGTGTTATTGCTTGCCCATTTCTAATTCTAAGTGGCAACTTTTTCTTCTGTAATGTGCAAATTATTCCGAAATCCTTTTTTGGTAGAAGTTAGAACTACTATCCTTAACTCGAGGTCCGAAGTGGTTTACATTATACTCAGGACATAATTTCCTAGTCCTTTCAGGTCCAACAAATTCTTCTACCATAAGGTGTCCATAAAAATTCATTCCTCGCAAGGGTCATCTGAGTATATTGTATTGCTCCGCTTCATCTCTAAATCGAATGTTTTTTCCTTTTTCCGAAAGTCCGTTTTAATGATGCAATACTGTCACAAACCTAGTTGAGTAAACATCTTTTCTAACCAAAAAGTAAATACAATTGGTCACAGATGGTTTCTCTGATGCTGAATACTTGCGCAAAAAGCTCAATTGAGCTAACCCAATTTCTGAACTTCTCATGAATATCTGATGTTTAAATATATAAGAGCAAGGCTTGGGACCCGAAAAGGTTGCCAAATGCCGAGTGTTGTGATTTAATTTGTGCTATTCATGTGCACTCGGGGACCTTTTTATTTTTAAGAAATACATCTAATCAGTTTTTGCCACCTAACCATTCGAGAACAAATTTGGAATCGTTTCGGTTCCTAGAAATTCTGTAACAAGGACATACCTTTATATAATTATAACTGAAAAATAAACGAGAACTGTCTGCTGGTCTAGTACATAAACAAAGAAGATGCATGTCTGCAATTATTCTGGAAGCAATTTCATAACTACATGTAGAAGATCAACTCCTGCAGCGAGTAATGGCGGTGCAGCCACGGGTATAAGGGTTAGCTTCAGCACCTTGTTGACAGTTATAATACGAAGCACCCTTATGAGAGCAAGGAGCCGTGTTCTTCTTCAGTGCGTCATAGCCTATGTACCCTTTAGTAGTTGCTAGTATGCGCCTGTTGCTCTCTGAATCCATGCTAAAGTCTTCGCCCATCATGCACTCCCCTACGGACCCTATGCAGGCTGGTCTCATGGGCGTCCAGACGTCGCCACCACCAGCTACCGTGCCCGAGGACGAGACAATGATTGCTGTGAGGACTAGAGTGGAGAAGATGGTGAAACGGAAGACAGGAGAAGGCGCCATTGTTTTGGTTTACCAAGTTGTTTGCTTCTTCTTTTAGTTGTAGGCTTCTCTTGTAGTTAGAAACTCTTGGTTTTATGGTAATGTCTCTGTTTAAGAAGAAATGAGCAAATGAGGGCCAGCTGCAGGCCAGTTCAAATAGTATTTGATTTGTAGTTTATAGTTAATTACAAGTTGATGCTTTTGGGCATGTGGAGTAGTAGATTTTCTGTTATTATCATCGATAGGAGCACGGGTTTTACATAAGATACCCACTTTGATTTCCCAAAAACTTAATTTTGTGTCCACTTCCTATTTAAATTTCAAAAGTTATGCTAGACTATTATCTAATAAATATACACAATCGCAATTATTTTTAGGAGAAATGTTAAGTATCCGAAATTTTGTTTTAATTTTTCCCCTCAAATAATGTGACAAATAATTGACTTATTTTGATTGGATGATTTATGTGCATACGTATTATTAACGTGAATGAAATCAAAAAAATTTGAAAATAATTTTTGAGCTTACTAGTACTCCCTCCATCTCATATTAACTCATTTTAAAAAGACCGTTAAAGTGAGACAAAGTAGTTCACATGATTTAGTATCTATTTCAATAAATTTTTAGGATCATTAAGAATAATAATTTAAAAAAATAAAAGAATATTTTGTTGGCATTTCGTTGGGAAATTGCAACTCAAAATATTTCGTTGGGAAACTCTGTTGGGAATTTCCAGTTTTCTTGTAGTGAGTTATAAGGATTACTTTGATGAGATTAGATTTTGGATTTATAAGATATTTTGCTCAATAAAACTGATTATATTAATTGACTGCATTTAGAAAACAATATCTTATTATTATTTCAAGTTTTTATAAATATAATATATTATTTTAATATATGATAATCGATAAGGTGATATTTGCTATGATTTGTGGACAAATATAACTATTGATAAAGGTTTGACTAAAATTATAAACAAAAAAAAGTGTATGGTTGAAGTCAGAGATTTGACGAGATCTTTTTATTTTTGATAAAACAACTCCCTCTTAACTAAGAATTTTATTGGAATTGCTCTAATCGAGAACATTATAAATAAAACAATTGTACTTCCAAAAATAAATTAAATGAGAATTCTAAAAATAAATCAAATGAGACTTGATATAAAACTCATTTATTCAACTCAAATATAACAAACTATCCATATATTTTATATCCTCATATTTTATCATCATATACGCATGTATTCGTTTATTTCTGTATTCACTACCTCCATTTCCATTTTCGATCACCGAATTAATCAAAACTGCCATAGCAAGCCCACCAGAACTTAATTTCAGTTTGAAAATAAGGTAAAAAAAATATGGAGTTGAGATTGAGATCCTCCAACTCGACTGAATCAAAATGTAGGCAAGTTCAGTTATCCAAATAATTATAATTGTAATCGTAATTGCATTTGGATACTTGACTATGTTTAAGAAGTTGTCCAAATTTATACCAACAAGTAGGTAGTCATTCAACATCTCTTCGTAATTAACTAATTCTATTAATCGACAAGAAGTGATTTATATAATGCCTGATGATTAGGTCGCATGCTTACAAATGAGGTTTCTTTATTACATATATTTGCATTTTCTTATTCTGTTAGTCAATAATATGTGAATTATTTGCTACGAACAAACACTCTCGTAGTTACTATTATTGTACATAGTCCTTGTGCCATTTTTGCTTGAGAACAATTTTGTAAAGATTCTCAATTTATTTAAAAATTCTCAATTAATTTTAGAAAAAATATTATATAAATTTATCAATTACATTTTAATTTAACTGAAAAACCTTGATTTTTCAAAAAATCCCCTATAAATCTCTAATAAAATTTTGAATCGGTATATCAACCAATTAATTCGTATTTGCGAGAGAATATAATAGTATCTCTGTTATTTTCTATTTGGTCTGATTCAAGTAAGAAAAATTATAGGATAGCGTAATTATCCACATCAAGAGACCCAGTGGTCCACTTCAAATACCTCCAGCCCAGCCCACAAAACTAATACCAAATTCAATCATCAAACTACTCGCATAGTTAAATTTTGTACTAAATATTATAATTAACAAATTATTTTCACGTCAATTTTTGTAATATATTAGAACTAGTTGAGAAGCCGCGCGTTGCGGTGACCTAAAAAAATTATATTAATGATTCAATATTAATATTTGTAGAATAAAATAATTTGTGGATGTCTATAAAAAGTATATTAATGTTTCAAAATTAATATTTGTAGTATAAAATAAATATATATTATAAAAATCTTGATGTAATACCAATACTAATATATAAAATTGCAAAATTGGACTATAATTTATGGTGAAAAAATGAAAATAAATTTATACACGTAACTAACAATTTAAAGAATGACGAATCTTAATTTTATTTGTTTTTTTTTTGAAAGTAATCATGTTCCTACATAATCACCTTCCTCCAATTTTTTTGGATTGATTGTGCGTAAAAACATCTAACTTAAATATGTGAGATAGCGGTCTATAACCGCCCTTGCTTGTAACAATTTTTATTTTTTAATACTGTATAAACAACTTTTACTTAAAAGTTGCTTGAACGGAGCAAACAGATAATGCATGAATAATTTTTCCTATATACAAAGTAAATCGTATAAAAATTAACAACAACAAACATGTCCGATGAACAAAACAAATATTATAAAAAAAATAACCAACAAACATACATCACTAATAATTAATTTATTGATATCAACCATCAATATTCGTGTTTAGATTTATCGACTCCAATGTAGCGGTCTATAACTACCTTTGCTTGCAACAACTTTTATTTTTTTAATGCTGTACGAACAGCCTTCACTTATTGTTGCAGAAGAACGGCACCTCCGAGTTAGAAATCGAGCAAGAAAACTATTACCAGAGAGAGGGGTAGGGTTGTGGTATTGAGAGAAAGGAGATTGTGTTTAGATGATCCAAAAGCCTACAATCTATAGGGGTATTTATAGGTGCAGAGAGACTTGTGTGCTACTCTTTTTCATAATTAAATAATCTGAAACAAAATCAGATTAAAACTTTCAAGCTACTCCCTCCGCCCCCCTCAATTGTTTACATTGGAGGGGGACACGGAAACCAAGACAATGTATGAAAAATGAGTAAAGTTAGATGAAAAGTGGGTAAAGTGGTGGGACCCATCAATATTTAATAATAGATTTGAGATAGTGGAGGAAAGTAGTGAGTGTAATAGTAGTTTTTATTGTTAAATATGAGATAGTGGGGGAAGATAGTGGGTGTAATGATTGAAAAAACTTACTATTTATGGTAATGTAAAGAAATGAGAGGGACATCCCAAAATAGTAACTGTAAAGAAATGAGAGGGACAGAGAGAGTACTATTTTCCATAAATAATTTGTCTTTCTCATAATTAAATAATCTGACACAAAATCAGATTAAAACTTTCAAGCTACTATATTCCATAAATAATTTGAAACAATGTGTGCTACTCTTTCCCAAATTAAATAATCTGAAATAAAATCAGATTAAAACTTTCAAGCTACTATATTCCATAAATAATTTGAAACAAAATCATATTCTGAAACTTACTTCTAATATACCTGAAACTAAAAAAGGTAGTTCTAATTTTTGAAATTTTTAATCCAAAAATTCCAGAAAATTAGAAAAATAGAACGGAGCGATGTGAGAGGCGCCACCTACACGCTCCACGTTTCTTCTTTATATAAGTATATTGATGATTGATTTCAGAGTTATACATTGATAAAATCTGCATGAGAAGTGCTTGATAATATAAAATCTCATTAAGGTAGACATGATATGAATCAACAGCAAAACCCTCCAAATATTTCCATAGTAACCATAAATTGAAATATTGAATATCTCAGCATAATTTTATATGGTGACATTTATTACGACAATTTTCGCTTTTTTATTCTTCACGATTTCGACACCGCAATAAATCAACTCCTAATCTATAAATGCCGTAAATATCGTTGGTTAAAGTTTAAACTGTTACAGGTCGATCGGGGATGCTACATTTAGTTGATACAAAATTAATAACAGACAAATATTGTTAGTATAGTTTCTGTTATTGTAACATACAGGGCCGGCTCTACATATAGGCCACTTAGGCGACCGCCTAAGGCCCCCAAATTTTTGAGGCCCCAAAAATATAATACTATCTATATATACAGGTATCTATATGTGTGGAGAAAATTAAAAATATAAAATTAATACAAGTTTTTGAGGCCCCAAAAATATAATACTATCTATAATTTTTCTACTTATATCTATAACCTAATAAATGTCAATCAATGATTATTTTTTCGTTAATCTAAATACAAGTTTTAGTTGTCAAAAAAGAGGCGACAGTTATCATAAAATGAGTTATTGAACAATATATATATTATTATATCAATTTATTTTTATTTATTCTTTTGATTTCTAACTCTTTTTTTATAATTATTTAATTTCTAACTTTTAGTTTTACTAGTACACTATTGTACATTAAATTTTCCAAATAATAATAAATTATTTAGTAATAAAGAATAGATTAAAATCATGTCAATTATTAATATTAAATTTAGAATATCTATTTACGAAAGATATTTTATTCAACTGAAAATCATAAGTATCTTCATACTAAACCATACATATTATATTTTTATAGTAGAAATACTAATATCAAGTAATACAATTTTTACGTAATGATGTTAGATAAAATTAACATTTACATGTACAACATATGTATAAAAGTTATTTAATGCTATGTATATAAAAATAATATATTGGCTGCTCATAGAAAAGGTATTTTGAGATGGTTTCTGTCCCAAAAAGAATATTATGAGGAGAAGACCTGATGTTATATCATATATTAAATAATAATTTGATTATAATTTTATATATACTTGTATTTACTAGGTAATTTTATTTTGTAATGTTTAAAATATATATCAATATTTTTATTAAATAAAATTTATTTTATAAAAAATTAAGGCCTCATTTTTGTTTTCGCCTAAGGCCCCAAAATGTCTTGAGCCGGCCCTGGTAACATATACGAGTAGAAAAAGGTTAGTGCCATGTGCTGTATTAATTTTGTCGTGAGGCTTTGGGGCTGTGGCTAAGAGTCCCTTCGGGACTGTTGGAAAAAATATTATTAAAAAAAGGGTGGTGTTATTATAAATAAATTATTTGGTAATTTTTTTAATATTCATATATTTTAAATTATAATATAAAAAATAATATTTTTTTTATGAGATTTAATAGTTAAATCTATAACAACATTCCGTAAAATCTAAAAAGCAGTTTTTTCAAAAAGAAGGACCTACTTTTCTTAAAAAGTAAAAATTATTATTCCGAAAAATTGATTTCAGATATATCAAACTGTTTTTTACATGCTAAAACCCCAATAATACTAAACAAGACAACGTGACCTTGTCCAATGAATAATGAAGTAGTTGGAACTAACGTTTTGATACGGCTGGCTAGAGACAAAGTACGTGGAAGAAAGTAAAGGATGGCCTAGTTATGAAACGCCAAAAGAAGAAGCCAACTGGCCGACTCTATGTAGCTGCAGATGAAGAGCAAGAGGATTCTTAGGGGCCGTTTGGGTGAGTTTAAAATAAGTGCTTCTTGCTTAAAAAAAATAAGTGGAGTAGAAGTTAGAAGCAAGATAAGACTTATAAGTGATTAAAGTGTTTGGGAAATAAGTAGAAACCCTGAAACAAAAGCTAGCATTCCTAGCTTTTTATAAGTGCTTCTTGACTTTTTATACAAACAGTACGAATAAGTGCTTTTAACTTATAAACCGAGAAGCCCAGCTTAAAAGTTGTTGCCAAACACCCACTTAGTCAGTCCATTATTAAGCAAGCATAGTGATTCATATGGCGAATTATCGTAATGGAGAGACTGAGAATGCACGTTTTCTAATGCTCTAGTAATTTGGTGGAACACACCGAAAGTGGGAGTAATAGAACTTTACATATATCGCACTATCCTGTCCGGTCAGGCCGAGGTTAAGGTTCTAAAACATGATGTCATTAGCTAGTGCCTTGGGTTTATTACAATCAACGTTATGGACACCTACGCATTTGTAAAAATATTCTACCTATCCGCTACGCATTTCTCGTACTAAAATATTTAGCCAATCCTATAATTTTGTCTATATTTATCGCAATTTTGAAAATTTATAGAAAAATTACACATAATTTATTTATAATAAAATTATATTTTTATGTCTCACCATTTTTTACACTTTCTTTTCTAGATGTCTTTCAAATTCTTTATGATTCTAAACTAACCAAAATAGTAAAATTTAGTAATATAAAATTAATCACTCTCACTATTTTATTCCAATATACTCACTTTATCTATATTTCAAATATCAATCAGTCTCATCATTATACAAAATTGGTACTTGTTTAAAAATATTTTATTATTCACTCAATAAAAATAATAATGAGCAAGTGTATAAAATGTATTAACTTTTCTTTTTTCACATTTTTTTTTTCTTAAGTTACCTTTGCCTTCATCTCGGTGCCCAACACAAATTTGTTTGTATTCGAGACTGAGAGTATATTTTACCTATGACAAATTGAAATATTAATGAAATATAGCATGCAGCACATCGGTATAGGTTTAGCAAAATTTACCTTATTTATTAGTAGTCTCTAATTTTCTCAACTCATATTCAGTCTCTAATATTTACACGTTTCAGTCGAAAATAACCTTAAATCGGACTTAAAACCCCCAATAAACAGTCTCTAATTTTCAACCTGGCCGTATGTTTTCTCAACCCACGGGTTTGATAGATAAGGGAACATAATTGTGGAGAAACAACATGAAGATATCTTCATATATCCAGTGACAACGACAATAAACCAAAGAGGAAATACGGCCAATAATGTACAACCAATGCACTTAAAAATAACATAACGTAAAGGGCTCATGCAGATATATGAAAAGTACATCGCAGCACAAACCCGTACAATTATATCCGCAGGGATAACAAATCCAAGATTTTATAACATAATGGTAGACAATATGATTCGGGTGACGCACGCTATAGTTGAACACTGTTGCAGCTAGGCCTAGGGGTGATAATGCAAGTGCCAAAAACTGAGAAACATGCACCAAAACTCAGAGTTACAGCATATTTGGATGCACATCTGTGTCTGCTTTTGTAAAGCAAAAGTGGAGAAATGATGGTGATGAGTGAGCAAGGATGCGGCGAGCACCAACCTGATGGGATATATATGGATGAGCAGTGATCAGCCATCGACATCAGCATGGATTGTTGCTGCTGCTTCTTTAGAGTAGGGGTGTCAAACGGATAAAACGGATACGGATTTGCCCATATCCGTATCCGTATCCGCCTACTCAAAACCGGATCCGCGGATATTATCCGGATACGGATAATATCCGTATCCGCTTTTTCAAACATCACCAAAAATCAAATATACATTCTGAGATTAATTAAAAAACATATTTTGAACCGTTCAACAGCAAATGTATACCTGGTCAGAAATTAATAACATACTTTAACAGAAGTTTGGGCATTCAGGCCAAATATTTCGAACAAAATATTAATTTTACCAACTTAAAATCACAAAACAACATTATCTGCAACAATTTTAAAAAGAAAAAGCTTAATGAAGATAGTTCCATTTTTTCCATTTGCAAGATACTTAATATTTCTATTATTTTAAATATTAATTCTTTATGATAAAATAAAAAATATAAGTAAATAATAAATTTATATAAGTATTATTATATACATATAATAATAATTTCGGATACGGATATTTTCGGATACGGATACGCCTATATCCATATCCGTATCCGCAAACTCCGGATTCGAATACGGATAATATCCGTTTTATTCTGGATACGGATTATATCCGCTTTTTTCCGGATACGGTAACGGATTTTTCGGACGGATATCGGATCTTTCGGATTTTTTTGACAGCCCTACTTTAGAGATGTGGATAACGACCAAAAGCATCAGCACTCTTGGCTTTTTCTTTTTCTTAGGTCCATTCCAGATTCTGCAGACGCTATACAAACAGTAGCTAGTTTACGTAGCACTGGCCTGACAGAGAATTTGTCTATCTACAATCTTAAAATGTTAGAAGAAGGTCGAACAGCGCAAAGTAATGTTGAGTGGGTTCAACCTAAGTCTCACGTCGGAAAGATAAAGAAAATTTATCTTGAATATAAACAGCTAAAGAACTCCATTACTATGAGGCCTTTTGGGAGGAGCCCGAAAACAAATGGGTGTTGCGCGGCCCAACAAGTAATACCCTCCTTGCTCAATACTATATTGAAAACCCTTCCATCTAAAATTTTAAATTTTAACCGAGGTAATATTGATCTTAATTTATATATTTGGCTCATTTTGATTAATGTGGTTATTGTATTTGCAGAGTATCTATCATTATTGTGAAATAGCAGCCAAATAAAATCAGTCAAACATATAAATTTTAGTGTTAGCATGTGCCACGAGACTAACAGCTCGAATTTCTTTCCTGTGCACCTACATATCTCGAACTTTTTTGTATGGCTGTGATTATTACTCCCTCAATCCGTTATTTGTAGCTCCAATCTCATCCCTGTGGTGGCTAAATTCTAACCTAGTTAGAGGCTATAGCTAGCTAGCTAGCTACTCTCTTCATTATTCGATATCTCTAGCTACTAAATATATTCCCTCTGTATACCAGTTTGCAAAATTTCCTGTTTCTAATTTATTTCTACCTCATTTTCAGAATATAAATGCAACTACTCCCTCCGTCTCTTAATACTTTTCCTGTTTGCCTTCGACACGTTTGCCAACACACATTTTTAATCATTAATATCTTTAATTTTGTATTAATATTAAATATAAAAATTTCACCGTATTAAAGTACTCATAAATACGAATCTAACAAGATCACTCATGGCTATATTTGGTTCTATAAATTATATGTAAATTAATAATTTGTCTCATGTTATGAACAGTGCCGACATCCCATATGGGAAAAGAATAAAGAGACAGAGGGAGTACCATGCTTCTGTTAAAGTGAAGTGACTTTCTGGTGATGTCCGTCCGTAATCTTGGTCTACTTAAATCTACACTTTGATAAAAAGTGATTAGAGCCTGATTAATCAAGCTAAGTACGGACATTCACTGCTTTTTTTCAAGGGAAAAATTGATGACCACTAGGGTTGCTATCGGATATTATGTTTTACACATCACAAGCATTTTCTTTTTCAGATTTCACTTGATCAGGATTGAAAGATGTGGACAGGACTTAATTTTTATTCCGTAAAGAAAATATGTACTTGCAATTACGATTGCAGTACTCACATTTATCCATGATGATGTCGAACCCTACTCAGAACTCACAATCTCAATACGTCTATAGGTCTATTAGATAGTGGCCATCTAGAATACCCTAGCGCTGTGATAAACCGGGGAAGGCGTCGTCTTCAGTAGCGGAACGATTCGTGTCGAGTTTGAATTCTGATATCACTCAAATATAGCAGTATCTAACAAATAATTTCCGAATTTTTTATTTTGAGTCAGGTCTGATCTTGTTAATAAACTGTTTAAAATTAATTGAATTATAATTGAAGTTCGAAAGTATTCGAGTGAGGTCTTAGGAGAAACTACAAAGTAGTCGATTGCATATATGCGCATAGGCATATTGCTTTAATTCGATTGGCAAATTGGCTTTTAGTGATGCTTCTACAAGTTGGAGGAATATATTGATTGACACGATCACACAAATATGTCTCACGTAAGGTAACAAATAAATATATAAAGCGGAAAATATTTATCGCTTTATTGTATACACTTTAAACTACATGTATAATGCATATATTCTGCGTGATTATATAGCCATAATGCGTAAAAATATAAATTAATCTATATATTGACGGATAAAAATATTAATTTTTGATAAATTTATAACAAGTAAGACGACAATTATCTAATTTATATCATGATTTGTGATTGTATCTGATTTTTTTTAATAACTTATAAATCGAGTATGTATATATATATATATAGGCAAGTGCTCAAATGAGAACCCCAATTAATGTGAGATTTGAGATCTAATCTCAACCCTCCATTTTATATAAAAACTTTTAATCTGAGCCCCTTATTTCTTCCAGTATCTTCATTGCTGCTAGCTGCCCCATTTTGTTTTTTTATCGCTCTTCCATTCACCTCCCACACCACCCACCACTGCCTTATCTCTCCCTCTTTCTCCACACAACTGTTGTGGTGTCGCCGCCACCAGATCTGCAGCAGTCTCCCCAACATCTCCGCGGATGGGCGCCGTCGTTTCGCCGACCCTGCCTTCATCCCCGACCTTCCACCGACGGTTTCTCTCCCTCCGCTTTCTCTCTTAATAATTTCTTACGCTGGCGGCCGATCTTACGGTCGACGGGGGAGGGAGCACGGCGGTAGGAAATGAGAGAGATGCGGAGAGAGATTTGGGAGTGATTAAGTCCATGTTTGGGAGTGAACGCGCTTCCAAGATGCGGAGTTTCATGTCTCTATGTTGGTATATCATCTTGTCTGATGATGAATTGTCCGCAGACATTGTGTGTGTAGTTGGCGACGTTGATTTTTTCCGTTTCTAGTGGTGATTTTTAATGTTACGGTGGTGATTTTTGTTTTCTGGTGCTGATTTTGCTTTGTAGTTGGTGATTTTTCATTTTTAGGGGTTTGTAGATGGTGGTGGAGGTCTGTAGATGGTGGTGGTGATGTGGTGATTTTCATTTTATGACAGTGGATTTTATTTTTCCAGGGGTGATTTTTAGTTTTTCGTGGTGATTTTCGGTTTGACAGTGGTGATTTTATGTTTGCCGGTGGTGATTTTACGATGGTCGCTGGAGGTGGTGGTGGAAGGTGGTGGAATTAGAATGAAGATGGTGATAAAATATTTAAATATTAAAAATTAATGGGAGGTGAGAGATTGATATAAGATATAAAACGTGTGGCTGAGATTAGATCTCATATCTCACAATAACATTGGTTCTCACTGGAGCATGACTCTATATATATATATATATATATATATATATATATATATATATATATGTGTGTGTGTGTGTGTGTGTGTGTGTGTGTGTGTGTGTTTTTACTCGGAATAGGGGCATATCTAGGAAGAGACACGTCCTTCATAAAATTTAATTTTATAATTTCTTTTCCACTATTTTAAACTTTACAAAATTATATATAAAAATGTCTCACAAAATTTAAAATATATAAATGTCTTTTTATAATTTATTTGGTACCTCTCAAAATTTGACGTCCGACCTGTTTAACATATATATGTCAGAGTAAACAGCAGTTCGTTACTGAAATTTAATTGTAAGGGTACCTAGGGGAGCCACATATACTTCAATATGAGATCAAGAAGCATGACACACTGGTCTAAAAATTAATCTCATTCTATCAAAAGACTCCATCCCCGTCCCACGAATTATATATATATATATATATATATATATATATATATATATATATATATTGAAGGATGGGAATATGATACGTATTTTAATATTTTTGTAAAATATGATTTCATAATCTAATTTTAAAATTTATTTTACTGAATAATTAAATAAAATTATAAACCTATACTTGACCGGTCATAGATGTATTAAAATATGTGCGGCGAAAAAAATATATATAAATAAGTGAGATCGAGGTAATATAACATATGGCACTATAAGTGATTCCACTGCAGCAATTTACTGAACACACCCTAACAAAACTCTATATATAGAGCACCACAAGGCTTCTTAAACTATTCAACCATTCTTCACTTAAAAATCAGCTTCTTACCTGATCATCTCTACTTGTTTACCCACCTTCTTCATTCTCAGCTAAACATACACAAAATGGATGGAAAGAAGCTGGAGTACAAAGGTGACAAGGCACTCAAGGAGCTCGACAAGCTGACCCGAAAAGCCGATGAGGTTCAAGAGAACCTGCTCAGAGAGATTTTAACAAGAAATGGCGAGACTGAGTACTTGAACAAGTACTTGTTTGGATCGAAAGATATCTCGGAGTTCAAGAAAAGCGTGCCTGTGATCACGTATAAGGCCATCCGTCCTTACATTCAGAGGATTGCCAATGGTGAAGCCTCTTCTCTCATTACTGCTCATCCCATCACTGAGATGCTGTGCAGGTCCCTCACTCTACCTTTATGTATCATGTTTTATTTTATTTTTGCGACGGTTAAATGTCGGGTCCTAGACGCAAGTCTTGTCCGGTCTGTCGTAAAGTTAGTTGTACAGGCTAAAGTTAGTTTGTGTATGTTTGCAGCTCGGGCACGTCTGCTGGAGAGCCGAAGCTGATGCCCTCTATTGAAGAAGATCTTGATCGCAGAACTTTTCTTTATAACCTCATCATGCCTATCATGAATCAGTTGAGTTGAGAATACGTTTATCTTTGTCCATTTCGCAGGTTTTTACATGAAGAAAGGAATTTAAAAAGTAACTTACACCTGAAAAGCCTAAACAAAAAAAAAAAAAGAAAAAAAATCGATCCCATACATAAAAAATACTAAGAAAAAGCTAATGTTGACAGTGGGATTCGAACCCACGCCCTTTCGGACCAGAACCTTAATCTGGCGCCTTAGACCAACTCGGCCATATCAACTGTTGGCAAGTTTTCTTTCTATTGGTATAAGTATTAAGTTCCAGTGTTCTAATTAGTTTTTACTTTCAAGATTCCACCTTGCTAATGTTCAGGGCGATCTAGAACTGTTTAATTAGAGGCTACCCAGCAAATATTTTTTGAAACAAAAGGGCTACCAAGCAAATATTTGAAAAACATGTGTATATTTTAAATTTTCCGAGGACACTTGTTCCCGTGTCTCTTATTAGATCTTGTTAATGTTACAACCTCAGTCCTTAGACATGCAATCAACATGAGTTTACATGGTTTGATTTCAGGTACATTACAGGCCTTGATGAAGGCAAGGCCATGTTCCTCTACTTTGTCAAGGCCGAGATGTCCACCCCTTGTGGCTTACCGGCTCCGACTGTCCTCACCAGCTACTACAAAAGCAAGCACTTCAAATTCCGGTCACGCGATCCCTACACTGATTTCACAAGCCCTGATGAAGCTATTCTCTGCAATGACAGCAACCAAAGCATGTACTGTCAATTGTTAGCTGGCCTAGTTCATCGCAACCAAGTCCTACGCCTCGGAGCTGTTTTTGCAACCGCCTTTCTTCTAGCCATCTCTTTTCTTAAACGTAAATGGATGAATATATGCAATGACATAAGGGATGGTCAAGTAGACCCTACAGAGGTCACTGACCCTAAATGCAGGACTGCTATGTCAGCAATCCTATTAAGGCCAGACCCTCGTTTGGCAGACGAAATCGAGGCCATATGTAGCAGGGATTCATGGAAGGGCATAATTTGTCAGCTTTGGCCTAAAGCTAAGTACATTGAAGCTGTTGTCACAGGCTCTATGGCACAATATATACCATCTCTGCAGTACTATAGTAATGAGAAATTGCCACTGGTTTGTCCCATGTACGCTTCCTCAGAGTGCTATTTTGGTGTGAATTTGAAGCCTTTGTGTTCACCGGATAAAGTTTCGTTTACTCTGTTGCCTAACATGGGCTACTTTGAATTCATACCTCTGGGAGTGAATGGGACACTTGTTTTAGATGTGGATGAAGATGAAGAGGTGCCGCAGAGTAAGCTCATCGGCTTAGTGGATGTTAAACTTGGTTGTTATTATGAACTAGTGGTTACCACATTTTCTGGTATGTAATAGCATCTTTACTTTTATCAATTTTCCCGTGAGCCTGAGCTCTGATACCATGTTAAATGATCAATTCTCCCGAAACCTGATATTATATTCTAATAATACTTATTGATTATGTTTGGTTGATTCAGGACTAAATCGATATAGAATTGGCGATGTGCTGCAAGTGACTGGCTTCCACAATAAAGCCCCTCAATTTCGCTTCATCTGCAGAAGAAATGTTGTTCTGAGCATAGACAATGACAAAACCAACGAAGAAGACCTTCACAAGAGCATTACTGTGGCCAAAAAGCTCCTAGAACCATACAATGCTCTGCTTGTAGAGTACACTAGCTATGCAGAGACGTCCTCTGTCCCCGGTCACTATGTTATCTACTGGGAAATAATACAATGCTCATCAGCATTATCATCATCTCTAGTAAAAAATAAAACCATGAATGAGATTTTGACTAACCAGCTCGATCTGAACGTCCTCGAAGATTGCTGCATTGCAGTTGAGGAAGAATTGGACTACAACTACAGGCGTTGTCGCGCCAATGATAAGTCCATTGGACCGCTTGAGATCCGTGTAGTGAAGCCAGGGACTTTCGAGTCACTGATGGATTTTTTTATCAACCAAGGAGGTTCCATTAATCAGTACAAAACACCCAGATGCATCAAATCCTCGGCTGCACTCAAACTACTCGATTCGAATGTGAAGGCTCGCTTCTTTAGCCCCAGGGATCCTACATGGACCCCTTGAATGTGATTATGTGAAGCATCAGTGCAAGGCATAAGAAAGAGAGACTTGAATAAGTAATCTAATACTATTAACTGCTAATTTATATTGTAGGATGACTTTAATTATCAGTAATGATCAGCTTAACTCTGCAGTTTTGCTATGGAGATCATGTCTGTTGCAATAATCTCATATGTTACATTGCTAGTTATTCAACCCCTTGCAATCAAATCAATATAATATATCTACTGTTTAGAGTCCTCATCTGTTTACTACTAATCTCATTTTTCATCTTTAAACCATTTATTACTTTTAATGTTTATAAACATTGATTTTGCTTAAATATGTAATTTGAGGTTGTTCTCTTCATATATTAGGAATTGAAGCTTAATATCAACGGGCAAAACACAAAGACTTGATGTTTAGAAATAATATTTTCTAAGGTTAAACACGAACAAACATTAAAAGACAATCAACAAAAAATATTATCGAACATTACTAATACAGAAAGTAATATGTATATGATCAGGGTACTAAATAGTATTCCACGATTTATTTTCTCATATAATTTACGAATTTTCTTATGTACAATTAAATGAGACATCAAAAATACCAATACAAACGAAGAAACATAAACAAATTTTCGTTCCAACACACACTAAAAATACTCATATAATTAAAAAAAGACACATAAACAATTTTCATATAATAATCTTTTGAAAGTTATGTAAATCTGGCCCGACCTTAAATTGTATTTCTGTCACCACATTATTAGTTAATAGTGATCGGAGTCTCTCGGGCCTCATGGCCTTCTCTTTCCTTACCCTTTTTCTTTGGGGGCATAGACTTTACTCTGGTTTGATATATTGTAAATATTTGAATCTGGGATAAAAATAGTGTCCAAATATATGATATATACCGCTAACGAATTATATGATCAAATACAAATAAGAGATTCAAGTTTTATATGACATCACCCACCCCCTAATGTCATCTTCCACCGTCGCTTTTCCGGAATATACTCTCGATCTTACTCAATTCATCTCGGATCCTCTAAAGTCTCACCAAAACTCCGTACTCCGTAGTGATTAAAGAGGTGCTCTAGACAAGTTATAGAACCAATACTTGACTCCACCATGTTCCACTAAATCCCACCCACGCTCAATGTGCCCCATCTAGGTCTTGCCGAGACCCGATTCGGGGTCCATTCTCGAAGATTACAAATCTCTCCATCCTTCTAAAATCATTGATTTATATTTTAGTTTCTATTTAGTAGTTTGTAGCAAAATTATATATGTATGTGTATGTGTGTGTGAAGGGTTTCGTGCATCTACACGCAACGAAAACATGCTCAATTAATACTTAACTCATGGTTAGAAACTTTATATCAAAGAAGGTTTAACAATTCATTAATGGAAGACTAATTATGGAGACCCAAATCTTGCTCAATCACTAGCATCTCGCTCTCGCAATCTATGCTCTATCAATGTCCACAAGAATGCTAAAAAAAAGATAGAATGTGTACTGGAATAAAATCGTTTTTCTTCTTCCTTTATATCTCTTCTTTTTTGGTGCTAAGATTTTTGTAAAAAAATTTCACTTAAAAATCAGCCAAGCGGGAATCGGACTTAATCGGTGAAGTCGCGGAACAAGGATTAATCAGGGATTAATTGAATTGATCGGAAATTAATCGGATTAATCGGTGATTAATCGGAGAATTAATCAGTTCGATGAGTTATGAAACAAGGATTAATCGGTGACTAATCGTGATTAATCACCGACTTTTAGAACAGAGGCCACATGAGATATTATATATGAGTAGAAAAATGAATCATAAATCCTAACTAATTATGAGTTATTATTAATCTGAAAAGTATATATGTATTATAATAAAGTCTCACTTAATTATTTTATAGCATTTTTTTGGTGTATTGGATTGGGATTTTAAAGCATTTTTTTGCATTCATGAAATCCGAGGGTATTCGATTGGGATTGTTTGAAATCCAATAAAATCTTGAGGTATTCAATTGGGATTTTAAATCATGCTACAAAATCCGGTGGTATTCAATTGAGATTTTAAATTATGCTTTAAAATCCAATGGTATTCAATTGGGATTGTTTAAAATCCATTAAAATCTGATGGTATTCAAATGCTGATGGATTTTTTTGCATTTCATAAAATGATGGATTTTGTGGCATTCTTCAGTATTTTAAGTTTTTTGAAATCCCACCAAAATCAATGGGATTTTGAAGCATTGTGCTTAAATCTTATAAACTCTGCGACATTTTACCAAGAATCCACGCAAAATCAAAATCACACACAATCCAATAAAATCCATACACTAAAAACAATCCATTAAAATCCCAATCGAATACACCCCCGTAAATTACGAATTAATATTTGTAAATTCGAATATCATTATTTATCAAATTAATTAAGTTATAAATTAATAAATAATTCGAATTACTTAAATTTAATTTGAATCTATATGTTAATTAAATAATCCTATAAGAGTTCTTTATGTGTGATCCTATATATTATTATTACATTGAAAACAAATTTTAAATCTAATTTGAAATAGTAACTAATGAGCCGCATCTGGTAATATATCAATGCTACCCAAATAATAAAAAATCAGTGATTCGATTAAACATTTCGTGACTAATATTTCATATAATATAATCTCGTTAATCATATATTATAAATTAAACTCGAGGCAAGTTTTGTGTCAGTTTCATAATTTAATTTAGATTTTCATGATCGAAGTATAGACTATCTTATTCAAATCAATATTTGAGCATGATCATGTATTTCATGGTCTCACTCAAACAAAAGGTCAATAATATCACTCCTAATATATAAAAGGGTAAATATCATCTAGATTATTCATATTTCTCATACGATTCATAATATACCAAGTATACACTTTTATCATTACCTGGTTGAAGATAACTTTTAATGTAATTAAAATATATTAGTTCTTGCATAGAAATATAATATTTCAATTGTAACACTTTTAACATGTAGAATCTCATGTCAAGTCAATCCAACACTATATATCCACCTTTATATGTGCTCATATTTTCGACTTTAATTAGTATCACTGTACGACTATACCTATGATCAATAAAATGTGATCATCCATCAACAAACATAAAATTTTATATGCATTTATTATTGCCCCTTATAATATACTCGATTAGGGACCTTTAGAAATAACAATATTATTCTCATAATCACATTTCCAGGTAACGTACTTAAAGATATGAAACACATATCATATTTCAAGGACATTTATTAATCTAACATTTATATCACTAGTAAATAAAGCCATACTAAATAAAGAATAATCGATTGAACATATTTATTAATAATCCAAATATATTTAACTAAAATATAATATTGTTGTCTTTGGGACACAAACACTAACTATATAGCATAAAATTTTCGAATATCATTAATCCATCTAATATTTGAATGATCATTAAAATAATTTCTAAATTCATACTAGAGAATTTATTTATAAGTTCAACTCAATTATTATATTTATAAATATTTTTCATTATCCATAATCTCGGGAATATGATATTATCAACAGTTTTTATTTCAATTGAAAGTTAAAATAATGTAATATCATTTTTGCAATGACATTTATAATTTAAAATTTATGATTTTATCATCGTACTTATGTTATGTATCTATTTAACAAGTCGTTATATCTGGTGAAAATTTGATTTTTTGTATAATTTTCGCATCTTTATAGTCACATCGTTCAAACTATCAACTTTGTGAACTTTGGAGTTAGATCTAAATTATTTGAACGATAAAAACATAAATTATATCTTTTTCTTAATTTAATTTTCCTCAAGTTACCTCTTTTCCCTTTTTGCACTTCTATGTAAATGTTTTTAGAAAATATAGTATAAAAAAGTAAATTAAACATTTAAATAAAATGACACAAAAAGTAGGAAATGAAATGAAAACACCTTAGACAAGAAGCAACCAATTGCAAGATTGAAGATGTTTGAATAATTGAAATTGTCCAATAGAACAATAATCAATTAATCAACCATCTTTGGTAAAGCGACGCCAATAATAAAATTTTCGAGAAAAAAAATCTGTTGAATTATCAAGTGCAGAATTTTTGAATAACATCAATTCATTGATGCTAAAGCTTACAAATGATAGAAAAAAATAATTATCATAGTTAAGAATAGATCAAAATTCTAAGAAATTTAATGATTACAACGGTTTGTTTTTTCGAAGGTAATCACACTTAATGGCGGGTAGAAACCAGAACGATGGAGACAAAAAGAGAAGGCGAGAGGCGTGTTGAGTTAATGTGATAAAATAAAATTGGGTGTGTTGGATTGATTTACTTTTCTAATATTTCTTATGTATCAATTTTTAATCTTTTATATCTAAAACTTCTTATACCTCTCAATTGCTTTTATTTTTTTCCCATTTTTCTTATTAACAATTTAATTTCTATAAATACATTTTAATATTTTCTACCCGGCCTGATAAAAAAATATATACTATAATTATATAATTTAAAAATTTTGGGCTCCTTCTAATTATGGGCCCTAGGCCGTTGCCTCTCCATACTACCCTCAAAACCGGGCCTGGAAATAATCCAAGCCCATATTTCAACCTTGGACGCATTTGGTTAAAAGAATAATCTTGCTAATTTTAGGTGATTAACAACCGTCAGATGATAAACTTCAGAAGATATGGACCGTGAGATATAATCTCTTGCTTATAAATAATGCATGATGTTTACCTTAGGTTTTCAAACCCAACTCCGCCGCTTATTAGTTCATCATTCTCCGCCGCTTATTAGTTCATCATTCTCTCCCAATTCATAAATACACCTCAAAATATTTTCTTTTTCCGACTAAATCTAGAATTTTCCGGTTACCTCTGTCTATAGTCTACCATCTAGATATAATGACTTGATAAAACACATGTTATGTTTTTATGAAAGCACGATTTTAAAATGATTTCTCGACCCACTTACCAAAATTTTGTAATCTTTTCCGAAATTTGTACAAGTTTTGAAGTTCTTAATATCGTCGTGAGTTTTCTCTCACTCTCTCGATTCCAATTGATAAGGTAAGTTTCTAAAATCAATTTCATTTTTCTCTCATATTGCAAATGTCAATTTATTAAAATTTATTTTGTGTTTCATAAAAAAATTGTTCTAAAATTAATTAACGTGTATTGTTATTCTAATATTTTTTAATTTCAATAATTATAGTAAATGATGAAGAAAATGCTCCAGATCTCTTTCAACATCACCCACAAGTAATATATCTTCTATGCTTATTAAATTTTTTTAATAATTGAATTATGTATCATAAATATGCAAAATTGTCTGGCTGGATCGAAATTGTTGTGTATATGACAAGAATTTGTTTGTACGTGATATATTACTTAAATAGAATTCTTGTTAATTATAAGTAGGACATTAGTCAAGAATTCGGAAAAGATCGAGACATATACATCAAGCTTGAAAGACCGAGAAAGAAAAATGTATCCAGGAATGCTCTCGTCAACTTCAGGCCTTTTTAACAACTCGAATCAGCAAAATCCAACACAGCCACAGATCCAAAACAGTATTTATGTGAAGACCCATTCTCCCCCACCAGGTTTTTCACCCATTCACGTTGGTTTCGGTGAAAATTACTATGACAATCATTAACCCTCCATATCAGGCACATGGGTACCAGATTCCAAACCCAGGTTTCTCCTTTCATGGGTCTCAAGTGACCTATAAGACTCCTAATTATTTCGTGGGTCATCAACAGGCCAAACCTCAACAAGTGTATATTTCACATTTTTGCACCGTTTTATTAGAATCTCTAATTCAAATTCTTATACTTAGCTATTTTTTTTAAAAAAAGAGTTAATTATTTGAATAATGTTTGATTAGTTATTTTGAAAAATATAGATGGTCTCTCTTCATTGTCTAGTCTTTATAAAATGTTTGGTTCATAAAATTGCTTCATGTGGTAATTCAAATCAGAGTTGCTGAGACTACAAGAAACATCCAGCGATGCATTTGGATCATTAATAGTTTTTGCAGTTGTTAACATGTCATCAATGAATGTCGTGATGAATGGGGGAGACTCTTCGTGTGTTGCCAGATTGCTTACTGGCACAATTCAAGGTATCAAGGAAGCAATCCATCGCAATTAAACATAAAGGGCTGGACTATAGATCATGATGTATAAAAATTTTAGAGTGAATAATTTTATTTTTGTTTTTATAATATGATAATCTACACACAGTTTTTGTTAATTATTAGATTTTGTGTAACAAGAGTTTCTCAAAAATTAATGATTAATATATTGTATATGATGATGTATGGAATTTTTAGTGTGAATAATTCTTTTATTATTTTTATAGTATGATAATTTCATTATTTTATCCTTGTGAATTTGAATTATTTGTTAATTATATAAGACATGTAAATTTTAATATCTGGAAGACAACATTATTCAGGCTAACCTCAAATTAACTGAGTGAAATTCTATCCCAATAAATATGAAACTCAGTTCCTTTTATTAATCACAAGAATAAATCTTTATTTACAAACTAGCTGAGAAGTCGCGCGTTGCGGCGGATTATAAAAATTATATTAATAATTTAATATTAAAATTTATAAAATAAAATAAATTTGCGGCAACCGATAAAAATTATATTAATGATTCAAAATTAATATTTATAGAATAAAATAATTTTATATTATAAACATCTCGATGCAATACCAATATTAATATATAAAATTGCAAAATTAGACTTAATTCATGATTGAAAAAATAAAAATAAAAATCGGGATAAATATCAAATAGGTGACTCGTTTCGTCCAAATGTATCAATTGAGTTACTGATTTCCAAATTGACTCAAATTAGACACTCATTAGAAAAATTTGTATCAAAATTATCATTCTATCGTTAGTCGAAATTTTAAAAGTATTATATATTAAGTTTCGCACATTTTTTATGAATGGTATTACATCTAAATGAAAGATTCTGAGTTCTAGTATTTTAGATAATATTTTTAGATTTTTAAAAATTTATCTTCTATTTATTTTTATTTAAATCAAATAAAACAATCAAAAAATTAAAAATAAATAGTTGATAAAATTTTAAAAATCTAAAAATATTAGAGAAAATATTAGGACTCGGAATCTTTCATTTGGATGTAATACCATTTATATAAAATGTGCGAAACTCAATATATAATACTTTCAAAATTTCGACTAACGATAGAGTGAAATTTTTGATACAAAATTTTTTAATGAGTGTCTAATTTGAGTCAATTTGGAAAGCAGTAACTCAATTGATATATTTGGACGAAACGAGTCACCTATTTGATATTTATCCCAATAAAAATCTGCATGTAATTAACGATTCAAAGCACGACAAATCCTAATTTTGGTTGTGTTTAACATAGATGCGTAAAATTCTAAAAGATATTGAGATACAACATCGAAAGCATCCCTAATTTTAATAGGGATAAACATTATGTTCTGGTTTTACGAACGTTAATCATCTCGTGATGTATCCATGCATAGGTGTATTAGTGATTTGTTCTTTTTTTTGGATTGATTGAATGCAAAAACATCAATTTAAATCCACGAGATCTCGGTCTATAACTACCTTTGCCACAACCTTTATTTATGTTGTATAAACAGCCTTCACTTAAAAGGTGCTTGAACCGAGCAAATAGATATTGTGATAGTGTTGCATGAATAATCTTTTCCAGTATACAAAGTAAACCATATAAAAATTAACAATAACAAACATATCCGATGAACAAAACAAACATTATAAAATAATAAAGAACAAACATATATCCGTAACAGTTAATTTATTAACCTTTCCATCCATGAATATCATGTCAAGACTATATTGTTCTCGCGTGTTTGGATTTGTCGACTGCCACATCTACAAACTCTTACTCTTAACGGCCAATCATCTCTGTCGCCATTCAAAACATCTAGAGTGCAACTCATTATTGTATCAGATGGAAAGACAAATAAGCTCAAGAAAAATTGTGTGTGTTAAATTTTATTAACAATTTAATTCCTATAAATGCATTTTAATATTTACTACCCGGCCTGATAAAAAAATATATACTATAATTATATAACTTAAAAATGTTGGGCTCCTTTTAATTATGGGCCCTAGGCCGTTGCCTCTCCATACTACCCTCAAAACCGGGCCTGGATATAATCCAAGCCCATATTTCAACCCTTGGACCCATTTGGTTAAAAGAATAATCTTTCTAATTTTAGGTGATTAACAACCGTCGGATGATAAATTTTAGAAGATATGGACCGTGAGATATAATCTCTTGCTTATAAATAATGCACGATGTTTACCTTAGGTTTTCAAACCCAACTCCGCCGCTTATTAGTTCATCGTTCTCTCCCAAATTCATAAACATACTTCAAAATATATTTTTTTTCTGACTAAATCTAGAATTTTCCGGTTACTTCTGTCTATAGTCTACCGTCTAGATATAATGATTTGATAAAACACATGTTATGTTTTTATGAAATCAAGATTTTAAAATGATTTGTCGACCCACTTGCCAAAATTTTGTAATCTTTTCTGAGATTTGTACAAGTTTTGAAGTTCTTAATATCGCCGTGAGTTTTCTCTCACTCTTTCGATTCCAACTGATAAGGTAAGTTTCTAAAATCAATTTCATTTTTCTCTCATATTGCATATGTCAATTTATTAAATTTATTTTGTGTTTCATAAAAAATTTGTTTAAAAAATTAATTAGCGTGTATTGTTATTCTAATTTTTTTTATTTCAATAATTGTAGTAAATGATGAAGAAAATGCTCCAGATCTCTTTCAATATCACCCACAGGTAATATATCTTCTGTGCTTATTAAAATTTTGTAATAATTGACTTATGTATCATAAATATGCAAAATTGTCTGGCTGGATTGAAATTGTTGTGTATATGACAAGAATTTGTTTGTACGTGATATATTACTTAAATAGAATCCTTGTTATTATAAGTAGGACATTAGTCAAGAATTCGGAAAAGATCGAGACATATACATCAAGCTTGAAAGACCGAGAAAGAAAAATGTATCCAGAAATGCTCTCGGCAACTTCAGGCCTTTTTAACAACTTACAGTTACATCAACCCTCCATATCAGGCACATGGGTACGAGATTCCAAACCCAAGTTTCTCCTTTCATGGGCCTCAAGTGACCTATAATCCATCATTGTATGGGTCCTGCATTAATTATTTCGTGGGTCATCAACAGGCCCAACTTCAACAAGTGTATATTTCACATGTTTGCACCGTTCTAGAATCTCTAATTCAAATTCTTATACTTAGCTATTTTTTTTCAAAAAAGAGTTAATTATTTTTATAATGTTTGATTAGTTTTTTTAAAAAAAAATAGATGGTCTCTCTTCATTGTCTACTCTTTATAATGTTAGAAAATGGTAAGTTTAAGACTCATTTTGTATGGGTTCTTGATGGAATTACCTTAATCTAACAGTTGGAGGTTGTTCCTTGTAATGAGGACTTAAACTTTCATGTTTGGATCTAAGACATTTTCTTAGTGTAATCCATAAATAAATTGAGTTGAAGTTAGTAGCTTGAATTAATTAATTAAATAAATCCTGACTTATAATTTTATTTTAAGCTGAATGTACGTGCCCCAGGGTGCTGAATGTACGTGCCCCTGAGCGGTGAATGTACGTGCCCCAGGGTGCTGAATGTACGTGCCCCAGGGTGCTGAATGTACGTGCCCCTGAGCGGTGATTGTACATGCCCCTGAGTGCTGAATGTACGTGCCCCAGAGTGCTGAATGTACGTGCCCCTGAGTGGTGAATGTACGTGCCCCTGAGTGGTGAATGTACTGAAATATATTCAATTAAAATAAAATGCATTAAGTCAGAATATTTATTGTAATTAATGCCATATCTTCAGTTACGTTTTATTTTGTATTATATACAGAATCAAAACGTTTTGTGAGATACACTGATAACAAAAATACAAAAAAAAAACCCTAGCTGCTACTCTTCTCTATTTTCTCTCTACAATAATACATACAGAACAGATTGCATAGGTTTTCTGGGCGAACTGAGGTCAGGTCGCTGTTGATTAATTGCGTGTCTGTGAACGAGTTGATCTGAGCTGTTTTATCCTGGAGGCGAGATTGCTGCAACCCAACACAGCGTAAGTGGGGCAATTATCGTTTCAAGAACAGTCTAGGCTTTTCAAGGGCTAGGCGACTCAGCTGTGATTCTGATTTTGATCAGTATTTGATAAAGCTTTGCAGGCTAAGTGATTTCTGTCTTTTCTTGTCGATTTAAGGTACTGATTATATTTCTGTTTTGCCTTCGTGTATTGTTTCGTTATTTGGTGCCTTGCCTGTTCTTGTTAATTCCTGATATATAACTGCCTCATTGTTGCGCTAATAGTTTAATATTTCCAACAATCTTGAAACGATAATTTGTGTTATATAGTTATTAGCAAGATGGTTAACGAAACTGAAACTCCTGTGACTGTTGTTGGTGCTCCTAGTTCTGGTTCTGGTGGTACTGCTACCATTGATTGGGCTACGTACAGTTTCCCTAAGCCTATTGATTTATCAGGCATGCCTGATAAATTCAGTGGGGGGGGCTTCTTTTTCTCGTTGGCAGAAAAAGATGAAGCTCTGGTTAACGCTCTGGTTAACGGTTAAGGGCTTATGGCCAGTGGTGCAGTATGATCCTCCTGTTTTGGATCAAGAGAAGGCTGATTCTGCAAAGGTTTATGCTTTGTGGGCTGAAAAGGATGGGGTGGCTAGGGCTGCTATTTTGGCAGCGTTAGCGAACACTCTATTCGATGTATATTCATCGGATGCCTATACTGCTAAGCTTTTGTGGGAGAAGCTGGACCAAACCCACAATACTGATTCTCAAGGTCTTGAGAAGTATAGTGTGGCGAGGTTTCTTGATTTCAAGCTGGTGGATGGAAAATCCATGACGGAACAGGTGCATGAATTTGAGATGTTGGTGCATGCTTTGAAGGAGTCCGGAATGGACCTGCCTGAAAAGTTTCAGGTTATGTCCGTGATTGAAAAACTCCCAAAGTCTTGGGAAGAATTTGCTCTCTCCCTGAAAAGACAGAAAGGAGAGATCACTTGGACTAATCTGATGTTGGACATCTCTGTGCAGGAGCAGCACAAGTCCAAACAAGGACATGTGATGCCTGCTGAGCATGGGAGTAGTTCGAAGGTGAACGTAGTAACTGTAGGACAGAAAAGGAAATCTGTCACTAAGAAGGATAAACCCAAGAATGACAAGAACAAGGCTAAGAAACCAAAGGCAAACAAGCCATGTTGGTCTTGTGGACAGGTTGGTCATTGGAGCAAGGACTGTCCCATGAAGAAAGCTAAGAAAGCTGGTGTGGTAGCTCAGGATAATACTGTGCTTGGAACCACGAGTGGGCCTGTGGCTAACATGGTTGTTGGTGAGGTTGTTGCCTCTGAAACCAATGACGGGTATGTTGCCTACAACCCTGAACTGTTTTCCGCTTATCTGTCTCATGAATGGTTGATTGATACAGGAGCTAATGTGCATATTTGTGCTGATATTACTCTTTTTGTATCTTATCAACAGTGTCATGGAGTGACAGTGAGAATGGGGAATGCAAGTGCTGCTCAAGTGCTAGGAATTGGAAACGTGGACCTGAAGTTTGCTTCTGGGCGTGTTCTGACCCTCACTAGAGTGCATCATGTTCCTTCTATTCATAGAAATATTATAAGTGGAAGCTATTTAGTTAAAAATGGCTTTGAACTTTCTTTTAAATGTAATAAAGTTGTGATTACTCAAACTGGTACATTTGTTGGCAAGGGTTACTTGTCGGATGGTTTATTTTTGATAAATGTGGAACCCGTTTTGGGTGGTTTTATTAATGTTCCTTCTGTTAATTGTGTTGAATCATCTGATTTATGGCACTCACGACTTGGTCATTTAAATTTTGGTGCTCTAAAGAATATGATGAATTTAGAGTTGATTCCAAAGCATTCCATTGATAAGAAATCTAAGTGTCAAGTATGTGTGACTGCTAAACAAACAAAGAAACCTTTTCATAATGTTGTTAGGGATTCTGAATTGTTAGATTTAGTTCACACAGACATATGTGAATTCGGTGGTGTTTTGACTAAGGATCATTATAGATATTTCATTACCTTTATTGATGATTATAGTAGATATTGTTATGTTTATTTGCTTAAACATAAGGATGAAGCACTAGAAAAATTCATTATGTTTAAAAATGAAGCTGAAACACAAACGAGCAAAGTACTTAAACGTTTGAGATCTGATAGAGGTGGTGAGTATACAAGTAACTTGTTTAATGAATTTTGCGCAAGCAATGGTATAGTTCATGAGGTTACTCCACCATACACACCTGAGTCTAATGGGGTGGCAGAGCGAAAGAACAGAACTTTTAAAGATATGATTAACAGCATGTTGATTAATTCAGGGTTGCCTAAATACATGTGGGGAGAGGCTCTGAATACGGCTTGCCATATTCTGAATAGGGTCCCTTTGAAACACATGGATAAGACGCCATATGAATTATGGAGAAAACGTAAAACTAGTTTGAATTATCTTCGTGTGTGGGGGTGCCTTGCAAAGGTACTTGTACCTGAACACAAGAGAAAGAAACTAGGGCCTAAGACTGTTGATTGTATCTTTTTGGGCTATCTAGAGACCACAACCGCTATGAGATTTTTAGTTATAAAATCTGACATAGACGGCATTGTGGCTAATACGATAGTTGAGTTTCGTGATGCAACGTTCTTTGAGGACGTGTTCCCTATGAAGACTGGTATACCTCAGGGTAATTCTGAGGATGATCCGACTCTCACATCGAGTTCTATTCCCGATCATGTGGAAAAGATGACAAATGTGGGGGCGAATCCTAGTAGTAGCTCTACTCCTAACGAAGTAGAGGAACCTAGAAGGAGTAAGCGTGCAAAGGTAGTCAAGGACTTTGGAAGTGACTTTCTCACTTACAATGTCGAGGATGAACCTTTAACTTTCCGTCAAGCCATGGACTCTTCGGAGTCAAGGCATTGGAAAGGCGCTGTAAAGAGTGAGATGGACTCTATTGTTTCTAATGGAACATGGGAGTTAGTCGATCTCCCTCCTGGGTGTTCTACTATAGGATGTAAGTGGGTCTTCAAGAGAAAGTTGAACCCGGATGGCTCAATAGATAAGTACAAGGCGAGGCTAGTTGCTAAGGGTTTTAGGCAAAGAGAAGGTATAGACTATTTTGATACATACTCTCCTGTTGCTAGAATGACAACCATCCGAATGCTTATAGCATTGGCTTCTGTGCATGGTCTTATCGTCCATCAAATGGATGTAAAGACTGCTTTTCTTCATGGTGACCTTGAAGAAGAGATTTACATGGATCAGCCTGAAGGATTTATTGCTTCCGGTAACGAGAGGAAAGTATGTAAACTAGTCAAGTCCATCTATGGCCTTAAACAAGCACCTATCGACTGGCATAAAAAGTTTGATGAAACTGTTTTAGCATTCGAGTTTTTAGTTAATGAAAGTGATAAGTGCGTCTACTATAAGGTTAGAGGAAATGAATGTGTGATTGTATGCCTATACGTTGATGATATTTTGTTGTTTGGAACCAATATTGCGATTATTAACGAGACAAAGAGTTTCTTGAAAAGGCACTTTGAGATGAAGGATATGGGTGAGGCTAGTATGATTCTTGGGATCAAGTTAACACAGTCAACTGATGGAATAACCTTGTCACAGTCTCATTATATAGAGAAATCTATACTTGAGAAGTATGGTTATTCAAATTGTAGAATCGCAAGTACACCCTATGATCCTAAAGTGGCCCTTGTCAAGAATAGTTCAGGTGTACCTGTGTCTCAGTTAAGGTATTCTCAGATTATTGGTAGTTTGCAATATCTTGCTAACGTGACTAGACCAGATATTTCTTATTCTGTGTCTAAGTTAGCCAGATATACAAGCTGTCCGAACAAGACTCATTGGGAGGCTCTGGATAGAGTTCTTAGATATCTCAAGGGAACTATTTCTCTTGGCTTGCATTACCGGAGATTTCCGGGGGTACTCGAGGGGTACAGTGATGCAAGTTGGATAGCTAAGAAATCTGGCTCCAATGAAGTGACTGGATATGTGTTTACCCTAGCGGGTGGAGCTGTGTCCTGGAAGTCTTCTAGACAGACTTTGATTACTCGGTCTACTTTTGAGGCTGAGTTGTGTGCATTGGATGCCACGGGGACGGAGGCTGAATGGTTACATGGACTGATGTCAATGTTACCTGTAGTAAGCAAACCGCTTCCTGCCATTTCTGTTCATTGTGATAGCCGTACAACTATTGACAAGATCAGAAGTGTAAAGTATAACGCTAAGACAAAGAGACACATCCAAGTTAGACTTAAGTCTATAAGGGGTCTTGTTTCTGATAGGGTTATAGCTATAGAGTTCATTGGAACTCAGGATAATATAGCTGACCCGTTGACTAAGGGGCTTGAGCATGCTGTAGTCCTTAAGTCGAGGTTGGGGATGGGACTGGTAACCCATCATGGTTCATCTACAGCGGGAACCCAATACACCTGAGAGGAGATCCCTCAAAGTGTATTCAATGTGGTAATAACAAGTTGTAAGGATGGATCGGTAGTACCTTTACTACATATAACTAGATACTTGTGTATCTGAGTCTATCCCCTGGAAACCTTAAAAGGTACTGTTACTGCATGTATAGCAAGAGTTTTAAAACTCTGAATGGGGTCAAGTCATTTGACGAGATGTTAGCAGTACATCTTTGGAGATGCCCAGCTAAGCGAATGTAATTGTGTGGTCGCAATTAGAGGAATGGGTTATTCCTTGAAACATTCGTCGAACAGGATCGAGACACGACCATTAACGTCTCAAAGCCGTAGATCTGTACCATAGCCTTTGACTTGTCGTCGTCTATGGAGTGTGGTTACACCAAACGGATAAAGATTCAAGGTGAAATATTCCATCTATATCCGGTAGCCATCGAAGTAGAGGACTTAGGAGGGTTCAAACCCGGAAGGGTACCTACTCTGAAAAACAAGTCATGATAAAATCTGATATGCATTTCTGTATGGATTAGTGGGGGATTGTTAGAAAATGGTAAGTTTAAGACTGTATGGGTTCTTGATGGAATTACCTTAATCTAACAGTTGGAGGTTGTTCCTTGTAATGAGGACTTAAACTTTCATGTTTGGATCTAAGACATTTTCTTAGTGTAATCCATAAATAAATTGAGTTGAAGTTAGTAGCTTGAATTAATTAATTAAATAAATCATGACTTATAATTTTATTTTAAGCTGAATGTACGTGCCCCAGGGTGCTGAATGTACGTGCCCCAGGATGCTGAATGTACGTGCCCCTGAGCGGTGATTGTACGTGCCCCTGAGTGCTGAATGTACGTGCCCCAGAGTGGTGAATGTACGTGCCCCTGAGTGGTGAATGTACGTGCCCCTGAGTGGTGAATGTACTGAAATATATTCAATTAAAATAAAATGCATTAAGTCAGAATATTTATTGTAATTAATGCCATATCTTCAGTTACGTTTTATTTTGTATTATATACAGAATCAAAACGTTTTGTGAGATACACTGATAACAAAAATACAAAAAAAAACCCTAGCTGCTACTCTTCTCTATTTTCTCTCTACAATAATACATACAGAACAGATTGCATAGGTTTTCTGGGCGAACTGAGGTCAGGTCGCTGTTGATTAATTGCGTGTCTGTGAACGAGTTGATCTGAGCTGTTTTATCCTGGAGGCGAGATTGCTGCAACCCAACACAGCGTAAGTGGGGCAATTATCGTTTCAAGAACAGTCTAGGCTTTTCAAGGGCTAGGCGACTCAGCTGTGATTCTGATTTTGATCAGTATTTGATAAAGCTTTGCAGGCTAAGTGATTTCTGTCTTTTCTTGTCGATTTAAGGTACTGATTATATTTCTGTTTTGCCTTCGTGTATTGTTTCGTTATTTGGTGCCTTGCCTGTTCTTGTTAATTCCTGATATATAACTGCCTCATTGTTGCGCTAATAGTTTAATATTTCCAACATATAAAATGTTTGGTTCATAAATTTGTTTAATGTGGTAATTCAAATCAGAGTTGCTGAGACTACAAGAAACATCCAGCGATGCATTTGGATCATTAATAGTTTATGCAGCTGTCGAAATGTCATCAACGGATGTGGTGATGAATGGGGGAGACTCTTCGTGTGTAGCCGGATTGCTTACTCGCACAATTCAAGGAATCAAAAAAGCAATCCATCGCAATTAAACATAAAGGGGTGAACTATAGATCATGATGTATAAAATTTTTAGAGCGAATAATTTTGTTTTTGTTTTTATAATATGATAATCTACACACAGTTTTTGTTATTAAATTTTGTGTAACAAGAGTTTCTCAAAAATTAATGATTAATATATTGTATATGATGATGTATGGAACTTTTAGTGTGAATAATTCTTTTTCTATTTTTATAGTATGATAATTTCATTATTTTATCCTTGTAAATTTGAATTATTTGTTAATTATATAAGACATGTAAATTCTAATATCTGGAAGACAACATTATTCAAGCTAACATCAAATTAACTGAGTGAAATTCTATCCCAATAAATATGAAACTCGGTTCCTTTTATTAATGACAAGAATAAATTTTTATTTACAAACTAGCTGAGAAGCCGCGCGTTGCGGCGGATTATAAAAATTATATTAATAATCTAATATTAAAATTTATAAAATAAAATAAATTTGCGGCAACCGATAAAAATTATATTAATGATTCAAAATTAATATTTATAGAATGTTAGGTCCTATTAATTCACTATATATAATAATATAGTGATCACAATATGTAATACAGTATGACAATATAAGAGATCGAAAGCAGTAAACTCTTATATTCACAAAACTTGATGGTTACAAAAACTCTCTCAGTGACTTATATTCTATCACCAAGAGCTGCTAGGGTTCTTAACAATATACTTGATAACTCAACTCATATAGAGTAACCCTAATCTGTGTTTATATAGACACAGTTACAAAATCAATCTCTGATTTGATATCCTATAAATCAGCTAATAAATCTATCAATCAAAGATTGCTCCAGTTTTCTGTTTAGTTTCCATAGTCAGCAAATCACTCCTAAGCTTCTATCCTTCCTTGAAGTATATCCGCTTCTGAGTTCTTTCCACGTGTAAACTCTGTCGAGTCTTGACTATGTAAACTCTGATCAGACTTTATCAAACTCTGTCAGACTTTACTAAACTCTGATCAGCTTCCAGTTTAAACTCTGATGATTCCTGTTCTAAAACAAACCTTAAGAACATTAGTAATCATCAATTATATCTAACAATCTCCCCCAACTTGTGCATGAATAAGTTATGTGCAAGTTAACATATAATTGATGATGTCAAAACATTTAAGTCAAATGCAACAGAGTTTAACTATATAACAGAAAACTTTTAAAACTTACAGATACTTTACTCCTTAGCTGCATAGACACCATTTGATGTCTTTAGATACTCTCTGAGGAGTTTTTTTTCAGCTTCTTCGAGCACTGCAATCATTTGTCTCTTGATCTCTCTCAGCTCTGGATCTGAAACTCCAGTTTGATAAATTGCAGCTCTGAGATCATAAATCTTGTTCTTCTTCAAGTCCCTATCCAGCCTGATATTGTAAGCTTTATCAGACTCTTCAATAAATGCAAGAGTTCTGATTCCACCTATTGTTTCAATCTTTGCTGAATTTTTCTTCATCTCCACCAGCTGTCCTTTATGATTGAGGTATTTAGGAATGAAAGATCCAGCATTTTTGTTTCCTGTAATCCCCATCTTTCTTCTGATTTGATCTTTTAGCAGGTTGGAGATGTGTTGTCCTGACTTGTTCTTTACTTGAAATATGTATGATACATATCTCAATTCTTCCCAGTGTTTAGCATATAGATCTGCTTCAAGTACTCTAAACACTGTTCCATCAGACATGAAGTAGATAGGGATATTATCTCCTCTGTCATTCTTTACCAACTGGACTGAATCAAGTTTGTCCATCCTGTCTTGCAATACTCCAGTCTTGGGAGCACAGAGAGATGAGGGGTCATCTGGTCTTGATCCTATACTCTGATCAAATTTTTCATACTTGGATCCCAGCCCTCCTTTATCTCTTCCTGCCTTTTGATGAGAAAATGGTTTAATTGATCCTTTTTCAAAACTTATTTCAGTCATCAGAGTAGGCTTTGCAAATCCAGCCAGTGGAGTAGTTGTTGGTTTGAACACAGCTTGAGCTTTGTCAGAGACTGTGTCTTTCTTTGCTTCCTTATTGACTTGAGCTGTGTCAGAGGTCAATCTTTCTTTTTGAGGTTCTGCAACATGAGCTTTGTCAGAGATTGCAGCTTCTGTTTTCTTTTCCCTCACAACTTGATCCTTGTCAGAGGTTGTAGGCTTCTTCTTTTCCCAGCCTTTCTCCAGATTTTCATCTACTTTGCTTTTACCCTTGGAGGTGTATTCATCTTCAGAGTATACCTTTTTGATTGGTAAACTCTGATCAGCAACAGTAGCTTCCTTGATCAGTATTCCTTTTTCTTTTGGCTTGGTAGTTGACTTTGCAGGCTCTTGGATCTTTCCAGAGTTTATGGCTTCAATATGTTCCTTTTTCAGCTCAGCTTCCTCTGCAGCAATCAACTCCAAATCCAAATTTGCTTCTGGATTTTCTTGTTCAAAAACCAATCTAGCAAGCTCTTCATCAGTCATGGGTTTGTCTGATCCAGTCACTGGTCTTTGCTTAGATCCAGATGTGATGTTGTGAGTTGGACCAGACTTTGTGCTTTGCTTAGATTGTTTCTGACTGTCAGAGTTTGAAACTCTTCCACCAGTTCCTGCTTGAAATCTCTTGTGCTTTGTGAAGTCATCCACATCATCATCATCATCATCATCCTTCTTCTTTCTCTTCAGAGTTTGATGAGTAGACTTGCATTTGACTTTAGCTACTCTCTCCCCCTTTTTGACATCATCCTCATCAGGAATCAGAATTGATGTGATCAGAGAAAGTGAAGTTTGGATGGCTTCAAGCTGTTTGGACATCTTTTCTTGATTTGATTCTATCATGGTCATTCTTTGGTCCAGAGATTCATTTGCAGTCACCAGCTTCTGTACATTTTCCTTCATAGGATTGATTGTCCTTTTCTTTTCCAGTTCATTTGTCTCCTTGACTTTTGCCATCTCTGTTCTTAGACCATCTATTGATTTAGATGTCTGGGCATGAGCAGGATGAAATGTCTTCAGATATAGAATTGTGCCCTTGAGGCTTGACATAACATCAGAGTTTGTAATTTTCTTCTCTGCCATAGATAAGAACTCTTCAGCTTTAGGTGTTTCCAAGGAATGCTGGTGACTCAACCAGAGTTTATCCCATACTTCAGTTGGAGGATCAACCTGAAGATCCCTGGGAAGTGGCTCAGAGTCTGTGTTCAGAGTTTGTAGCCTGGCATTGTACTGGCTAGTTGACTCCCACTTCTGTTGTGTCAGAGAAACTCCATCATTTGCATCCTTGGCAGTATCTGAACTGGCATCATCCTCAGTATCAGAGTTTGCTTTTTCATCTTCAGGAACAGGATCAGCAACTTTCTCCACATTATCCTGAGCAGATTTTTCTTGAGCTTCAGACTGTGACTTGATGGGCTTTTCACCAGTCTGAGCAAGAGATTGTAAAGCTTCCACAGCTACTTTGTCAGTTTCCTCAACTACATCAGACCTGTAGTTCTCTGGAGCTGTATCATGAACAATGGCATCCTCAGGAATTTTCATTGGAGATTGAGGAATTGGACCATGATCAGATAATGGAGTTTGAGAATCAGACAAATTTGCTCCAGCTTCAGTTGTAGCTTGTGCATCACACTCTATTTCTTCATCTACTGCAGATGCTGTAGGAGATGCTTTAGGAGATGTTGTAGGAGATACTGTAGGAGATATCGTAGGAGATACTGTAGGAGATATCAGAGGAACAGTTTGAATAGGAAGCACCATCAGAGCTTGAGAAGTTTCTGGTAGTGTGGTAGATGGTGTTTGGTCTTCCTCAACAGTGAAGTCTGTGATGTCAGTTTCTGGGATTTTTGCCTTTGCAGGTTTTTGAGCCCGTAACTTGAATCTTGCTGTCTTCTGAGGACTTGTGTGAACAGGTTCAGAGACTGTTGTTGGAGTAGGTTCAGAGTTTGCAACTTGTGCAGTTTCTAGATCATCATATTCATATGCTGCAACAAGTCTTCTTCTTTTCTTCTGCTTTGAAGGAGAAGCAGCTTCACTGTGGACATTATCAGAGTTTGCAGCATCAGAGTTTGCTGGTTTATCAGACTTTGTCTTTAGAACTTGTGTATCAACAGAGGTTCTGGTTTTGGTTGTAGAGGGTTGGTCATCAGACTTTGTAGATTTGGATGGTTTTGTAGTTGATGATCTTGGTTTTCTGGTGACTGTGGGAGAGGTTGGATGTTGGGGTTGAGGTTGTTGAGGCTGTTGTTGTGGTTCCTGAGGAAGGTTCAGCCTTGCTCTGAATGGAAATGGGATTTGAAAGTCACTACAATAAGAGACAATCTTGATCTTGGAGAAATGTCTCTTGATGATGTTTATGGAAGACTGAAGACTCATGAACTTGAGATGGAACAGAGGAGCAAACGACATGGAGGAAAATCAAAGTCTGTTGCTCTGAAAGTTCAAGAGGAAGCTGCTAAGAGCAAGGGAAAAGCTCATGTCACAAAGTCTGACATTGAGACATCAAACTCTGATGACTCAAACTCTGATGTTCCCTCAGACTCTGAAAAAAGTGATGATGAGATGATGCAGTTAGCAGCATTGATGGTGAAGAGCTTCAAGAAGTTGGCCTACAAAAAGTTCAACAAAGGCAAAAGTTTTTCAAGGAAAGACAGAAACTCTGACAGAGTTTATGACAAGAAAAACTTTAAGAAGAATGAGGGCAAAGAAGGAAAAGCTGGAAAAGCTGACAAGTATACCTGTTTCAACTGTGGTGAAAAGGGACACTTTGCATCTGAATGCAAGAAAGCCAAGAAGGAAAAAGAAAAAGCCTTTATCACCAAGAAAGGAAACTGGACAGATACATCTGATTCAGAAGAAGAAGTCAATTATGCTCTAATGGCAAACACTGACAACAACACTGAATCTCCTGCTAAGGTACCTCACTCTACTCTTGCCTTTGATACTGAAGATATAACTGAGTTAAGATTGTTTCTTAAAACTTTGCATATCAGTTTTAGAGATCAGACTTTAGAGAATGAAAGATTAAAATCTGAAACTCTGAGTGTAAAGAAAAGGAATGATTTTCTAGAAAAAGAATTAGTTCAAATGTTGGAAGTTCAAAAAGAAAGAGATGATGCTGTCATTATCAAAGATGAATTATCAAAGAGGTATGCATCTCTTCAATCAGAACTTGCCAAGGAAAGAGAGATCATTAAAACATGGACTAATTCAGGCAAAACTACTCAGGATATCTTAGGTAGTGGAAACTGGAAGAAGGGACTAGGTTACACTGATAACTCAGAAGCTGAGTCATCAAAAACAGAGTTTGTTAAAACTCAAAAACCTAAGGTTAAACCTGTTAAATTTGTTGTTGAATCCTCTAAGCCTAAACAATGTAGACCAAAATCAGAGATTAACAACAATTTAAAATCTGAAAAGCCCAAACAGGTTAACATAGGACTGATGACTCAGAAACAGCTTAAACATAAGCTTAAAGAGGTAAAGTCTGATGACAGAAACAAGGAGCCTAGGAAAAATAGAAATGGCAAAATTGGCATAGACAAGAGTAATAACTACATGCCTGTTCCAAATGCACCTAGGAAGACATGCCATAACTGTGGTAATACTAATCATCTTGCTAATTTTTGCAGGAAGAACAAGGACATTAACTCTTTACCTACAAAGTCTGGATTTAGAAAAAGTAGTATTAGATATAAACCACAAGATCCTTGTTTTCATTGTGGTAGTTTATGGCATTCTATTTATACTTGCAAAGAATATCATAGTTTGTATTATGATTATTATCAATTGAAACCTTCTTTAAAGGTTAATAAAAACTCTGCAAGTACAAACTCTGTTTCCAGTACAAACTCTGTTGCAAAGTCTGTTAGCTCAAACTCTGATAATAATACCGCTGCAAAAGCTAACAAACTTAATAAGGCCAAGGGATCCAAGCAAGTCTGGGTCCTTAAAACTAACAACTAGTGGTCTTTATGATTGCAGGGCAACAGGAAGAATATCCTAGTCTTGGACAGTGGATGCTCAGGACACATGACTGGAAATAAGACCCTGCTGTCAGAGTTTGTGGAGAAGGCTGGCCCAAGTGTTTCTTATGGAGATGGCAACATAGGAAGGACTCTGGGATATGGCAACATCAATCTTGAAAATGTCATCATATCAAATGTAGCTCTTGTTCAAGGGCTGAAACACAATTTACTCTCTGTCAGTCAGATCTGTGACAGAGGATATCATGTTGATTTCTATGAAGAACACAGTGAGATAGTAAGCAAGTCAACAGGCAAAGTGGCAGTAACTAGGGATGGGCATTTACCCCGCCCCGCTCGATCCCGACCCGATCCCCGCCCCGTTCGGGTCGGGGATTCGGGGAATTTTTCGGGGGCGGGGCGGGGATCGGGGAAAGGTTTATAAAAAATTCGGGGATCGGGGCGGGGTCGGGGATTGGTGTCTCCCCACCCCGATCCCCGACCCCGATTATATATATATATATATATATATATATATATATATATATATATAAATATATTTATATATATATTATTAAAAATAGATCAACTTTATAATATAATTAAAAGTAAAAAATAATCTTTATTTTTATTGATTGATTATAAATATATTGTAATATAATATATTTTATAATTTTAAATTGTTGTTTATTTATATTATAAATCAATTTTAATATGATTTGAGGTTGAAAATATACGATAATATTATTTTATTATTATATTAGGAGATTGTAGTTTGTTTTTTTAATGAAAAAGTATATTATATATTATAAAATTATTATTTTTTATTAAAAAATTAAAATTCCCCGAAACCCCGCGGGGATCCCCGTTCCCCGTTCGGGGCGGGGATCGGGGAGGAAATTAATCCCCGTTCGGGGTTCGGGGCGGGGTCGGGTAGGGGTATTGAATTCGGGGATCGGGGTCGGGGATAGCACTCCCCGCCCCCGAAGTGCCCCCGTGCCCATCCCTAGCAGTAACTGCTCACAGACATGGGAATATTTATGAAATCCACTTGCCTACAAACTCTGAAGAAAAAGCAATTTGCTTGTCTACAAGGATCTCTGCAGAAGAAAGTTGGAAATGGCACAAGAAGCTTTCACATCTAAATTTCAATTCCATAAATGAGCTTATAAAGAAAAAGCTTGTGAGAGGACTCCCTGAATCACTACTGACATCTGATGGATTGTGTGATTCATGTCAAAAAGCCAAGCAGAGAAAGACATCTTTCAAGAGTAAGACTGAATTCTCAATAAACAAACCATATCATCTTCTACATGTTGATCTATTTGGACCAGTCAATATACCATCCATTGCAAGGAAGAAATATGCTCTTGTCATTGTTGATGAGTATACTAGATACACTTGGGTATATTTTCTTCACTCTAAAGATGAAACAGCCTTGCATCTGATGGATCATGTGACACAACTGGATCATGGATCTGAAGACAAAGTGAAAATCATTAGAAGTGATAATGGAACTGAGTTTAGAAATTCAACAATGGAAGAGTTCTGCAAAGAAAGAGGTGTAGTGCAACAGTTCTCTGCACCTGGTACACCACAGCAAAATGGTGTAGTTGAAAGGAAAAACAGAACTCTTATAGAAGCTGCCAGAACTATGCTTGATGAGGCTAAATTGCCCACTTATTTCTGGGCAGAAGCTGTTCAAACAGCTTGTTTCACTCAAAATGCAACCTTGATTAATAAGCTTGGCAAAACCCCATATGAGATGGTGAAGAAAAAGAAGCCAAATCTGAAGTATTTTCATATATTTGGGTGCAAATGCTTTGTATTGAAGACTCATCCAGAACAGCTTACCAAGTTTGATTTAAAAGCTGATGAAGGTATTTTTGTAGGATATCCTCTGATAACAAAGGCCTTCAGAGTCTATAATCTGAGAACCAAGGTCATCATGGAATCCATACATGTGTCATTTGATGACAAAAGAATTATGGGCTTAGCAGATATGGATGATCATGGAGAATTGCATTTTGAAAATGAAGAAATATTCTCTGATTCAACAAACTCTGATGAACAGTCAAACTCTGACTGTGAACAAAATACAGCAAACTCCAGTAAAAATTCACAAGTTCATGATGATGAAGCAATTGCTGAGGGGGAGCATCAGAATGTTCCAGACTCTACCCAAGCCTCATCAGAGAATGCTGACTCAAACTCATCAGAGAATACTGATTCAAACTCTGATAGCACAGACTTAGGGGGAGCTACAGAGAATGATCAACAGAATCAGGAGAGCATGGATCAAGGGGGAGGATCCAATGATGAAAATGGTCAACTTCCACATGCTAGGAAGTGGACAAAGTCTCACACACCTGATTTAATAATTGGCAATCCAGAAGCAGGTGTGCAAACAAGGAAAGCTACAGCAAATGAATGTTTACATCATTGCTTTCTGTCACAAACAGAACCCAAAAAGGTGGAGGAAGCTCTTCAAGATCCTGATTGGATTCAAGCAATGCAAGAAGAGTTAAATGAATTTGAAAGAAATAAAGTCTGGACCCTAGTACCAAGACCTAAAGACAGATCCATAGTTGGTGCAAAATGGGTGTTCAGAAACAAAACTGACAGTGAGGGTGTCATTACAAGGAATAAAGCAAGGCTTGTGGCAAAAGGGTATTCACAACAGGAAGGTATTGATTATGATGAGACATTTGCTCCAGTTGCAAGATTGGAGGCAATTAGAATCTTTCTGGCCTATGCTGCACACAAGAAATTCAAAGTATTTCAGATGGATGTCAAAAGTGCTTTTCTAAATGGGAAACTGGATGAAGAGGTATATGTTGAACAACCTCCAGGTTTTGTAGATCCAAAACATCCAGACTATGTCTACAGGTTGGACAAAGCACTTTATGGACTAAAGCAGGCTCCAAGGGCATGGTATGAAACTCTAGCTCAATTTCTTCTTGAAAGTGGATTTACTAGAGGTACCATAGATAAAACTCTGTTTTATTTGAATCATGGTAATGATCTGCTTTTAGTTCAAATCTATGTTGATGACATTATTTTTGGCTCCACTAATGCTAAACTCTGTCAAAGATTTGCCAAGCTCATGCAGTCTAGGTACCAAATGAGCATGATGGGGGAACTCAGTTATTTTCTGGGTTTACAAGTTGAACAGACTGAAGATGGGATTTTTATAAATCAAGCCAAGTATACCAGAAATCTTTTAAAGAAATTTGGTATGCAAGACAGTTCTGCTGCAACTACTCCTATGGCAACAGCAACAAAACTAGACAAAGATACTGGTGCATCAGTGGACATCACAAACTATAGAGGAATGATTGGATCATTGCTTTATCTGACTGCAAGTAGACCAGACATTATGTATGCCACATGTCTATGTGCAAGATTTCAGGCAGATCCAAGAGAACCTCATCTGATTGCAGTAAAGAGGATATTCAGATATCTCAAGGGAACCACATCATTGGGACTATGGTACCCTAGAGAATCAGATTTTAGTCTTATTGGATACTCTGATGCAGATTTTGCAGGTTGCAAAATTGACAGGAAAAGCACAAGTGGGAGTTGTCAATTTCTGGGTGGAAGACTAGTTTCTTGGTACAGCAAGAAGCAGAAGTCCATCTCAACATCAACAGCAGAATCAGAGTATATTGCTGCAGGCAGCTGTTGTGCTCAAATTCTTTGGATGAAGAATCAACTGTTGGACTATGGGTTATCCTTCTCTAAAATTCCTATTTATTGTGATAACCAAAGTGCTATTGCTATGACAGGAAATCCAGTTCAACATTCTCTGACAAAACACATCAGTATAAGATATCATTTTATAAGGGAGCATGTGGAGGAAGGAACCATTGAACTTCACTTTGTTCCTACTGAACAGCAGCTAGCAGACATTTTCACCAAGCCATTAAGTGAAGCAACTTTTGTTAGGCTGGTGAATGAGCTAGGAATGATATCAGGAACTGAGTAAACATATTGGTTAGATCTTTAAAATTTAACTTGTCAAATTTACCATATGTATTACTCACACATCTGTCATGATATACTCTGATTGATAAAATCTGATGACATTCTCTGATAATATACTCTGTTTGCTTTACTCTGATAACATTCTCTGATAATATTCTCTGATGCTTATAAAACTCTGAATCTTGATAAGTGATCTCATTTTTATCTTCTCTGAGACAAATCACCTATGAAGATACCATGAAGCATGATCTGAATGAGTAATCATGAATCTCAGCTAAGTTCCTTAATCCTGATCTCAATTTTGTGCTACACTAGTTCACACTATGCATGCTGATATCATTGAGACTCTACTACTTCACATATCTTAATTATAAGTGAGACTGATTAATTTAAGTTTCCTCTCATATACTAGACAGTGATTATAAACTCTGATGCTTTTGTTACCTGAGACAAAACCCCCTGAAAAATAAGCATGGTACTCCTTTGAGATCTTAGATGTTAATATGACAGTGACTGGGAAGAACCAAACATTTGCTGGTATTAAGTAATTGCTAAGATTTTATAATCTATGGTGACCAGTCACAATCTCTGATTACTGGAGAAATACTAATGCAATAGTATATTTAAAGGTCGTGCCTCACTCACACTGAGAAGCGTCCTGACTACCAAAAAAAAAAAAAAAAAAAAAAAAAAGGGTAAATTATTTTATTGATTATCTTCAGAGTATGTCTTAATCTAAGTTTTGAGAGTTTAAATAAATTATTCAAAGTCTACCTTATAATTACGAAATTGTGAAATTTTATATTCTCTGATTTAACATGACCACACACACATTTCACAAGCACATTATTGAGCTATGGATTTTAGAACAAACTCTGATTTATTGATGAATATTCTGAAAATTATGTCTTTATTCTGAGGTTCGCAGAAATTTATTTTCTTTGTCTTAAATCTCAGAGTTTAAAAATTCGAGAGATTTGATCTTGATTTTTTTTCAAATATTCAGAGAATGTGAAGAGAATGTGTTTCAAACGGATGTATTATTATTAGTGGGTTTACATGCAAAACATTTTAATAGGAGAACGTGTAATCAGCATTTATTACTGCGCATGTTTTACTGCACTCATGATTATTACTCTCGTTTCTCCATCCCACTAACACTCATCTACCAGTTACATTTTGACAGGTGTCTGATTGAACAAAAAGCCTTTGCGTGCTCAGTTCAACAAAATCTGAAGAGTTTTTCAGATCAGATTTTATTGCTTATTATTCAATTTTACACTTACTCTCTACATTCACCTTCTAAACAAAACTCTTACACTCTGTTCTCTGCAATTCAAAATCTTCGTCTACACACTTCCTCAAACATCTTCTTTTCATAATCTTACCACTTGTTAGGTCCTATTTTTCAGGAAGAGCTAGAAGGAATTTGAGGTTTGAGTCTTCAAGATCATATTCCTTGTCCACCAGAGATAAGTCATTCAGCAGTTTGACAAATCTGTCATACAGATCTGTCAGAGACTCACCAGATTTTGAGTCAAAGTGCTCATACTCCTGTGTAAGGATTGTTTTTCTGTTTTTCTTAATGGCCTGAGTTCCTTGACATCTGGTTTCCAGAGCATCCCAGATTTGTTTAGCAGTTTTGCACCCAATCACCCTATTAGACATTGCATTATCAAGGGCACTATGCAACAGATGCTTCACCTTTGCATCTTTACTGATAGATGAGATGTCCTCTGGAGTATAATCTTTCTTTTCTTTTGGAACCATCTTTTGAGGTTCATCTGCAATCCCAACAGAGAGCTTGGTGGGCATATGTGGTCCATCATAAATCCGGTCGAGGTATTCTGGATCAACAGAGTCTAAGAATATGATCATTCTTTCTTTCCAGACTGGATATTCAGATGCCTTAAGGGTTGGGACTCTAAAGGATGAAGCTTGTGATTTTTCAGACATAATTGTGTTTAAGATCTCACTGTAGTAATCTTAACAGAGCTGGCTCTGATACCACTTGTTAGGTCCTATTAATTCACTATATATAATAATATAGTGATCACAATATGTAATACAGTATGACAATATAAGAGATCGAAAGCAGTAAACTCTTATATTCACAAAACTTGATGGTTACAAAAACTCTCTCAGTGACTTATATTCTATCACCAAGAGCTGCTAGGGTTCTTAACAATATACTTGATAACTCAACTCATATAGAGTAACCCTAATCTGTGTTTATATAGACACAGTTACAAAATCAATCTCTGATTTGATATCCTATAAATCAGCTAATAAATCTATCAATCAAAGATTGCTCCAGTTTTCTGTTTAGTTTCCATAGTCAGCAAATCACTCCTAAGCTTCTATCCTTCCTTGAAGTATATCCGCTTCTGAGTTCTTTCCACGTGTAAACTCTGTCGAGTCTTGACTATGTAAACTCTGATCAGACTTTATCAAACTCTGTCAGACTTTACTAAACTCTGATCAGCTTCCAGTTTAAACTCTGATGATTCCTGTTCTAAAACAAACCTTAAGAACATTAGTAATCATCAATTATATCTAACATAGAATAAAATAATTTTATATTATAAACATCTCGATGCAATACCAATATTAATATATAAAATTGCAAAATTAGACTTAATTCATGATTGAAAAAATAAAAATAAAAATCTGCATGTAATTAACGATTCAAAGCACGACAAATCCTAATTTTGGTTGTGTTTAACATAGATGCGTAAATATTGAGATACAACATCGAAAGCATCCCTAATTTTAATAGGGATAAACATTATGTTCTGGTTTTACGAACATTAATCATCTCGTGATGTATCCATGCATAGGTGTATTAGTGATTTGTTCTTTTTTTTGGATTGATTGAATGCAAAAACATCAATTTAAATCCACGAGATCTCGGTCTATAACTATCTTTGCCACAACCTTTATTTATGTTGTATAAACAACCTTCACTTAAAAGGTGCTTGAACCGAGCAAATAGATATTGTGATAGTGTTGCATGAATAATCTTTTCCAGTATACAAAGTAAACCATATAAAAATTAACAATAACAAACATATCCGATGAACAAAACAAACATTATAAAATAATAAAGAACAAACATATATCCGTAACAGTTAATTTATTAACCTTTTCATCCATGAATATCATGTCAAGACTATATTGTTCTCGCGTGTTTGGATTTGTCGAGTGCCACATCTACAAACTCTTACTCTTAACGGCCAATCATCTATGTCGCCATTCAAAACATCTAGAGTGCAACTCATTATTGTATCAGATGGAGAAGACAAATAAGCTCAAGAAAAATTGTGTGTGTTAAATTTTATTAACAATTTAATTCCTATAAATGCATTTTAATATTTTCTACCGGCCTGATAAAAAAATATATACTATAATTATATAACTTAAAAATGTTGGGCTCCTTTTAATTATGGGCCCTAGGCCGTTGCCTCTCCATACTACCCTCAAAACCGGGCCTGGATATAATCCAAGCCCATATTCTAACCCTTGGACCCATTTGGTTAAAAGAATAATCTTTCTAATTTTAGGTGATTAACAACCGTCGGATGATAAATTTTAGAAGATATGGACCGTGAGATATAATCTCTTGCTTATAAATAATGCACGATGTTTACCTTAGGTTTTCAAACCCAACTCCGCCGCTTATTAGTTCATCGTTCTCTCCCAAATTCATAAACGCATTTCAAAATATTTTTTTTCCCGACTAAATCTAGAATTTTCCGGTTACTTCTGTCTATAGTCTACCGTCTAGATATAATGATTTGATAAAACACATGTTATGTTTTTATGAAATCAAGATTTTAAAAATGATTTGTCGACCCACTTGCCAAAATTTTGTAATCTTTTCTGAGATTTGTACAAGTTTTGAAGTTCTTAATATCGCCGTGAGTTTTCTCTCACTCTTTCGATTCCAACTGATAAGGTAAGTTTCTAAAATCAATTTCATTTTTCTCTCATATTGCATATGTCAATTTATTAAATTTATTTTGTGTTTCATAAAAAATTTGTTTAAAAAATTAATTAGCGTGTATTGTTATTCTAATTTTTTTTATTTCAATAATTGTAGTAAATGATGAAGAAAATGCTCCAGATCTCTTTCAATATCACCCACAGGTAATATATCTTCTGTGCTTATTAAAATTTTGTAATAATTGACTTATGTATCATAAATATGCAAAATTGTCTGGCTGGATTGAAATTGTTGTGTATATGACAAGAATTTGTTTGTACGTGATATATTACTTAAATAGAATCCTTGTTATTATAAGTAGGACATTAGTCAAGAATTCGAAAAAGATCGAGACATATACATCAAGCTTGAAAGACTGAGAAAGAAAAATGTATCCACAAATGCTCTCGGCAACTTCAGGCCTTTTTAACAACTTACAGTTACATCAACCCTCCATATCAGGCACATGGGTACCAGATTCCAAACCCAAGTTTCTCCTTTCATGGGCCTCAAGTGACCTATAATCCATCATTGTATGGGTCCTGCATTAATTATTTCGTGGGTCATCAACAGGCCCAACTTCAACAAGTGTATATTTCACATGTTTGCACCGTTCGAGAATCTCTAATTCAAATTCTTATACTTAGCTATTTTTTTTAAAAAAAGAGTTAATTATTTTAATAATGTTTGATTAGTTTTTAAAAAAAAATATAGATGGTCTCTTTTCATTGTCTGCTCTTTATAAAATGTTTGGTTCATAAATTTGCTTCCTGTGGTAATTCAAATCAGAGTTGCTGAGACTACAAGAAACATCCAGCGATGCATTTGGATCATTAATAGTTTATGCAGCTGTCGATATGTCATCAATGGATGTGGTGATGAATGGGGGTGTGTAGCTGGATTGCTTACTCGCACAATTCAAGGAATCAAAAAAGCAATCCATCGCAATTAAACATAATGGGGTGAACTATAGATCATGATGTATAAAATTTTTAGAGCGAATAATTTTGTTTTTGTTTTTATAATATGATAATCTACACACAGTTTTTGTTATTAGATTTTGTGTAACAAGAGTTTCTCAAAAATTAATGATTAATATATTATATATGATGACGTATGGAACTTTTAGTGTCATAATTCTTTTTTTTATTTTTATAGTATGATAATTTCATTGTTTTATCTTTATAAATTTGAATTATTTGTTAATTATATATGACATGTAAATTCTAATATCTGGAAGACAACTCTATTCAAGCTAACCTCGAATTAACTGAGTGAAATTATATCCCAATAAATATGAAACTCGGTTCCTTTTATTAATCACAAGAATAAAATTTTATTTACAAATTTGAAGCCGATTAACAAGTGAAGCCCATCTTACTTTAAAAAAAAAAAAAAAAAAAAAAAAGAAAAGAAGAGAAGCCCATCTTTATTTCATATACCATCTGCTCTCCCCGAACTCAGGACCGTTTGTATAAAACTTAAAAAAAATAATTACTTGTTCAAGTGGGTTAGCAATAAAAAATAAATAAACTAATAAAATATTTGAAAAACAAATACTAGTTCCGAGGAAAAAAATATTTTATCTATTTACACAAGCAAACAATCAGGCTAACTTTTGTTGGGCTCTCTGCCCACTTTTTCTTCGCGACTTCGCCTACCTATCTAGTGCGAGACATCTTTTTCTAAAGAAAAAAAGGTGACTTACTTTTTTTCTTGCCCACCTTCTATCGAATTTAACATCATCGGAAATTTGAAATTCCGGTAAATATTCTGCAGTTTGCAGTAATAAAAAAAAAACCCCATAATTCGAGTCGGACTACTCACCAGCAATTTGAGCTCGAACTCGTGTAATAAAATCCGATCTGATTCAAGTTCATATACGAGCCGAGCTCGAACCATATATATTTTCATAACGATTTAGTTAAAAATAAACAAATTGACTCGATCCGAAAATATATAAGAAGAGAAGAAAGAAGAGAAACTGAAAACAGAGTTAGATCTCCAAACCAACAAATTGTACAATCAGATTAAACCCCTCCAATTTCCACCATTCTTTTAACTCATAAGTTGATCAGTGATCCACAGCTTACATTATAAACAACACGAATTTCATATTTAACCGAAACCCATGTCACGTTTTTACGTACACATATTTCTTTACAAAAGATCAAAGCCTAGGTATGACTCCACGACCCTAAGAACATCATGGTTCTAAGAGGATCTTCTAGACCAGACCTCCCGTTTCGTCTCTCAATCTCCTTAGAGATTTTAATATTGCCACGTTGGTTAGGATTCGTGTCACCAACCATCACAGTCATAGTTGTGGCGTACGCTCGCCGGAGTTTCTCCCCGATAGTCATCTTGGATTCGCGAATCAAAGAGCTATCGCCGGAGAGGTGGTGAGGTTTCATGGCAACAAGGCACGAGAGAAATGAAACAACTCTTGGATGGTTTTGTTAGGCCGGGATATTGAAGGGTATAGTGAAGGTGCATGAAGATGTTATTTATAGACGAATTGTGCATTATTTGTGTTGGAGTTAGTGAGTGCGGTGACAGGGTGAACTGTCACGTGAAGGCGGGGTCCACGTGTTGTGGTGTCACTATTTTTGCCAATGATTATTAACATGATTCATCGCTAATTAATTTTTATTTTGTAGTTTATTGGATTAATTGAATTTTTGATCATTTAATTAAATATTTTATTGAATTTCATTTATTTAAATGAATTTTTTCTAATTTTTATTTTATAACTTTTATTTTTTATCTGATTAAATCCGATTTACGATGTTGTCGTTATTACTTGTGGAGGACAGCTAAGTGTACACTTCCTTTGGTGGGACCGAGAACTTATTGCATGTATTCGTTTTTCACTTTTTTATAAGGGGTGTTGTATTATTGGCATATAAAATATTATTAGCCGTTTGATCTTTCTATATAAAATAAGCTTTATCTTTATCTTATTTGTTTGTCGAGAAACTTTCAACCTCTTTGTTAAAGAAGACGTTCATGATTTGAAACTTGAATAGTTAATTTTGATTTTTTAAGGGTGTTGGATCAGTATCAAAGTATTGTTTTACTTCCTAATGTACGATTTTTAAGCGTTTTGTAGTATTAGACACTATTTAACGTAGTGTTTTATATTAAAATAATAGATTGTATTATGTCTTGTATGATTTTCAGACCTAAACATAATATTATGTATCATTTTCTTTCAAAAATTCAAAAACTAAATTATTCATCGTTAATAACTAATAAGAAACATTTTATCACAATTTTGATATTTTGATCATTAATCATAAAAATATGATACATGCATCATTAGGGGTGGAGTATTACACATGATATTTCTTTACTGGTGAAATATCACAGTGATAATGTTATTTAAAATTTTAAAGACGATAGAGTATCGAGATATAGAGTATTGAGAGTAAATATATAAGTATCTAGTCAACATTTAAGATACCGTTTATTGAATATTGATATTTTAATTAAATATTATTGGAAAGAAAAATGTACAGATTGAAGCATCTCTAACGGTGTTGGCTAAATAGAACCTGTAAGACATTATGTAAAATTTGCTGAACCTGTAAGACATTTTGCTTCAATGGTATTGGCTAATTGGCTATAATTTAAAAATAGTATGTTATTAATATTTTAAATTGTTAAAATAGAATATATCAGTCCAATATGATAATAAATGATGTGGAATCTTTCTACAGATTTCTTAGAGACCTGTAGAGATTCGACAAATTTAGTCATCCATAGGAGGTTGGCTAAATTTTTAAACAACAGTTCGTTATGGTTGGAATTGAGTTTTTCAAACTGTTGATTAAAATATTTTATTTTTAATAATTCAACTCATCTTTTAGTTAAACGCTTTCGATAATAGAAGATGCTCTAACCCAATTATGTACTAATACGATATCAATGAAAAATATATCTACATGGACCAGTTCTCTAGAGTATTGAAACCAGTTGCTATTTTGACACGTTATAGTGATGTTGATAGCGATCACTAACATGTAGAGCAAGAAAAATTCCTTTCTGATAAGTTGTTTTTTATATATATAGTCACTTACCTTTTCGTTCATAATAATTTATTTTTAGAATAAAATATATATTATATATATTTTTTCATAAAAAGACCATTTCAAAAGTTTATTTTTACAAAAACTAAATTGATAATAAAATTTAGGTAAATTAAATTTTAATAAAAAAAATAAGACGGCCAACGGGCCTTTATCCGTTTTTCCTCTATTTCATAGCACAGCTTTTCTATGATAGCTCATGGGCACACAATAAACACTAATGTTGTGTTTGATTGGGGAGAATGGAATGGAATGGAATGAAATGAGTAAAATTACTTGGAACCAATAGAAATAGGAGGGAAGTTTTGGAATAAATTTAAGTATGACAAGATTTCTTTGATATGATTTGAGAAGAAATTGGGGTAGGATAGAATGAAGCATTTCATTTCAAATTGAAGGTATGATCTCTAGCACATAATGTAAGGAATGGAATGGATGAATGAATGAAATTTGTTAACAATTGCTTATAATATAGTTCGTTTTTCATTCCATTTCTTCCGCAATCATTCACCCCAACCAAACACAACATAATTCTATGAGTTCAGCTCATTTTTATTGGTTATCTGATCGTATATAAAGATGGTTTACTTGCATTTACACCAAGTACACCAATTAATATCTACTAAACTCATCAAATTAGTGATTAATGTGTGCACATGACCACTCCAGAAAGACCCCGGGTAGAAAAGAAGATCAGGAGTTCGCGAGAATCCAAAGGCTAATATGAAAGAGACACGTTACAGACTATGACTCCCACTTGTGAATGAAAGGACAATTCAGATAAATAAAGAATCGTATATTACGACTTTTCGAAGTGCTCAAAAGCTTTCCCTGTATTAATTTCTCAACTGCCTAATTTCCAACTGACTATTGTGCTTTTTTCTCACCAAAATTTTGATATGCTTATATGAAAATGTGCAGATAAGCATATATTCCTATCGATCCAACTGAATAAACGATAGAGTAGGAATCAATACGTTGTGTTTTGTGAGAATAAATTCTCTCAACTTTGCATTTGATCTGAGCTAATGCTGCTTGTAGACGTAAAGTGATACTTGATGGTCGGAAGGGGAGTAAAGAGTAAAGTTCTGGTCATAGATCGTCACAAGCGCATCTGGTGTAGTGGTATCATAGTACCCTCCCACGGTACTGACCAGGGTTCGATTCCCTGGATGCGCATCTTTTTTTGTTTTAATTAATATTATTATATATTGAACCACATGTTTTGCAAATTGTGAAGACTCCTGCAGAGTACAGGTTACAGAAGCCCCACGTCCCAACAGAGAAAAATTGCTAACAAATCCGGGACCATGTAGTTATTGGATTCGGTGATAACTGATTAACAGGCAGTTTTTTTTTGTTATAATATAATGCTGAAAACTGACTTAAGAAACAGTGACGCACAACTGCTTAAACTAGCTATTGTTTTTACATTCCCCACAGAGTAAATTGCTGAGAAATCCTGGAGTTTTTTTATGTGATATAGGAGCATGTAGTTATATAACAATATGATCAACAGCCCGTTGTTTTTATATAATTTTATAATGAACTGCCTTAAGAAACGGTGACACAGAACTGCTTATAAAACAAGTTGCTTCCGATTCACATACGAATGTTAGTATATGTTCGGAGAAAAAAATGCTGGACAGCTTAACCTTAGATTTTTGATGTATATACAGGGGGTGAGGTGGTGCTAGATAATCATTGAGCGAAAAAGTACCTCATTCTAGGATTTTTCACGTCCAGCAGTTTTTGTGTCACTAGACAAATAGAATTGCAACCGTCTTGTTCTGTGACAAACACATGTTGTAGTACATTGAATGGTTCTCTGACAAACACATGTTGTAAAACATTGAATGGTAAATAAGCGACTCACTTTAATATTTGTGGGTCTGGAGCCATGAAATACAATCTGCGATCTGCATATTGTAAGATATTACTGCAGGCTGCAGCTCTTTCTCATATTCTGAAGATTGCATATTACTGCGCTGAGGCTCAAAGATTCATCTTGGTTGCAAGGACAAAGGAGGTATTAGGTACCCACCGCACTTGACTATTGCTTTTAGCCCTTCCATACCTCTAGTTTTGCTTTGAAGCAATTCATGGAATTACTAACCAAGGCCAACTGAAAGGCTCAACTTGCCAAGCAGCGGTGCTTGATGGTCACAAACAAGACTGCCTGCAGTACATTACAATACACTAATACAGTGAATACACACTTGTACAAAACAAATCTTGTATCATCACCTACAACGCTCACTGATCAACTTGAAATTCTTGAAAAATATGTTGAGAGTTTCAACAATGACAATTTCATTTAGACTAACATAGCCTCCAATAATGAGCACTTTTTACTTTAAGCCTGCAATGATAGACTGAAATTCCTAGGAGCTAGCCCAATAGGCGAGATTGGCGGACAAAATACGGCGACCCATCAGATTAAATTTCACTCGAGGAACAATGATAGACTGAAATTCTTGATTGTTCGGTGGACTGAGGTACACAATTTAATAAACTGAATACGAAGTACACATTTTATAATTCTAGTGAATAATCAAGTATGCATCTGATAATAATAATTTTTATTTGAGATTCACATATTTTTATTAATTCTAAAACTCAAAAAAAAATTATATAATATGAACGAATTAAATGATAAGATCATCTTTGATGAAGTTGACAAAATTGGTAAAGCTTTATTGGTACTCCCTCCATCTACTTTGGGCACGTAATTTAAGGTGTATTGACCGAATAGTTCCGAAATTTATTTTTTTTAATATTTTTTGTAAATTAAAATTTCATATTTAAATTTTTATTTGCAAAAATAAAATTTCAAAAATAAGTAATGTAACTATGCGGTCAATAACTTTAAAATGTGTGCCCGAAGTCAACAAACTCATCTAATTTGAGATGGTGGGAGTATAAATTAAGGAGTGGACTAAACTTTATTGAGCTTGGAGGTGTTGTGGTCTATATACTTAAATTTAACTTTTCATTATATTTTAGTTTTTAATAAAATAAATTACACTATTAGAAAAAATATTAATTTTGAAAGAGTATTTTCGACAAAAACTGAATTCAACGGAATCTTGTCGAAATTAAACTGTCAAAGATAAACGGTTGAAAATAAATTGTCAAAAAATACCTATTTTCAATAAATTGACTACTTTCGACGTCCTTAATTTCGATGTTAGGATTTTTTTTAAAATAGATAATTTCAACGTAATGCTGCCTGACTAATTTTGACAGAAATTTTCTTTCGAAACTAGGTGAGTTTTTTGTAATGTTATATTTATATATTCCTAGATGATATAAAATTTTAATATGTATTTATAATTATTTAACATGCATATATAATCAATAATATGATTCCACTAACTTAAATTACAAATAAGTGTTTATTCCCGTTGAAGTAATAGATTTTCTACAATTTTTTAGCATGCTATCTAGATTTCTGACTAAAAACTTTTGAGCAATGGAAATACTCCAAGCTTGTGCTTGTGTCATTCCTTCCTACATTTTAATATTAGTATTGTTTGTACCATAAATTGGCTTTATATATATATATATATATATATATATATATATATATATAGGGTTGCACTCCACACAGAACACTTTAAAAAAAGAAACACTATCATAACACTTTTTTTTCCATAAAAAATGATTTGTTATGATTATAATTACATAATTAATCACTAACTAAACTTAATATATGAAATCTAACATCCAAATCTATCCAAATTATTAATATGAAATATTATAGAATCCAGAACAGAATCGAATACAGAATCCAGAATAGAATCATGTATATATTCTTTACATGATTAATATCACATAGAATCATGTTATTTTTAATCCATAATTATTGTTAAACATGCTAGATACTATTATTATTCATAATAAATGGTTAATTAGCTTAAAGTTGGAATTTAATTCAAGTTTTAGATGTGATTCTATGTTCGATTCCAAAGTGTTCTTTTTTGTTCTTCTTTTAAGGGTGTTCTGTTTTGAGCAATGCCATATATATATATATATATATATATATATATATATATATATATATATATATATAGGGATAGGATCAAATAAAAAACTTTTTAAGTTACAAACTTACAAACTTTTTTTTTGAATTTTTTTTATTCTTCCATCGTGTTAATCCTTAGTTATAAAAAGTATTCATGTTGAAAATTCTTGAAAAAACATCACGATTTTTAAAAATAACGCATAAATAAATCGTGCATTCAACACATTTGTAACTGGGGTTCAACATCGGGTGTAGAACACTAATTATCATTGTGTTGAATATATCTATAAAGATACTTAAACTATACCTCTAGGGTTTGGGTAGGGTCTAGAAAAATAAATATTAGTTATATAATACGTTTAATTTAGTTCTTACATTGAAAAATTAGTTTACTTATTTCTCCAACACAATTTTAATCGATGTTCAACAAAATATCTTAAAAAATGTTGAACTCAAGTTATATATGTGTTGAACAAAAAAAGTTTGTAAGTTTGTAAGTTTGTACCAGAACCCTCCCCTATACACACACACACACACACACTTATTTATTTATTTCAGTTACTTTTATTTTCACGCTTCAACTTTATAAAATGCATATATCCATTTCCAAATAATGTAAAAATGTGTATTTTTTATTTATATTAATAACTTATGTATAATAAATAGTAACATTATTGAATTTAAATCCAAATTGATGAGAGTGTAGAATTTAAATACGTATTTTATTTTATAATACAAAAACTATCAAATGAAAAAAAAATCTAATGATAATAGAAATAAACCTAAATCATAATTACTCAAGAAAGTTTAAAATTTTGGGTCGTAAAAATACTTGGAGTACTACGGGACAATACAAATATATAAGCACGTTCACACATTTTAAAGACAGAGGGAACCAATTCAAGGGAAAACAAAAGAGTTTATACAAGTATACAATTTTGTATGAAATCAGTACTCCATATAAATTATAGCTATATAAGTAATTAAATACAATAGTCCATGCAAATTAATGTAATAAACATATAAAATTTGATGGTATGATATTTAGTTCCTGAATTACACGCTTGAGCCTAAAACAGTTGAGTCAAAGCAGCTTGTAAGTAGGGCTGTAAATCGATACGGACTATCCGGTGTCTCGGCTCATATCCGGCTCGAAAATATGATACATGTCTCATATTCGTTTTGAAAACGATCCAAATCTGGCGGAAAAATTAAGCCCGTATAATATATGATCCCGGATACGAGCACACCTATACCCGCTCAGATTCGGGCTCATATAACTTTTCATAATATGATCCTACCCGAATAACCGAATATGATCCGCGGTTCATATTCGATTCAAACTCATATACATATTATATTTTAACACCATCATATTTGCAAGTAAATAGTTATCATTTTATAAAATTTTAATATCTTATTTAAGTTTATATCTTCATAAAATATGATTAATTTAATGTGATCATACTTATTATCTTCATATATATTTAATAAATGATATATATCAATATATAACTATAAGTTTTAATTTAAAATTATTATACTTTATAATATTATGTTTACTTAGACTAATGATAGTTATTTGAACAACTGAAATAATAATGATACTTAGTGTTAGTGGATCATATCCGGCTCATATTCGATGGATCATAAACTACCCGGTTAAAAAATAGAAAATATGATACTGGATCATATCCGGTTCAGATCCGAATCTCAAATACCCGGGATCGGTTTAGATCCGAATAAAACGATCCCGGACCCAAATCTGGACAAGCTAAAAATAATATGATCCGGTACTTGAGCAGAGGGGTACCCGGGATCACCCGGATCATTTTACAGCCCTACTTGTAAGATGGAAGCTCATAGGTCATAGGTAAGTAAAGAATTAGAGATTTAAGCAAAATATGATGCTACATGAAAGAGACCAGTATTTAGTAAATAAAATATATTTTATGTTGTAAACACTTGATCAGTAGTAGTCTAGCCACGTAACTTTGGTATAATACAACCGTTTTATGGAAAAAAAAAAAAAAAAAGGAGTAGTCTAGCCACAATGTTAAATGTTACACAAAACAGCTCAAGAGCTTTGAGCCCTAGAGCCCTGTGCTATACATTTACACAATTCCAGACAAGAATTGCTAGCAAGCAGGAAAGGAGTTACATATCAAAAGTAAACAATGAAGTTAATGTTCGATGTACAGCCAAACACAGGATCAGACACAAGAACAAGCTGAGATACAAATAACATATAGTTGTGAGAGGATATATATAGATTAATCAGAGGTGAAACCTGCTTCATAAGCCTAAAGATTGCAATTCTTAGCCCAAGTGTTAATTAAGCCACAGATCTTAATTAGTTATTGGAACATCATAGATCTGACTTGTCTTGTTCCATAATAATCTCAATTCGGTGCTGCTGGTTGATTCGACGCCTCTTCGAAAATTTCTTGAATATTATGGTTCATGTTAATGTTGCCTCCTCCCCTATGATGTTGATTCGCTTTCTCCCCTTCCAGCTCTCTATATCTATGCAAATACCTCTTCAGTGGCTCCGCATAGTCATCAAACCCTAGGCTCCCCAAAGCCCAACATATATCATCTCCATTCACAGTCTTGCGCTTCTCCTTGTGACACTTGTCAGATGCTTCTCCAGTGACAAAGCTGATGAACTCAGACACACATTCTTGCATGGTCTCTTTTCCTTCTTTCGAGATCTTTGCATTACTCGGGAGTATTTGCTTCATGATTCGACCCACATTTGCAATCGGTAGCAATCGATCTTGCTCTTTAATCACATCTCGGGTATCCTCTCTTGTTGATCCGCCAAAGCCTCCACCAAAGCTGAAAGTAGCACTTCTTTCTGAGTAATTTGTTGCTATTTTGTCAACCATTTTATACGGGCAAAACATAAACCCAAGGCTAATCCTCTTACTCTTACACACTAATCGACACGTTGCCCCTGATTTGTACTGATTTATACTGCTAATTAAATCACTTTCGCATATATGCTTACATATGTCAAGTTGCTTTAGTTTAGCTATACGGCTAATTAAATCGCTTCCGTATAGATGCTTACATATATATACTAATTGTATGTCATCCATCTGCCCGCATTATATATCTTAGTCGCTTTTTTATATATGCGTATTATATGTTTGTGGTCCAGATACAGATGTATTAGTCAGCCGATATATTTTATTTACGTATTATAATAATAAATACTACACAATGTATCCGGATATTTTATTATAACGAAGTTCAAATCTTGAATTCGTAGGAAATGGTCATATCTGGTAAGGCGTTAGAACATTGAGAGGATTAAGGAGGATCGGATCAATAATACATTCCTGGTATAACGATTATCATCATAATTACGACAAACACTGTTAGTCAAGTGTGGAACGGATAACTGCTAATTACCGTTAATTTTCAAAAAATAGATGCATAATTAACTATACCCTCAAAATTCACACACACAATCTCTCAAAGTTAACTTCACTAATTAAGATATACTGTGGCAAAATGTCGATAATAATATGGTCAGCTTGTTGATGGGAGACAGTGGCAGGCAATTGGGTATGAGTTAGGTTGATTTTGTTATGCAAACAAGGACAGCAAGGGGCCTTTGTGGAAGCAATCGAAGCCCTAAGAAAGTAAGAAAAAGACTTGCATTCATCAAGAATGACATATAATGTTTATGTATTTGTGCATGGTCCCCCCTTGGGTCATTAGTGGTAATGCTCTCAATAAGTATGGATTAAGAAGCATAAAATATAATCCTAATCTTCAACTAGTGGACAAAAGCAAGGCACGTGTTTCTCTGACAGCGTGCAAGCTACCCAACAAAAACCTAAAAATGAACAGATTGAGAAGCAAAGATTACAAACTTCAAACTCTTTAGTTGAATTGCGCACCTACTAGGTAGGTTTCCACTTTCAGATGATGCCACTCTAATCAATCGCTTAAAGAGCTATATAGCAGGAATTATGCTAAAACGTAGACGACCTATATATATGAGTGAAGACTTTGGAGTAAAATTTTGTAGAGAATGACCGGAGACTCGGGAGAGAGATTAAGCTGGTTAATTACCCGTGTTATTAATCTTCGTCATTTATTCCTCATTAATCAACTGGTCGTTAAATATGCGCCAAAGATCATTGAGAGCTAGCTGCTGTTATAGCTGAAAAATAATTATTATCTATTGAATTGTTTTTATGTTTTCTTGCAACTATGTAAAAACTGTAAAGTGCGGTAAACACATATCCGATATTACAAAAAAAAAACATATTAGGGACACAAATATAAGTCGAAGAGAACATAGATTATTCATCAAAATAATTGAGTTTCTTGATTGTTAAAGATGTGGGGAACTTTTTACACACTTTGGGTTGAAAGATCATCATATGAATAAGTGAGTGTGATTTGCATGTCACATGTTGTGTGAACTTCTATGGCGTTGTAAGAAAACAAAAAACAACATATTCTCATCAGGGAAAACAGTGACACAAGTTATCGATTTCATCGTCCCAACCATTATAAAATTAATTTTGTAATTTTTGTAGTTACTCACAATTGAATTCAATGACTTCATAAACATAAATAATCATCAATATCAAATAGAAGATATGAAATTATGCGAACATATCTGAGGTAATTGTTTAGATGATCTATTTTTGTATTATGTTTACAAATACGCCTTACCAGTCGTTACGGATCATTTCTCTAAAAAATTTACTTGACGTTAGTTTCGCATTAATTAGTTCTCCGATTTTTGATCGTACCCCTAAAACAAGAGGATTCGTGTTAAGAATTATAGCGAAAACAAAATTGATTAATTAATATGATTTGAACGGAAGCCGACATATGGTGAGTTGGGTAGTGGACAACTGTCGCGTGCGGAGACTGAATGAGTCCGGAACAAGTTGGATATTAAACTAATGTAGTGTCACTCTTGTAAGCATTCAAAATACGTACACTTGCTTTTACAAAACCTATCTCACATTTTGTTGTTTCCTCTCTTCTTTAATCTCCACATAATTCACACTATCTGCTTTAGATTCTCTCCTGCACTCCCCCACACAAATATTACTTGCTTTAAGAGGGCATCTGATCTCATCTATGAACTTAAAATACGAGAGATTTGGTGGTAGATGTTTTGGACCACTACTTAAAAAAAGTCGGAAAATTTTATTCATGGACTACACCATTGAGCGCTCTAATTTATTGTAGTAGGACTGTAATTGGATAGCAGGGCTTTGGTACAAGTGAAACGGATCATCAACAGTTTGAAAAACACTGCATATCTGATATGACCAGCTGGCCAAGGGCGAGGGAGAAAACTACTGATGCGTGCTAGGGTTTTCGGAGCTGGGAAAAATTTGTAGCGGTAAAATGTAGCATTCCAAACTCGTAGAGATGAAGGATTATTGTTTCCTATTATTGTTAAAAAATGTTGTCCTCGTTAAAAAATTGTCGATAAAAAAAATTGTTACAAAAATCAGATAACTGTTTAGTAATTATATTGATAATTTGTATATTTTACTCCCTCCGTCCCACCAGATTATTTACGCTACTTTTCGACACGCATTTTGAGATTTCTATAAAGTATAGTTCGATAATGCTTTTTTTAAAAAAATAAATCATGAAAAGAAGTTTGATGTTCAAACTTATATTCCAAAAAAAAATTAAAAAAATATTATTAAACTATAATTTATAAGAGCCTTAAACTGCGTATAAATAGTGAACGTCAACTTTGTGGGACGGAGAGAGTAAGTTATAATATAAAAAGTAATATTTTTGATGATCAGATGCATTTTTTTCTGATAGAAAATTTTAAGCTAAAAACTATGATTTGGAAAATGTGTTTTTAAATTTATCAAATATTTTTCACGAGTTTCTGGACAACAGCTGTTGTTGCTGTGTGTAAACAGTACTATTAAGCGAAGCAGAAGTATAGTATTAAAAAAATATGCTGTTGAAGCTGGGACTCCTATGTAGATTTTCAGCACTATACCAAAATTGTAAATTATAATTAACATGTTAATATTTAAATTAAATACATCTTTCATGGATCATAGCACATGCAGAATGTCGAAATAATTAAGAAAAGTGATCGACTTAAAGTCTTTATGAGTCTCCATATCCACCTTATTACAAGTTCCCACATTTTAGGATATATCTGATCCAATTTACACTGATATAATCGATATAAATCGGTGTGGGTAGGTGGGCTTGTTTTCATGATTTGGTAAACTTTTGCTTTATGCTACTGGGCCCTTTTTTTTGACAGATATGCCACTGGGCTTTTATTTGCGTAAAGTCCGCATTAAGTAGCCAGCCCGCTTAAGATCCAACCTATATTAAGCCCTTTTTTTTTTCTTTTTGCTAAAACCTATATTAAGCTTGTGCAAAGCATTTGAGGTTTTTTTAGGAGTTGCGGCCAAAAACAAGAAATACAAATGATGTAATTAACCATTAGCGTATAAAGTTTATGCAAGACCAAAGTAATAGAGATACACGAACCTCATGCAAATTATTTTAGCTAAGGATTTCAACAATCGGAGATGCTGTGACATTATAATTCTTGATAATCAAGTATGTGAAAATTACAAAACGTTATTCCGTATCAAAATATTAAATATTTGATCTTTATGATCCTGCAAGTGATAATTAAGAAGTGTTGTATGCATACTTCCAATTTTAAACATACCTGGTACTTTATAGTTTTTTCTAATTATTTGACTGATCATTAATGCTTGGGTTCAAACTTTTTTGCTAAATAATTAGTGTATGAACTTTGAGATGAAGATTCTTAATTTGTTATCTTTAATTAACTGAGAAATAAAGAATGGATAAAGAATGAATAAAGAGATGACGAAATATTTACGTATCCAACACAGTATGTTTGAGTATCTATTTAAATATGTAGACATCCTGGCCTTCTTCTTTTGAACTAAGTAATTGTTTTCTACAGATCATATCTTTACATATTCAACGATATTTTTGAGTTTTTTTTCAAATGCTAGATACTCAGGTCTTCTCCTTTTTGAACCAAGTAATTTTTTTCTACAAACTATATCTGAGCTGTCTCATGTAGTGTTTCAAGTCTTTTGTCAATTTTACCAAGTAGAGTTGGTGGCCATTTCTGCAAAAGATCCTGTACAAGAAACATTCATCGGTAATAAGAAATAATAGACCACTATATTATCAAATTTCTTGACAAAACCATTATATACATGCATAGGACCGTTTGGATAAGTTTAAAATTCTCAACTTTTTATAAGTATTTCTTAACTTACTAGACAAACCGTACGAAATGCTTCTAACTTACAAACTCAGAAGCCGGACTTTTAATTAAGCCCCGGCCAAACACCTCCATAATTTGAACTTGTCTCGCATCAAGGGCCATTATATACTCACCAGAACCGGTAAGGGGTTTATATGTAAGAAGATTGCTTAAATCTGAACGAATGTGATTAGTACGTAAGCAGGCCACTTATGCTTAAAAATTTTTTTTGCCATTAAGCACATCTTACCATCTAACAATGCATGTTCCAATGTCTTCACATCTCTGTCAAGAATTACGCAAAACTTGTTCTAGTTCTAAATGAGGTATTATTTCTATTTACTCTCACAACACAAATTACTGGAAATGAAATTAATTAATATATTTTTTAAGGACATTTGATTTCATTTATTTGCTAAAATGTTTATAATATTTTGTTGAATTCCTTTCTAATATATCACCGGTTTCAAAATGAACAAGAGTACTGTGAGGTACTCTTTAATTATATGCTTTAGATGCTTTACATCCTTTATATGCTCAATCGATGTTCATCTTTTAGAAACCTCTGCAATTTTATTAATTATGCCAACAGTTAAATTTGATTTCATATAACTATTATGGTCCTTAAAAAAATAACAACAATAACGTTACAGTTTCAATATTCATTAATATGCCCTAGAGCAACTTTTCATATGTTAATGCTGTTGCATCAGAATTATCGATTGTTTGATCGATAAAAACAAAGCCAAGAAGTTGTCTTTGTGATGGTGAAAGGGTATTATATCAGAGAATCATATTATATCAATCAGGTCTTTCTAATTATTTTCTTGACCGGAGCTTTAATATATATTAACTTCCCGTCTACACGGACGATTCTTATTTTTGTCATTTTGTTTCTAACTTTTAGTTCTTTTGAATAGTTTATCCATTCGTTTTCTTCTCAGAAATACTCCTACTCTATCATCAATTACAGTTTATTAAGTCTAATTAGAGACTAATTAATTAATCAGTAGCAGTTCTCTCTTGTTGAGAATTGCTAATACATATCAGTATATATCACAATATCAATGTTGATAAATTAAGATAAATAAATTGATCACCGGATATTATCCCAAACCATTATTTTAATTTCCATAAGTTTCTGCAAAATATACAAAAAAAAATGAAAATTTTGCATAGGTCCATGCATAAAGTATAAATACACAAGGACATGCACACATGACAGACAATTGATGCGAGTTTGTTTCCTGAATTCTGTACATGAATTAAAATAATTATGGAATAGAATTAGCTGCTAAAAGACATAATTTTTGGACAATAAGCCTGCCTAAAATAACAATGAGAATGTAAAATTCTGTCAAGAAGCAGAGGGATATATTAACCTCATCAATAAAACCAAGTACATAATATAAATGGCCAGTACATGCAGTCCTCTCAATCTGATACTCCGTATAAACATACTAATCCTAGTCCACATTTATTTCTACAATATTGACAAAAACAAAGATATAAATTATAGTGCATGGCTGCATGCTAAGATGAAGCTAGCAAGTATCATGTAAATGTGCAGTTGGGAGGAATAGAATTGGGCAGATTATTTAATTAATTTAATTATATGTCTAGATACCAAATTAGTATAATATTACATAATTGTTTTGTTTGTATTGGATTGAATTTTTTGTGTATAGGTCACTCTCTAAATAGATTATAGTAAAGGGACATGGCAGTGACGGGTAGCTAGTGACAGGTACGTAAACCCTAGAGAGAAAAAGTCATTACTAAAATCAGAGAAGTCCAGCTTAGTAGCTATTGAAATCACAAGAGCCAGCAAGAATAGTTACGTGGTCTTCATCAATATTTAAGCAGTTGTGATCGTGATATCTCAAGTTGTTTTAATTAATACGGTATTGCCAGTACTGTTGTCTTATTAGCAAACCCTAGTGTCCAGTTTAGGATTGATAAAAATAATCTGTTTGCAATAGCTTAAAGTCCAGGGTTTTAAGTCGTTTTTACTTTAAGCTGAAAAATGTCTGTTTGTGTAATTAGGTAGAAGTCAACTTAAAGTCAGAATTAAGGCAGAAATTGAATTAAAGTCACAAGTTAGTCTGAGATGTTTTTTTCAATAACTAAATTTTTGATATATATTACCCATAATTCAGCTCCCAGCTTATCAAATAAGTCGGCTTAAGTAATAAACTCGTCAAACAAGCTCTTGATCATATATGTAACGAAGTCTTTTATGTTTGTGTCGTCACCTTTCGAGTCCTAGTCCTGTTTTGCGTTAGATAAAAAAGATACAATGGATAAGTACCTGTCGAAAGTCTGAATTGCAAGGTGTTTAAATTAGGTATTTAACTTCAGCGACGAGGGTACAGTGTTGTAGAAATCTGAACTGAAATCAGAATATAACCCGATAAAATATATGAAGAGATTTCTATCAACTTCTAAGAGGTAGAATAAGTACTACTTGTGAAGATATTTCGACGAGAAGTTGAAGGATCGGGTTGGTATTTAACTATGCTCATGCGTATCATTCGTCAAAAACTATTTCCAGCAACGGAGAAAGTGTATATCGGATATAGAAATTTTATTCGACCGTAATTGGATTATTGATGCCACTTATGGCGATTCGAATCTAAGCGCCATATTGATCCTGCATTCAACTCGTTACTTTGTTTGGTTCTTTTTTTTTTGACAAACTTTGTTTGGTTCTTTTAATTGTTTGTATTAGCTAAAACAAATTTGGGGTCGACTCCACTCCCTCCAAATTATGGCAGCAACGCTAGTTAGGTCTACAAGTAATTCATATTTACAATCAATTACTACCGAGTGATATCTCTTTTTACATTTTTTATTTTTAATGATCAAATTGATTATATTTTTACCAAAAATTAAACATATTTTTTTATTATTTTAAAAAACTGAAAATTACATTTTAAAATAGATTGTGTATATATATGTATATATACATAGACACACACACACTTTATAATGATATACGGCGGATCTGAAACTTATGACGGAAAGTTGGTTTCCGTCATAAATGAACAATTGAAACTATTCAGGTTTCAGGAATTTTATTTGAAATATTATTATCTAAATATAAAGGGAGTTCTTTTGATTAAATGATAAAAAAAATTAGTTGGAATATATCTCGTACGAGCATGCACAGTAGACAAAAAAATTGTATGATACTGCACACAATTTAGGTGGTGAAGTATGTTGAGTTAACAGAGGAATATCTTAAATGAATCATCTCAACTTCTTAACAAATACTTAGCTCGATCAGTTGTCACTAATTAATCGAACCGACATAAATTAATTAACGGATATGGAAAGAGGTGGCAGCAAGGCTGAGTTGCATGTACATTCAACATTAGTGAAACAAATACAAGAGAATCCGTTTGATAAAACCAACTGATAATAAACCAAATAATTAACACAAAAAACAATTATAATTCCACTGTAACAAGAAAATTATAATGCTTAAAAAAGGAGGGTGCACAACTCTAATTAAATAAATTACAAAAATGTGATGATCCACTATATATATGTATAAGCCAAAGTAGACCCTGCTTCATATTTTGTGCAATACAACCAAACTCTCCAGCAAACTGTTAAGAGAAAATTGTCTGCTCATAAATTTCAATTCCTTGGAGTCATTAACACAAGGATATTGCAAGTATTTATACATAAGTATAATTGTGATGTCAAATATAACAGGTGATCAGGAAGGAAGCTTGTCTTCTGGAGAAGTGCAACAACTTCATCAAGAACAGCCACTACTGCTTGATCATCCCCATGGTGTCGTCACGAAAAATAGCTCCCAGCACATGCCTGCAGCTGCTAAGAAGAAAAGAAATCTGCCAGGAACTCCAGGCAATTCATCTTATCTACCTTACATCAACTTATCTCAATAATTTTTACAGTAGAATTTTTTTTGCTTAATATCAGTATGTTTATGTATGATGATTGAATAGTCGATGACACGAAACAGAAGTTCAGAATTTTTCTTAATTAAGAGGATACCATGTCTAGATTCTATGTTCTCTGTGTTGAATTTTCAGTCTGCATATTTTTTCGATTTCTGACTATGAGGAACTATTTATTATCTGACAGAATCTTTTTGGTTCTGCAATACATAATATTTTGTTTCGGCAAGATGCTGCTCAATTTTGTCGCTCTGCCTATATCTAACATTCGTGATCACTTGTGCAATCATAGTTTATATAAATATGCTATAATCGTTGTTTTTTTCCTTAATATAGATCCAACTGCTGAAGTCATTGCTCTATCTCCCACTACGCTAATGGCTACCAACAGGTTTGTGTGTGAGATTTGTAACAAAGGTTTTCAGAGGGACCAAAACTTGCAATTACACCGCAGAGGTCATAATCTTCCATGGAAGCTCAAGCAAAGAACCACCACTGAGGTGCGCAAGAGGGTGTACATTTGCCCCGAGACTAGTTGTGTCCACCACAATCCAGCCCGAGCACTAGGAGATCTGACTGGGATCAAGAAGCATTTTAGCAGAAAACATGGGGAGAAGAAGTGGAAGTGCGACAAATGTTCCAAAAGATATGCAGTGCAGTCGGATTGGAAGGCTCACCAGAAAACTTGTGGCACTAGAGAGTATAAATGTGATTGTGGTACCATTTTCTCCAGGTACATACTATAATCATGTTCCCTGAACTAAACTATAAAACATATAACTCCAATTTTCTAAGCTCGAATTGGTTGAAAAATGCAGGAGGGATAGCTTCATAACTCACAGAGCTTTCTGTGATGCACTAGCTGAAGAGAACAACAAAGTTAATCAAGGCCTGATGCAAAGCATGGGATCAAACCTACAACCACAGATGCCTCATGATATGAATAACAACACATCAATGGCCCTAATGTCTGATTTCAACAATTATGATCAGAAAAACCAACTAAAGTCAATGTCTCAAGACATGCAGTTTAAGCCCATGAACATAGCTACTGGCATGTTCTCAAGCAATTCAGGTTCTCTTTTCGGAGGCCCAAGAAACAATGTGCAATCATCTTCCTCTGGCCTCCAGCTCAGTTCCAACAGTCCTTCAAGTTTTAGTTACCTCCAAGACAACAAAAACGGGCCTAACAATCTTTTAGGCGCTGCAAACATGTCAGCCACTGCCCTGCTCCAAAAAGCAGCTCAAATGGGCGCCACAGCAAGCAACAACACTATTAGCTCACCCATGATCCAAAAAACTTTTGGTAACACAGGGCCTATGATCGACAATGCAAATACCTCCTTCGAAAATGTAACATCAAAACCTGATGAAACCAGTTTTGTTGGGCTTACTGGTGGAGCATTCACAACTCAGCTGATGCAAAAGGCCCCGCATCAGATGTTTGCCTCCGGGCCTAGTAGCTCACCATCCATGACTGACATGGCAATGTTTGGTGACATGCTGATGGGAAATGAGCAGGGCTTCATGAAGCATATGGAACATCTTGAAGATGGTATGAGTCAGAACCCAATAGGCCCCTCCAGATTTGGAGTGAACCAGGGAAGTAGCCGAGGAAACGACACACTCACGGTGGATTTCTTAGGACTGGGAGGAGGATCAAGGCCACACAACCTTCATGAACAGCAACAACAACAAAGAATGCAGATGATGAATCCTTTCCAGCAGCAACTTGAGAAGCCCATCTGGGATGTTTAAGAAAACCTCTGACTTCTGAGTCATGATAAAAGTACTTAAAAAGATACTTTTGACAACGGATTAACTTGTATCCAAACATCCTAAAGCTAGAAGGTACTGATATTGAACGGGCTTGAGCCTTGACTAGGCTAATACTGAATGCAGGACAAAATATGGCATGTAATGTAACTCTTTGGTATGATTTTTATTTTTATCTCGCACTTCTGAAATCCTTGATTCCAGGGAGAAAATATCCATAATGATGGGGGGTGATATCAAACCTGACACGTCTTCTGTGGTAAAGTATGAATTCAGTCGGAATCTTTCTGGTTGATTCGGGTTTGATAGCACGGTTGGCTAGCTCAAATGATTAAGAGTTTATCTTTGACGGGCAGGTACTCGGTTCGACAGTGCCACACCCGAAATTTCTTAGAACATGTACCATTTGTACCTCTATATTGTATTGTTTAGAACATGTACTACTCATTTATAGGATATAAGTCAAATTTATCAAAAAAAAAAATTGATCCGAATAAAGACGGACTTTTTTAGATCAAATCGGTTTACTAAACTCAGCCTAAATTATGTATATATAATAACAATATTATATTCATAAAAAGTACATATATTTTATATTATTTTCATATTATTTATTTTTTATTAATTATCTAAATTTAAAAAGATTTACATTTGCTTAAAAAGAGATTTATATTAATCTAATGTATATTAATTTATAGGACTAAACTAATAGCTTTTATTGAAACATATATTTATTATTATTAATATACATTATACATTATAATGGGTCGGCTAAGATTCGGATTATTTAGAATAGTGTAGATCCGATTCGGGTTTGGATCGATAGAGTTGATATCTGAGATTACCGTTTTTAAATTTGTTTGATGGACAAAAAAAGAAAACGTAACCGTCAATTAAACAAAATAAGGCAGCTTAAACACCTCATTAAATAGCAGACTCCCGGAAAAATAGGCTCTTGTTTTATTGCGAAAAATAAAACAAGGGTTTAAGAATCCAGAAAGACAGAACAAAAGAGTTTTACATAAACGCTCTCAATCGTCGAAACTCAACTCCACTTTAACTTCTGGTTTGTTCTAAATTTCTTAACTGTCCTCCTCTAGTTTATGAGACCTTGATCATGCATGTCTATGAATACTTAATGTAATTTAGTATATTGAGTAGTTAGGCACTTGTTTGTTATGTCATGCATTAGACCATGAAATTTGATAATCATGGTCTAATGAACAAGTTCTTGAAGTAAAAGTGTTTATATGTTTTAAGATTAAGTTTTGAATTGGCTTCTTGTTGTAAACTCTGTTCTTGACTGTTCCCTGTTAATGAATTAATCATTGTTGTTAAGACTTGATGAGATTCTTTTTGGGACCTTCTATCTATGAAGTGTTTTTCTTTCGCAATTTGAACATGTGTTTGATAATGGGAATGTGATGTAATTTTCGAATTGCAGATAATTGTATTTGGAAGAGTGTTAGCAACTAGATAGTATGAAAATTGTGCAGCTAAAGGATGGTTTGGCTACTTTGAACAAGGGGGTTACCAAGCTTAAGAAAATCCTCGAAGGGTTTCCAGAACCGTCGTTTACCACAGAGGAATACATTAATACCTACACGTATACTTCTTCACTTGCTGTTTATTTTTGTTTCTATGATCAATTGTTGAGAAGCAAATTGCCTTATGATACATACTCTCTTTGTTGTACCTTATTTGGTTGGATGTTGAACTTACGACTTATTTTTAATGATTGATTACAGGGCGGTCTATAACCTGTGTTCCCAGCATTATCCTTATAATTATTCTCAAGATGTCTATGACAAATACCTGGATATTTTCAAAGATTACATTGACTTATGGGTGAGTGAATTTACTGACAGCAAGAGCACGTTATTGTTTCACTAACTGTTGGTATAACGACGTTGAGAAGTTATTGTATTATGTTGAACTAGAAACCTGTAGAGGCCACACTTGTGTTGCATACTGATTACTGAACAGCGTACAATGCAGCAGCAATTTTATATTGATAACAAACTGACCTAAGATAAAACATTGACATATGGAGTCGTAAGTTATAGCAGTGTTGCTAAAATAAAATATCAGAGCTGGACTTTTGATGCATATCGTGCTCTCATCAAATGTGATATGTTACAGAACTTTGTGCTGTAGTATATTAAAGTTAAATACATAATAACTTAAAGAGAAAATTGGCCTTGAGGTCACCCTCGAGAGTTAAATGCCCCTGCATTTGTATGGAATCTCATAACTTCGGGATGTTTACTTGAGGGTGACCTAAGGCCCACCATGCTCTAACTTTGAAAGTATGAGACATATTTTAAATTGAATATCTTCTGAATTTTATTTCAATTTTGTTAGGTGTTACCGTCTTTGAACCAACGGCATGATGAGTTTATGCTGAGAGAGCTTGAAAAGAGATGGTTGAACCACAAAATAATGATGAGGTGGCTTTCAAGATTCTTCGAATACCTCGATCGCTACTTCGTTACTCAGAATTCACTTTCTTCATTGAATAAAGCTGGACTTATTTGCTTTCGTGACATGGTTTATACCTCAAATTTTCTTTTTTCAACTTTCTATCTTATATACATTGAACAAATATTTGTCTGATAGTATCATGTAATGATGACTAGTAACTGCCTTTAACCAGGTTTATGAAGAGGTGAAGTTTAAAGCCAGAGACGCTGTCATCACACTTGTATGCTTCTTGACTTTTTTTAAATTTTTTTGAATTAATTTTTTAAGAAGCTAAGAAACATCTTTGAACAGATTAATAAAGAACGAGAGGGTGAACAGATTGATAGAGCTTTATTAAAGAACATCATAGATGTCATCATTCGAGTTGGAATGGGAAAGAATGAATCCTATGAAAAAGATTTTGAAGCATTCATGCTTGATAATTCTTCTTCATATTATTCTCGAAAGGCATCAAACTGGATTGCCGAGGATTCATGTCCAGATTACATGCTCAAGGTAAGTCACTTGATCTCGTGCTCCTTGGTATGTTACTGTGAAAAAAAATGACAGTCTCTGACACTTCCTTCGGAAACAATAGGCAGAGGAATGCTTAAAAAAGGAGAAGGAAAGAGTATCTCATTATCTGCATTCAAGTACTGAAGTAAAACTTTTAGAGGTTGGTCTTGTATCTATTAGAAATTTCTTTTCTATTAGTTACGAACAAAATTTGAATTTGCCTTCTGCTGAACAGTTGAAACTTAGAAAGCTCGTCCCTTACAACTCTTTCTAAGTTCAACAACAGTAAAAAGAAAGTTGTTGCGAGTCTTGTTTCCTGAGTTATATGATAGTATTAATTTCTTTCTTTTTGTGTTGTGAAATTAGTGCATCCGTAATATGTAAGCCAAATTTGAGTTAGTTTTCAGATCAAAGTTAGCCAAATGATATATGCGAATAACTCTTGTGGGTGTTTGTTTCATAATTAATGAGCCTGGTTAATGGGAATCGGATCCCTTATCCCATGCGTTAGTGTTTGGATTAGAAATTTAGTTGCTTGGAATAGGAAACTCATTTCAATTAGATGGGCCCTAATTACAACTTGGGATTTCATATCAATTCTCATTCCCAATAACCCCTATACCATCCTCTTCATTTCTATTCTCGATTCTCATTCCCATCAACGTGCCAAATGCCCCCTTGTAATAATCTTCCAATATAGTGAAAGATAAATAACAGCATTGAGACTCACTTGTTCATAAATATACGCCATCCCTTAAATGAAATAGAATAAACTGCTTAAATTGTCCTTAATTTTGAAACTGTTGACAGTGTATAATTTGATTTATAGAGACACATTGCTGAACATAATATCGATATTATCTAATTGATAGTATTTGCATGTGATTTGTAGAAAGTGCAAAATGAACTGTTGGCGGCCCATCACAGCCAATTACTTGAAAAAGAGCACTCTGGATGCCGAGTTTTACTTGAAGATGGCAAGGTATATGGTTCTTGAATGTGCACCATTTACAAATACATATGCACATGTAACCATGTTTTACAGTCATATTCTTTTGGTGTCAGGTCGAAGATCTTTCTCGAATGTTCAGACTTTTCTCCAAAATTCCCCAGGGACTGGAACCAGTGGCCGATATATTTAAAAAAGTAAGCTGTATTTCTTCCATAATTAAAAGTTAAAAGAGCTTACCTTAATCCATAGTGTTCCATGATGCAGCATATTATGTGTGAAGGTACAGCTCTCATCCAACAGGCAGAAGATATTGCAGCAGCATCTAAAGTAAGTTCTCTATATAATTTTATTGTTTGGTAATTTTTCATGTTATTCTTTTCAAGTACATGTTTTCTATTCCTATATTTGTTTGCTATCGGAGAAACTAGGTAATATGATAATATTAGTTTATGGCTCCTTGTCAGCCCCAAATATATATCAACTACTTGCTGATTCTTGAGTTGTACTCATCTCTGGGCTATTAATGTTAGACCTAAAAATCGTGTTTATGTACTTGAGTATCAAACTTATATACTAACCTCTGGGAAAACAGTATAAATAATACAGATTTTGCTTCATTATAATCTCCAATCCCCTGTCACGGAATTTTGTGGTATGTATCAATAGTATCAACAATTGTAGGCTATGTTTGTATATAATATAAATTATTTAACTTTTTTTTTATGATAAAGAAAATCTTGCTCAAAATAAAAGTTGAATCTTATAATGTTTTTCAAACTACAGCTAAACCTTTTAAATAAGTAGCCATAGGGATCGGAGTTGGTTGGTCTTAGAACTGGAGTATCTGATGTAGAACCAATCAATATTCACAATGGCCTGGTTTGGGAAATAGGAATCAATAATCATGTTGCAGTTGAACTGGTTCAATAGCTGGCCAGGCTTTTAATTATAAACTATGGTTAAAGTTTCTGGTTAATTGACACAGAGAGTTATGAAATAATTTATGGTAATAGCTGAACAAAATTTTTGTTGTACTACTTGGATCCTCATGTTAAGAGGGTAAACTTCTTAACGTAATAGTTCCCTATGAGATACTTTTGCATATGTATGTGTTTATTGATGAGAAGATAAGATCCATGCCATGGACTGTTGGGTCAACAACTTCAGATGATTTCTGCAGAATTTTAGTCAGGCGTATCCGGTTTTGGACCTTCGTGTTCGTATTTTTTACAGTTGAATGGAGTAAAACATGTAATAATATGGATTCTCACAGAATCAGAGATCTGGGATGTAAATTAAGGTTATATGTGTAAAGAAGTACTAATGTGTTTATCTTGCATATACCCAGTGCTAACTAATATGATTTGTTAATTGTACAGGCAAAAAATCTTGGTGGTCCAGAACAGGTAAAAACTTTTGATAGCTCACAAAGCCTAAGCTTTGGATAAGAGTAACTTAAGGATGTATCTAATCTGGTTTTTCTCATCAGGCTTTTGTCCAAAAAGTTATCGAGTTGCATGACAAGTACATGAAATATGTCAATGACTGTTTCACGAACCACACTCTCTTTCACAAGGTCAGTGCTCTTGATTGTCTTTTTATAGTCTATGCCTTTCTGCATGTGACAGGCATTAACTTGTTAATGTTTCTCCAGGCCTTGAAAGTGGGTTTTGAGGTCGTCTGTAATAAAAATGTATCTGGCTCTCCAAGTGCAGAACTACTGGCTTCATTTTGTAATAATATACTCACCAAGGGTGTAAGCAATTTGACTGATGAAGCTTATGAAGAAACAGTAGATAAGGTAGTGTCTTTCTTTATGCTTGTAACATATCTAGTCATGAAATCAGTCTTTAACATTAATATTAATATTTTTAACTGAACTTCGCAGGCTGTCAAGCTACTCTCGTATATTAGTGAAAAAGATCTCTTTGCTGAGTTTTGCAGGTATAGGTTTGCTTGTTTTTGTTCTGTTTCATCTACTATCCTGGAGAATATTGACTTGTTTTTAAGTAACCCTGAACTCATCCACATCTCCTTTCTACTCGCTGTTATAGGAAAAAGCTTTCTCGACGTTTGCTTTTTGACAAAAGTGCTGGCGACGACCATGAAAGACTTATACTGACAAAGCTGAAACAACAATGTGGTGCACAATTTACATCGAAGATGGAGGGGATGGTAAGTTGTATGTTGTAAATTTGGTTTAAAACTTTAAATGATTTAGCTCTTTATCTAGTTAATTAGTTGCATGTGTAATATCCTTGTTTTCAGGTGACAGATATGACCTTAGCCAAAGAAAAACAGAATGAATTTGTGGAATATCTTAAAGTTAGTGGAGTTGTCCATCCAGGGATTGATTTGAATGTTACGGTTCTTACTACTGGATTCTGGCCAACTTACAAGTCCTCCGATCTCAATCTTCCACCCGAGATGGTACAACCTGCCTACTTCACTAACATATCATAAAGATACTCTTTTTTGTACAAGTTCAAGGTAATTATGTTTGATGTTTATTGTCTCAGGTCAAGTGTGTCGAGGTTTTCAAAACCTTCTATGAAACTAATACAAAAAAGAGAAAGCTTACATGGAATTACTCACTAGGAAACTGTATTATAACCGGAAGATTTGATAGAAAGACTATTGAGCTTAATGTGCTCACATTTCAGGTACGGAAAACGTGTACTTGATTTATGTGTATGTTTAATTGTGAACATCATTGTGTTTGTGTTTAGCAGGACTGCTAATCACCAAGATTGTGGTTCACTTTTTTTCAGGCTGCAGCTTTGTTACTGTTTAATACTGCAGACAAACTGAGCTATTTAGAAGTCCAGGCACAATTACATTTATCTGATGATGATCTGGTTAGAGTACTGCACTCACTCTCATGTGCCAAGTATAAAATTCTGAAAAAGACTCCGAGCTCAGACACTGTGTCCTCAACAGATTATTTTGAATTTAATTCAAAGTTCACCGATAAGATGAGGAAAATCAGGGTATGACCTGCAATATTCTTGCTATAATCTCTTTTTAGCCTTTCTAAATAGTTTGACAACGATTTTTAATTTTTTTTTTTTCTGGTTTGCATCAGATCCCTCTTCCCCCAGTAGATGAAAGAAGGAAAACAGTTGAAGATGTTGACAAAGACAGACGTTATGCTGTTGATGCCTCACTTGTTCGTATCATGAAGAGTCGAAAAGTCCTAGGCCATCAGCAGCTGGTGACGGAGTGTGTTGAGCAAATGAGCCGCATGTTCAAGGTATCATTAATAAGCATCTGTGTCCCGACAAGTGATTGTTGTAGCAATCTATCCGCTTTTTTTATAATGGATAGACATTAGTCCTAGATTTTTTTATGTGCTCAGTTTGTGACTGTTTCTGTTTCTGCAGCCTGATTTCAAGCTAATTAAGAGGCGCATTGAAGATTTGATAGCCAGGGATTATCTGGAAAGGGACAAGGAGAACCCGAATATGTTTAAGTACGTAGCTTGATATAAATGCCGCTATCAAATGAGACTGAATCCATTTTGTTAGCCATGCAAAGACATCTTTATTTTCTTTTTAAAGTTCCTCCAGAAACCTAAGATATAAACCAAATCATGACGCCAAACGTGTTATATATAATCAAAATTGTCTTATGCTGATATTGAGGATTATTATAATTCTTCAAACATTAGACTAAAGCAGAAAGAAAAACCAAATTAGTTTTGTTTTTCGGTTTAGCAAAAACTGTAGTCAATCTCATCATGGAAGGGTTTTTTGTCACCAAATTGATAGAAATTGTCAAATTTATATTTTAAATGTTTCTCCACTGCAATTGATTTCTTGAGCTCACAGTATATGTATATGTATATCAAGAAATTTGTTTGTGTAACAAATTTCGATATGTGAATAATGTGAAAGTAATCTTAAGTTCTTTATTTGCATCGTTTTTTTTTTTTTTGATAATTTAAACTTGTATACCTTGTAAATTAGTATGTGAACTGATGAGTAAGAATCGAACTTGGTATCCCGATATAATAGAAAATAAATCAAATCACTTGAAATTTAAAATACAGAACAAAGATATGTGAAGAATGTGAAGTTAATCTTAACTTTTTTTATTGCAAGAGTAACAAAGAATAAATCAAATCACGTGGACTATCCGATTGTCTTTTTTAATTTTAAATTTTGCTTATTTTATATTATTTTATTACAAATTTTATATCTAATAAGTTACTCCCTCCGTCTCCCTGAGTAGTATACATTGGGGGACGGTGACGCGGCACGGACTTTAATACTCCTGCAAAGTGTAGTTGTGCAATCTATTTTTAAAAATTTTCTTTTTTAAATTAAAGTTTGGATGTTATATTTTTATACAGAAAAAGAAAATCTCATAAATAAGTTACGGAACTATATTTTATAAGAGTATTGAAATACGTGTCGAGCAGTTAAAAAGAAACGTATAGAATTAAATGGGACAGAGGGAGTATTAAGTTGTCAACTGCCATAAATGTATTTAAATTGAGAAACATTGTAATAAAGTTTAGATTAATCTCTTGACTTCATTCATTTACTTATTTTAAGTTTTAATATTTGATTTTATAAAAGTATATACCTAATAAGTTATAAATCATCAATAAATTCATCTAAACTAATAAAATCAAAAAAATAATTTATATTTACAATTAATTTTTTAATTATAAGAGTATACCCGCCGAAACTTTAAGCTAAAACAAAGAAGTATCACAACGAATGTGTAAAAGTTTTGCATTTTAAGTTTTAACAGAGCGTGCCGGGTTCATTACATTTGTCGAAATTCCAAAAATTTGTATGAAAATTATGTTCTATTTGTGGAATCTGCAAACGCTTGTACAAAGATTTCACTATCATAGTATTTTATTACAATAATAAATAATAATATATACTTTCAAAACTTAATCAACTCAATAGTTAATCACTTTAACAAATGTTATATAATTAGTGTTTCATATTACTTTAACAAAGGAGATAATTTCTTACGAACGAAGCCAAACAGCAATATGTTATTCCAAAAAATAGGACTGTTTCCTCAAAATATATAATTAACATGTTTAAAAAAAGTATTCACATTTTTCTTTCATAATTGTAACATCCCACTTTTAGCATTTTTTTTTAGTTGAAAATTCAACGTCTCTTCGACCTGTTGTCCTTTTTAAAAAAGTGTACTTGCGATAAAATAATTTTAGAGAAATCAAATAATTATCTAATTATTATTTAGTAAATACTCTAGATTATAATAAAATTAATAATACTTTTAATAAGGTTTGAAGACTCTCAGAGATAAGAGATGTTCCAATTTTATTCCAGAATGAGATTACTCTCAAGTTTGAATTTTGATATAGCTTAGATATGGTTGGGTCTTTTGTTTTTTAACTAAAAAAAGAGTAAAATTATACTTTAAGTAGGTTTAATAATGAAATATGTGAAAAATTAGAAACTTCGCAGAAAAACTTATCTTTTTCCATTTTCAAAGGTATAGAAACACCAGCTTTCTCTCTGCTTCCTCTCAGGGCAGCAGCTCAAAAACTACTGCTCACGAGAACTTTATTTCAGAGTTACAACATACTTTCACCTGCAGCCAAAAACTCGTTACAAACTGCAATCAGGGCAGCAGCTCAAAAACTACTACTCACAAAAACTTGATTTTAGATTTACCATACTTTTACCTGCAGCCAAAAACTCGGTTTTAAACTGAGCCTTATTTTACCCAGCACCAAAAACATTTCTTGGGAAAACTTAAAATCATAATGCCAGTACATTCTGTAAAATTAGTAACTGTATGTTCATTTGAAACTATAACTTTTTTATTTTAGCTGCTACATTCAAAAGATACAACCTCCACACACCTCTAAATAATTATACATCAGATATCTCGCCTCGTGTATTCTTATCCTCGCCCTACACCTAAATTTATGGGACAAGCCATATACTTTGCATTCATATGTTTCTACAGTAAACAGATCAAATTATGAATTGAATAATTTGCTGATTTACAATTCCGGAAAAATAACAGTTCAAATCCCCAGAGAAGGAGACGGACAAAATTATAACACAGGAATACAGGTACAATGAAAACCAAAAATACTAATTCTATCGCCAACCGATCTACACCATTTGTCCAGTAAGCACCTGTAAAGGCCATATTAAAAAAGAAAAAGGTATATCTTAAGTTAACATAATATTCCATAACTGGAAGATCACAGGTGACTGGAATACCATTCACTCAAAAAATGTAAAGCCCGTCAGCAATTAGCAAACCATCAATTAAATTATAATCCAATCGGGTGGGTTACACATATCTTGTGCTGTAAAAGTATGACGCTAAACCTTTTCTTTAAAAAAAATTGTTAAAGCACAGATAAAGTGATTTCACAACAAGTTCTTAACTATCAATAAATAACTCAACACACTCTTGCTGTCAGGCCATAGATGTAGCTTAACAAACTGTTGTTTTACTTTCAAAGTAACAGTGGAGAAAAATCAGACAAGAGTTAGCAAGTACTGAATAAAAGATGAAAACGAATAAGAAAAAGAAAAACAATAAGGGTGCAGACACAATAGTTGCCAGAATTCACAGCACTCGCAGTCCTGTACTAGGATCAATGCCAACTTCGCACATGCTTGATAAGCACATAGCTCACAAATTCAACTACCAGTTTCTAACTTTCCTTCATCATCAGTACTAAACATATCCTCTACAAGTCATATTTAAGTTCTAATGATTGGGTTGCTCTTATAATTCTAAGCTGCATGTTCTACACTGGACCCTGTGATTCGAAAGACATTGTCACAATTATTTATGCCCCAAGTGAAAACTGACATTAGTTGTGACCTACGAGTGACAATTATCTTCCAGCAGTGTCCCCCTCGATGTGCCTCCTTAACTTGGAAATAATAAGCATATTATGAAAATCTCTTGTTCAGATATATTATATATACAAGTCTCTGGCAGCCTCAGAATAGGAAGGGTCAATTCAAATGTGGAAAGAAGAATCAAGGCTGGTAATCACTTTGGCTGGTTCGTCACATTATCCGTATTCTACTAATGGATTGGATACTAACATTTATCAAGGGATAATGGACGACTGAAAGTATGCGCGTGTTGCCAGAAAGACTATACAGTTGTGGAAAGGGTGTATGACAGGGAATGTGGCTTCGCAGTACCCTAGAAATACAAAATTGCAACTAAGATGTCAACGAGACTACATTTAAGTAACACGGCCGTTAGCAATGTGTTGCAAATGATCCAAACATGTTGACATTGTAAAATGCTTTATAAATAAGAAGCTTTTATCCAACAACTTCTGTTTGTACAGACGGTCAATAAAGAGAAAAAAGTTGATGATAATAGTCTGGATATTCCACATTTATTTGGGCAACCCAAGGCGGAAATGCCCTACGTAGCTGAATACAAATATACCATCATCTTTTAATCTTAATATGTGGTTTTTTATTCTGTGTATTTCAAATAATACACAACTGGTGCTTCAGGGCTGCAGGGTGCATCATATAGTCCATCAGTACAATTAAGTTGCACCCTGCGAAAATTACAGGTGACAGTTCTAAGAATGGCAGGGAGGTTAACAGATCATGGCAATAATCTGAATATTAGGATTTACGAATCTATGAATATAAGCCACAGACTAAGTAAAATCTTGATATAACATATGTGGATGAGTAGTGACTTGCATCTTTCAGGGCTCTAAAGAATATATTCTTCCTATATCAAGAGTAAAAATACCTACACAGAAACTGGTGCGTAGATTCAAAAAAGGCAACAAAAAAAATGACTTCAAATCCCCAAGGAACAAAAGAATGATTAATTATTTAAAAACACAATCAACAAATAATATAGAAGAACACATGCACACACATCTTTGTAGAACTACATTATTTAGGGTCATTTCAGGACAGGATGAACTCTAAACTCAGTCTTGACTCTGGAATAAGATGTATAGTTGTCAAAAGAAATATAGGACCCAGTAAGGACTTTCTACAACTAGAATTTACCTTCTAAAGAATTACTCGGGGAACACATGAACAGGCAGCAATATGCACTCCATTACAGCATTGCAAATCCATTATTTTTCTACACAGTATCTACGAATGTTGAATATTACACGGTTCCCAGGCAGAAGCAGATTACCGCCTAAAACACACTGCACATAACTGGACAAGAGGACAATTAGAAACTAGAAACCCGCATTTAATTTAAAAAGTAACATAAAAACGATACTAAGAGTAACTCGTAAGAAAATAACTCTACCTGTGATTTAATAGCACTACTCTCCTTGTACAGCTATATGAAGTTCCGCATATGGATCTCTTCTCAAGTACATTAACCTTCTGGTAACTCCATTTTTGCAAATAAAAACTAAAAAAAAATATTAACAAGGCAGTCTTCCCTTCAATGCCCTTATGAAAAGAATGCCAGAATGAAGAAAACCCAAACTTCAAGAGTCCCAAATTTATAGAATGGTAGAGAATTTTTGGTTACCACCCCCCTCTGTATATACTCTAAATACAGGCCTGAACCGCCCATAGCACACTGTTTGTATCTAAATGTTATTCTTTCTTGGGAAAGTTTCAATTGATTTTCGCCATCATTTAATTGACAAAATTTTGAGCCCGAAATACACATCGGATATCATATTTACTTTCACATTTCTCCTAAAACTGTACAGAGCATGATGTGAAGGAGCTAGTACGTTCATTTCTTAACAAAATTTTACAGCTCAGGGTAAGTCTTGACTTCTCCACCCACTGTGATCAAAGTTCAGGAAGCAAGGGAAGGAACTCTCATCAAAATTTATCACTCTTTGCATTTGTCCTTTTAACGACTTATAGCCTCCATTGCAAGCCGTACCAGACGCAAGAATCCCTCCACATCTTGAAAGTTGAAATCAAGAGCCTTTTTAACAGAAGGCAAACCCTCACGATACTTGGTCTCCTCCCTTGAATTAGCAGCTACAAAAGCAATTCGTGATTTTCTGGAGGCTTCCATTGCAAAATTAATGTCTTGCGCCTGCAGATGTTCGGACATTTAAATGCAAGTAACAGATATAATATAAAAGCCAGGCCAGACTGGCAGATACTGAAGTTGGATAACAGAGACATAGAGCTAAAGATATTTGCATCCAGCCAGACATTATCTATGTGATAGATGGTGGCCAGAGTATTGATTTACACCCAAAACATCTAAGATTCTAAGGCGACAAAGCTAAACCAAACAAAGAAAGATATAGGGATGGTATATAGTATATACGTGTTCTTTTCATTTTTGGTATAAACAGATCCATTCAAAGCCAAGTGAACATCCTTTTAAAGTAACCATTTGACCCTCTCACTCTGTCAACTACTTGCTGGGTTAGGCTTGAGATTTTTCATCTGAGGTGCAAAGAGAAAAAAACTTCTTCTATGACCACAACAAATGATGAGACAGGAATTCGACCTCATCTCTTCTATATAACTGAAACTCATTTCTCTATCTATCACTTGCTACAGACTCCTTATTCCAAATGCAAAACTATTATTTAGATATAGCAATGTTTTAAATTTTTATGCTGCATCACATTTATAACAGTCTACATCTGTTCTCCTTTCCTAATTGATTTCCTGCGCTTACATTTAAGAGAAAAAAAATGTCTCCATATACTTACGAAGTTGAGCAGCCGCACAAAATTTGGTCGGTTTCGGGATGGTATGACATGATTTCCAGTAACTTGAGGAGAATTAGCACCCTTGGTTAAGGCAACTTTGTCCATTGTTGCTGGGTTGTTTAAGTTATCAACGTCTGAAGCAGACGAAGACGGAGATTCTCCTAATGATAATACAAAACCGTGTGAGATCAGTTCAACTCATAAGATGCAGAGGACACAAACTATGTAAGATCAGTTTACGCATTCACCAAAAGTCTTGAGTGAAGGTAAGACAACAAACTGCTCGTAAAAGACTAAAAGTGGGAAGATTGAGCAAGATGAGATGGTTAATAAATACATTTCTATATTTTGTCTACGTGTTTATAAAAAAGGAATTATCATTTTCTTAGGGTAATAAATGCTCAAAAGCGTCAAAAAGAGCATGATGTGATGACTCTAAAACAATGACCAATATCTAGCCATGGGGATGATGAGTAGTCCAAAGCCAAAATCATATTATTACAACAATAGCATAGAGAATGCCACAAATTGGTACTGAAAATCCGCTATCTGACAAATATTAAATTAAAGATGTTTGCACCTGGATTACAGGCCGAACTCAAAAAGATTCTTCTAATTATAACTAAAATTTGAACCAAGAATAGCCTAGTGCAGGCTTATTCTTTTTTGTGGAGCCCATTTTTATCTGGTCGAGTTCTGGCTAGCTTAGTAATTACACCGAGATCAAAAAATTATAAAGACTAAATGTATAAAATTTATTCTTGTCTCTACATATACCTGGAGGAACTATTTGCAGGGCGGATTGCAACTCATGCCGGTCTTTGCTTACACTGGAATGTGAAGAGTTAATTACTCTAAGGTATGCCACTTCTACACATTTATAAGCAAGAGCTGCAGAGGCCATGTCTTTGATTTTCTCAAACTCATGGGCACAAAACCTAGAACAGATAGCAAAAGGTTGATAAAATAAGCTGCACATGACCCTGCAGGTTCACAGATTTCTAGTATATCTTACAGAGTATGAGAAAGCATGAAAGTAATAGGGAATCAATCAGTAGAGAGCAGAAATGAGGGGCAGGGTACATGCATGTTACATTATTATCACCCTGGCTGCATCTGATACAATGAGGCATAGCCTCAATTATAGAAATTTAAAACTTGTTGGCTAAGTTTGCTACATAGATGAAACATGATCTTGCTTATGCCATCAATCGTGCTCATCTAGTCATCTTTTAACAAAGTATATGCAAGTCGATAAACCAAGAGAACTCTGAAATATACAAAATATATTGGAGCATAGGTTTAGAAACACAAATGTCTTCCTCCATTTCCCAGACTCAAGATGCCTGGGAAAAATATATACATTAACAAATAATTTACTGGGTACAGGACAAATAAGAGCAGGTCTAGATGTACAGGCCTTCAGAAAAAAGTAGCTTCCAACATAGTGACTATGTGAAATACAGCTTATGTAATGCTGTAAAGTGGCTGGTCAGAAATAATAAGCAAAAAACAGATTAAAGGTGCCGAAACAGCTTAATATTTGAGGCAGCCATATAATATAAAAGTAACTGCAATCTAAGACCTTTAAGTATAAGAAATACTTCTGCATTACAGAACTGGAAATTGCAAGTAATGGAATTTCTCACTCGTACTGGAATATCATATATCTATACTTAATAATATATCTGCACTTGGGTTAGTCATTTAGTAATTTGGCCAGATCAAATTAAAAAAAAAATGAATTAGTGAGTGACTGAGTGTAATAGATCAAATTATATTCTGGATTACTTATATATTTTGGGCTTTAAATAGTATACTTTAGTATGGTATATGTATTAATATGGGCTCTTTAATATTCAACCCGTAAATCATATTTTAAAAAGAATTACATATTATAACTTATAATGGAATCCTATCAGAACTCTATGAAATTGTAATGAACTTGCAACTTTTTTTAAAAATTATTTTAGACGGCTGTAAAAAATATTTAAAGAATACAACTTAAAACTAATATAGATCATTTACCAACAAATGTACCATATAAAGATATTGATAATGTGAATGATAGTATGATAATATTTCTCACGTAAAATTAAGTGTAATCATAAAAATTATTAGAGAATAAAAACAAAGTGTTCAGATATAAATAAAAAATTCATAAAACACTAAAAAACCGTGTAGCTCACGGGTTGTAAGCTAGTATAGGAGTAAACCAATAAAAGCAAAACTTCAGCTGCCAAATCCAAATTCGCCTTAAGACTCATTATCAGTTTAATGTCAAAACAATGGCTCTTTGTGTTCTACAGTAATGCCGCTACTGAGCAAGGGCTGACAGACTGACACAATGACTTGGGAACTGCATCGCAGGAACAATTCTCATGCAAAGTATATATTAGGAAACAGAAATCAGTATTTCACTAATGAAATGCATGGATACGTGACTTTAATCACTATTTAAAATCTAGCTGCACAAACTTTCCTACACATAGTCAAACTCAAAAATATAAGTTTTTATCCCTAATCTAAAAATATAGTCATCAGAAATGAATTTATACAATACTATAGATAATAGGCTTTCAAAGGCCATAGAACCGGAAAATCCAAGAATATTTTTCCTTTTAAATGGCCGTGCTGCATCTAGTGTTAATCCTTTAAAATACCTGTACACTTGAGTGTAAATCACGATGTCTGAACAAGATTCTAGTGGAGAAAAAGAAATAAAGTTCACATCTTCACAAAGACGAACCCTTCCCAAAATTTAGCAATGGACACACACTCCTTAATTCTTTACTGTTACTTATAACTTAAAAAATTAAAAGAAAAGAAAACTTTCCGTAGGAGTATAATGAATTTATAGAGTGATCTTAAACATGCCCCGCCACCCCCTCTTAAGCAGTCGAAGAAAATTAAATTAATCAAGTACATACTAATGATTTTGATAGAATAACACCAGTTCTTTTTTACTTCAACTCTGACTCCTGTTTCTAAATTAAAAAAGATAACACACCATGTACTTGTACACTTACTCCAAACATCATAAAGGTCCATACTTAGCATATATTATATATGTGTGTGTGTGCGCGCACGCGTATAAATACACAGACACATATGTATTCACAATGATAAGTGCAGCTTAGAAATTTGATTTTACTTACGCGCAAAGTTTAGCCGTACTACTATACACTTGCATTGACTGAATCATTTCCCCATGCTTTGCATTTTCACTGTTGCCAGATTCTAGTAAAGAGGCTCCGTTCAGAAACTTGAGAGCTGCTTGGAAATAAAGACCAGTACTTTCGAGGGTTGATCCAGAGTTCTGTGGAGAACATTTTATATTGCACAAGAAATCAGGTTAGAAAGCCAATAAAGATCTATACATATATACACACACATATTAACAGCAGAAACCACATCTCAAAAAGAAAACAGTTTAGAAACCTTGAGACGGTCAGCCAGGTGTTTAAGATCTGTTGCTTCTTTTACAGCGCTGTTCGCAGCCTGACTGGATGTATCCCTTCGAATAGGACTTGGGGCATCAATTTCCCGACCCTTGTGACCATTTATTGGGTTTTTGGTATTAATAGGCTGTTTGCCATTCCCACTCTGACTCTCTAACTTCTTGATCTGTTTTGCAGCATTTAATGCATCATCACCTTCACTGGTACTGGCTGCTGATAAATTTATGCCATTGTCTTTCTGAATTCCATTAATTGGTTGAGGCCAGCGTGACGTCTCATTCTGACCTCTTCCTGATGGAGGTAATGAATGTGACTTGCCTTTTCCTGATGCATCAACCCGGCCTGTTTTGTCAGAAGAAAACCTCTTCGAAGATTTTTCAGAGTTCCCATCCATTGGAAGGTTCAGTTTGGGGTCATGGTTGGAAACAACTTGTCTTTTATCTGAACTGTCAAGCGGAACCCACTTTGACTGAGTCTCTCGTTTACCGCTTTCGGTCGATGAATTTGCAGCAGGATCATTCTTAGGAAAAATATCCTTTTCGGTTTTTTCAGAATTTATACCAAGTTTATCCTGCAACTTACTTCTTGCTTTCGAATTTTCATCGTGAGAGGAATGATCTATGTATCCATTGGAATCGAATGCTGCCTTGAGACTTCCCTTCTCAGACTCAGATCTGGAGCCACGACCGTTGTCTTTAGATCTTGAAGACGAACCCTTTCCAGATTTACGACGAGACCCATTATTGTGATACTGATTCATTTTCCCACTTTCATCATTTGAGCATTTCTCTGAAACCAGAGGATATTGATTAGATTGTAAGGGGTCAGTAACATGGTGAGTTGCAAACTGTGAAGAAGATACAGCCTCTGCTGCAGCATTTCTCCCAGATATTTGACACTGACCCCTTTCCTGCAAATCAGGCATGGAGGATACCATGGAACCACGATTTTTAACAGTGATGGTTACATTCTTCTGTAACATCCTCGATTGATCACTCCCCACGCCATCTTCACCATCCAAGCATTTTCTTGGACTACTTGTAGCTAAAATATCTTCTTTAGAATCACCTTTACCTTTAAGGTCTCCTCTATTTGATGTAAAGTTATCTTGATTGCACACTCTTAGGGGAGATGAAGAAACTGATTCCACTGGCGAACCTTTAACCTCCTGCTGTATATTGGCTTTGCTTCTACGAGAGCCAGAAACCTTTGAAGAGCTTGAAGTAGCAGCAACAGGTGGCTGTGTAGATCTGACATCCTTCTTGACTAGATCATCCATGCTACGGTCAAACAAACCATTTTCAAGAGCTACTTCTGTTTGCTGGTTTTTTGAACTCCTGCTTTTTTTGTCAACTCCACTCCCTTTGCTCATGGACCTTTCTTTTCCCCCAGATTTGGACACTCTTGCTTTCTTTTCCTCGCGGTGGTTGCTTTCACTTGTTTCTTCCATAAAATCCCTGTGATTTTCAGGGCGATGTCCTTCAGTTATGTGAGATGTGGTATACGGCTGAATGTCATGATACTCATTTATCTTCTTCCTTTTCTTCACATCTCCATCAATATATTCCGTATGAAGCAACCTCTCATCTGATGGAAACTGAGTCCGGTCTTCAGAATTTCTGACAGAAACCTTCAAGTCTCGCTTTGACTCCTTAGGATGATCATCATATTTTTGTCGATGCTTCCCTGTCTTCTTTATTGACAACCCACTACTTGAGCTATGGCCCACTTTCAAGGCAGCACCCCCATTGTCAGACTTCCACTCTTCCTCAATATGGTCACTGCTTGCCTTAAGTTTCTTAGAGGCTTTGGAAAATTCTTGATTGTTCTCTCTTTTGTTTCTTATCTTCAAGCTCTTGGTATCACCTGAGAGATTGTAGGAAGGAACATTAATAAACATTGCAAGATAAAAGAGTCTAAAACAAGTGCTGCAGTGCCATTCCATATACTACCTTCGCCAGGAGTTGCATGTGGTTTGCTCTTATCTTTCCTCTTATGTCTCTGTTTCTGCCCAACTAAACCACTAGACTGACCAGAAAGCTGGAAGTCAACTTCATGCTGACTAGGTGAACGGTTCTCACCATTAAAGCTTTGATTTTTAAACGATGCATGAGGGATCTTCTTTTTAGAGCTTGAATATGGCGAGGAGCCATTGTGGCTAGATGCATTTAAAACATCTCTTAAACCATGTTTTTTCTTTCCACCTATGTCTTGGAGACTTTGGTCAACCTGCAGTGAATCAACAAGTCCAGATGATGCCATACCAGAATATCTGTTCAGGCTACTTTGGCCCTCATGAACAGGAGCAGGAGCAAGACCAGGAGCAAAGGTTTGGTGAAGGGCGAGCACAGCCTTTGTCGTCTCCTCCTCGCTAAAACTACACCGATTCATTCCATCCCTACAAAAATTCCAAAAGAACTGTTCCCATGAGAGAGTGAGATCGACAGTGAGATAGCAGCAGATAATAAGAGCTACTTTTCACTAAAATATATTAATAAACAAGTACTGAATTATAATGGGTGTATTTTTTTTTGCAAGACAAGAATTCATAATCATTGTATACTTAGATACAAATAATGTGTTTTTGTCGGTGTGCACATGTGTGTGAGCTTAACGATCAACACCTGTTTTTGCACTGGGGTCTCAAACTGTAAACTATGCAAGTAACCCATCATGTAGCAGCGCTATACAGCCAACAAAACAGTAGTAGAGAAAGAGAACTTACAACCAGTCAAGCATGCTGCACAGCCATATCTTAGGGAGACTCTTAGGATCTTTACCAGCAGGAAGTAGCCGCCATTTTTGGCATTTGTCGCAACCGACCCAATCTTCTTTGACTAAAGGCACTAGCGGCGCAGCTGCATCCGAGCTAAACCTATTTCCGGTGGGAGGAACCAGACTTGAAGAAGCTCTCGCATATGCCTCTGTTGTGGATGGCTGATCAATTTTCTTGCTACTTGATTGATCCTTTAATACACTACTGGATTTCCCATTGCCTTTCTCAAACACTGGACAATTAGTCGTCTTACTGATAGAAGGCATGTCTTCATCAATATCATTGTCTCCCATCTCTAGATCTCCAAAGAAATCTTTGTATCTATCCTTGGGCTTCCCTAAATCTTGTTTAATATCTTCCACTTCACTAGTAGGCATGTGAGCATTAAGATTAGCAGTCTTCCTACTTTTAGGCGCAGAAACAACATCACCCTTTGTGCTCCCATTTTGCACTTCTGTGGTGATTTCTGCACCACGACTATGACTTCCCTTTGATATCCTTTTGCTACTAGAGGATAAGTTCTCCTTCCCAGAACAAACTTTCATGTCATCGTCAACAGATGAAAGAGATTTCTGACCACTTTGTTTTGCATGATCCATGCGTTCAGGATTTATGCCTTCCCTCACCTTGGACATATTTATGTCAACTTTCAATGAATCATCAATTGTTTCACGTTTAAGGTTTCCTCCTTTCTCGGGACACCTAGACCCATCATCATATGAATTAGTTTTCTTGAACTCTGAAACCTTTGTACCTGAGACGGCCTTCCCAACAACACCATTTTCCTGTATTACCGTTGGTTCCTGTGGTTCATTTATTTCTAGATGACTAAAGAATTCCTCCTTCATCCCACCTTTTTTTACCGCCCTAGAGATATCATCAACCCTCGGAGTGCCTTTTGCTGAATCAGCAACACTACCATATGAATTTGACAGAAGAGGGAGCCTCAGAGCATTAGAAACTAATTCATCACAAACAGAGGAGTCCGCGTCCATTTCCTTCTTTACCTGAAGTTCAACACTATTTTGAATGTTGCTAACATTATTATTTTTGAACTCCATTCTAAAGGCCTTCTTCTCCAATGTTTTAGGTTTCTTCATTGCTACAAGTTTTCTATCAGACCTGCCAGAATGAGGACCATTTCCAGATATCAGGGAACCCTCTTGGCTACTCCTATGCCTGATAGGCGCAGATCTACCCTCTTGAAAAAGCAATTCCTTTTCACACATGGAATTCAGATCATTGTGGAGTGGTGATAACATCAGGCTCCCATGCAGCGGAGATGATGTCATAATCTGTACCACCAGATTGACAAAAAAAAAATTACCTTTGATGTCAATGTGTCAAAGAGATGGAGACATGAGAAGATATAAGATGAGATAACTCACCTCAAGAATACTCGCGGGAGATTTATCTGGGGAATTCTTAGACTCACGAGCCAATTCACCATCTGCAGGGCTGTCCTCAAATGAGGAAGTAGGTGAAACATCAAGGCCAAGTCCACTATATATCTCAGCATTTTTTTTAGTCGACGAATTATCAGAACACATCTTGATTTTGACCTTAATAGTTTTTTGATCTGATTGATTATCAGACTTATTCACAACATTGGTGGGGGGCATGGTTGCTTCTCGTTTCACATATTCATCCACAGATGAACCCCTGGCTAAAGGCAGTGTTCCCATACCTACAGCACTTGATCCATGCCTAGCAGATAGAGACGCACTTGACGAAACAGAGTTAACATGAGCACCCTGTATGACAACATAACTCTAAGTTCTCATGCAAAATCATGTCAACCAAGAGTTATTTTGATTCTCCACCTTACTTTACAAATGTGGTCAATAACAACCGTAGATCAAATAAGAACATCTACCTCCAAAGGCAAACTGGTTGGAGATTTTGGTGCATTGTTGTTTTGAACATTTGGTGGAGTTTTTGGATGAGACCAAACAGGAGACCGTTGGTATGTGGGTAGAAAAGATCCATATCCACCAAATTTTGACCCTGTGAGATTCAGGAATTGTCGTATCAGTTTGGCTTCTAATTATTGTGAAGTGTTACAAAATCGATGGTTCTACTTTACTCTTCAGTTATATAAGTAGAATATCAACAATAATGCTCATCTCACTTACCCAAGTTCTCAGCAGACACTCCGCCTTCAAAATCTTTTTGAAAATGTCCCAAAACATGTTCAACTTTCTCATCCTTCAAAAAGAACAGTAATTATAAACATTAGAGCTGGTACATAGTAAAATTAATCACAGGAACAAGCAAATGGGAAAGAAAAAAGATCATAATCACAATGAAAGAGTATATTACTTAATTTTGTCTTGCAGTTCTTATAAGCCCATTCACATAGATCCTCAACATACTTTTAGAATAATGGGGAGTATCCATTATCAAGTAAACTATGTGACTCTAATCAGAGAATTTGCACAATTTGATTCATTTCGCACAATAATACAAGCGGTTATAGATAGTGGCTGAGCCTGAATTCCATTAGGACACAATTCCAAAACTGTTTCAAACTAATTTATCTCCATCAAATAATGCTATGAATTACATCTCATTTTCCCGCTAAACACAAATTTCATCATTAGAAAGTTAATTCCTAATCTATAACCATTTTCCAGCTACCAAACAATGCACCAAACAACCCTAATCTACACTGCAACAAACAAGTCAACTCGAATCTCGAAAAACAAAAACAACTCAAACAACCTCAAATCCAAACAAACCATCACAACAACAATCACAACACTAAATCAAACTCAATTAACTAACCGAAAACACTTACTAGATACGACAACGCCACATCAGGGTCAAGCGATGAATCTACGCGATTACTCGAATAAAAACACGCCTCTCCTTCTTCCAATTCAGTCTGTTCCATCTCAAACCCTAACCCTACCCCCTTCCTCCCATCAACAACAGAAATCATACAATAATCCAATTAAAACACAGCCAAACACGCCCTTAAATCCCCAAACACATCCCTCACCAACACAAAAGCAACAAACACAATCAATCTCAACTCTAACAATAAAAACAACTTGAAAACGCGTGAAATTAAGATCGAAGCAATCAGATTGACAAAAACAGGCGAAATTAGAAATTAAATTATAAAATATATCGATGTGCGTGTATGAATAGGTGGAAATTGAGAGAATCGAGCTCGGCGCGGCACGATCTCCGATGAAGAATCGATAGATACAAGGTGTTTGTATGTATATGTGGTTTTATTCGATCTCGGAGAGCTGTAAATTTTGATTGACAAGAGAGAGGAGACTCTGGGTTTGGTGTATAGCAGCCGCGTTTATTTTTTTATTATTTTGTGTTTATTTTGCGTATTGTTAAGAAATTATGTTAGTGTTATTTTTATTTAATTACTGTGTTGTTTTGTGTTGTGGGTTTAAACTTTAAAAGGGAAGTGAATTTATAAATTTTATTTGGATGGGTTGAGCCGGTGAGGTTTCCGGTAAATTGAGGCGATGTGTCTGAGAAATAAAAATGCTGGAGGTGCTAAACGAGGTGACAGCGGGTAGATGCTACGCGCTGGCATGTAGTGAACATTTTTTGTAGTGCAACATTTGCGGATAAGTTGGAGGGTCACATATATTTTGTTTTTCTTGAATTATTATTTTCTCCATTTTTTAGTAAAAACAAATAAATAATCAGAGACACATATGAACATGTATTTTATGTATTTTTTGATAGATGAGTCGTTTCAATAATAAAAAGTCATAGGACATCTGCATAAACAGTCGCGTCGAACAAACCAAACACATAAATATTCATCGATAAATTCATTCTTCTTGTAGATAAAATTAATTGATTTGTTAAAGATGATATTTACAAATGCTTCGTCACTGTCACTTTCACTTCCTTCATAACCAGTTTGAGCTTTCGAGTAAGAACGCAATCCCATAACAAAACTCATATCGAGACAACGAAACAACCAAAACCAAACACAAATTAAATGTGACAAACTAGCAACTTTATATTTGCAAATGTATAAATGAAATACTAGCTAAATCAAGACAATCCTTAGATTGGGGAACAAACCCACAAAAACAAAATAACTCGGACCAGTTTCGAGAACAAAACCTCCGGAGAAACTAGAAGTCTGTAGCTCCGTGATTTTGAAATCTAAGAAAAATAGGCCAAATCGGAAAAAGATTTTGAATCCTTAGATCCGAAAAAACAAACTAAGGCCAAAACTTAAGAAAAACCAAACCAATCTTACCTAACAAGGAAGATTTTTAAGGAAATCAAAACTTGAAAATACGGTTTATCGGAAGAACGAAGAAAACACAAAGAAAATAGAAGGTTTCGAGGCTTTAGAGATCCGGTGGAAGCTCGTGTTGCTGTTAAGCAAAAGAAAACTAGGAGCGGCTAGAGAGGAGAATAGGGTTTTTGTTTTATTATAGCAAGTCCAATAAATTACCTATCTCATTACTTATTAATAATAAAAAAAATAATGAATCCTACTGAGTGGGTGTATTCGATTGGGATTTTAACAGATATTTTTTTCATTCATGAAATCTGAGGATATGCGATTGGGACTGTTTAAAATTCATTAAAATCTTGATGTATTCGATTGAGATTTTAAATTATGCTACAAAATCTAGTAGTATTTAATTAGGATTTTATATTATGCTTAAAAATCTGAAGATATTCGATTTAGATTGTTTAAAATCCATTAATATCTAATAAGTATTCATATGTTGATGGTTATTTTTGGATTTCATAAAATGATGGATTCTGTGGGATCTCTCAATGTATTTTAAGTTTTTGAAATCCCACCAAAATCCATAAAATTTTGAAACATTGTGCTTAAATCTTAAAATATCTACATCAACTCTGCGACATTTATCAAGAATCCGCACAAAATCAAAATCATATCCAATCCATTAAAATCCATAAATTGAAAACAATCCATTAAAATCTCAATCCAATACACGTGATTTAGGGAAGCTACTTCCAAGGGGTGTATTCGATTGAGATTTTAATAGATTGTTTTTAATTTATGTATTTTAACTGATTGTATGTGATTTTGATTTTGTGCGGATTCTTGATAAAATGTCGCAGAGTTTATGTAGATTTTTTAGGATTTAAGCACAATGTTTCAAAATTTCAAGAATTTTGGTGGGATTTCAAAAAAAAAAAATTAAATTACACTGAGAACAAAATCCATCATTTTATGAGATATAAAAAAATCCATTAATGTCAGCATTAATATATTTGATGTCGTAGATATACTAAGTTATCGCAGCAAATTCCGAGATATTATTACGACAAGGGATGAATAAAATTCTAGAAGTTTAATTCAAAATTCTTTTGATTCATCCTCTTGGACAAAATATCAAAAATTTTGAGATTTCAAACCATGGGTCATGATTAAGAGAGAACCAACAAAGAGAGAACCCATAAAACCCTTACCTCATTTCTAGTATTAGTTAGGGTTCAGCACTAGAACTCAACATGCAAAAAATGTCAATATCTATGTATTATATTTTAAAATTATTTTTGAACACACACAACGACGAAAAAACATGTATTTAGACTTAGATCCCAAAAATCTATTTAAAATTTAGGGTTCTGTAACGGAACCTTAATGGTTCTATGATTTTATTTTAAGGCTGGTTCTCTCTAGAGCGCAGCCCTTCAAACATTCTGATATAAAGGATTAGTCAATCAAATAATATTGTAAATGAGTCGATTTAAAAATAAATGAATTGCTAGTCATATGATATTATTCGTGCGCAGACCTAAACCTATAACGAGACCTTTTATACAAGTCACATATATAATTGCTGAAAAACTGTCATAGATATAATTATTGTTTTAATATTTAATACTATCAAAAATGACGGGTTGACTAAGCGCTAAATTTGATGTATATAGCTTGTTATCACCATTATTAATAAGTAGTAGTTAATCAAAATGAGTTAAATACATCAAATTTGGTTGCCCATAGACACAATATAGAAAAACCGAAAAATGATTTTTGATAGTAAACTAACAACATGTTTTCGATAGTTGGTTCTAAATTTAACTTATTTTTCAAGTACCATAATCTCTTAAATATAAGCTCAGTCCATTTATAACATCTCAAACTCAAATGGATATCGAACCCAACAACACATCACATATCGGTCGAAAAGTGTTAGCAAATTGATATACATTAATTATTTGTACGTGCTTATAAAGTGTTCAAATACTCTTTTGACTAGTCAATGTAAGAAGTTACAAATCCGCCCACTATTTATTTTCACTTTTTAATGTAATGCCAATCTCTATCTATCCATTGATTTATATTTAAATAAAACAATAATACTATTCTATTTTAACACAAATACTGATAAATGATATGTAATTGCGGATCCAAAAAGGTTCAAAGACTTGATAATTCATAATAATAATTTTTATCATGCAATAATAAAAAGCCAAACCGTCAAATAAAGAAAACAAGACTAATAAAATGTAGTCTAAGGTTCAGAAAATAATGCCAAATGCAGATAGGAACTTGATTGTGAACCAAAAGAAGTATATACAAATCAATTGTGAACTTTTCAGAAAAAGGGAACAATTACATAACGAAGCCTGGACTCAAGTAGTCGGCTCTCTGTTGACCAAACTTTTCCCCATTTTTGACCAGCCGCAAATAAGGGGCATATGTGTCAATGGCCGCTTAGATTGTGCATTGTTTTGTAGTTTCTTTTTCGTCATCTTCAATGTTAAGTTCATAAACAAGTACAATGCACTCCATTTCACCAAACAATACATGATGCTTTTGTATTAATAAATTATGTTTCTTCACTAGTCATGTTTTTTCATTTATAGTGCACTATGATGAGCATGATTGCATAAAGTGTTGTTTATTGTTCTATGACAAAGTGATACTATTAGTATAATACTACCTAGTGTGGAGGCACTTGCTGCCTGCCTGGGAACAATATTCATCTCGTAGATGTTCCTTCGAATTGATCTCTCAACATTTCATACTTCTTCAGTTCTGCTATGGATAGTGACGGAGAGAGCTCTCCTACAACCTGCAAAAAAGATAAGAAACAAAAAAAATAAATTTAACATCTCTTCTTCACAAAAACAGACTTGTAAAATCAATTTGGGAAGATCTCGTCAAAAATAGAAAGGAAAGCTCAGAATGCTCACTTAATAAGTATTTGCTATGCAGAAATATAAAACACTATTACTTTTGTTGATCAGTGTTTATGAAATCGAAATTCAATAGCTCTAGTGCAAATAAGATTGTTGGTTGTTGTAGTAGAACCCGAGGTGCGGTGTCAAATTGCACAGTTGGTTGCAAAATAATATATCGACACCAGAATTATCTGTAGCTAACTATATAATTCTTTTATGCCAAATAGTAGCCAACTCTTTTTTTTGGGGCAAGTTAAATATCAGCTATTCTTTTTGCTATATAAAAATATCAGCTAATTATTTTTGCCAAATAGAAATATCAGCTAACATTTTCTTTTGCCAATTTATTATCACTTGTAAGTTAACCTTTATTTTTGCTAATTAAATATCAGATAACATCACTTGAGACTTTAAATTGAAACTATATAGGAGTGTGCAAAGGGCCCTGGCAGCATGTCTCGTATATTAAAACCTGTAACATAAGATCTTCAACAAAACCACTTTTATTGAAGCCTATCTTACCTTTAAAAAGTCATCATATTCTACGACGACAGAGTCAGCTTGATCATCTGTGACACTTGGATCAGCTTGAGTAGCCAAAGCCTAGCAGACAGTGAGAAATTAGTCTTAGCTACCGCTTCAAAAGAAAATCCAACTTAAAAAGGTGAAGTGCTAAAATGCGATAGAATCTATATGAAATTCAACAAAGTATAACAAGATACATCCTGATCCCTCTAATATTAAGGGGCCAATACACATGACAAAATATTATTCTTAATCCTCCAGCTGCTGCAAAATTGGGGTGCTGCAAAATTGGGGTCTCTCTCTCTCTCTCTCTCTCTCTCTCTCTCTCTCTCTCACACACACACACACACACACACACACTCACACTTGATACGTAGTTTTAGCACCAAATGCATCAGATAAAACCAAGCGTTCTTCAACGGGCATTTACTATTAATCTTAGTCTTCTGCTTTTAGGCATTTACTTTAGGCTTCTATCTACTTGTTGCTCATTTATTGAAGAGAGCATAACATATGGTTATAGACTTGTGTATCAAGTTCACTCTACCATTACCCTTCCTCTAATAGCAATAACTACGGTAGGTTTGAACTATAATAATATGGTGATCCTCAGACTCACCTTGCGCTTTGCAGCATTGAACCAGGCATCTGCACACAAGGCATACATGTCCGCACCAGTAAAGTTTTGGGGGCATTTTTTTGCTATTGATAGCAATGACACATCCTCATGTAATTTAAACTTTCTGGTCAATGCTTTCAGGACCCTGCAAAGTATGTGAAATTTCAACGTACTAGTAAACCTATCAAATCAGTAATTATGTATTATATGCAAGTCTAACCTTTCCCTGTAACTTGCTTCGGTATTTACTCCAACATAAAGGAGCTTATCGAATCGACCTGGCCTTAGAAGTGCTGTATCGATAAGATCAGGCCTGTTGCTGGCTCCTATGATAAACAAATCCTGTACATACAAGGGCTAAGATCCTCAAGTAACCTATTATTTTATGAGAAAATAGAAAAAAAAATATAGAACCCAAACAACAATAAAGCTAGTACAATCTTTTACCTGGCTAGAATCACTCAGACCATCAATCTCTGCAAGCATCTACTAACAAGGAAAGGTGATATGATTTAGGACCCGTATGGGTAGGCGAAACAGCTAAAGATAATAAGCACAATGATAATCCATGATAGTAGAAGAGACAAAAAGAAATTGTACCTGAGAAACGACGCGGTCCATGACACCCCCAGAATCACCAGATGCACCCCTAGCCGGGGCAAGTGAATCAAGTTCATCGAAGAAGATAACACAGGGACGTGCTAACCTGGCCTATATAAATGAACCCACTTAAAAAAGTAGCACTTTATGCCTGTCGATCTTAATTCATGCATAATGCTTAACAAGAGAAATATACCTTCTGAAAAATGTCTCTCACGTTCTTTTCTGATTCTCCTATGTACATATTAATCAGTTCAGGCCCTTTCACACTAAGAAAATTAAGGGAGCACTCAGTTGCAACAGCTTTTGCCAGTAAGGTCTGAAGTTATCCACAGTAACATAAGTAATAAGACAAAGTCATCTAAAAGCGATATATTGCTAAACTGCGTTACTGTAAACATTAGAGGGACAGTAAGGTGGTATAAGAACTTACTTTCCCCGTCCCTGGTGGACCATATAGAAGCACACCAGAGCGTTTGCGTAAACCAGAGGAAAATAAATCCTTGTGCAGGAGAGGTAGCTAAACAGAAAATACAAAGAATCAGCTAGAAGTCACTCTAACATATAAGAAAAACTTTGATACAAGTAAATAACCTATGCATCAGTTAAGTGAAATAACTATGGATTGAAATTCTATAATCATCACAATCAAGATATCATAACTTAATAACCTCTAAGAGGTTTTAATCTGGTTAAAAAGCTTGAAATGACGATAACAAACTTACCTGAACAGTATCCAGAATTGATTTTTTTACTTCCTCAAGTCCACCAACATCCTCCCATTTTACATTAGGAACCTGCAATATATCAGTTTATAGATTTAAGTTAGTATCGTAGAGTACTGTATTGACTATTTTCTGGCAACCACAAAATTCTGTTTGATAACAAATAGAATATTACAAACTATTTAAGATAGTGTTTTTAGCAAATTGAGTTTACCTTGGGAGTGCCCAGGGCAGAGGCATTCCTTTTTTTTGACCGTTCTAATGCTTTGACCAAATCTTCTTTCTCCAGAATCTTTGGTACCTGAGCTGGTTTGGACTCTAATGAGCTATTCTCACCTGAGATTCCTGGATCAGCTTTGTCAAAATTGATATGGTCCCTTGGTAACAAATTCATACCAGCATCAGCAATCAGAGAACGCATATCTCTTGGCAAAAAGCCAGATGTCTGTCCAGCAATATCCTTTACAAGATCCTCCAAAGTACCCTGTGATAAAAATCATAGTAGGGAGTTAAGAGCCACCACAACACTTTAACACCGCTACCAATAATATAACCAAAAGGTGAAGTGCCAATGCTGTAACATAATGGCAACTGACTACTAAGTACTAACAGTATGGAAGTTATCCCTTCCTAGTTGAGATGCCATAAGAAAGTTGTCATAGACACATAGTAACATAAAACATTTTGTTCGCCTTTTCCTTAAAAAGCAAAGTCTTGGTTGGGGAAAGTGTAGTGACAAAGTGTAGATGTCATGACCTCGAGCACTTAAAAATCACACATTCTACAGATTTTTTTAATTATTCTTTCATTCTTTTTCTCCCTTTCCCTCCTGTTATTGCTGCGAGGTGGGAGGAGGGGTGAAATCTCAAAACTATGTAGTACATCAGAAGATATGATATTTGTATACTAACTATTGAAAGAGCAAAAGTATGAAAGTCTTAACGCCCTAAAGATTACATTACATTCACATACATCTGGAAGAAGTTCAGAAATACTCCCGAGTGATTCGGATATCATTTCAAGTCTCTGTTCTTCAGTCAAAGGCCCCATACTAACTTCATGGCTGAAACAGCGCCTAATAGTTGGTGGCAGCCCTTCAGAACTATCAGCAGCTGCAATCAACAGTACTGGATGTCTGCTTGTCCTTTGAACAGCCTTTAGCAGTTGAACAGAATCATTAGCATAATTCATATAAATCTATACTATCTATACTATAATATAATAAGCCAACATAGGTATAATTGGTAGTCGTACAAAATTTTGGTTTGGTCATTTCTTTTGTAACTACAAGTCTGTCACATGTAAACTTCTCTTACTCTTACAATATTAAAGAGTTTTATACCGTTTAAATTACAAACACTTGAGATGTAGTATAAGATAAAAACTCCCCTTTATTCTTTTAAATATAATTTATATACTATTTATATACTATATTATAATAAACCGACATTGGTATAATTTGTAGTCGTCCAAAAAATATAATCAGTTAGTAAATATAATTTAGTTAAAATCCAATCCATCATTACTAAAATACTAATAAGATGATGTTAAAATTTAAATTATAATTAATAAATTACGAATTTTATACCCGCCCGTGCTTCGCACGGGTTAAAGGCTAGTATAACTAAAAGGAGATAATGATTAAATCCAAAAGTTTAAGCCAAGCCAGCATTTAAATCAAACAAAGGGTCCTTAAGTACAGCTTGTTAGCCTACCATTTTAGTCAACGATAAATAAATTATATTATTACAGTTGAAGTAACAAATAACATATTTAGCAAAAAAAAAAAAGTAACAAATAACATGCAACAGAGAAGATTAGGCCATAAGTTTATGCTTACCAAAATCTTCAATGCTAGTGGGGATTGTCATATTAATTAACCTTCAAAATCTTATATTTATGATTTATTGTTTAAATATTAAACTTTCTGTGTATTGATATTCGAGTACACTAGAATTGTTTAATTATATTTCACCCCCAATAATCAGGCACACTCTTAACTATGTTGAATAATGAATACTACACTTTTCTAGATGTATGACACCATTTCCAAGACATTCAAGTAATTCAATCATTTTTAATGCAATAATAACTATACCTGTACTCTACTATAAATTACTAAATTATTATCAATGCAATGTACCGATAGGAATATAAGATATCACCACAATTTAGAGCCGGCCAAACGGGCCGAACCGTTCGAACCGGCACGCCCCGAACCGTGTTTTTAACCGCCCGAAACCGTATAAACACGGGCCGGTTCGAAAACCGCATGAACCGAAATTGAGTACGGGCCGAACACGGGTTTAGAATCAAGGAACCGAACCGTAACCGGCCCGAAACCGCTTGAACCCGCTTGAACCGCCCAGGCTGGAACCGTTTAACCGCGGTTTGAACCGCGAACCGCAAAACCGCGGTTTAACCGTGGAAGTCTACACCGTAATCTGTATCAAATTTATATTTAAATAAATTAGCCTGATTTAAATTTTATATATTAAGTTTATATTTACATAAATTAAATTTTATTTAAAAATGTCATTTTATAATTTAAATTTTTAAACACTCTACTAACTTATATTTTAAAAACTTATAAATCATCACCACTTACTAACTTATAAGTTATATTAAACTGATTTAGATATAATAATTTTATGTTATATTATATACTATTAAATAAGAAATTTTTAACTTTTGTTATATTAAAACTGATTTAGATATAATAATTATATATTATATTATATACTATTAAATAAGATATTTTTAATTTTGTGATAAAAAATTGATTTAGCAGGGCGGAACGGCGGAACCGGACCGCGAAACCGCTGGAACCGCGGAACCGGCCCGCGTTTCGCTGCTTCCAACGATCCACTCGCCAGTCTGTAGCCTACAGCCGTAGCCTGTACCGTCTGGCGTCTGCTTTTTCTGAGAGTCTCAACTGAAAGGCATATGTTCAGCCTATTTGTATTTAAAGAGGTACAACTCAACTCAGATAAGAAAGCTCAGTAAATAGCAAGTCAACGGAATCCGTACGAAGAACGTCAAATGATTTATGGGAATTATATGTCAGATAAATTCCAGGATGCTGCTGCACACCACTGAAAGAAGTTCATTAATATGTTCAAGCCTCAGTGCACAAATAATCTTTTGTGGCACGTCCAGGAGTTCAGAAGATATAAAGTTTCTATACTTTATTTTATCAGAAGATTCCATTTAATGAAGAAGTACTTACAAGACGAAGACTCGACGAACAAATCAAATTCTTAATGTTTATTTGACAAAGAATATTTGATTTAACTAGATACAGATGAACCAGACAGTGCATCTGTGTATCAGTTATTCAAATTGAATATTTGAAGTCAAGCAGAGTTGGTGGTTCGTTCGCTCGACTGATCAAGACGGAGTTTTTAATGTTTAAAGAAGACGGGAAGCAGTTCTGCTTATGAATGGGTGATTAAATATTTAATAGATTATTATTTCACTTCTCAAATAATTAAATTAATTATGTAATTTATTTGTTAAATTAATTCACTCTCGAATTAATTTAATTTATGAATTTATATGATTAAATTAATTAAGTGGATAATTTTCTATTTAAATATAATCTACAAATCACATTCAATCATCCACTCAAGCTCAGCAAGACAATCTGAGATTGTCTTACCGAATTTCCAACTGCCAAGACAATCTGAGATTGTCTGACCGAAGCTAAGCATGCAAGACAATCCTGATTGTCTGACTGAAGCTTACAAGACAATCCTTGATTGTCTGACCGAATGGTACTCAGCAAGACAATCCTGGATTGTCTGCCCGAGTATGCTCTGCCAAGACAATTAGATTGTCTGACCGACTGGATACTTGCAAGACAATCTAAATTGTCTGGCCGAATGCATTCTGCCAAGACAATCAAAGATTGTCTGACCGAATGAAGATCAGCAAGACAATCCTTGATTGTCTGACCGAATGTAAATTGTCTGACCGAGCTCTGAATTGTCTTGCGAGCCTTGAAATTGTCTTTCTGCAGTGTCTTGTGCTTGCAAGGCAATCTAAAATTGTCTTGCCCTTGCTACTTTGTCTTTGCTACTCACAATTGTCTTGTCTTTCAATTGTCTTACAAGTACAAATGCTTTGCCTATAAATATGGCATTGCATCCTTCATTTTTTAGTGTTCATTCACTTTGTAATCAAAGCATTTGTAAAGCTTTCAAGTTGTTCGTAACTTGCTTGATCGTTATATCCACAGTTTTCTGTGCTTTGATAACCTGGTTGTTTTAATCACTAAATCTAGAATATACCCTGTCGAATTTATTCTACGAACTTTAGTGGACATTAAAACTGAACCATTTTAATTATATTAATTAATTATAATCTGATTAACAAATCATATTCAATCAGATTAACTTCCGCGACGATTTGGTACTGATTGTATTCAACCCCCCCTTCTACAATCATATCTGGACCTAACAATTGGCATCAGAGCGGTTGATACCATTTTTCCGTATCAGATCCTATACACACTCTGTAACGTCCAAATATTTTTTTATTCGAATTAATTTTATTCCAAAAATTAATTTTGATTTAAAATATTTTTCTTTCAAAAATCCAAATCTCATCCAAACACTATTCACTTCAAATCCTTAAACATGAGTACACAAAAGATCAGTAGCATCAAAATCCCACCGTTCAGCCAGGAACACTTTGGCCTATGGAAGAGGCACATGTTCCTATTCCTCCGCACCGCGAACAGAAAATACATTGGGATTTTAGACAAGGGTGTTACTACTCCAATGAATGTCATATTAGCACACGAAGAGGATGGTGTGTTAATACCTCATCAGATCATTCCGAAAGAACTTTCTGAGTACACAGATGAAGAGAGTGAACAGATGAATTTAGATGATGCTCTTCAACTAATCTTGGTTGAATCTCTAAATCCAGTGATGTACAATGCTGTTGTAAATTGTACGAACGCCAAGCAAATCTGGGATACATTAGAGATTATCAATGAAGGCTCAGAGGAAGTTAGGGAAAACAAGAAAGAGATACTGATGGCTCAGTATGAACAGTTTGGTTCCCATCCCGGTGAAGGGATTTCAGAAGTATTTATCAGACTTAATAATTTGATAAATAATTTAAATCTGAATGGGAAATTCTACGACAAGAAAGAGGTCAACATGAAGTTTCTCTTAACCCTTCCTGAACATCTGGAACACAGAATCACTGCCATCAGGGAAAGCAGAGATCTGAATGAGATTTCTCTGGAAAGACTCTACGGAGTTTTGAAAACTTATGAACTGGAGCAAGTTCAGAGTAAACAGAGATATGGCTGGGGTAAAACACAGAACCATTCGAGAGCTCTAGTTGTTGAGTCACCTGTACTGGAGGAGAAGAAGAAGGATGTTGTTGTTCCTTCTAAGACTACTCAGGAATTTGTTGTACCTGAGATGGGTCAGACTGCTTCTACCAGTGGTGACGAAGAGTTCTATACAATGGAAGAGCTTGAACAGTTAGAAGATCAATCTCTATCACTGTTTGCCAAGAAGTTTGGAAACATGAGATTCCGGAAGAACCCTTCCTATAAATACAAACCTACTGTTAGTAAGTTTCAGAAGGGAGGCTATTCATCTTCTACAAGCAAAGGAGGATACAAGACTGGGATGGTGGACAGAAGCAAGTTCAAATGCTTCAATTGTGGTGAACCTGGACACTTTGCAACTGAATGCAAACAGCCCAAGGTTCAAGGAAAAAGAAAAGATTCGTATGATGAGCTGAAGCAGAAGTATGATGCACTGGTTAGAAAGCATCATGGTACTTCTGGAAGTCAAAGTTTCAAAAGCAAGTCTTATCTGGCAGAAGGCAAAAGCTGGGATGATACAGATAGTGATGAAGAGGAGCAGCTAGGGAATGTTGCTTTCATGGCTACTACTGGATCATCTTCACCTCCTCCTGCTGGAAGCTTTCAGGTAGATCCTACATGCCCTAAACTGTTTATGCAATTAGGACTTGAAAGAGATGATGCTATTAAAAGGATGAAAGCTGCTAATCTTAAAATTGATACTTTAGTCTTAGAAATTCATGCTTTTAAAATGAATGAGATGAAAGTATTAAAACCTAAAATAGAACAATTGACTATGGACTTAGGATTACAATGTGCTAAAGTCAAAGTTCTAGAGAAAGGTGAGATTGCCTTAAGACTTCAGCTAGACGAAGAGAAAGTGAAATGTAAAGCCTTTAAGGATGCCTCCTTGATAGTCAAAGAACTTAATGATAAACAAGAGATCAAGAGAACTGTTGGAATAGGCTTTGACTATAACAAATCTGTAGGTAAGGCTAGTAACATTACTCCTTTTAAGAAGAGTGCTGAAGAGAGAGGGATTCCTTTTGTTTTGAAAGATTCCCTTAAACCTTTGTTTAAAACCTCAGAAGCTGAACCTCTTTTAGAGACTCCTGTTGTCATTAGATATGAACTAAAACAGGAAGACCTTAAAATAAAAGAGAGTAATGAGATGAGAGATGAGATTCTGACAAACCTGAAACCAATTAAAGTGAAAGGCAATGTTAGGTTGCCTAAAGCTGGTTTAGGTGTCAACTCTGAGAGAACTAAATTCAACAAGCCCAATAATTTTGTTAATAGTAAGAACAAGAACAATAGGTGTCATTCTACTGAGAACTTTAAATCTGATAACAAGGTTAGAGTAGAATCTATTGATATTCCTACTACTATGACTGATACTTCTGATGTTCCTGCTTTTGATGCATGTCATAAATCTTGTAGTGTTGATAATTGTATGACTTGTGCTTTCAATTTGATGTCTGCTTATTTTAAAAATTTGCATGCCAAAAATGAAAACACATCACCTAGACAACACACAAACAACAAGCATGCTAGATCAAAGACTGCTAGTCCTACTCATGTTAGGAAGGAGACTTATGTTCCAAAGTCTAAAACTAAGGTTTATAAGGCTGTTGTTAAGGAAGTAAGTTCAGTCAAGTCTGAACCAAGTATCAGTCCAAGAGGCTTTGTTGTATTACCTAATAGAAATCAGTTCTTTAAGACTGCCGGACCCAATCAAGTGTGGGTCCCAAAGACTGTCTAATCAAGTTGTCTTTTGCAGGGCGCCAGTGGAGTTGTTCGTGTTACCTGGGTGCTTGACAGTGGAGCGTCAATGCACATGACTGGCAATAAATCCCTGCTAGAGGACATAAGAGAAGGAGCTGGCCCTACAGTCAGTTTTGCTGATAATAGCAAAGGTCGTACTGTGGGATATGGCAAGTACAAAATTGGAAGGATCATCATAGAAGATATTGCAATAGTTGAAGGACTTCAACATAATCTCCTGAGTGTCAGTCAATTCTGTGACAAAGGTTATTATGTTCATTTTGAAAAAGAGATATGTATCATTAAACATATCAAGGATAAGCGTCCTTCACTATGTGGCATAAGGAAAGACAATATATTCGTAGCTGATTTGTCTTCAGGCCCAGGAAACGAAGTTCACTGTTTTTACGCCAAAGCGTCAGCTGAAGATAGTTGGTTATGGCATAAGAAGCTCTCACACCTCAACTTCAAAACTATGAACTCTCTTGTCAAGAGAGATCTAGTGAGAGGTTTGCCTTCCCTGGAATTCTCAACTTATGATCTTTGTGAAGCTTGTCAGAAAGGAAAAGCAAAGAGAGCATCTCACAAAGGCAAAACCATCAATACCATTACAGATCCATTGCATTTGTTGCATATGGATTTGTTTGGCCCCGTGAATGTTGCATCTATTGATGGAGGAAGATATGCCTTAGTCATTGTGGATGACTTCTCGAAATTTACTTGGGTTTACTTCCTGTCTTCCAAGGATGAAACTCCCCTGACAGTAATTGATCATATCAAGTTGGTTGAGTTGGAAAAAGGTGTTCCTGTAAAAGCTGTAAGATCAGACAATGGAACTGAGTTTAAAAATCAAACTCTAATCAACTTTTACTCTGAAAAGGGAATAAGAAGGCAGTATTCAGCACCAAGGACTCCTCAGCAGAATGGAGTCGTCGAAAGAAAGAATCGTACACTGATTGAAGCTGCAAGGACAATGATTGCTGAAGCAAAGCTTCCTCTGTACTTTTGGGCTGAAGCTGTGTCTACTGCCTGCTATACCCAAAATAGAACTTTGATCAACAAGGATCATATGAAAACTCCATTTCATCTGTATAACAACAAGAAACCTTATGTCAAACATCTTCATGTCTTTGGAGCCAAGTGTTATGTTCTCAAGGATGGTGAAGAGAACTTGAACAAGTTTGAGCCAAAGGCTTCCGAAGCAATTTTTGTTGGTTATACAAATAATGCTTATAGAGTTTTTATAATTGATACTCTGTCAGTAAAAGTTAGTGTCAATGTTACATTTGATGACACTAAACTTCCAAGTATACAATCTGCTGATCCATCTGAATCTCTGAAGTTTGACAACTATCCAGATTCTGATTCAGATGATGATGTTCCACCTGAGGTTGCAACAGGAGATGACAACAATGATAATGATCCAGGGAATGGTGGAGGAAATGGCAATAATGCTGGAGATTCCACTGATGCTAGTGGTGGATCATCAAGTCATCCTGGCAACAACTCAGGGGGAGCTGGTGGATCAACTAGTCATACACATCAGCCTAATGATGATACTGCTGAATCATCAAGGACACAACTTCCAAGGGAAAGAATTTGGAGCAGAGATCATCCCTTTGATCTGATTATTGGTGATCCTGATGTTGGTGTAAGGACTAGAAGTGCTACAACAAATGAATGCCTATTCTCTGGGTTTCTATCTCAACTAGAACCAAAGAAAATAGAAGAAGCACTTGCTGATCCTGATTGGGTTCTTGCCATGCAAGAAGAACTCAATCAATTTGAGAGACAAGAAGTCTGGGCCCTAGTTCCAAGACCAAAAGGAAAATCTACGATTGGAGCTAGATGGGTCTTCCGTAACAAGTTAGATGGTGATGGCATTGTTGTAAGAAACAAAGCCAGACTGGTGGCAAAAGGTTATTCACAAGAAGAAGGAATTGATTATGATGAAACCTATGCTCCAGTTGCTCGTCTTGAAGCCATCAGAATATTTCTTGCATTTGCTGCACACTCCAACTTCAAGGTATATCAAATGGATGTGAAAAGTGCTTTTCTGAATGGAAAGCTAGAAGAAGAAGTATATCTGGAACAGCCCCTGGCTTTGAAAATCCAGAGTTTGCTGATTTTGTATACTTCTTATTCAAAGCTGTCTATGGACTCAAGCAGTCACCAAGGACATGGTATGACACTCTCTCTGAGTTTTTAATTGAAAACAATTTTACTAGAGGTGTCATAGACAAAACTCTCTTTTACAAATTGCATGATAAGGATATGATATTTGTACAAATTTATGTTGATGATATTATATTTGGTTCTACTAACGATAACTTGTGCAAAAGATTTGCTAAGTTAATGCAGAGTAATTATGAGATGAGTATGATGGGTGAGCTGTCCTACTTCCTTGGTCTTCAAGTAAGCCAAAAGGAAGATGGAATATTCATTTGCCAATCCAAGTATGTCAGAGATCTTCTTCGAAAGTTCAATCTAGAAGACTCTTCACCGGCAAAGACACCCATGGCCACTGCCACAAAGCTTGACCAGGATAAATCTGGTAAGAAAGTTGATATCACAAGCTATCGAGGTATGATTGGCTCTCTACTTTATCTTACTGCAAGTAGACCAGATATCATGTTTGCAACATGTTTGTGTGCTAGGTTCCAAGCTGATCCTAAGGAATCACATCTTATAGCCGTCAAAAGAATCTTTAGATATCTTAAGGGTACACCTGGTTTAGGTATTTGGTACCCTAAGAATACTGGTTTTGACTTAACCGGCTATACAGATTCTGATTATGCAGGATGCAGGATTGATAGGAAGAGTACGTCTGGAAGCTGTCAATTTCTAGGACGTCGGTTGGTTTCCTGGTATAGCAAGAAGCAGCACTCTGTGTCTACTTCTACTGCTGAAGCTGAGTATATAGCTGCTGGAAGCTGCTGTGCTCAGATCTTGTGGATCAAGAACCAACTGAATGATTATGGTGTTGTAGTAAACAAAATTCCCATATTTTGTGATAATACAAGTGCCATAGCCATTTCCAACAATCCGGTTCAACATTCAAGAACCAAGCACATTGATATCAGGTATCATTTCATTCGAGAACATGTCATGAATGGTACAGTGGTGTTACATTTTGTACCCACGACTGAGCAAATTGCTGACATCTTCACTAAACCACTGGATGAATCCACTTTCTCTAAGCTGGTTTGTGAGTTAGGGATGTTAAATATGACATAGTTCTCTTGTATATATTTTTCATATGCATTATATGTTTTTATATATTTTTGTGAATTTTCTGTATAATTATATCTATATTATTAGATTTTATATGTTTTTCTGTATGTTATCTGATAATATTCTGAGTAATTATGCATGTTTGTATATTAGTCTGTAATTTTCTAAGTGCTCATACACTCCCCTGTATTATTCCCTAAGCATTTAGATAATTATTCGTAATTATTTTGTATTTTTCAAAATTAATTAAGCATAAATATTTGATTTTAAGTTAATTCATCTTTTTGAATTAAAGTTAAAGTCATAAGTATTTATATTTAATTAAAGTTGAAATTTACAAAATATTTGTGTAATCTAGTATTGTTTTTATTATAGATTTTTGATTTTAATTGCAAAAAGTTTTATATTTTAAATTAATCAAAAATCATATTATTATTATTTGGTTTTCTGATTAGACAATTACATTGTCTACTGATTGGCTCGGCAAGACAATTAAATTGTCCTGCTGAACCGGTTTTTCAGTATAATTTCAAACAACTCGGCAAGACAATTAGATTGTCTTACCGAGCATGCGTTGTAACCGCCTGTTGTATCAGTAAGACAATTCAAATTGTCTTACTGACACTTGACTTTGTCTGCTTCGTTAAAATCTCGGCAAGACAATTTCAAATTGTCTTACCGAGACTTAACTTTGGATTGTCTTGCTGCCTTGTATATATATCCCTGTAAGACATTTGAGCAAGACAATTTAAATTGTCTTGCCCAAACTCATCTTCCCCAACTCGTATACACACTATCGTACATATATATACACGATTTTTGCGATTCTTTTTCAAGTTTTGTGTAAAACTTGCTGTGTTTACTTGATTTCAAGCCATAGTTGCTTGCTGGGTTTGTATTTTCAACCGATTCCAGCCAAAACTCTGCCGAAATTTGGTCTGATTTGGTGTGATTTGTGCGCGATTTTGATCGACTGCTGTGTGTTCTTGAGTTTACGAACCTGTGTCTTCATATTCTGCTTATTGGATTGAGGAATCGAGTGCCTTGTGTTTGATTTAGGGTTCTTGGCTGATTTGGGGATTATCTCAATTAAGGACTTGTTTGGTTGTGTAAATTGTTTAAGATTTATGACTCGTTTGGCTTGTGGATTAATTGTTTAGTGCCATTTAAATTAATTAACTTTTAATTCGATTTTATTCTAATATTTCGAATTATTAATTAATTGATTAAGCTTTAATTAATAGTTGAAATTTGCGAGACATTTGAGAATTCACTTTTAATTTGAAAAATTCTCGCTTAATTCAATTTTTAATTATTAAAAATGGCCGGAGAGTTTGTGATTGCTGAGACTAACTACTGTGCCAGCCTCAACCCTGATGATTGCTCTGATAGATTCCGGACTTGGGTCAGATTCCTTTCAAGACAGAGTTTAGTCAGTACAGCAATGACTGCAGATATTCCGATTAAGCTGCAACCTCTTTTTGACTTCTACTCAAATGCTGTCAACTCTACAACCCTGGAAAACTACAAGATAATAGGGGATCTACCTAACCGGAAGAGAATTGTAATCACTGTAGATGATGTGAACCGGATCTTAGGACTTTCGAGGGACAATTTTGAGCCAGATCCCTCTGAGGATGAATTGAGACAGTTCTTTCAGGATATTCACTATCAAGGTCAGATTTTTCTTCCGAAGATGTCAAAGGGAAATCTGAAAGCTGAATGGGATGTGTTCTTCGACACCCTTGCCAAGGTGTTTGCTCCCACTAATCGAAAGAACTTTGGGAATATTTCTTCAATGCTGCAGATCTTTGGATTCAGCATAGCTTACAACCGACGAATCAATTTTGGGAAGATATTGCTGAGGGAGATTATCAGGAAGATGGGGTCTGTTTCACAGAGATCAATTCAGAAGAATGACAAAGTTGAATGCTTCTACCCCAGATTCCTGATGTTGTTTATGAATGATAAGATGAATGCTGATGATAGGCACATGTACATCGATTCTCCTGTTGTTCCTATTCAGAGGACATGTGCCAAGATCCAAACTAGGCTGGTCAACAAGAAAAAGCATGATAATGTACCACTGGTAGTGACTCCATTCATGCTCGAACAACTCAGTGTTCCTTTTCAGCCTGTACAAGTTCCAGAACCACTACAACAGCAACAATATCAATCACAACAACAACAAGCTCAACAACAAGAACAACCGCAACAACAATCACCTCCACGTATCAATCAACCACTTCAACTCCTCCAAGACTATCAATCATCCAGCCAATCCTCACATTACTCTCCATACAACCCTCCTTACAATTCACCACAACAATCACCTCATCAATCTGATTACAATTCCCCTCCACAATACAACTTCTTCCCAGACCAACAAGCCTCCATTCTTCCCTCTCAATCTGAACCAACACCTTCACCTACACATACACATACCATACCTCAACCACAATCAACTTCTCAGCCACTGCCTGCTGATTCTGCTATCAATCCAGAGCTACAGGAGTTCAGGACAGATTTACAGGTAGCTCAGGTACTTTCTAATCTCACTGATACCTTTAATATTGATATTGCAGATTTTGATTGTGATATTGGATTTGATTTCCAGACTCCCAGCATTGAACCTGTCAACACCCAGGTTCATATCCACGCTGATGTTTCCACTTCAACTACTGATTCTTCTTCAAACACTTCAAACAACACTACTCAAACACCAGTTGTTAGAAAGGTAGCCCGGAAACGGAGTGGGAGTGCACTTTTACGAGATCCCGCAGCTCTGTCTCATAAGAAGCAAAGGGTGGCAGAACCGGAGACAACTGCAGCCACATCCATTTCCTCCCAAAAGGATTTGGACACTGACATGGTAAATATACAGTCTCTAGATTTATTCTCTCCACAGAATGCATTTATTGAAATTGGCCGTCCGACCGCGGTATCCTGTAAAGAGTCAAGCACACAACTAGCACTCACGCTAGTAAACACTGAACCTGTGTCTTTTGATTCTTCACTTAGAGAGAGCACAGAATTTCAAAACATGTTATATGAAAATCTTTCTGATCACTCTTTCTTTTTGGATCAGGATCTACTTGGCAACCTGCAAGTACATCCGCCTTCACAGGCATTCGGAGGACAATTTGTTTCTTCACCTCCTACAGTTCCATCTCAGGGAACTATGGTTGTATATACAGGTACTGGTGACGGTGTGAAAACTACGAGTGAAATCAGGCAAACACCGAGCGAAACACATGCACGAGAGGATAGTGACAAATCTTTGAGTGTTCGTGAGGTGAGTGCACACACCAACACAGATCTGTTACAGGAACAAATGGCTGCTCTGAGGGCTGAAATAGAAAGGTTGAATGCTGAGAACGCAAGATTCAGAAGTGGAGAGTTGGTGACTCTACAAGAAAAGGTTGTTGATCCTTCTTTCTCTTCCCTCAAACTGGAATTAGATGCTCATGTCAAGGGTATTCACTCTAGGATGGACAAATTTGATACAACTCAGGAGCTCTGTCTGACGAAGCTTGACAACTTGGAGCAATCTTTGGCTCAAGTTGTTCAACACTTAAAGATAAATCCGTCAACATCTCAGTCTACTCCAGAGGATCCCTCAACTAAGGGGGAGAAGGATAAGGATGACAAAGATAAGGATGACAGCAATGCTGGTGGTGGTGGCAATGGTGGTGACAAGGATGGTGATACTGATAGGGGTGATAAGGGTGGAGTAGGAGCAAGTGAAAAGGATTCTTCTGCAGCTAGCAAATCTAAAGGCAAAATGCCTGAAACTGAGAACATCTTCACTAATCAGGATTATGATAACATTCCTGAAGATGTTGATAATGATGATGCATTTGATTCTGCTTACTTTGAAGCTGAAGAAGAAGGTCGTTTCGAGGAAGGCTTTCTTTTCAATGAAGATCAGTCTGTAGATCCTGAGCACATGGAAAAGGTCAAGTTGTTTAAAGCTCAACATGAAGCTAGCAAAGCAAAGCTTCAGGAACTGCAGAAACTGGTAGATGAAAAGAGGACAACTGATGAGTTGGTTAAGCTGGAGAAACAGAAACTGTGGGATGCAAAGTGCAGGGAAAAGAGAGAGGATATCTCCAGGAAAGTTGGTGAAAGCTGGGATATTGCAAGACAAATCCTCTCTGGACCTCAAAGGGAACCTTTCAATGATGGTAAATTCAAATCCTTCATTTATGACCTGAGAGAGGCTAACCCTAATGAAGATATGTTTATGCGTGCTCTTGCTCTCGAGTTAGAATATATAACTATTGGTGTCAAGAATCTTCTCAATGAATGGGAGATCATTATTTCTACTCAGAGAAACGGAACATTCAGGGTTTCAATTGATCTATTCAAGTTTCTATCTCTAACTGAAATCTGGGTGATTCGTAACAAGATCAGACGCAGCTCGAATCTGAATGAACTCCTACGTGACAGACTTATGGATTGTGCTATTCATAACAGTCCACAAGTTGTCAGAAAGCCTTACTGTGTCAAGTTCATTCACGAGAGAAAATTTGGAACCTTCTACCTGGACCACCAACATCTTCTTAAGTATGATGTGAGTCAGTTGGTTCTTGTATCTACAATTCTACGTACCAAGGGCTTCGCTACTAAGGCCAAAGCTGATGCTGACACTGAGATTGTGAACTACTGCACAAGGAGAAATATTCAGCAATACTTCAGGAAGATGAAGTATATCAACCAATCTCAGCCAGCAGATTTCATCGAAGACCCTGTGGATATAGAGGTTCAATATTATCTCTCATTGGCTCGTGAAAGAAAGAAGCGTGGAGAATCCACTGCAGCTGAAGAGCCTACTCAGAATGAGCCTTCTACTCCAATTATTCACTGTTCAGATGCTGAAGAAGGAGAAGTCACTCGTTCTGAGTGAATAGATTGATTAGGATATTTTGTTAGATATGTTCAAGGAACATCCTTTTGTAATCTATTATGAATATGGTTTAATGTTCAATGCAAGCCATAAACTTTTGCTATTTACATTCCTTTGTTTAAATCTTTGTCTTATCTGTTAGTTGAGTTATCCTCTAGGAAATTTGCATGTTATGTTAACAAACAAATAGGGGGAGATTGAAAGGCATATGTTCAGCCTATTTGTATTTAAAGAGGTACAACTCAACTCAGATAAGAAAGCTCAGTAAATAGCAAGTCAACGGAATCCGTACGAAGAACGTCAAATGATTTATGGGAATTATATGTCAGATAAATTCCAGGATGCTGCTGCACACCACTGAAAGAAGTTCATTAATATGTTCAAGCCTCAGTGCACAAATAATCTTTTGTGGCACGTCCAGGAGTTCAGAAGATATAAAGTTTCTATACTTTATTTTATCAGAAGATTCCATTTAATGAAGAAGTACTTACAAGACGAAGACTCGACGAACAAATCAAATTCTTAATGTTTATTTGACAAAGAATATTTGATTTAACTAGATACAGATGAACCAGACAGTGCATCTGTGTATCAGTTATTCAAATTGAATATTTGAAGTCAAGCAGAGTTGGTGGTTCGTTCGCTCGACTGATCAAGACGGAGTTTTTAATGTTTAAAGAAGACGGGAAGCAGTTCTGCTTATGAATGGGTGATTAAATATTTAATAGATTATTATTTCACTTCTCAAATAATTAAATTAATTATGTAATTTATTTGTTAAATTAATTCACTCTCGAATTAATTTAATTTATGAATTTATATGATTAAATTAATTAAGTGGATAATTTTCTATTTAAATATAATCTACAAATCACATTCAATCATCCACTCAAGCTCAGCAAGACAATCTGAGATTGTCTTACCGAATTTCCAACTGCCAAGACAATCTGAGATTGTCTGACCGAAGCTAAGCATGCAAGACAATCCTGATTGTCTGACTGAAGCTTACAAGACAATCCTTGATTGTCTGACCGAATGGTACTCAGCAAGACAATCCTGGATTGTCTGCCCGAGTATGCTCTGCCAAGACAATTAGATTGTCTGACCGACTGGATACTTGCAAGACAATCTAAATTGTCTGGCCGAATGCATTCTGCCAAGACAATCAAAGATTGTCTGACCGAATGAAGATCAGCAAGACAATCCTTGATTGTCTGACCGAATGTAAATTGTCTGACCGAGCTCTGAATTGTCTTGCGAGCCTTGAAATTGTCTTTCTGCAGTGTCTTGTGCTTGCAAGGCAATCTAAAATTGTCTTGCCCTTGCTACTTTGTCTTTGCTACTCACAATTGTCTTGTCTTTCAATTGTCTTACAAGTACAAATGCTTTGCCTATAAATATGGCATTGCATCCTTCATTTTTTAGTGTTCATTCACTTTGTAATCAAAGCATTTGTAAAGCTTTCAAGTTGTTCGTAACTTGCTTGATCGTTATATCCACAGTTTTCTGTGCTTTGATAACCTGGTTGTTTTAATCACTAAATCTAGAATATACCCTGTCGAATTTATTCTACGAACTTTAGTGGACATTAAAACTGAACCATTTTAATTATATTAATTAATTATAATCTGATTAACAAATCATATTCAATCAGATTAACTTCCGCGACGATTTGGTACTGATTGTATTCAACCCCCCCTTCTACAATCATATCTGGACCTAACATCAACGGCAACCTGCACTCCTGCAGCTCAACGGCAACTCCCAACGGCTCTCCCGTCTCCCACCCGCTATATAAACCCCCGACCCCTCCATTGTTGACCACCCATCTCACTCTCAATTCTCACTCTCTCAGTTTCTCTCTTACTCTGCACTCTCTCTCAACTCTGCTCTCTCAACTGCTCCGACACTCAGTTTTTTTCCGACACTCAGTCGACCTTCGATTCCGGCCACCGTTAGTCATAAAGGAAGGAAGGGGTACAGTATCTTCGCAAGAATCTAATCCCAGTCCCACAATGCTGCTGCCACGAGTACCAGTTCCGGCAGACATCTCCGGTGAAGGTTTGTTTTAAAATGATTTTGTTTTAATTTGATTTTTGTTTTGATTTAAAATGATTTTGTGTTAATTCGATTTTAGTTTAATTTCTTTTTCATTTTTTATTTTAGATATAAAATGATTTTGTGTTAATTCGATTTTAGGTTTAATTTTTTTTCGTTTTTGATTTTAGACATAAAATGATTTTGTTTTAATTTAGATTTTAGATTTAAAAGGATTTTGTTTTAATTTGTTTTTGAATTAAAATTTAATTACTGTGCCAGGGGGTGGTTTTCGAATTTAAGTTGTTTTTTAATCTAATTTGTTTTCCAAATTCAGGTGGCAGCAATGGTGCCAGTGGTAGTGGTGCTCGCAAAAAGAATTTGAAGTCTCACGTGTGGAATTATTTTTCGAGGGAACCGACGGATGATCCTACACGAATTAAGATTCATTGTTTAATTTGTATAGAAAAAAGAATTGTTCAAGAACCCGTTACAAAGCGTAAAGGAGGCGGTACGGGTACACTTAATCGGCATCTTGTGGAAAAGCACGGTATTAGTAAAGAAAGTCACGAAAGTGGAGAAGCACGTGGGGAATCGTCTTTACAACAAACGCAAATCGGTAGTTTCATGTCTTCAAACCCCGCTGGAGGTATGCCGTTTTCTTATAATAGAGAAAGAATGATTAATGATTTTACTACTTATGTTACACTAGATGAGTTGCCTTTTTCACATGGTGAAAGCCCTAACTTAGAACACATGATGAGAAATTCAATAAATCCGGCCTTTAGAAAAATTCCTAGGAATACCCTTAAACGATACACCCAAAAACAATATTATCTTGCTAGAGGAGAATTAACTGAGTTCTTTCGTAATTTTGATGGTATGGTCTCGCTAACTAGTGATTGTTGGACTTCTATTCAAAATGAACCTTATATATGTATTACCGTTCATTGGATAGATTCTGAGTATCACATACAAAAAAGAATTATTACTTTCGATGTAATGGACGAGTCACACTCTGGATATAATATTAAACAAAGGATATTAGACACAATTAATGAATCCAATTTGTTTAACAAGGTATTCACAATTTCTTTAGATAATGCCTCTAGTAATAACAAATGCATAGATTATATTAGGTCGGATATTCCTTTAGTTTTAGATGGTCAATTCTTACACGTTAGATGTTGTGCTCACATAATAAATTTGTCTGCTAAAAAAGGTATCTCACAATTAACTAAATTGTTAGAACCAATTAGAAAAATAGTTAAGTACTTACGTATTGGGGGTAAATTCCGATCTAGATATAAGAAATTGTGTAAGGATAATGGTTTAAGGCCTGAAAAATGGGGTATCGACACACCTACACGGTGGAATTCAACGCATAAGTTAATAAGTAAAGCGATTAAATATAAGACCGTCATCACCGAATTTTATAATTCGGACCCTAACAACCAATACGAGGGTGGTGTAATTACCGAAATGGATTGGCGATTTGCTACAGCTGTACGTGATATTCTTGACTGCTATACACATGCTACTAATGTTTTTTCTTATGTCTATGAACCGAATGTGCATCAAGTTATAATTGAGTGTGTTAGTATTGTTACAACTTTACGTGAATATGAAGAAGATGAGCATTTTAGTGACATTATTTATGATATGAAATTGAAATGGATTAAATATTTTACGGAATTTCCATATATTTATTGTATTGCATGCCTACTTGATCCCAATGTTAGACAAGAAGGTTTAGAAAACATGTTAGAACATTATTATAATGTGTTAGGAATTTCATATGATCATGTTTTATATGTTACTAATTGTTTCAATTTATTGCATCGTCTTATAGATTTGTATGTTCCAAGAACTGAAACTGTTATACCACAAAAGACAAGTACTTCTAGTAGATTTAATAGTAAAATGTTAGGAATAATAAATAAAAAACAAAAGGTTAGAATTTCCACTACTTCGGCTCCTGTAGCTCCTGCTTCTACTACTATGCTTAGAGAATTTTTTTCTTATAACTATGAATTAGACGAGGATTTTGAAATATTAACATGGTGGAGAAATCATGAGATACAATTTCCAGTTTTAGCTAAAATTGCAAGGGACGTATTAGTAGTCCCTGCCTCTACAATTGCATCGGAGTCGGCTTTTAGTGCAGGTAGAAGAGTTTTAGACGAGAAGAGAACAAGTCTCGCGCCAGATGCGGTAAAGATTTGCGTTTGTAAAAAGGATTGGGACCAAGCTGCTAAAAGACAACAAGGACTAAAAGAAGATGACTCGGACGGTGAAGAAGATCATTGGATGTTGATGGATACTACGACCGAAGAGGGCAATTCTTCAAATGAACAAGAAGAATAAATGAAAATTTTCTTTTGTTATGTATTTATTTATTTAGTTGTACAAGCGGTTTGTTCCGTTGAATTTTTTAGAGAGGAGTCCTCTCACATTATTTGTAAAACTTTTTTTCAATTTATAAAATTTATAAGAGGTACCGCCCTCTTTTTACCATTTTACTACAAAATTATTTATAAGTTTATAATTTATTAATTAGTTAGATAATAATACCCATTAATTTATAATTTATTAATTAGTTACATAATAATACTTAACCCATTAATTTATTAATTAGTTACATAATAATACTTAATCCATTAATTTATGATTTCTTAATTAGTTACATTATAATACTTAAACTAAATTAAAAAAAATAAAAACAAAAATACACCGGCAAAAAAAACAAAAAGAAACAAAAAATAAAACAAGTACTCTGTTGATGACTTGACAGTTGACTCACTGTCACAACTGTTGTACTTGTTTGTTACTAACACAAAGTCACCGTTTTCTATATTATAAGTGTACAGACTGCGCAAACCCGTGATCTGAACCGTATAACCGAACCGCCGAACCGCAGCCCGTTATTATTCGGCCCGAACCGCCGAACCGCAAAACCCGTGTAAACCGTATACCACGGTTACGACTTTCCTTTTCCCAGCCCGGCCCGGGCACAGCACGGACCGCCAGTTTGACGGGCCGGTTACGGTTCCACCGGTGACGGTTCGGAACCCGCCTGAACCGGCCCGAACCGGCACGGCCCGCCCGTTTGGCCGGCTATTCACCAGTAAGCTGGAAAGCCTTTGAAAATATATATCTCAGAGGGATATAGAAAAATTCTTATTGAAGAACAAGATTAGAGAATTAAATTGACGATAAAAATTTAAACTTACAGCGTCACTACCGGCTTCTTCGTCATAAGGGCTGTCAACTTCATCACCAACTGGTTCAGTGAATTCCCTGACAATGGATGCAACTTCAGAATTTACGCCAACTTGATCTTGTTGTGAACTCTCCATAGAGGCCATTTTGCGGTAAACATCAAAATGTCGGAGCAGAAGAATTGTTGGTGAATATCTACAAGAACATTGTTATATAATGTCAAGGGCAGACACTTATGAAAGCACAACCAAGCTTATAATTACATATTTACATATTTGATAATCATAAGGTTCAATAATATAGTCGCAACTTAGATCTCATATAAAATACATATGCCTGTCAACAATATTTCACAAGTCAATAATAAATGCATGCCTAATTGTTTTCCTTCAGCTCATTTTACAGTTTCATTAAGACCTGCCTTCTAATTTATGAACTTATAGAGTTGCAAAAGACAATTATACAGCTTGCAAGACTCAATTGTGAGACAATACCTGCGAGCTGTAAGGAAAGCTTGTGCCAGCGCATCAGATATCTTACGTTCAGAGGAAGCCATAAGAGTATGACAACTGTATTCCACAACATGCAAGCCTAGTCGACGAGCTACGTACTTGACCACAGTTCTCTTTCCACACCCTAATTAATAGTTTGATTTTAGCAAGCTGTAGGTTTAAAAATTGACATTATAACATTTAGAATATACAGTCACGAGTAAGTCTTATATAATCATCCTTAAATTAAAAATGGGTTTGTCTAGTGTGTGCCCATGGGCACATGCTAAGCGCGGAATTTTATATGTTTGAGAGATTTTGATTGGTGTGGCAGGTTGTATATGCAGGGGTCCACTATTATTAAGATATGAGAGCCAATGAAAATGAGTTAAACTTATAAAATTCCGCGCTTAGCATGTGCCCATGGGCACACACTAGAAAATCCTATTAAAAATATCAGTATTCTTCAACAATTAACTCTGAGTGAATATATATTATTAGGAAATCGTTGACTTATCAGGTGTACCTTATTATCTCCCTGTTTTCCATTATAACCAATAATGCAAGAAAGTCTTAGTAAAAGTCTATAAGGACAACGCTTACCAGGCAAACCATTGAGAAGGACAGCAACTCTGAATTTTGACGAAAGTGCTGATGGACAAAGAGGTGGTGCAAGTATAGAAGCAAGAATCTTAACGGTGTCGCCTTGTAAAGGATTGAAACCATTAGGTTTAGATATCAAAAGATCGGGGGGAATAGCAGAAGGAACACTCCCCCCAAGGACAAGGGCTGTTTTTGTGCGATTGACTTTAAGAACAGGTTCATCTGAAGGTTCCATAGCAATGACCTAATGACATAAAAGACTTATACAGGTAAGTCTTATTGTTGTAATGTCTTAATCATCTTCTGCACTTCTGTTATAGAAGTATAGAAAGGTTACATACCTTGAAGTAAATGACATTGTCACTAGTATTATGATTCTTTCGGTTACAAGGAATGCACATTGTAGAGTTGCAGTTCCAATTAATGCATATACTGAAAAGATCACCTCGGGCAAGATATCTATCAACTGAAAAATATTCATTTAACGCCAAGTCAATCATTCGTTGGCGATCTTCAGCTTCAACAGATGAACTACTTCTGAGGGCCTCAAGGGTGCCAGATTCTGGCAGCTTAACAAAGGAAGCCCTCAAGTGTGATGCAAATTTTGGTGATCCAGACCAAGATTCAACACTTAACTTAATGGTAGACTCCGTTCCCTCTAAACTTCCTTTCTTATTTGTTTCATCGTTCACATTATTTTGAAACAAAGAGGCCAAATGTTCTTTGCCTTGTTGAACTAGAGAGTTTAAACATGAAAGATGCAAGTTAAGGTTGAATGCCAGGAGGGAAGACAGGTAAGAAACTTCAGCAGCTAAAGGTACGGAACACCATTGAGAAAAATAATATGAAGGGAACACAAGCATCACATGTGATGAATCTGTCTGCGATAATACATCAGCAGATGAGTTTAACTTATCATCCATCTGACTTTCACTAGTCATGGGAGGATCCAAAACAACTGCTTGGCCAATTCTCTGTATGTTGGTCCCCAGATTCTTGACAAGTACCTTGTTTATTAAAAAATAACATATATGAAACCGTAACATGCCAAATCAATTCATTGACTCAGTGATTTCTCAAAATGTGGGAAAACAGAAGACAAACACATGTATTAGATTGCATAGCAAAAATAACGTAATTAATCTAACTAAAAAAGAAAGGCTTCACTTGACCTTCAGTCCAACAGAATGAAAAATTACGCAAATAGAAAATACTGTTTTAAGCATCATGCCAGCTTGGCGAAACATGAAATTCACTGAGACAGAACACTGATCTGACATGGTTTTTAACCCATTAAACTTATCACATACTATTTCATATTATTAAGCTAGCATATAGTTCCTATTATTGGACTGGCAAAGCAGAGACTCCTAACCGAAACCGCCTTTCCACTACTAGGTTTGTAACAAAGACCAGTATACATCTTACCCTTCCTAGACCCGTTCTAGAGCAAAATTCACTAGACATGTTTACATTGATTTCGCATTATATCCCCAGAAAAAAAATGCTGTCATCATTAATCAAATATATTATAAAACATTTCTACAAGCAACAGCTACTGTAACTACTCAACTCTAATAAAAAGATATGATTTGATGTACCAGTGAGCCTGAAGTAATGGAGAGCCTTTTGAGTTGAGAAGTGGAGAGTCCAACCAAAGCAGAGTCGTCAAAAGATGCAATCTTTGGATCCGAAATTACTGTTTTGCCATTACCGAGTCGCAGAATTCCGGCCTTTAATTGTACCGCCGGGGAAGACTTATCGCCGGATACACTCTCAGCTCGCTCAGATTGATCTTCTGGTCTTGATGAATTGAGTAGTGAATTTATCAAAGTTTTAGTTGAAGATAGTACTAATGGCTTCCTCCTCTCCACCATCTTGTGTAGTTTGATGCTCCACAGGGAGGGGGAAGAGAGAGAGAGTATATTCGTGTGTGTGTGAGAGAGAGAGTGTCAGAGAGAGAGGGAGAGGGAGAGAGAGAGAGAGATTGCTTGTTAGTTTGTCCCAGTAGAAATTGAGCAAACCAAGATCAGCTTTGTATATATACCTCCAGCCTCCAGGGACTCGATCAAAAATACACACACACACATAAAATATTAGCAGAAAACTTTTAAATATAAATGTAATAATATTTTATTTTATTGTAAAAACCCCTCAAAAAAGAAATGTAAAATAAATATAAAGGAAAAAGAAAATACAATTTTATTTTAGCATTTATAAGCCAGGAGGATTCTTGATTCTTGTTATGACCATGACCTAACCCTCAAGAACTCAAATCCTGACAAGCCCTTTTCTTGCTGTTGCCTGGTAAGTCCTCTTCTTGTTTCTGTAAGTCTCAACTTCAAAGATTAATACAGTTACTGTGATATACACACACATATAGATACTCTTTAGTCTTTAATTATGTCTGCTTTTTGTTGCAAGCAAAGTTCTATACTTCTTGCTAGGTTAGCTGTAAATTCAAGAATTGCTGTTACTTCTAATTTGGGGTTTCAAAAGTTTAGATTTTTGGTGATACCCATCAATTTTTTGTCACATGAAAGAAGATTAACATCCCTAGCAGATAGGAGTGTTGAAGAAAAGCACTCATTTGCAGTGACTTACCTTGTAGATTCATGTGGGTTATCCCAGCAAAATGCTGTCCTTGCATCGAAAAAGGTGCATTTTGAAACTTCAGATAGGGCTGATGCTGTTTTGTCTCTCCTTAAGAAATATGGATGTGAAAGTTCCCACATTTCGAGAATTATTAGGAAATATCCCAAAGTGCTGGTGGCTGACCCGGAGGAGAACCTTAGGCCGAAACTTGAATTTTTTCGGTCAGTAGGCTTGTCAGGACGGGATCTTCCTGAATTTCTGATGTCGACAACCAACTTGTTGGCTTATGGACTAGAAAATAAAATTATTCCGGTTTATGAATGTTTCAGGAATATAGTTGGTTATGATGCAAAACCTAGTGCTCTCCTGAAAAGCTGTAATTGGTGGGTTCCGGGACCTGTTGCACAAAGACAAATTGTTTTAAACCTTCAGCATATGGAAGAACTTGGAGCACCTAGAGATATGATTATGTCTTCGTTGAATTTTTACACTACGGTGTATTTTCAAAGATCTGCTGTTTTTGCTGAAAAGGCAAAGAAGCTTATTGATATGGGACTTGAGCCTACAAAAATAAATTTCGTTCAAGGACTTGCTGCAATTACAAAGATGAGTGTATCAACTTGGCAGCACAAAACTGAAATTTATAAGAGGTGGGGATGGTCTGATGAAGACATTAGAATGGCTTTTAGAAAGGACCCTTTGTGTATCCGTCATTCTGAGGAGAAAATTATGACTGTGATGGACTTTCTTGTGAACAAAATTGGTATCGGCAGTTCGGATGTTGCAAGAAATCCCATTATCGTATCCTTCAGTTTGGAGAAAAGGACGTTTCCAAGGTCTTCGGTGGTCAGGTTTCTGCAGATGAAAGGCTTTGTAAATAAAAAACTTCGCATGAGTAGTTTTCTCAAATTGTCTGAGAAGTTGTTCTTGGACAAGTATGTGACCAAGTATCAGGAACAAGTACCTCATTTATCGGATCTTTATCAAGGGAATCTGGATATCAAAGAACTAGGGGTTGGATTTGAAGATATGAATTGGAAAACATATGTGTAGACAGTTGTTTATTTGTTTCCAGTGGCAAGTTGCAGCAAGCCTACAACATTTTCTTTTTATCAGGACAGGACAGAGTGATTGTGAATTCTAATCATCTAATGACAATTACAGTTTATTATTTTCTTTGTCTGCTAACCATTTAGTATCCAAGTGGAACCTACTTTGCAAACTGGAAGATATGTGCATCTATGTTGATAGACAAGAGCTTATGGCTGGAATGTGGAAGCAATTTTTTTTAATTGCATGGATGAAAATGAATTATGTTTCTATTGAGTAAGCATCTCTGGTATTTCTTATGTAATCACGATGCTGCAAGCTCCAATTTTTTTAATTATATTGCAACTTCATTGAATTTACATTAATCCTTGTTTTATTACTGTTACAGGAGGCCTTTTTTTCTTTTTCTTTTTTATTTCTACAATATAGTGAGACGGCACCTGTGAGTAGAGTGGAGAGCTTGTGCACCATATTTTAGGCTCTTAAATTACATGTAGGATTGAAAGTCACTATGGACAGGGTTCGCGATGACCGGATGAGAGCAGGGATGGAGTCTGGGGAACCACCAAATAAGATAACAGTGTGTTAAGGACTTAAGGGTGGTTACATGACCCTACAGTTGGTACTTGGTAGTGCAGTATGTGGGCGATAACCAGTACTTTGCTTACCACATGTGTTTATATATTTTCACTGTTCTATTCCTTACTAATATTGCCAAACAGATTTTTGTACATTTTTTCATCTTTCAAATTTTCAGCAATTTTTTCTTATAAAATGGAGATTATAATGGAGGGGGTCTCTTTATTCTTAGAAGCAGAGCTTGTATCATATTTAAATATAATTATGTCGAATAAAATAATATATGTGGCTTTAACATTTTACTGATAATTTGTGTATCAGCAGGTGAGTTTAAGGTTCCCATGATAATGGTGCTTAATGAAACTTAAAGTTGATTAGGTCCCTCTTTGCATATATTTGAGTTTTGACTAGCTGTTCTGCACATATTTGACAAGCACACATGACCATTTGCTCCTTTTTATGTTCACAATGGGTAAGAGCCACGATTACAACTTACAAGTATACAAGTCCTCTTTGTTTACTATTGAGTCAATCTCACGATGATGTAAAATGTCCTGATATTGAAGAAATTAGAGTATGTCTTTCAGTACAGATGTGATATGAGCCAATTAAATTTCTTGCCTGCTATGTTATTTACTTATTTTTGTTTAGGTTTGATTGTGCTTTCTACTTCTCGACTTTTAAACTGCCATAATATTCTTCTGCAATAGTCTCTTTTTTTTTTTTTTTACTTGTGCACATAGTTTGTATGGTCTCTTGGTTGAGAAGATCTTTAGCATATTTGTGGTCTATACCAATGTCTCTCTTGATACTGCTTTCTATATCTGTTCAATATTACCTTTATCATCTGTTACGGGGTTCAGCTGTTGTAATCTTTAGTCTAGACCGAACCAAAACTGTCTAATGCGCCTCAAACATTGGCGCTTTGGCGCTATGTCTCACAGGTTTGGAAAGGTGAGAAACACCAATGGTCCGAAAAATGGTAGATGTCTGCAGTTGCAAGCATACGAACCTTGCCTCACATTATCCTAGGTCTGCTCCTATCATGTCTGCCAAAAGCAAGGAACAAGATTGGCCACCTCTTGTTCAATTCGAATATCTGTTGTCTATGGTCCGTCAGGGATGTGTTCAGTTATAAACAACTTTGAAAGGTAGTATTGATTATATTGTTATAAGTTATGGTCTGTACTTTTGAAACCAGAAGTCGGAAGTGAGAAATGTTCAGCTTTTTTTGGATTTTTATAGTGATTTTTATTTTATTATGAAATTTTTAAAATTTTAATGTGTAATAGATTTTATATATTAATAAAATTTCTTGTATTTTATTAATTTGATTTTTTTTAATTTATAAATTTGAATTACCAAGTAAATTTATCCAAACACTAACTATAACTTATACTGTGAGTCAAATTCACTTATCATTTATAATTCATTTCTTTGCGTCAATTAACAAGCTAACTTTTTTTAAACTTGATAATTTGTCATCATTGCTTATAGTTTGAGCTTTTACATGGCACATTGCATCACATACTGTGGAGTGTAGACTAGAGATGTTCAAAAAATCTGAAATCAGATCCGATCCGATCTGGAAAAAAATCTGAAAAACCCGATCCGAAAAAAATCCGGTCTGGCCCGGTCTGATCCGAAGGCCTAAAACAGGCCTAGTATTTTCCAAAAAATCCGGATAAAATCCGGATTTTTGAAAAATCCGGGCTTTTTATAACTAAACCAGGCCTAGTATTTTTGGGAAAGCCCGGCCCGGCCCGATTTTTGAAAAAGCCCGATCCGATCTGGTTTCAAAAAAATCCGGATTTTTTTGGCCCGATGGATCTGGCCGATCTTTTGTGTACCTCTGCTGTGGACACAGACATTGTTTGAGCTTTTATAATCACACTACAAACTCAGTTTCAAAATAATTGAGGGCAACAGAGCCCAATATGTTTTTTATAAATAACCAAACTTGGAAAGTTTTTTGCAAAGTGCTATATTTTTCTAAAATTTTATAAAAATATCTATGTTTTTTTTTTTTTTTCAATAGGGATATGGTTAATGGTTGATATTCGATCGAACTCATATAAAGATTATATCTTCCATCCATTACATTTTTGTAAGTAAATAATCATAATATTATAAAATTTAATTATCTTATTTAAATGTAAATCTTCATAAAATATGATTTATTCACTGTGATGATGTTTATTTCTTCGTATATATTTAATAAATTATATATACCAACATTTAATTGTAAGTTTTAATTTAAAATTATTATATTTTATAATATTATGTTTATTTAGACTAAATGATAATTATTTTAATAACTGAAATAAATCATGATTTTTAAAGTTTTATATATTATATTCATTTTTAATAATTTCTAACATAAACTTATAAAAATAAGAAAAATTGAGAAAGAGAAAATAAATACTTTAAAATAAACAATAAAAAGAGTGTAATTATTTTGCTTTAACTTTTTTATTTACCCATACAAAGCATATCTGTAAGAGCATATCTGTTACGGTTGGCTAAAATGATTGTCAAATTATAAAAAATATTTATTGTATAAAATTTGCTGAAATTATAAGATATTGTGTTTCGATGTTAATTGTTATATTCTAAAATTAATATGCAGTTATCATTTTATGTTGTTATAAACAAAATACTTCCTATGTCCACGAAAAATAGTTAATTTGAATTTTTGCATGTCATTGAGATGTAAGTACACACACTTTTAGTACATTGTTTGTCAATTTTTTTCTGAATAAAAATGTAGATGTTAAATATTTATTTAAAAAAATAATATGGAGAAAGAAGTATTTTTAACACTATGCAAAAAATCAAACGACGATTATCTTATGACCGAGGAGTATATCTAAGTAATAACGAATGATGTGGAATCTATTTACACTGGATTCAATAAATATTATTAAGATAAATGATATTAACTAAAATTATTAACAAGTAGAAATGTAGAATGTTTCAGACTTGTTTATTATTCATAGTATATATTTCATTATTCTAGCTAATGTTTATACTCTATAGAGTCGTGTTGGGTATTCAAATTTATTCTCTTTTTTTTTAATAGACAAGTGATTAATTTTAATTGAATAATTTATATGCATATGTTAATTTTAATTATTATTAATGTGAACGACACTTATCAAATATTATAAAATTTGATTTTTTTTAAATAGTCTGAGTAACCAATCTATCATCGACCTACCATTTAATGAACCCGAAACACTGAACTATCTTATTAAACACCCTATTTCAATGAACATTGATTGCTAAGTAACTTTAATTAACCCTAATTAACCCTAATGTCACCTATCAAAACCTAAGACGATTCTCAATTAGGCAACTAATCAATCAATTCTCCCATCATAAATCAAAACCCACTATTCTACCAAGACCAAAACTCTCCATATATAACCAACACCTCACCATGACATCACCAACCCCATCGAAATTACAAAACTACCCTCACCCAGCCCCTACCAGAAAACAAGAAACTGAAAAAATCAGTGCCCCCACTTTGGTCACTTTGCTAAAATATTTACAAACCATAGCCCAAAGGGGCAGTGAGCCCAGGGGCAAAACCGTAATTACATCCAAAAGAGTGTCGGTTACTTATTCAAGTTAAGTTAATATTATTACTACAGTAACACTTGGAACAGTTTGGCGGGTATACAAACTAACATTGGACTAAAACAACATGAGCATCAGACCAAAAGCCCCTCTTCTCTTCACTCTCTAGAGAAACCTGGTTTTCTAGAGAGAGAGTAAACATATTACATAATACCATACATTCTGATCAATCTCTCCGGGAGAGAGTGAGAGAGAGAGAGAGAGACTGTGTAGGTTTTTTAATATATAGTTTGTGTTGTGTTTGTTATTCCGTTTTTGCCCTTTGTTTGTGCATTTTGTAAAGGTTAAGCAGATATTTTAATGGAGTTGTACGGACATGGAGCGGGTGCAAACGGGTCAAGTGGGGATCGGGTTGCAGAGTGGCCTACTGCTGGTCAGGAAACTGGGCTTGAAGGTTTGTTGGTTTGGTTTGCATTTGAATTTTAGTTTGTTTATGTGTGTAATTGGTTTTGATTTTTGAGTGGATATCTAGGGTTTTGATTTTAATTTTTTTTACATGTTTATGTTGTTTGTGATTGTGATTGTTTTGTGAATGTAGAGTCTATGATGAGGTTGGGGTTATTCGGTGGGGAGTTTTATCCGGAGAGGGGAGGTGTGCAAAACTGTGCCTATTATATGCAGACGGGATCATGTGGTTATGGAAACAAATGTAGGTATAATCATCCCCGTGATCGCAGCTTGGTAAGTGATGATCATCGTATCAACTGCATTTGGAAATTAATTTAGGGCAATTGGTGTTCTTATTTTCCGGTTGATTATTTATGTGTATGTTCACTTTAGCTAAATTTCATTTCCGGAAAATTATTTGATGTGCATAGTTTTCTTTAGGTTTGATGTTGTTAACGCCTGAGAAATAATCTGTGTAGAAACTGAGCACTCTTGATGAGGTTGTATTCGGTGGAGGGTGTATTCGGGGGAGGGGGGGGGGGGGGGGGGAGGATTTTGTCTCGAGTGGAAACGTATAAGGAGCTGACGCTATGTGTTTATCTATATAAATTAGTTCATGCATATAATAAATGCATAATTTTCGGTTTCCTTATAGTGGTTGAATACTTCCAATGTGGTTATGGTAACAAATGTCGGTATAATCATCACTGTGATCGCAACTTGGTAAATTATGATTGTCGTATCAACTGCATTTCGAAATTAATTTAGGGAATCGATGTTCTTAGCTAAATTCGTCACCAGAAAATTGTTTGATGTGCACAGTTTTCTTTAGGTTTGATGTTGTTAACACCTAAGAAATGATCTGTGTAGAAACCGAGTACTCTTGATGAGGTTGTATTCGGTGGAGGGTGTATTCGGGGGGATTTTGTCTCGAGTGGAAACTTATAAGGAGCTGACGCTATGTGATTATCTATAGAAATTAGTTCATGCATATAATAAATGCATAATTTTCGGTTTCCTTGAACTCCTTGTACTCGGTTTGACTTGCTTGTTTAATTTGTTTTTATAATGGTTAAATACTTCCAATGTGGTTATGGTAACAAATGTTGGTATAATTATCAACGTGATCACAACTTGGTACATGCTGATCATCGTATCAACTGCATTTCGAAATTAATTTAGGGCAATTGGTGTTCTTATTTTCCGCTTGATTATTTATGTTTGTATGTTCACTTTAGCTAAAGTCCATAACCGAAAATTGCTTGATGTGCATAGTTTTCTTTAAGTTTAATTTTGTTAACGCCTTAGAAATAATCTGTGTAGAAACCGAGTATTCTTGATGAGGTTGTATTTGGTGGAGGGTGTATTCGGGGGGTTGGTGGGGGGTGGGGGGTTGTCTCGAGTTGAAACGTATAAGGAGCTGACGCTATGTTGTTTATCTATAGAAATTAGTTCATGCATATAATAAATGCATAATTTTCGATTTCCTTGGACTCCTTGTACTCGGTTTGGCTTGCTTTTTTATTTTGTTTTTATAGTGGCCGAATACTTCCAATGTGGTTATGGTAAGAAATTTAGATATACACATCCCCGTGATGGTAACTTGGTAAGTGTTGATCATATGATTTACATTTTGAAAAGGAAATGATTTGGCCTCCTCCATGTATATTTACTTTAGCTAATGCTTCATGACATTTCTTATTGTTCAATGTGCATGTTTTTGTTTAATTTAAATGTTGTGAATGTGCTAAAAAATAATACTCCCTCTGTTTTGAAATATAGGTAGTTTGACTTTTTAGCACACATTTCTAAGTCCTTTGACCGTCTAGTAAAAATCATTATTTTTAAAATTTTCTTTTGCTGAATTTAATATTAATCATATATTTTTATTCAAAAAAAGGAAATGTAAAAAATAATGATTTCACCTATGCAGTCAAAGAACTTAGAAATGTGTGTCAAAAAGTCAAATGACCTATATTTCAAAACAGAGGGAGTATGTGTGGAGACCCAGTAGGGCGTGTTTGGTGGGATTTTGTCTTGAGTGGAAAAGTACAAGGAGGTGACGGACCAGCTCGAAGTCGGTTATCTATAACAATTAATTTATGCATAAGTTTCAATTCCTTGGACTGTATGTACCCAGTTTAGTTTATTTTTTTATTTAATTTTTTTATTTATTTATTTTGTTGTTTTAGAAGCCAAACACTTTCATTGAGTCTCGACCCGCTTGGATTTTGCCTAGACGGGAAATCAGAGAAACATTGCTGTGGGTTATTATAGCATTTAATCGATCATAAAATAAATGCGTAATATGATTTTTCAATGGATTCATTATACTCAATTACTCAGTTATCTTGAATGTTCATTATTGTGTTTCGTTATGTATAATTAGGTTTAAGATCCATTTGGGGGAGACCATATTCTTTTTAAGCATTTGATTGTTATACAATCAAATTAACTTGTAATCGATGCTTAACTAGGTTAATTGTATGGTAAAAGGGTAGTAAACAAATGTGCTGAGTTGGTTCCTCGATAGAGCTTGCAATAAAAAAGGGGCTGGTTACGTTACAAAATGTAACGTTGGTATATGGAAAAAGGTGATGACTTTAGTCCCTAGAAAATATAATAATGATATATGACATACCATGCAGCGAGTACGCTTCCTAATAGCATAACCGTTTTTGCATGAGTTACTAATTGCCCCTTCGAACAAGAGATTGCTATTGTACCCCTGGACACTGACTTTTTGACACTGATTTTAACTAATGAGCAATGTTTTATTTCATAAAAAATTTCGCCCTCTTAAAAAAAATTGTATAATATATGGTTTCTGTACATATGAAAAACAGGATACGTTATAGTGGTACTGGTGTCTGTATTTATGGCAACTAGACTACATTATATGTGGTGTCTGTTTAAGCCTACTATGACTTCTGAACTTTTAAACTCTTACAGACATATCCGCGTATCAAATATACTATACCCCTATGATATAGCTTTAAGTTGTATTTTATATATGGTGTCTCTATATATGAAAAAAGGCTTAGCATGAGGTGTTTGGAGGAGGTTTGCACTTCAGGTGTTGGAAGGGGAGCTTAGTATGTGATTATAAAGTATATGTTAACATAAACAGAAGGCAACAGATAATACATGCATTATAGAACTGTCCTAATCTTAAAGTTTATACTTCATTCCTGAACTCCTACAATTATAAATAATACGGTTCAAGGTTCAAGTGAAGTCATGAACATGGGATCACAATTGCTTGAGGAAGCTGTTTGTTTAAACTCACAGTTTGCCACAGAAAGGAGGCGAGATAATTTGGGATAATACCATAACATGCTTTAGAAAGTAGTGTTTGTTAATTAAGAAATTCATATTATCCACGAGTACTATGCAAAAAGAAATTTCTCCGCATTCTATGGTCTTGTAATATACTAATACCTGACCCCTCCTTTCCCCAGTCCCCAGCACTACTCCCCCCTACATATGCGGCAAGGAACTATGTAGTTCTTTTATGAATCTTGATATTTGAAGCACTAATCAGTAATCAGACACATAACATCTCTTTTACTGTGCATACTCCTAAGTCAAGCTCATATAGTGAGACATAGGCCATAGGCGGTAGATTCAAGAGTAATTTAATCTATTATTTATTCTTCCCGTTGCGAGCTTAAATATATATTCTTTTAGCTTTTCTAAATAAAACATGCATATTTGTTTCAGGTTGGCGGAACTGTAAGGACTACAGGAGGCGAGTTTCCAGAGCGATTTGGTGAACCAGAATGCCAGGTTTCAATTGCTTTTGAAATACAAGTGGTTTCATCAGTCGTTCCTGAAGATTACATGCTACAATAAATTATTATCAAGATTTTTTAGTTCACTATCCACATGATACACTTTGTTTCTCTTATTGCAGTTTTATTTAAGGACCGGGACTTGTAAATACGGTGCCACATGTAATTTCCATCATCCTAGAAATGGAGGTGGATCATTGAGCAATGCACCAGTAAATATTTATGGATACCCATTACGTCCGGTAACTAACTTATTTCGCTTGTATATGTAGTTTCCCTATCATAGACACTCTTATACATGAAATTTTATGTGTGTCAATTATTAGATCAATTAAGCTTTGAATATCTCCTTTATTCTTATTTTTATTTCTAATGGATGTCTTCTCTTTTATTCAAACAGGGGGAGATAGAATGCGCGTACTATATGAAAACAGGGCATTGCAAATATGGTATAACTTGCAAATACCATCATCCTCAGATGCCTGGCTTATCAGTGGCAGCACCTGCACGCCCATCTTATGCAACTGTGCAGTCTTCAGTTCCTCCTCCTGAACAGTATGGAGGAGCTACAACTAACTATGGGGTTCCAAGACCTCCGTTATTGCCGGGGTCATATGTACCAGGTGGTTATGGTCCACTGCTGCTTCCCCAGGGCGTGATGCCTGTTCCAAACTGGAGTCCTTATTCAGTAAGTTAATTTGGTATTTTTTTGAGGATATAACCCATCTATGGCTGTTATTCTTATGGTGAACGCAAATGACATGATTTAGGGACCTGTAAGCCCTGCAATGTCTCCTGGTGTGCAACCTTCAGTCAGAGCGGCTTCTTTGTATGGCATGACACCGCTATCTTCTTCCGCTCCTGCATTTGGAGGACCTTATGCTCCTCTACCTTCGTCTGCTGGTCCTTCAACTACTAGCCAGATGGAACACCTGTTTCCACAGAGACCAGGCGAAACAGAGTGTCAATACTACATGAAGAATGGGGACTGCAGATTTGGGCTCTCTTGCAAGTATCACCATCCAGCAGACTGGATGGCATCAAAGAAAAATTGTGTTCTTAGCCACTTAGGGCTACCTTTACGCCAGGTATGATTATCATGCTCGTCTGAAATGATTTATTCCATACATTGTAAGTTTCTGCTGAGACTTGGTAAATCTAAGCCGAAAATTTATTTGTCCAGTGAAAAAAAAACATGCATGAACTCGTGATCAAGCACAACTTGTATAGTTGTATTTGTCTTAAATTTTAACTTCATTCTGATGTCGGAGTTACAAGCTACATTGCAATACTTTCTTCTTCTGTCCTATTAACGAGTCATAGTTTTGTTTACGTGGTCAAATTAATTTCTGTTCCTCTTCTGCTTTTGTGCCTTATTGCAATGAAATGAAGCTGAATGGCAAACACAATCAATACTTCATATTACGAATATATATCACATGGTTTATGTAAATGTATAACAATGTCTTGAGATTAGCGTGTAATACGACCTTTTAGAGAGTCTGCTGGTCTTTTAGAACCTACAAGAACGTTCCCTACTTTATCTAATTTGAAACCTTTTCAGATTCGGACATATGTATATGTGTATGGTCATGATAAAAAGTTAGATCATACTCATGTTATCCTCTAACTAAGTAATAATAATCTTTTATATATCTGGACATGTTTGTTGAAGTATGCACCCGATTTTCATTATTTGCGACATAATACAACTCAGGTAAACTTGGTTTTTTTTGTCGGCATGATTAGTTGAGAGAATGTGAAATATTTTTTAGTTTGTGCACAACCTCATTCCTCTGTTTATCCATGATGATCAACAATTGGATAGTCCTCAAATGGCTGATATTTATTATGGAGTTTATTAGGGTCGAGTGGCCTTGCCTTCCTGTGTGTTATTTCTCTTTCCCAATTTTGACATATTTGAGGTCTTTGTGATACTCCCTTCTAATGTTGCATATCGAAGAATGAGAGTGTCTCTTGGGATCTAATTTGTTCTGCAATATTAATAAAGACTAGTCACTTTTGCTTATCCTCAATTATATTTTGTTATTCTTTCTCTACATCTTGGTCATATTCTTCGGAATCCTTTCATATGGATTCCTCCTTTAAGCAAATCCCTTTTAATAGAGCCAGTTCGTCGTGTCCTCATTACTCTTAGGTACATTTATTTTAAAGGCTTACAACAAAAACTCTATGCTTTTATTGGTCTCTGGCTCTTGATTAATATATATATACAGGATTGTGTTTGGGAACATACAATTCCTTTCAAATGATGGGTTTCCAGTGATATCAATTGAGTTGTCATCTTAAATTCTTTAATTTCGATATGCTTATATTTGAATGCCTTGGGATTGAACTAAATCCAACTTCTTTTGTTATACACAACTATCATTTGTATTAAATCCAGAATTTCAAATGAACTCCAAGTTCCCAAACAAGCAAATACGTATCAGTAGTTTATAAAGGAATATTACTAGCACTCGTAGGATCTGCTTCATAGTCTGTAGAATTGTTTGCGGAGTTTTTGGGAAGGCTTAAGTCATACACACACACATGTATGGCAAAAATGCATATATAATTTTGATCACATGTTGCTTGTAAGAATGGATTATTACTAGTCCGTATTCCGTAATAGCTTTTTGATACTTGCTGATATTTTCTGGATGACTGTTATATGTATTGGTATTAAGTGCTAATTAGATTCAAACGGCTATGAGATATTGCATGCAGCATTGGGTTAAAGCAAAACTTATTGTAGTACATGTTACATCTAATTTTCTTTGTTGAACAGGGTGTGCAGGCCTGCAATTTCTACATGCAGAATGGACACTGCAAATTCGGCCATACTTGCAAGTTCGATCATCCAGTGGCTGCTTCAGATACCATACACCAGCTTCACCTCTAATGACATAGCTAAATGCTATGTGCTTTAGGTGTACTAGGGTGTAAACCGCATCCTCGTTAAACTTAGGTTACATATTGGAAACACAGCAAGATGTACAGGTTTCACATCTTGAATGTCCAGCTCTACCGTCAAATTTTCTGGTCTAAAACATTTAGTCGCAGACTCGCAGCAGAAGACAAGGGAAACTCGACATTGAGTTAAACCCGTAAAGAATGCTGCTAAATATATTACATAATTAAGGTCTTGTTGAACGTTTTGTCCTTGTTTATTTAGCTTTAGATCTGGAAAGCTGATGTAGTATGTTGTGTAAACTTTCTTGCCCAGCTCGGTTACATGGCCCCGGTGTATATACATAAATCGGGAGAATCTTTCTGGGACATATCTCAAATATCTAGCTGATTTTGCACAATCCGATTATCCGTGATAAGTTACCTATATTTGATAAAAGTATAGGTCACCGTGGTCCTAGACTACTTGCGCATGTCGAGGTCTGATTTAAGTTGTTTTTTTAAAAGCATCTAGAAAGTGAAGAAATGAAAGAGGTCTTGTGTAGCTTTGATTGAAGTTGTTTTTTTAGAAGCATGTAGAAAGTGAAGAAATGAAAAAGAACATATCCAAAGCGAAGTATGGTGTCCTTTGGATTCTGAGTCGGAATGAGAATTAGAAATGCGAATGCGTATTTCATGATGATGTTTAAATTGTGAGTGAGAATGAGAATCTGAAGTGTGAATGATGAATACGAGAATGAGAGGTACGATCAAGCGTATCTCAAGAAGAGTAAAGAATGGGGCCGTTTGGCTAAGCTTAAAAGAAGTGCTTCTTTGTTTAAAATAAAGAAATGAATTAGAAGTGAGAAGTAAATAAGTGAATAAAGTGTTTGGAAAAAAAGTAGAAGCTGTGAGAGAGAAGCTAGCATTCTCAGCTTCTTAAAAGTGCTTCTACTTCTTTACACAAACGGGTCAAGAAGCAGAAGTCAGAAGCAGAAGCCCCTGCTTCTGCTAAACAAACAGGCACAATGATTAACCTTTCACGTTCTCATTTCATGTCACAGAATTGTCAGTTATACAGATTTGAATTTTCAATTTCCTTCCAGCAGTACATGATTAATGAACAAAATACCTCCTATATTGATAAATATATTTATACGAATTTAAAAGGATTGCTTGTGCCCCTAGCAAACAGTAGCTGGCTTGGCGCTAGCCATCATTTCCTACTTGATATTTGTGGCTCAAGGCATCCCTGGTGGGGACACAAATCAAGTGTTAATTACTACCATTTGACATGATTAAGGATGCTTGTAAACATCTTTATGGCCACACTTTATGGTCAAACTTTATCTAATTTACACCTAAACAGTGATTAGGATTCACTTATTATTGGTCCTGCTTAACAAGCCGAAAGTATGTTTTAATTGCTGTCAAATCTTTTACATCAATTCATATTCTAATACTAGTACCAAATAACACTGCTCAGAGCTCGCCAGCATCATTACACTTCTTCACTAAAGCCCCGTAAAAATTTGATGCCTAGTGTAAAATGCGCTAACTCTACAGTCTTGCATGTGTTGTCTACTCCTAACTTGTGCATAATGTAATACACCTCATTCCCTTTTATTTCACTTTTCACAAGAATCTTAATCCCATGTATATCATCGGGATTCAGGATTCAAATTTTCGGGAGCATCATATATTTTTCTATTTTGTGGAGGTATTTTTATAATTATATAAATTCAAAAATAATGAGAAAATGTCAAAATTTTTAATGAAGATATATGTCCGGTACCTCTTACCATATCCACGCCCGTATATCACTGTATGAATTTCTTAACTTAGACGATATCGTGACAAGATGCATAATCTTAGCCTCGATTTTTTATAAGAGCGATATAGTTCGAGTGATATGAATAAAAATATATCGTACGTGTTGGTATTCATCCGAAAACATTTTTTTGTGGTTCGAATTTGAAGGGTAAATTTTAATAACATAATTTTATAAATTGGTTAAGCGAAGAATTTGATGTTTGGAAATCGGAGAATAATGAGGTGGTGTCAAGTAGAAAAGCATTGACAAAAGAAGGAGAAAAAACTAGTGCAAAAGAATGTCACACCCTGCCCATCTTTATCCGAAAAGCAAAGACAGGCCAACATCATAATATTCTCGATCACTTTTTAAGGTTTTTAACTAAATTTAACTGCACTCAATTAAAGTAGATTAATCACAATCTTTCCTTGTTTAATCTTGCATGGGTTCATGTGACTTGTTAATCACACTCACTTCGCATCATTAAGTCCAGCTTCAATGTAGGTTCTCAGACAATTAACAACTAACTATACACAATATAAACACATCACTCTGAGACTTCAAGGAAGGAGCTGAGGACTAATGGGAGCTATTACAGTCGGAGAGTTGAAGTCGAGTATCATAGGAAAGAGGCCTTTTCGTCCAAATGCTAGTACCCGACATCTTTCTGAATGGTATCTCCCTCGCTCCTCTACAAATAATTATAATTTTTTTCGCGGAATTTATTATTTTTAAAATTCTTTATCAGAGTAGAATGTATTTTTGTCAGATTATAATATGATCTTGGTAAATCACTTAAAATGATATCAGAGTTATGATCCTCGTAAGCCCTCTACTCGAGGTTTTACTAGAATCGGTCACTTAACAAGTTTTGCGGAATTGAACTATATGTCAGTAAATCTTGTCAGTATTTTTGACAATAGACGGATTTCGAAAAGTGGCTAACTGAATAAGACATATGTCACATATCAGTTCAGACATATGAACTTACTGGAGACTCACACAAGTTGAGCAAGCCAAGTGAGCGTACTTGTTTTGAGGGTGCCACAAGCTCTGCGAACTGTCTGCTAGCGATTAGTCGAATCATCAATAATTCTCTGCAAATTTACTAACCAGAGGCCTTATCTTAACCACGTAACGTTGATGTACGATCAATTGTTGATCATGTAACATACCTAAATTTTAATTGAGCAAAATCAAATGTCTGTCTTCTCGGCAACCTTATCGTGAATAATTCTGTGGGAGAAGTCCCACACATTAATAATAAATCAGTTAATAAAGTCTCAGTAGACCTGGATCGTTCAGTTATGAACAGCAATTGTGTTTGAGGATTATATGTCAAGTATTCGGATTATTAAATATGTATGTCTTGTAATTGTGTCGTTATGATGTGCAATTATAGTCACATTGATACCAATTTGATTGCTCCTTTCACCTTGCAGGCCAATATCTGATGTTGCCAGTGATCTTACGGTTGAAGTAGGAACAACGCGTTTTGCGCTACACAAAGTAAGGAAATATCTGTTTCTTATTTTATCGGATTTGTCTTAGTCGCGTATTGATTTGTTGAATGTACTTAAGTGTAGCAGCTGTTGAGAGAATTTGATTGTAGCGTCTGGTTTTGGTGAACCTTTCAGTCTTAATGTCTTAAATTCTAAAACTATCTTAAGATTAAGGTATGTAGTTGTTGCAAAAGATTACTTGCAAAAGATCAGTGCTTCATTTAATATTTTATAAATGAGATTCTGTGGCTTAACGTAGACTGCTTGGTGAGAAAATTAAAAAAAAAATTGCAGAATTGAAGTATAGAACAAAGATTTCTCAGGAAAAAAAATATTAGGAAACGAAGGATTTATACTATTGAGTGTTTTAATGTGGCAATGACTTGTTTACAGTTCCCTCTGGTGTCGAGGAGTGGACGAATTCGAAAGCTATTACTGGAAGCAAAGGACACAAAGATTTGTCAACTCAATCTCTCTGGCGTTCCTGGTGGACCAGAGGCATTCGAGCTGGCTTCAAAGTTCTGTTATGGAGTGAACGTTGAGATTTCACTATCAAATGTTGCCATGCTACATTGTGCAGCACATTTTCTTGAAATGACTGAAGAATTTTTGGAGAAGAACCTGGCACACCGAACTGATGTCTATCTAAAGGATATGGTACTTCCAAGTATAGCAAACTCGATAGCTGTTCTTCACAATTGTGAAACACTTCGGCCCATATCAGAAGAGATCAACCTGATAAGTAGAATTATTAGCTCAATAGCAAATAATGCTAGTAAAGAGCAGCTCACATCTGGCTTATCTAAGCTTGATCACAACTATTCTTCAAAGTGCATGCCAAAATTGGACACAGAGATACCCTCAGACTGGTGGGGAAAGTCCTTACAAATGCTTAGTCTCGATTTCTTCCAAAGGGTTGTTTCTGCAGTAAAAACTAAGGGTCTGAAACAGGATATGATCAGCAGAATCTTGATAGATTATGCTCATAATTCTCTACAAGGACTTGTCACGAGGGATCCTCAGTTAGTAAAAGGTAGTGTTCCCAGCTTAGAACTTCAAAAGAAGCAAAGGGTTATTGTCGAAGCAATAGTTAGTTTGCTACCTAGTCAATCCAGGAAGAGCACTGTTCCAATGGCCTTTCTTTCAAGTTTGTTGAAATCTGCAATAGCTGCATCAGCAAGTACTTCTTGTCGATCTGATCTGGAGAGACGGATTGGCTTGCAACTCGAACAGGCAATTCTTGAAGACATCCTTGTCCCTGCTCATTCACTAGGAAACAACCAGGGTGCAATTTATGATGCAGACTCAATCTTAAGGATCTTCTCCATTTTCTTGAACTTGGACGAGGATGACGATGATGATAACCATATGAGGGATGAAAGTGAGATGGTTTACGGCTTTGACAGCCCTGGTTCTCCAAAACAAAGCTCGATTCTCAAGGTCTCAAAGTTATTGGACAATTATCTGACAGAAGCTGCACTAGATTCAAATTTGAGTCCATCTAAGTTTATAGCATTGGCTGAATTACTCCCAGACCATGCTCGTATTCTGGATGATGGATTATACAGAGCCGTCGACATATTCCTCAAGGTAAGCAATTCCAAAGACAAATAGGTTATTTTTTGCAACGCAGTTTGTTCATCAGTGATATCATTACTTGTTTTTTCCGGACAGGTTCATCCAAATCTCAAGGACTCAGAGCGCTATAGACTGTGTAAAACCATAGACTGCCAAAAACTATCTCAAGAAGCCTGCAGCCATGCAGCTCAAAATGAAAGATTACCCGTGCAAATGGCTGTACAAGTACTCTACTTTGAGCAAATCAGGCTTCGAAATGCAATGAATGGAGGGCACAATAACCAATTCTTCTTCGGGTCAATAAGTGGAGGCCAACATTTTCCTCAGCGTTCAGGCAGTGGTGCAGGAAGTGGCTGCATCTCACCGAGAGACAACTATGCATCAGTAAGACGAGAAAACAGAGAGTTAAAACTTGAAGTTGCTAGAATGAGAATGAGGCTAACTGACTTGGAAAAAGACCATGTCTCTATAAAACAAGAGCTGGTGAAGACACATCCTGCTAACAAGCTGTTCAAGTCATTTACCAAGAAACTGTGCAAGCTCAATTCTCTGTTCAAAATCAAAGATATCAAGGCTTTGAACGGAAGCAAGGGTAATTTAGAAGCTCGGTTCTTATTCCAGAGGCGAAGGCGACACTCCATTTCATGAGCCTGTTGTATCTTACAGACAAGCCCAAGTACTGTACAGCGTTATTTCTACTACTACATTGTAATATGGGATTGATGTGAGGTTTTCTGCTCTTATATTTGATCTGTTTTGCTGTGTTCGAGAGTATAGGTTCTTTTATAGTTCTCAAGAACTAAGGTTTCATTGATATTACCGGCTTGTATTAGGCACTTGTAATTTTTTGCTACATGCTTTTTCTTCACTTTTTTTTTTCCGGCATATCACATATTCTCAATATATTAAATTTGCAAAAATGTGACATCTTTCCAACACTTGAGGTTTTGGGAGAACTAATCACTTAACATGATATCATAGCTCAGGCTTGTGGGAGACTCGGGTTCAACGAGATCTGGTCACTTAACAACAAGGCATGGCGGAACCAGGATCTTAACAGCCAGGCTAACAAACTTTCACAAGCTTTATTTTTCAAAGTCGGCCAGGCTCCAGCCCACAATGCTCCCCCCTGGTTCTTCTAGCAAGCTAGTATCAGAACTGACTACAAATTGCTAAAAGGTAAGAAATACTTTAACTGCCTACTAGTGCTTGTCTTGACAGATATCAGGCTCACAATATAACTCTGTACTCTGTCGAGTCCTAGCATAATAGGCATAACTAAATGAAAACACTTCTTTTGTATCCATAATCAATTTGCATGCCTTTTGGGCCACTGGCTGGAGCTTATATTCCATACTTTTTCTATCGTGGCGAAAGCTACAAAGATGCTGACAGTATACTATAGACTGTGTCAGATGCCCAATATGGAAACATTTTGAGACATTTAGTGGTTACTTAAACAGCATGTCCTGCAAATTTGGTGAAAGATTCATCGATCAAGCTGTTAAAATAAAATATGATCCTGATAAGCCCTCCTCCTAACACCTTAAGGTTCTCCTAACACCTTAAGGTTTTAGATGGACTGGTTCTCAATATGGTATCAGAGCTAAGACCAGTTATCAACAAAACCATTAATCATAGTCTCTTTTCATATATAAGATAAAGGTTTTACATTAACATAGATAGACCTCATACATAATAGGTTGATTGTCCTCGCAGTTAAACACGTGCATGTAAAATTTTACAAAAAAGGCCGAAGCTCCTGATAAACAGTGAGCTGACACTATTAACCAGAGATTAATCATGGTACTAAAATTAATTAGTTCCTTTACAGCCATATCGCTTTAGCCTGCAAGAGCAATGGCACTAGCTTTCCCTTGACATGGAGACTCATGACCTCATTAGGACCGCCAATGAGCTCCTTCCCTATGAAAACAGCTGGTATGACCGGCTTGCGCCCTAATGCCTTCAGTTCTCTTTCCATCTGTTGCCCATTCACCTGTTCATCGAGCTCGTAAACCACTGGATTTGCACCAAAGCTGGATATCAGTGTCTTGATGCTGTGTGACATGCAACATGAGCTTTTGCTGAATATCACCACTGGATATTCGGCCCCTAGCATTGTCACCAAAGCCATTTCTCAGATACAAGATTATCAAATACTTATGTTGGTTCTGGAGATTATTACAAGACTTGAGCTCAGAGTCTGTTGTGAAGAAGCTTGAGGTCTCAAGGCTCAGAGGGGACTCTATTTATAGTGCAGCTTGCAACTCTGTTCCGACTTGACAAAAAATAGTTGTGAAATGATATGAGTGGATTCCGAGATAACCAAATCATTGATTGATAATGAAAATCTACAAGGAATAAAGCAAGTTGCAAACCAGTGGAATATTGACACGCAAAAAAAACTGTAAGTTGATAGAATGCATATTCTTCAAGGACTTTATATCTTTGGTGCACACACGTTCTTCGCGATTTCTTCAATATTCTTGATTTTATATAATCAGGTGATTTCTCCAGAAGATAAACGCCAACTTGCAGTATCATGAAATCTACACACTTCTGCTACTTGCTAGTACTTATGAAGATTCCAATTATCACTCTGAGAACTGAAAGGCTAATAAGCTGTCGAAACACGTACCACATTGGCCTAGAGCACCGTCCTTTTCGCTATATATTCCCCTGCTTGGACACAACAGGTTGAAGAATACTTGTCTGATATATGATCTCTGAGATTTCCAAATCAATTGTATGGGCTATCGATCCCTCTTTTTTGTTTTCTTTTTGACATTTCATGACTAGTATGTTTCAACGGTACGAAGGCATAATCTTTCCTTTATTGATGATAATATAAGTACGATATGGTACATATCAGGTATCGGATTTGGCCACGTATGTTTGTACCTGCAACATTCTCTGAAAACAATAGTACAGTAGTTAATTATGCTCGGTTGTAGAGACATATAATACAATACAGAGCAGTGGCGGAATCAGGTCGGAACTGACTCATTTTATGCATGTCATAGACCTTGCCGACTATCATAAATAAGTAGAAAACGTATATGAACTCTGACATGCATGTTTTTCGCTTGTAGGGACATAAAATACAGCTACAAAGCGGTGGCGGAATCAGGTCGGAACTGACTTATGTTCTACATGTCATAGACCTTACTGACTATCATAAATAAGTACAAAAGTATACTTTGAACTCTGACATTTAAAATCATTAGATTTTGGTACTCGGAATTTTGAAAATTATATTTAATTGCTACTCTCTTAAAATCCTGGTTTTACCAACTCAAGGAAAGCACATGTGAGATGAAACAAAGGTAACCTAGGTAGATGTTCTATCTGGAGTGTACTAGTGGATTCAATTAAGCATAACTGGCTGTAGGTAGAGCAAAAGGCCAGTTATCTTCGTTGAGACAAATTCCTTTGTTATCCTATCAGTCGAACTTTATTTCGGTAGCTGTCTGTTATGTTAGATTCTCAGAGATTGAACAACACATTTTACACGGACATAGGGTTTTTAAGCAATTTAATCATGCATTATAAAATGGCAAGCAAGGTGAACACATAATCATCACTGAGAATTTTCTAAAAAAATTCCGCAAACTTTGTTATATTTAAAATTGTTGTAATAATTCATATTCTTTAATTTTAACAAGATAATCCTTCAATTACTGCATGACAAGAGAAGGTTTCCCGCCTCTTTTCAAACTGAAATTTGAAAGAGGCACTCTATGCTTTATTGAGTAATGTCAGTTCATTAATATGACAGAGACATGTGCTGATCACCGTCGACTTCACCCCGGTTTTGTGATCAATAATGATATTTTGATGATTCTAAGTTATATCAGCAATGGTGGAGTCTTGCACAATGCACAACACTGCTTATCTAATCAAGGGTCTTGTCTGCAGCTAATTATATATGGTTCTGGCCAATATTTCCGTGCTTAATATGAGCGAAAAGCATAAAAATATATCTAAAATTTGTATATGCATAGAGGAGGCTAGCTAGTACCTTTCTGCACTTATAGTAGAAAATCATGTTGTAAACTTGTACTAATACTTTTCACACTAAATAAGTGCAGAAAATTGACTGAATTTACTAGAGTGTTATCCATAATTTTCTGTTGGCATTTTCATATCTGTGAAGAGTTTATGCCTACTTTTTTCATCAGATACTGGAGATTTGTCTAGTTTATGAGAGAATATATATCGAGATTTGAATTCACAAAACTGTTTATTATTCATGTTTTAAACAAAACATATAGGGAAAAGAGAAGTTACATAGGAGTTAAAACATATTTAGGTTCTCTATAGACTCTATTACAGTACATAACAGCTTAACATGCTGTTTAATATACCAGTGACTCCAAATACACTAATCATGGTCTGAGCATTATTAGCTGTGTGTATCTTCTTTACAGCCATATTGCATTAGCATTTAAGAGCAATGGAACTAGCTTTCCCTTGAGGTGGAGGCTAAAAATTTCATTCGAACCGCCTATTAGTTCCTGCCCTATGAAAACAGCTGGAACGCTTGGCTTGCGTCCTAATGCCTTGAGTTCCGTTTCCATTTGCTGGCCATTTGAGTCTTCATCAATCTCATAAACTCTGAGGTTTGCTCCAAAACTGCTTAAAAGTGACTTGATCGAATGAGACATGGAACAAGAGCTTTTGCTGAAAATCACAACTGGATATTCAGAGCCTAATCTTGTGACCAATGCCATTGCTGATTGTTAATGATATTTCTAACTGAAAGCCGAAGATTTGGAGTAGTTTCTAGTAATAAGCTTGATTGTTGGTAAGACTTGTTGTTATTTGAACTTGATCAAGGCACTATATATAGACGCTTGAGTGACGCCTCTTTTTGATGTTAATGTTTTTAGTGTTGGAGTGAAAAGGAGACATTTCTCTGAGAGATACTCTGACCTTTTATTTAATATGTTATTGTGGTTAGATGCTTTCTCTGCATTCCTGATTAGTTTCGAAGCATCCATGAAGATGGAGAAGGATATTGTGTTTATCAAGTTGATTACTTTTCAACAAGATTCCTGCTCTGTGCAGATCAAGTAGGCCAAATGGAAGCCGTCGGCAAGGGAAGAAAAGGAAAAGATTGAACCAAGGAGATGCTTATCAAGATGACTGAACACCAAGGATAACTATATTTGATAAGTCTGCTTAAAATTCTTACATGAAGAACTGTAGAAGATACCCTAAGGACCTATCAATTCATGCACTGTGCAAATAAAATTTTCTTAAGAAATGAAAAGAAAAAGGAAAGCCACAATATTCTGTTGTAACAAAATCTGTCGTATGAATTGGTAATTTGGTAATGTAGCCAGTTAACGCAACACTTAACATAGCCAATTCACAAATTTAAAAATCAGATACCCTTAATATGTTGGTAACAGTCATATAAGGATATAAGGCTAGTGCTTAAAACTTGAACTAATGCAATTTATTCATGAAAGATAAGATCTCCTATTCTATCCGATGTGCAAATGTGCCATTGGCAGGTGTATGTTTACCCAAACTAACACTCTATAACTACTTTGCAGCAATATCTGAAATTCTCTTCAGATATTTAAGACCAAGAAAACACACCAGCTCTAGATTTTTTTTAAAAGAATTTCTTGCAGACAATAAATTAGTGAAGTTTGCATCAAGATGCATCATTGTAATGGAACGTGTGATATGGTGATCACTAGTGGATTTCCTAATACAGAAAAGGATATATGTTACATGACCTTTGGAGTAATGCAAGGCCTAGAAAGAATTGCAGATGATACCTCTACAGCATGGACATGTCTTATCTTCTTGGCCCCTCGTGCTTGGCTACGAGACATTAGCTGACATCTAACAGACGAGCAATTAGTTGGCAATTCCTAAGCTCTTCTAGTATGATTCTTTTGTGGTAACTCTCATCCTGAAGGAATAAAAGTAGATCTTTTGATGTATTAGATTCCACTGTGACAGTGAGAATCATATGATGATACTTTACTTTCATTTCTATGTTTTGTCACTTTTGGTTTTGCTAATCTTTGTTATCTTAATCAGGTTCATCTATCATCGTTTATCAACCAGGAAAAGATAGTTTATGCTTATCATTACTGTGAGAGATTAGGTTCCGGATATTAAAATTATCTTAAGTATACTCTACTCTTCAGATTCTATCATGATTAACCATCAATTAGTTTGAAGTTTTTACATATATAGCTTATAGTCAGTCATTATCCTCGATCTTAAGTTTTTGCATGAATTCTTAAGCCACAGGGTTGACAGGGGACCAATACCAGAAAGTGGAATTGAATTGGATAAACACTTACCTTTTGCAACCTCAACTGAAGAATCCTACCAATATAACACTGATATGGACCCTGCAAGAAGCCAGTTACAAGTGATTTCGCTTTAAATCTGGTCTTATTAGTTAAATATATTTTTTCTAAATTGTACAGTTTTCCCTTATACGGAGTCTATACTCTATATTAAGCTATTATCTTAATTTTACTGCATATATACCTGCACTATTAGCATTTGCAGAACTGATTACCTACTTCACCAAGAACAAGTGTTTGTGAAATAAACCATACAGGTTTTTTTTCTTACAGCTTCCTTAGAATTGGTTCCCCGCCTTTCTGCCCCTTATCATTTATACCCTGTAACCTTGCTTTTGATAGTTGATCATTAAAAAGTTATTTATGCCCTGAAGCACTTGAAGAATTTTTTTATCATTTCATAACTGCATAGTTATAGCACGGACATTTGAAGATATATGGGTTATAGCTATATGAGCGTACGTATTTGTAACATGATCCCACATGTCAACTTGTTTGTAGCACAAAGGGTCATTTTCAGAAAATCTCCAGGGGCATTCTTCTTATCCAAACAAATATTGTCATATATGCTTATACTTCTCTTTACTGGATTTAATATTTGAGTAATCACCTTAGCAAAACACTATAAATATGGGTTGATGAAAGCTCAAAGTCCACCGTCATCCATAAGCCTGTCTTAAAGATTTCACAGCCACAGCTTTCTGCATTTTCTAGATTTGGCTCCAATTCAACTTCTCAATTTGTCGAAGTCAAATCTTTTATCTGTTTATCACGATATCTGTTTCCGTTATTCTCTATAATCTCACAGAAACCTTTCTCACATGGATAGAGTAAGAGACCTTGCATGCAGTGATCTTTACAAAGTGCTCATGTTGCATGTGCAAGTGCTGGCATTCATGAGCTTGATCAAGACATTAATGGGAGGGAAATGGAATGGGAACTACAGCAGGTAGGCTGTAATCCTTCTGTCCCAGCCAGTCTCACAGGTAAAAAATATGTAGGCTCAGCCAAAGATGTCATATCCCTCCAAGTAAATGGATCTTCGAAAGAAAAGCTGTTTGCAGCCAGAGCTATCTGGTTCTAGTCACCTTAGAATAATACCAGAGATATTTCAGTGAAATGCTAAAACAAACTTTACTAAGGGCTTCTCTTCTTTCCAGCTCTGGTGACAGGTTTGTATCACTTACTAAATACGGTTTCCCAAGGTCTTTGATAATATTTGGTACTTTCTTAATCTTATCTTCTTTCTAATTGACTTTGTCGTATTACCAGGGGTCAAAATTTAGTAATATACCGGTTGCTTTTCTTCTGCCTCTGCTTGTTATTTTATATATTTATCTAAGGATGTTCAATAACAGATCAGAGGTATTTCATTTTCGAAGCAAGACACATGATCAGATTGCAGGATTGTTCTCATAAGCACTGGAGAACCGGGACACCAAGTAAAAGTGAACTAGCACTGAATAAAGTTTTCACAATGCATTATTCTTAAGCATTGAACAAACATGTTTTGACATAGAACTTATTCTCTTGATAATACAATTTCGCGAACCCATTTTGTTATCTTAATCAATTTGCACAGCCAAGCAGTGCTGAATGCCCCATTTGCAAGAAGCATGTCTGATTTCTTGCAAATGGAAAAATTATACTGTTTATCACTTGGCAATTGGCTTGGCAGCTGTTACAGGCTCAAGCTGCTTTGCTGAGCCATTTGCTTGTAATTGCTGAAAGATGATGCTAAAGATCCCCCCCCCCCAGCCCTATGCTCATACATTACACATAGAAACATACATAACATGCAAAGCATATATACCTTTTGGCCTCTGTTGCACATCATATATTTTTGGTTCATGTAAAATGCATATTTTCAACTAGCAAAAACCAAATGCCTATTTCATGTGTGATTAGCTTTTATTCCCTACCCCCATGTCACCCTTCTATTGTGCAGGGATAGCTTGGAAACTTTCATATTGAGCAAGACAGTTAACAAAGATGTTCTATTATTAATGTTGTTGTTAGGATCAAACCTTTGATTGTTTATACTCCTAATCAGGTAGAGGATTCTCTATCATCGGAGCCCCTACTTTGATTGGTAGTCACAACATTTATGTTTTAAAGAAGGTAATCTCCCAAGTATGCTGATTTCCAGCAGATATCAGTAGGCCTACAATCATCTATAGAACCTCTCTGATTACATAGTACAGTTAACTGCCAGTCCATTCTATACTGTCTGTGTAGTACTAAAATTATATCATTGTCGGTAAGACAGCATCTTTGCTCTCCTGTTGTAGGTAAATACTCACTGCTTCTAAGGCTTAAGTTGTGAGAAATTGTAACTTTTCAATTTCAGTGGGATTATTGCAACTTCATGGACATGGAGGGTGACAACAATACAAGCAGACAGACAGACTTGGTTTATCACCAGTGAGAACCAATCGTGCAGGTTCGTGGTATGCCTCCAAGAATCTTGCAGAGCCACCGAAAGATATATATCTCATTCACAATCTTTCTATTCCAGAATATTAAAAGAAGATGATCAGAAGAATCTGCTTGAAATTGACTGGTTTTGTTTTTTTCCCATTTATTAATGATTTAATGAAGAGTCTTCAGGTCCTTAATTCTGCATTTGTTAATAAGCATGGTCACTAGGTCTCAATATGTGACAAATCAATTGAATCAATCTTTTTGGTCATAGTTCAGTCCAGTTCATCTGATAAAAAGTATATAAGAGCATCTCCGATTGGCATGGCTAAAATAATATAAAATAACGAGGAGCTAAAATTTACTGAACTTGTAAGGCGCCGTGCTCCAGTGGAGTTGGCTACAATGGTTGGATGTAGATATACTACTTTGTCACGGGCCTTGACAGATTCGACAAATTTAGCTAATGTGAAGAGATTGACTATAATTTAGCTAAGGGTTTTGAATGGTTGGAGCTTCAAAATTTAAAAAATTTCTGTCAGATCGACTAAAAATTGGATGGCTGCAATTTAATCACGTAGACAAACTAACAGGTCTGCAGAATATATTACTATCTTCAACTTGTTCATCAATCTGTGGAAAAGAATAGTAGTATCTCTCTATCTTGAAAAAGTAACTTTTTTCAGTCTATGGCATCAAACTAAAGCACATAGGCTTTAAAATGTGCTTCCCTACAGTAACTAGTCCCCTGTTGGCTGTTTATAAATAGAGGAGCACTTAGAACTTCCAATTCAAGCAATCCTAAGCTTCACACCCTTCTTACAACTTCCTCTTTTTTCTCAGTTCTGACGAGAACAGAGGGAGTTTGAGATGGAGAAAATATCACGAATGGCCTCGGAGAATGGAGTAGTGATCTTCAGCAAAAGCACATGCTGCATGTGCTATGCTGTGGACATTCTGTTCAGAGAACTCCTAGTGAGGCCTGTGGTTCATGAAATTGACAAAGATCCCGAGGGAAGGGAAATGGAGAAGGCCTTGTTGAGGCTGGGATGCAATGCACCTGCAGTTCCAGCAGTGTTCATAGGTGGGAAGCTTGTGGGATCAACCAATGAAGTCATGTCACTCCACTTAAGTGGCTCTCTGGTCACTCTGCTCAAGCCTTATCAGGCTGTGGCTTCTTAATTATTAGGCTGTAAAACAAAAATAAGCTTAGCTCAGCATCACAACTTTGAGCTCCCTATTGATCTTTAGGTTAAGTATTTGTGCTTATGTATTTCCAGTCCTCTTAGCTTGCCTTGGTTATCAAGCAAGTAGTGTGTAAGAAACAAGAATTTGTGTAAGCCTATTTGCTTTCATTAATGCACTTTGCTTTTATTTAGTCTTCAGTGGCACATGCAGATTTAATTCTTGCATCAGTTGGCTTTGTATGTCTTACTTTTTTCAGTTTTTTCTTGGGTAACCATCAATATCTTGCAAATTGATAATCCAAAATGAGTTTACAAATTTATATCCTAAATAATTTAAAATCAAATAGATATATTTATTATCTTAAAACTAAAATATTACTCTTCTAATTCAAATTTCTGAGGTAAAATATTTGAATTTGGTTATACAATAATCGAGCTGAACATGATCAATCATTCAAATATTTTATAGAACCAAGTTCGTGTTCTAACTGAATATTCTAAAATTTTAATATATTTCGTAAAAATCATAATGGGATACACCTCAAATCGTAAATAAATAAAAATAATTAAAACTTAAATCGAATGCACCCTGTTTTTGATTGAGAGCACATTTTTTATGGCAAATTTGATGGTAAAAGTTGTTCGGGCTTGTCCATGTTATATATTTCGAAAGGTCATGTTTCGCTTACTATCCTTAGTCTAAAGTAGTATTAATTAGGGTTCTGATACATTTATATATTGTTTTTAAAATTATTTTGGAACATACACAACTTGTAAAAATATGTAAAATTATTTTTGAACACACAAATAGTGATATAAAAAAATTTAAATTTAAATTCTAAGAATTTATTTATAATTTAGAATTCTCCGGTTAAGATTGTAGTTTAAGGTTGGGTGGGCAACCCATATTTTGATACAAATATAATATAAAATATGATATCCTAGTGATTTAGGACATCGCTATGTAAGTTCAACTCCAACAATGTGCCTTATTTTTAGTATGTGTTTAATATTTTATTATTAAAGACTCCCTTTCATCATTAAAGCACAATGTGAAGTAGAGAGAGAAAGAGAGTGAATATAAAATTTTATACTAAAATATAGGAAAGGGCAATGAGAGAGATGCCCTATTAATAAGGCTTGAAGAGGTTATCCTAGTGATATAAGGCATCACTTGGACATTGTTGGATCAACATTTTTCATCAAATGCCTTAAATTATGACTTGGGACAAGTTATAGGGCTTCTCTTGGACTTGCTCTTAGATCTTTCTTTAAGGAATAATAGTATAATCGGTTTTTCTATGATGTGCCCATGGGCACATGCTAATCGCGGAAATTTTTGTGCTTAGATCATTTTCATTGGCTCCTGCTTCTTAATAATGGTGGATCCCCTGCAAATTCACCAATCACACCAATCAAAATGATCCAAATGCAAAAATTTCCGTGCTTAGCATGTGCCCATGAGCACACACTAGACAAACCCTAGTATAATATGTGGCTTCTAGTAAGTTAATACATTGAATATCGTGACAACTCCAACCATACTTTTTATACTTGCTATTAACTCATATTTTATTATTATTTGAGAGAAAAGTTAGAGAGAGAATTAGAGAAAAGTGAATAAAAATAGAAGGAAGTGATTATTTTGTTCAATGAAAATAAGTTAGGAGCACCTAGATGCTCTTTAAAAGAAAGGAGAGAGAGGAAGCTCTTAAATTTATAAAGAGCTACTAGGAGCCCATTGGAACTCTAATTTTTCATATCCTCCTAAATTTTAGAGTTAAGAGCCTGTTTAAGGAGCCAATTAGAGATGCTCTTAATCTTTTGTACCAGAATATGACTGTATGTGGGGATGGCAGTTTTACCCGACCCGATGGATACCCGATCCGTTCCGACCCGATTAGGTCTACCCGAACCCGATTTAAACCCGATCCAAACCCAAAACCCGATAAAAACCGATACCAAATATTATACACACACACACACATATACATACATACATACATACATATACACACACACACACACACATATAGATACATATATGTTAAATGTAAAGTATATATATTGAAATATTATGAATTATTAGGTATGAATATTAACATTTTACTTGATTTTATATTTGCAATACAGAATTTATATTCGTTTCATCAATATTTTATTTTTCTCAATTATTGTGCATTAAAAAATTTAAATACAATAAAAATAAAAAAAATATAAATGATAAGTTGAATGATTATATACAATTGAGCTAACATGTTTCACGTGTTTGTTGTACTAAATGAAGCCTGTAATTCCCTTTTTTATAATTCTAAAGTTTAAAAGAAATCCATAATCAAATCTTTTATAGATATATAATTTTTAATTTTTATTTAATTTTATTTTTTAAATACCCGAATTAGACCCGAACCCGAACCGAAACCCGAAAAAACCCAACGGATCGGATCTGGATCTTCATTTTTTGGACCCGGACCCGACCCGAACCAAAATATAATGGATCGGGTCTGGATCTCAAAAAACCCGACCCGTTGCCATCCCTAACTGTATGTTGAAGAGCCTTCGTGTCTTAGCTAGCACACTGTTGGTATATGTTTAGGTACTGTTTGGGTTGATGTTTGTAACAGCTTTTTGCCGAAAACAGGTGAAAAATTATTTATTAGATTTAAAAATAATTTTTCCGAACAACAGCTGGAAGACTATTTTTAGAAAAAGCAGTTCCTCCTATAATTTTGTAAAAAACTAACAGCACTTTTTCTGATAACACAAGTGTAACCGCACTCCCAATTCCCAAACAAACCCTTAGTCGAATATTCAAAAAGATAAAATTTGATACTACTTTTTCATTTGTTATATATGCTAACCAGCCTTAAGCGGTGCAAATTTTAAATTTATTTTATATAATTTAAATTAACATCGTTTTATTAATGTTTTAGTAATAATGAATTGAAATTTTATTAAATTATATTAACTAACTGATTATATCTACTCTTAAAATTTTAGTTTTTACAATATTTTTTATATTATAAATATTTAGTATAAATAATAAATATTTTTATTACCCATATGTGGATGTTTTTCTATTATTAATATTTGATAATGTTTGGTTTTGGAGTAGAAAACATTCACATTCATATTTATTTATATAAATTTTTTGTTTGACTTTTTGTTTGTCTTTATAATTTATATCTATAAATATTTTTGAATATTAATATATGTTATTAATAGTAGTTTTAATTTCTTTTTATTATTTTTAACTAATTATAAATTATATTTAAAAGGAAAATAATGGACTTTTTGTGTTATAACCTTAAATCCGTGTGAAGTACGGATGAGTATATAGTTTTTTTGTTTTTTAAATAATTATAAATTATATTTTTTATTTTTCATTTTTATAAAAAAAGATTATTATTATTTTGGAGTAGAGGACATTAGAGTTAAGCAGATATTATACTAATTGTATTTATGAGTTATACATCTATTCATAATTTTTTATAATCTTAAAATATGTTAATGCTCGTAGGTTTACCTTTTCTTATTTTTTACCTAATTATGAATTATATTTAATTATCTTGTAATATATCACATGTGTTCGTAATTTAAACTGTATAAAATTGTTTAAAAATGTAAGATTAAGAGAACTCTACATGTTCCGAACTTGAATTATAAAAGGACATAATCAAAATTTTGGACTGACTACAAATTATACTCGTGTTGATTTATTATTCTATAGGCCAAAAGAAGGATTAAAGGTAATGAATTGGATTTTAAAATATGTGTTAATCTTATCCCAAAATATTTAAATTTTAAATGCCAAAAAATACAAAAAAAATAATCATTATAGGGTATCATCTTCTACAATATTCTCTATGTCCCACTCATTTTATAATATTTCTTTTCACTGCTCGACACGCATTTTAATGCGCCTATAAAACATAATTTTTTGACTTTTTTCTATAAAAAAAAAATCTGAACAAAAATTTAATGTTAAAAAAAGTTATAGAACTAAGCATTAAAGTGCGTATCACGCCCTCGTCCCTCAATATTAAAGAATTAAGAGGGACGGAGAGAGTATATATTAGTCATAAAATATAAGTTCAGAGAGTTACTTTTGCCCTATATTTATGTTATTATGAATTGACTTATTTAAGAGTATATATTATTTTGAGTAAAATGATGAATTATTTGAATTTTAATTGCCACAATCGAGTTTAACAATATTTTATCCATTAATCATTTTATAATACTAAATAAAAATTAATCCAATCAAATATTTTATAACTAAATTGGTTTAACCAAATTAAGAAGGATGTAATTAATTGGTATGATGAAAGTTTTTTTTTTCCATCTATGAAATCTGGTCATATTCAACTCGAATGTTAAAAAATGTATTAGAATCTTAGGATATTCGATTATGATTTTTATGCAACAATATCGTGTTGTATTTAATAATGATTTTAAATTATACTTAAAAATCCAATGATATTCGATTGATATTATTTGATTGATAGTATTCAGTTGTTGATGGATTGTTTTCAACTTCATATAATGATAAATTTTGCGAAATTGTTAAGTGTTTTTTAGATTTTTGAAATCTCACCAAAATCCATGAGATTTTGAATCCGTATCAACTTTGCGAAATTTTATGTAGAAATCGCATAAATTCAAAATCAAATACAACTTTGGATAGTCGATAAGATATCATTTAATTTCAGTTGAAATTTATAGATACGGTATAATCTATTAAAATCTCAATTGAATGCAACCTTGCATAATCAATTAGATATCATTTAATATGATAAGATTTCATTCAACAGACTAATTAAAAAATTCAATTCCAATTCTCGACCCCATTAAATTTTTGTAATGAAACGGCCATGAGAATCCTTATTTAAATAGCATATGTAGCAGATGAAATGTACACAGCCATCTTTGGTCTGAGCGATTTCTTTTGCTAAGATCCTCTCATTCCTTCTCAAATTCAACCCCCAAGAGATTTTCGAGCCTTCTGATAAAATCTTGGTACATGAAACAATCCCCCCAATAAACTGTCCAAAGACTTGAGTCCATCAGCCAAAGTGGCATATGCCACCACAAATCATGTTGCTTTTTTCGAGAATGAATCAGTGCATGCAGACTTTTATCCCCTGATGGCTTTCTTGAGAATCTCTCCAGTCAGCTATGCACTCACTACAAGCCCTACGATCTATGCAGAAATTGTTCAAGAAATGTGCAGCCCAAGTGGTGAAATAAATTTCACAATCAAAGGTAATTCTTGTGTCTCGACTCCTTCCGTGATCAATGAAGCACTGCATTTTCCTAATTCCAACTTTAAAACCATACCTAACGGTGGTGAGATTATTTCCATGTTAAAAGCTATCAATTATGCGGCGGATCCTTTGGGTCGAATTAATAGGAAGCATTTTAGGAAGGAGTGGGCGTACTTCTTTGTCACTCTGAGTAAGGTTTTCACGGGAAAATATGCTTCCTTTGATAGCATAATTCTTTTTGCTCTGAGAATTGCGTATAGCCTTTTGTACGGCAAGAGAATTGACATTGGCAGACTATTGCTTGATGAATTCGCTTACAAATTTGACCAAGTGCAAAATAGAGACCAAGTCATCTGTTATGCAAGATTCCTTATGATTATTGCTAATTATTTCTGTAAGGATCTTAGTATAAGTGATAGAAATGATATACTGCCAGTGCCTGTGCAACAGAAGAAATTGTTTGCTACCTTAGTAACAAAGAATCCTAATGCTGAGGTTGAGTTTGTGCTTCCAGAGCACGTTCGAGTACAGGTCTCTAAAAAGCCAAGACATATGACCTTCTCCTGCCTGAACCTACAAAGGAACAGGATGATTGACAACTCCTCAAGAGTCGAGGCTCTGACAGCAGAGACGGATCAATGCAAAGAGGCTCATCATTCTGCTGCTGAAGCTGAACTCCGGAAATTGGAACCCGAGGAGGAACCTCATTCGGATTGAAGGCAATCAATGACCAATATAATGCTGCCAAGAAAGAATTTGAGAGGATGAGTGATCACTTGCTCTGCATATTTAACTTGTAATATCTTCCTGGTTAACTTGTCAATTAGGACTTCTCTTACCAGGGGATTCTAAATGTACTGAGTCTCTTATATGAAACAATTGCTCTCAATCCTTTATTGATTTCTATATCTGGTTTATGCTTTAGTTATGATGCTTGATCTTTTTCAGTTTTAGATTATATACTCCATATTTTGAAAAAACCCTCTTTCCATATTTGCTTGTGTGAAGCTAGTTCATGAATGAGATCAAACACATACTCGTATCTTTCTTTTTCTTTTTTTTGTCAGGGTCTACATACTCGTAGATGAGTTGTATCATAGGGATTTCTTTCATCCAATAAAGTTTATCATCTAACCAAAAGATACGCAAAGATATCTCCGGAAGTTTAGATAATAAGATTTTAAAGTCTGAATAATAATACCCATAAAGTCTCTTTCCATGATCCTGAAAATCAAAGCAAACAAAGAGAAACATAAGTATGATAATTTAAGTAGAAAAAGTATGTCTGAGGGGAAACTAAAATCAATTATGACATATAAGTCTTAACAAAAATATGATAATATAACATCTTGTACAACAATAATAAAAATAATAATAAAACTTATAAAAATACAATTATGTAAAGATATAATGTCTAACCAAAGCCCGGGCTTTGGTTAGACACACAATATTAAAAAAATCATAATACATACTAATCTTTTTTCATGAAAAACAAATATACATAAATAAAAATTAAATGTTTATTAGGAAAAGAATTAGTCCTACTCTTTATTAAATATTTTACTAAAAGATTAAACAATATTCATATCTTAATCAACATTAATTTATTTTTTAATTATCCAATTAATCAATATCAAGCATCACAAAGTATAAAAATTAATAGATTCTAATTATTAATCCAAGAACAAAATTTACCGCACAAAATTTATAAGGACAATAATCATGCCAACCATAATGGTCCAAAATATATGCCACCAATTATGGCCACCCAAAATGGTACAAACTCCTTAAACATTATCAAGACCTAAATAAAAGCCATCAATTATGGCACCAGTAAATTCTCATTAATAATTAATAAATCAACAAATTTAATAGGCAAATATTAGTGTTTCTAAATTCAACATAAATACATGCTCCGACTTTCAAATCCTATGGAGTTCCTCATGGCTCAACTGGTATGCCCTTCTATTACAATTATTTACAATATTCTTTCGATTTCTCATGATTTTCAATGGAATTGCGAAAGGTGTTGATTTTAATCTTGTTTATTTGTGTGTATTTGTTTGTTTGTTTAATCCCTGTGTTTTGTTTGGTTTTTGGTGTTTCTGGCGATTTTTCATGTTACATGTGATACGCTTCGTTGTTCGCTTCGCATACGACGAGGCAACTTGATCGATAGCATAGCGGTGGTGGCCGATGGTGGCGGTGACGGCGGTTTCAGGACGGGATCCGGTTTCAGAAAGGAAAGCGCGCTAATTGTGCCTTACTTGATGGCGGTAATTGTGCCTCGTTAATTATGCCTCTTTATTAAGGGCGTAAATTGTGCCTCAATTATTGAGTGCGTAAATTGTGCCTCTTTATTGAGGGCGTTAATTGGGCCTTATATGAGGGCGTTAATTGTGTCTTAATTAAGGATATTAATATTTTATTATTATGCCTTAATTAAGAGCTTAATTGTCTCAATCATGAGTTATCATGATTGTGGGAATATTTTGATGTAATCTATTAAATATATCGACTTATATTCTTTTTGTTTCTCTTGTTTTATTTTCAGGATTTTTGGAAGAAGGCCGGTTTTCTTTTCGGACATTAAAGTTTTATTGTCTAAATTTCCCCGGTCATCTTGCATGTCCGACGGTTAGATAATAAGCTTTCTTGAATGAAGGAATTATCACGGTGAATTGCCGATTCTCGTTGAGATTTATTCTCATTTTCAAAAAAAAAAATAAAAAAATTCAGCATAAATACCCAACGTAACAGCAACACATACAATGCCATTAGCAGAACCAACAAGTTTAAGATCCATTATATCGTCACGTCGAGGACATGGAAACTTGAGATAAACCACATTCGGGCCAGAATCGAGATGGAGTACTGAGAAACAGTCAGCTTTCAGGAGAGTTTGATCATCAGTTTGGGTAGTGAGTGCGTGACGGAGCTGAGATTTGACGAAACTAGGGTTTTTAATCATTAATAACCATGTCTTGGAGACTGATTGGTATCGAAGTAATGATTTCACTGGCAAGCGTATTAGAATCTGGCTTATTAGTTCGTCCGGAAGGGTCGGATTACAACTACCAAGCGCCATTGATTACAAGAAAACAGAACAAAACTGACCGCGCACAGACAGAGTTTAGGGTTTTGGCTAAGAGGATAGACGGATGATATCTATTTATACAAGATTATTCATAGAACTAATATGGTTCATACTCGTATCTTTCTAGTATAATTATCAATATAATATCATTATTATTTTGAAACAATTATCAAGATAATATTCAAAAATAAACTAGTAAGCGTAATGATACGAGTAGTCATATGATAACCATAAGTCGATTGGTAAAATAGTGTTGATATTAAAATCACGATTAATTTGTTGGTATAATTATAGAAAGAAATTGTAAATTAAGTTTCGTTTTTTCATAGTTAGGTCTATTCGTTTACATCTTGTGAAATTAGTTTTTAACTGAAATCGATTCAACATATCGCGAATCAAATTTCATAAATAGTTGTTTGAATCAAAGATTTTATAAGCGTTTATTCAATTACGAGTGCTCATTGAACTCGACTCGAATCAAATCATATAAACGAGTAATCGATTGAACGAAGATCTTATAAACAACTATTCGGAAACGTATACTTAGCCAAGTCATTCACATTTATTAAACTGATTCCAATCATTCAACTTGACTCGGAAGGAAATCTTACAAATATGTTTTGCGGTTTTGAGAGTCGACTTCCGAATTTAGGGTTCTAGTCATCACTTCTTTGTTCTTCCATCTTCATCATGTTCACTAGTTAAACTCATTCTCTCTTCTATCATCTCTCTTAATAAATCTTATGGTATTCAATTGTTGATGGATTGTTTTCGACTTCATAAAATGATGGATTTAATAGAATTGTTAAGCGTCTTTTAGATATTTGAAATCTCACCAAAATTCATGAGATTTTGACTCCGTATCAACTTTGCGAACCTCTATGTAGATATGGCATAAAATCAAAATCTATGCAATTGATTAAAATAGATGGATTATGCATATCCACTAAAATCTTGGTTGTTATAGGATTGTTAAACGTCTTTTAGATTTTTAAAATCTCAACAAAATTGATGACATTTTGACTCGGTATCAACTTTGCGAACCTCTATGTAGATATGACATAAATCAAAATCCATACAATTGATTAAAATCTATGGATTATATATATCCACTAAAATCTCGGTTAAAATCTACATAAATGATATAATCTATTAAAAACTCAATTAAATACAATGATGGATAGTTGATAAGATATCATTTAATAGATAAGATTTCATTCAACCGACTAATAGAAAAATTCAATTCCAATTCTGGACCCCATTAAATTTTTGTAATGAAACGGCCATGAGAATCCTTATTTAAATAGCATATGTAGCAGATGAAATGTACACAGCCATCTTTGGTCTGAGCGAATTCTTTTGCTAAGATCCTATCATTCCTTCTCAAATTCAACCCCCAAGAAATTTTCGAGCCTTCTAATAAAATCTTGGTACATGAAACAATCCCCCCCAATAAATTGTCCCAAGACTTGAGTCCATCAGGCAAAGTGGCCTATGCCACCACAAATCATGTTGCTTTTTTGGAGAAGGAATCAGTGCATGCAGACTTTTATCCCCTGATGGCTTTCTTGAGAATCTCTCCAGTCAGCTATGCACTCACTACAAGCCCTACGATCTATGCAGAAATTGTTCAAGAAATGTGTGGCCCAAGTGGTGAAATAAATTTCACAATCAAAGGTAATTCTTGTGTCTTGACGCCTTCAGTGATCAATGAAGCACTGCATTTTCCTAATTCCAACTTTGAAACCATACCTAACGGTGGTGAGATTATTTCCATGTTAAAAGCTATCAATTATGCGGCGGATCCTTTGGGTCGAATTAATAGGAAGCATTTTAGGAAGGAGTGGGCGTACTTCTTTGTCACTCTGAGTAAGGTTTTCACGGGAAAATATGGTTCCTTTGATAGGATAAATATTTTTGTTCTGAGAATTGCGTATAGCCTTTTGTATGGTAAGAGAATTGACATTGGCAGACTATTGCTTGATGAATTCGCTTACAAATTTGACCAAGTGCAAAATAGAGACCAAGTCATCTGTTATGCAAGATTCCTTATGATTATTGCTAATTATTTCTGTAAGGATCTTAGTATAAGTGATAGAAATGATATACTGCCAGTGCCTGTGCAACAGAAGAAATTGTTTGCTACCTTAGTAACAAAGAATCCTAATGCTGAGGTTGAGTTTGTGCTTCCAGAGCACGTTCGAGTACAGGTCTCTAAAAAGCCAAGACATATGACCTTCTCCTGCCTGAACCTACAAAGGAACAGGATGATTGACAACTCCTCAAGAGTCGAGGCTCTGACAGCAGAGACGGATCAATGCAAAGAGGCTCATCATTCTGCTGCTGAAGCTGAACTCCGGAAATTGGAACCCGAGAAGGAGGAACCTCATTCGGATTGAAGGCAATCAATGAATACAATGCTGCCAAGAAAAAATTTGAGAGGATGAGTGATCACTTGCTCTGCATATTTAACTTGAAATATCTTCCTGGTTAACTTGTCAATTAGGACTTCTCTTACAAGGGGATTCTAAATGTACTGAGTCTCTTATATGAAACAATTGATATGTACTGAGTCTCTTATATGAAACAATTGCTCTCAGTCCTTTATTGATTTCTATATCCGGTTTATGCTTTAGTTAGGATGCTTGATCTTTTTCAGTTTTAGATTATGGGTCCTCGTTGTCAGGAACCGTTTATGTAACACATACTTCCAAGCGCGTCGGATCTCTATTTCAAAAGTCCAGATTAAAACTTTGTTTGTAAGTATCTGTTATAATTTTCCGTGGAAAGATAAAGTTCTGGTCCGCGGAAAATTATAACGGATACTTACAAACAAAGTTTCAAGCCAGACTCTTGAAATACAGATCGGATGGTAATGGAGCTGTGTGTTAGATAAAGTCTCTTTGACAACTGGGTGTGAGGACCAAAACCCTTAGGGGCCGTTTGGTTCGATTCAGGAAAACGGAATGAAATCCAGAAAGGGAAACGTGGAGATGAATGATCCTGAATTGTTTTACCTGTTTGGTTTTGTAGCAGAAACGGAATAAAAATTTGTGTGATTAATTTTATATTCAATTTTTGTTAATATTATATAATTTCAAAAGAGTTAAATATATTCATATCTATAACAAGATAATTTATTTACATTCTAATAAATTAATATAATTTATTTAACCATACTATTAATTTTTTAAAATAAATTAACATGTGAATTATGTCACAATTATGTTTAATTTAAAAAACTAAATTAAAAATTATTTTTAATTCTTAAAAATACTTTACATGATAATCTTTTATTTTAATTGTTTAAAGTATGAATTATAACTCAAAATAGAAAAAAGGTGAGGAAAGGGAATCCAAATACCTAGTTGGCTATGAGCATTATTGGGTAAACCCACTGCTAAAAAAGAGAAAGGGAATGATGATTTTTACAAAACAAACATGTACAAAAGGAATCAACGAAGAACGAAGAACGGTTTTTCTATGGTGTGCCCATGGGCACATGCTAAGCGCGGAAAATTTTGTGCATGAGAGATTTTGATTGGCTCCTCTCTCTTGATAATGGTGGACCCCCCGCAAATACACCAACCACACCAATCAAAATCTTCCAAATACAAAAATTTCCGCGCTTAGCATGTGCCCATGGGCACACACTAGAAAAACGGTTTTAAGAAAACCTTCTTTCCATCTTTTGCTTGCTTGTATTTCTAGGATGGCAATATTCTGCTTTCGGCATCCTTTAATTTGTAGATTTTCTACGGTTGTGAAATGGAGTAAAGCGTATGAATCCTTTATTTTTTTTTTCCTTTTATATAGGATGGGATCTTTGGAGAAAAATGCTTCTCATGTGCCCCTCTTTCTCTTCTTTTTGCTGTACAATCACCATCATGGTGTGCGGTGTTCCGACTCGGGACCAAGAAAGGTAGGGTAGAATAGTTAATTTGTCTAAAAGAATCTACTGAAATTTTTTAATTTAAACATATAATTAAATTGTTTAAATATTAAAATAAATATATTTATTTCTCAAATATAAAGGAATCGAACTTTGTATTTCTTTTCCTTTCCAAAAAATCTGAAACATTAAGTAAAAGTTTGTCAAATATAATCAACATTAAAGTTTTAGTTAAACAAAGACCAATCAAAATTACATATTTTCATAATTATAAATTATTTTTAATTACTTGTGATCTTATTTAGATTTATAAGATTTAAGAGAGATAGAATTTGGAAAAGAAGTTGAGTATTCCTCGCAGAAATTGGAATATGACATCTAATATTGTATGTAAGAAATAAAATGAAACAAAAAGAAATAAAAAATAAAATTCATAAATAATTACATATAATATTTTATTTTTTTTTGCAATGCTGACCGTGTGAGGTCTATGGGCCCCATTTCACTATCTCTCCCTCTCAAAGATTTCGAATATATGCAACTGTGAGTCTGTGAGCATATATCATTAACCAAATTGATAAACAAAAATATCTTAAAAAACACGTGGTCCTTAATTTTGTAATATAAAGTTATAAACCTTGCAGAAAAGTGATAACCTGCTTAATTTCTATTGGTCCTAGTATTAAACCAAATGCGCGCAACACGTTTCAAGATCTAGAATGTTTTATCAATATAAAAGTTTATCTTACATTCTTTTGGTTTGAAATTTCTATCGCTTGGCCTCATTTTTCTCTGCGCTTTTGAATATAAGCATGCCACCATTATTTTAGGACTTATTTTTTAGAATAAGAAATCATTTCTGAAAGAATATGAAGGTGTGCTTCAGTGCTGCTCCTTTTTTCTAAAATTTCGTACTTAATTTTAATAATAAACAATGTAAGGCACCTTTTACATATTTATGCTTATAACAAATTATAAATATAACTTTCTTGAAAATGGATTATTATTTTAATCTAAAAAAGCGTCAAACATGCCATATATGTTGTACATGCATGTTAGCATGTATCAGGAGCTTCACAATACTTATTTTGGAGAAATAAAAATTTATTTTAGGAAAAACAATTATAAAGCTGTTTACTTGAGTTTATAAACCAAGTTCGGGGGCTTATAAGTAAGAACCAGCTCATTCATATGATTTATGTAACGAATTTATAAGTCAATTTTCAATTTATAAGTCAAGATTTGAGAAATTGAAAATTCTAACTGTTTTTAATGATTTATTTATATTTTTTGAAATTTGATATATAAATATGTAGAGGACTGTTTTGGAAGATTATTATAATATTTTATAATTATATTAGTAATTTTTATATCAACAAATTGTAAATATCAAAAAGAGTATCCAAACACATGAAATACAAATTAATTCTCACTTATTATTATTTTCTTATTTATAATCAATGAACATTGTTTTTAAATTATGTCAAACGGCTCCTATATAACATATTTTTACCATAATAACGGCTCCTATATATAATATTGTGACTTGATAATCGTCTTGTTTGGCTTATCTTAAGCTTATTTCTGATTTATGTATCTAAATATGTAGTTTCTCTTAAATAAATATATGTTTTATAAAAAAACTACATATTACATAGGTAAATCAGAATTTGCTTAAGATAAGCCAAATAAGGCGATGATCAAGTCACAAACAATTTCACTGACCACTGACCTCTAACCTCTAACCTCTTTGTCACTCTCTTGTTCTCTCCCTGAAATCTACTTCTTTCTTCGCAGACTTGTGGAAATAAATCATGAAGGAGGCTATGCAAAACGACTGCGAAAAACACGTGGAGGGCGAAGACAAGGATGAGACTTGTGATGCAACTGCTCACAAGTTTAAGTTTAGGTGGAGTGAACATCAGTCGTGTTACTCAAAACTGATGGTGCACAAACTGAAAATAGGAGCCTTGACAAGTGCCTCACTGGTTTGTGTTCTTATGTTTGTTGGAGCCTTCTTGACTACTAGGTGGCTAGATGTTGTAAGTTTCTCCATCTCTACTCCATATGCTAATTCTTATGATAAGTCATTTTATCATAATCAAAAATCATAACAAATGAACCAGCAAGGTCCGGGGAGAGTAAGATATACGCAGCCTTCATTTTGTTGAATGTTTTATGAAAATTGGATCTATTTGACCAAGTCAAATCAAAACAAGACTATTATTTTGAGACGGAGGGAGTACCTCTAATAGTGAGTGTAATAACTAAAGTGTCTAAACGATGATTCCATATTTAAAAAAGTTAGTGACAGGTCAATTTCATAGTTTATTTACTCTTTACCAAGTTGCAGTTTTTCTTCTTCAGTCCATTTTTACAGGTAATTCATTCTTCGGATACAAGAGTCAGAAACTAGGCTCGAGATCAGTTGCATATGAACTTCAGTGCTCTGATGGCAACACTACACAGATATGTCCACTTAATAATCCAGAAATATTCGACACTGATAATTTATCAGCACCACAATGTCCAGAGTATTTCAGGTGGATTTACGAAGATTTAAGGCCATGGAAGAGGACTGGACTAACAAGAGAAATCGTCGAAAGTGGAATTGACAAAGCCAATTTCAGAATTCTTGTAGTTGATGGGAAATTATACATGGACAAATACTCGGATGTTTTTCAAACAAGAGATGTGTTCACAGTATGGGGAATTCTACAGCTTCTTAAGCTTTATCCAGGTAAAGTTCCAGACTTGGATTTCTTATTTCATTGTGGTGACTTACCAGTGATCCCGAGGAGCGATTATATGGGAGCAAATGCATCTGTTCCACCACCAGTGTTTCATTATTGCCGCGATGATTCAACCTTGGATTTGGTTTTTCCTGATTGGTCCTTCTGGGGGTGGTACGATATATCTTCCTTACATTTTAGCACAAGGTACTAATGCTGTGTCTAACGATGTTTTATTATTTCTCAGGCCTGAAATTAATATAAGACCATGGGTGTCTCTAAAAAATGAGCTGAAAAAGGGCAACAAGAAAATAAAATGGAGGAAAAGAAAACCTTATGCACATTGGCAAGGGAATTCCTGGGTGAGTGATAACAGAGGTGACCTGATGAAGTGCAATGTTACTGATAAAAATGACTGGAATGCTCGACTATATCAAGTTGTAAGTTGTAAAATGTGTGAATCAAACTGTATAATATAATCCATTTGTAATGTTACATTACAAGTTTATTTCTATATTGCAGAATTGGGAAGATGAAATAAAGACAGGGTTCAAACACACAAATTTAGCAGACCAATGCACCCATAGGTTGGTAACTAAATTTTGTTCTCAGAACTCTGAGGTCATGTCCTGATTTTTATTTTTATTCAATTTCACCTCTTTTCATCCCGAAAATAATTTTATCTTGTTTTTGTGCAGATACAAGATATATATTGAAGGAAGAGCATGGTCTGTTAGTGAAAAATACATTCTTGCTTGTGATTCCATGACTCTTCTAGTAAAGCCACAGTTCTATGATTTCTTTACTAGAAGTTTACAGCCATTGGTACATTACTGGCCTATAAATAACAATAACAAGTGCCAATCAATACAATTTGCGGTGGACTGGGGAAATTCATATCAGAACGAGGTAACAATTTTAATCTCTGGTAGTTAAATTTAGTTTTTTTTCAGAACCGGTGAACTACATCAACTTAAATATCCAAACATTTATCTGGTTAGTCCTTCACCACGACCCTGAGGATATTCTTGTCCTCAGGGTACCGTTTTGGCGTTTTGAATTGTATTTTAAAAGCTAGTCATGAAATTAATTTCAATGGCTCTGGTCTTTGGAAATGCTAGGCTCAAAGAATTGGAAGAGCGGGGAGCAACTTTATTAAAGAAGGATTAAAGATGGAAAATGTGTATGATTACATGTATCATACACTGAACGAATACGCAAAGCTGATGAAGTACAAACCAACAGTTCCACCAAAAGCTATTGAATTGTGCTCAGAGACAATGGCCTGCAGCGAACACGAAGAACCGAATAAAAGGTTCAAGGTGGAGTCAATGGTGAAGAACCCTTCTGAATCAAGTCCATGTATCTTGGCTCCTCCTTATAGTCGAAATGAAATTGATGCAATGAAAGAAAAGCAAGAAAGTATAAGAAAACAAGTGGAGGAATGGGAAGGGAGTGAAGATGTGAGAAAAGTGAATTATTAGCGCAAAAGATTGTGCAGATTGTGTTCCAAATTCTTTGTGTTTGTGCTCTCCACGTAATTTCTTTGTTCATATAGGAAACAGAAATACGTAAAGGGACATTGATTCTTCTGGTTTGATCCGTTTTGAGAGGAAAAAGTATGGCCATGGAGTGCAATTTTAACTTAATGATTTTTTTTTTAATTTCTATGACAAGAAAATTCGGGTTAAAGCATTGACTTGAAATATGGTATTCCATACATACTATACTCGGTATTGTTCCATTTTACCTATTTTTAATTTTTTATACACATATACTAAGGTGTTAAAAAAATATTTTTTGTTGAGTGTGACTATTATTTTTTTACCCCTTAATATATGTGTCAAAAAATCAAACATCAGTTAAAATACGACATGCACCACTGCATCTTGAGTGTGTGACTGTGACGATGGGCATATTTCATGTCCTGATACGAATATAGATATCCCTCAACACATCATCTGATTTTGATAGATGTTATGTTTGATAAAAATCCTGAGTGTTTTACACTCCGTAGAAAAGTCTAACATGGATTCTCTGCGAGTCCAGTCTAGGTGCGTGTAACTTGTTCCTGGTGCAAGTTTTCTAGTGACCACCAATTCTGAGATAGAGACATGATTGATCAACTTCAACTTTCTCATTTTCTCACCTCTTGTTTTGAAATTACTCATCCTTCTAACTCCTATTTGCCTAATTTTCTTTGGCTTTTGAATGCTACTAGACCAACAAGTATACTTAACATTTATGATTTATGCATGTCTGCATATAATTAGACCACAATTAGGCCAGAGTGTTGGTTTAGTCCTGTTACTTTCCTAACCTCTTTCTCAAGCTCTGTTCTTCTCCCTCAAGATCTTGTGGCAACATAGCATGAAGGGAACACTGGAAAACGACGATGTGAAAAACGTGGATGAAGAGAAGGATGAGAGTTCTACTGAAACTAGTTGCAGGTTTAGGTTTTGGTGGAATGATGATCAGAGTTTTTCCGCGAAAACCATGGTGCAGAAACTGAAGACAGGAGCTCTGACAAGTACAATACTGTTTAGTTTATTTATGTTTATCGGAACCTTCTTGGCGACCCGGTGGCTAGATGTTGTAAGTTTCTCAATCTCTATTCCACTTAATTCTGTCATTCCTTCATTTATCTTTCTTTCGGGTAAGGATGGAGAATTAACACCAGGTTATATGCTGCATGGCTGTCTTAAATTGAACTATACGAATCAGGAAAAAACGGATTATAAAATCTGATATTGGAAATTTCAGATAAAGATAGAGATAAGCCATACTAGCCATTATGTTCAGAAGTCTGAACTGTTTAGGTATAGTTAGTTACCCAACTTGAAGTTGGCTTATTCTGGAAAAAACCGAAATTGGAGTGGACTAAAATTTATTTTCTCAGTCTATTTTTTCAGGTGATGCATTTCAGAATTCTATTTTTGCCTCCAAGAATGGTAGGTCAGACTCAAGGCCAGCTACGTACCAACTCCGGTGCTCTAATAGCAGCACAACACAAACATGTCCAGTTATTAATCCAAAAATATTCGACAGGAATGATTCATCAGCTGAGAAATGTCCAGAGTATTTCAGGTGGATATATGAAGATTTAAGACCATGGGAAAAGACTGGACTTACAAGAGAAATAGTCGAAAGTGGCATTAAGACGGCCAATCTCAGAATTTTGGTAGTTGATGGAAGATTGTACATGGAGCAATATACAGGAGTTTTTCAAACAAGAGATGTGTTTACAATATGGGGAATACTACAACTTCTTAAATTTTATCCCGGTAAAATACCAGACTTAGATTTCATGTTTCATTGTGGTGATTTACCAGTGATCCCTAGGAGTGATTATATGGGAGTAAATGCATCCATTCCACCACCAATGTTTCACTATTGTGGGGACGACTCAACCTTGGATTTAGTTTTTCCGGATTGGTCCTTCTGGGGATGGTACGACAATTCTTTCGTTACATTTTAGTAAGGTTTAAGTATATTACACAGTTGAACTAAGGCATTTTATTTGTTAGGCCTGAAATCAATATAAAGCCATGGGCGCCTCTGAAAAATGAGCTGAGAAAAGGAACCAAGAAAACAAAATGGCGGAAGAGAAAACCTTACGCGTATTGGAAAGGGAATGCATGGGTGAGTAAAAACAGAGGAAACCTGATGAAATGCAATGTTACTGATAAAAATGACTGGAATGCTCGGCTATATCAAGTTGTAAGTCCTCATTTCTGTGATCAATTACCAGGTCCTCTCTTATTTTTCATGTTAAACATATGATTCCCAATCTTGTTTCGACTGACCACATGGAGATTCTTGATCCTTAAAACTATTCTATTTCCATATGTGCAACGAATAAATGTAGACATGGGTTTCGTTTTAATATGACAATGTATTATGTTAGATAAATGTGGAGCCAAAATATCAAATATGTCTCATTCGTATGACGGGCGGGAACAGATCTAGTATATTTCACTCGGAAGTAGGGTTTTGGTTGGCCTAGATAGCTAGGAAACTCCGGGTGAACTTGGCCAAATATATTTGGCATCAGGGCATGCTGTCAAAGTGTCAATATTTTTTCCGATTATATGTTAAAACCTAATGTTAATCAATCCCACTGTTGCATGAAATCCAACATGACATGTATATTTTGATATTGCAGAACTGGGATCATGAGTCGAAGAAAGGGTTCAAGCAAACAAATTTAGCAGACCAATGCACTCATAGGTTGGTGAATCGTTAAATTTGAATTTTCTTTTGTCCTGATTCTATGTTCATTTCCATCTAAGATAAATAACTGTGCACATTCCTTGTTTGTGCTTGCGTTTGTGCAGATACAAGATATATATTGAAGGAAGAGCATGGTCTGTCAGTGAAAAATACATTCTTGCTTGTGATTCCATGACTCTTCTAGTTAAGCCACAGTTCTATGATTTCTTTACTAGAAGTTTACAGCCACTGGTACATTACTGGCCTATAAATAACAATAACAAGTGCAAATCAATTCAATTTGCGGTGAACTGGGGAAATTCACATCAAAACAAGGTAAACAATCAAACATTTATCCGGTATATTTTACAAGCTAGTCATGAAATTAATTTCAATAGCTCTGGTCTTTGGAAATTTTAGGCTCAAAAAATTGGAAGAGCAGGGAGCAACTTTATCCAAGAAGGATTAAAGATGAAAAATGTGTATGATTACATGTATCATACACTGAACGAATACGCAAAGCTGATGAAGTACAAACCAACAGTTCCACCAAAAGCAATTGAAGTGTGCTCAGAGACAATGGCATGCAATGAACACGAAGAGTTGAATAAAAGGTTCAAGATGGAGTCAATGGTGAAGAACCCTTCTGAGTCAAGTCCATGTATGTTGGCTCCTCCGTTTAGTCGAAATGAAATTGATGCAATAAAAGAAAAGCAAGAGAGTACAAGAAAACAGGTGGAGGCATGGGAAGGCAGAGGGAATGTTAGAAAAGTGAAGTTTTAGTGCAAAAATTGTATAGAGTTTGTTGTCTGTAGCCAAACTTCTTTCCAATTTTTTCTCCCCTTCACTGGTTATTCAGTACTGCCTCAGGCCGTATAAAATAAAATGAAGGGAATAGATATCAAATAAACACAAAAATTTTAAAAATCAAATTAAAGTATATTTAATATTTTAGCAAAAAAAAAGAAGAAGAAGCAACATTTCCAAAAGTGCAAGCCCTAAAATTGAACATATTTTTTATAGGTTATTTTTTTTTAAGATTTCATTTTCTCAAAAATATGTCTAGTTTTGTCCAAAGTAATTCATTTTTTGATAGGGAGCACAATCCCTTAAAATATATACACTTGTAATCTCTAAATTTGGTATGAAAACACAAATACACTTAAATTTACTTATAAATATGTGAATTTTCAATTTTCTATCTTGATAAGATAATTGAAAATTGTTCATAATAAAAAACTTTTACTGATATCTAGCAATTTGGTATAAAAAATTGTTCCCTAGCAATTTTTATTTAAAAAAATATTTCAAACAGAAAATATACAAAATATTATAGGGAAATCTACAAAACTACCTACCTTTTCTTTAATTATTTACAAAAATACTACCTTCCAGAATTCTTTTTAAAAATACCTTTTCATAAAATCTTTTTTTCAAAAATACTGTTTGCAACTTTTGCAACCTCATCTGCAACTCCAGGCGGCGCCAGCCGTGTTGCAACCTCTTTTGCAACTTTATATATATATATATCGATTCCGAAAATGAGGTCGAAAACGACATTTGAAAACTGGAACTTGAAATCAGGATTTGTAATTGCATATATGGTTGCATATGGTTGTATTCAGTTGCATATGGTTGCATTCAGTTGATTCTATTGTAATCTAATGGCCCCGCCAGGGGCACACCATACATCTGTTGTTACTTACAGTTTTCAGTTGCATTTAGTTGCAACTGAGGTTGCAAAAGTTGCAACTGCAGTTGCAAAAGTTGCAAATTGCAACTGCAGTTGCAACTTCATTTGCAACTTTTGCAACCTCATTTGCAACTTTTGCAACCTCATTTGCAACTTACAGTTTTCAGTTGAACTAGTTGCAATTGCAGTTGCAACAGTTGCAACTTTCCATTTTTATTTGCAACTTTTGCAACCTCATTTGCAACTTTTGCAACCTCATTTGCAACTTTTACGGCTGCGCCGCCCAAGGTTGCAACAGTTGCAACAGTTGCAACTTTCCATTTTTATTTGCAACTTTTGCAACCTCATTTGCAACTTTTGCAACCAACTTTCCATTTTTGCAACCTCATTTGGGATCTTTTTAAAAATACCCAACTTTCCATTTTTATTTGCAACTTCATATGCCGCCCAAGGTTGCAAATGAGGTTGCAAAAGTTGCAAATCGTATTTTTGAAAAAAAAAATTTATGAAAAGGTATTTTTAAAAACAATGAAAAAGATGGTAGTATTTTTAAAAAACTAATTTTACAGATGGGTATTTTTAAAAAGATCCCAATATTATATTAACAAACAGCATTTTGTGTTTTAAGAAAATATTTTTTTCATGAATTAATATATTTTCCGCCGGATACACGTGCACAAATCCCAATAATTATACACGCTGCAGCTAAAGTGTGACTAGATTTTGAATTGTGTTTATCTTCTTCACATTTCTAACCCTAATTTCAACACAATCACAATGGAGCAGCAGCAACAGCAACACGGCGATGCTGTGGGTGGCGCTCACAACACTAACAAACTAGACTTTGGAAAGATGGATTACGGGTACATATACTTGCATTTCTAAGAATCTATGTGTAATTTGTTTTCGATTCGTTTAATTCAGTGTAGTATATGTACATTGTGTGTTTAGATGCGATCATTATCGGCGACGCTGCAAGCTCCGTGCACCGTGCTGCAACCAGATTTTCACTTGCCGCCACTGCCATAATGAATTCTCGGTCCCTCTCTCTCTCTCTCTCTCCCCTCTCCCTCCCCCCCTCTCTCTCTCTCTCCCTCTCTCTCTTTCCCTCCTCTCTCTCTCCCCCCCTCTCCCCCTCTCTGTAATATTATATATTTCAACTTATGCTTTGTGTGTCTATTTAACTTGTGATTCTATGATAGTCTCTCCCTCACTAATATATAATTCAACTTATGTTTTGTGTTTTTATTTATGTCTGATTCTGTAATATGTATTTTGTGTTGGTCTCAGAGTGCATTGAGCAATCCCAAGGAACGTCACGAGATTGTTCGTCACGAGATTAAGCAAGTAATTCCCAACCTTCCTTTTTCGATACTCGATAGGCCACATTCTCTCCGTTTTGGAACGATATGAATTGGATTTTGTTTGTAATAGAATTTGTTTGCAAACCGTGGTTGTTGTAAATGCTTATGTAATGATGCTCTGAACTACCAAAATGAACTTATTATAAGTTTAAAATCTTATGGGTAACATCCTGCACTTTTTCGGATGCCTAAGTGAAACTAAAATATAAATTTTAATCCTGAATATTCTGTTAGAAAGAAAATATAGGACCCTTCCCGGGGCCGGATTTTGGGGGCCCAGTCACACTATGCCAGTGTCCGGCTTTTAAATTCATTGTGCTAGTTTACTTCCTTAGTCAAGAAAAGGCTTTAAGGAAACCAAACCAGATAATTAATGAATCAGGATCTTTTTATTAGATACACAAGGGTTGATTTTTTGAAAGTTCTTTTGTTAATCACTTATTTGATAAACAAAACATATATTTCTGAACAAATAATATAGCAATAGTATCCTTACTAGATTTTGGTATGCCGGGCACTAAAATGAAGACCTTAAAAAAAAGAAAGTAGATCTAGTACTGCTATTTCATGCACGCACCACTGTATATAAATATATGATATCATGATGCCCTGATACTAGAATGAGGTATATACACAAGTAGTGGCCGGCCTAAATGTATTGTACAAATATAATGATGGCACTTACGAATACATACATTGTAAAGAGAAGTGTTATTAAAAGCGTGTATAGGCGAGATGCGATGCACATTCAATGATGCACTAGCTTTTATGCGCTCAATTCAAAAAGCGCGCTTCTGTAAAGTGGGGTCATTTTTAAAGGAAATGGGTCAAAGATAACCTACACACCGTTATAGATAGATACAATATACATACGAGAACTAGAGATACCGGACGAGAGACAAAGATTCAACTCATATTCTTATATAATTTTTGCATTTAGATACACACACATGTATAGATACACATATCATGTATATAATTATGATCTTGTAAGGATACATATGAATATATGATTTGAAAATGATGATGATGAAGAAGAATTTGTTGAGGATCCGAATCATGTTAGTGAAGAAGATGATTGTGTGAATCTCAAAGATGAAGAAGAATAATGGACTAACTTCGCAGTTCTTTGTTACTTTGATGTTAAATTGTTCTAATCTGGATCTATGATGATGAATTTGGTTGTTTTATAAATTAAATGTCTTCTTATATTTAAATTAAAATATTATACATTATATACCATTTAAATATGTAAATATATTTGTCTTCGATGAATCCGCTCTTTTAGCATATCGCGTTTAATAATGCTGGTAAAGAGGCCGAGCATATGAACATGTATAAAGTAAACTGATGACTTTGATGTTTAAAAGGTTTTGGACAAATTTAAGCATCAGAAAATAAAAACATCCTAAACTTTTATATCACGAAATAATGTAAAATATATGATACAAGTCTATGACCACCATTTATATATCATTACTTTCCATCAATAATAGGTAATAACTCGCACAAAATTAATCATAGAAAAGGTACAACTGATTAATGATTTATGCAATAATTTGAACATTACAAAATTAAAGTGTACTTGTCAGTTTCTTGTGAGCGATACATGATTTTGTTTCCACTAATGCATGTCAATTGCACATTTTTTTAATTACAGCGCCTATCTTTTGTAGTTACAGATTTCTAAACGGTCACCACTAATATGTATCAAATATAAGAAAGATTAAGGGATGTTACATCAGGGTTTACAGATGTAGTACGTAATAACAATTGGGATGCATTTACAAGACATAATGAGTGTTTGAGTGTTTGTATATTATATTCTGTGATAGCCACTTATATCAATTTTTTCCCTATGTTTACAGGTTGTTTGTGCAGTTTGTGAAACTGAGCAGCCGGTTAGACTTTATTTTCCTTACTCAAATATTAATTGAAACCGCTGTTATTATATGACTGCATTTTTCTGTTAGGTTTTTCTTAGCTCTGTTTATAATGTTATTTCCCTGTTCTAGGTGGCCCATGTTTGTTCCAGCTGCGGTGTGAAGATGGGGGAGTATTTCTGCAATATTTGCAAGTTTTACGATGATGATGTAAGTCAGATTGTTATATGCTCAGTACTCGGTACTTTTCTTAATTTTGTAAAACTTTTGGGATGATGAAGTACAAAACTTGTTCAATTGCAGACTAAGAAGCAACAGTTCCATTGTGATGATTGTGGAATCTGTAGGTTGGTGTGCCCTTAATATTTGGCAATGGTTTTGTGCTTGTGCTTTTGTGTCTTTTTAGTGTTCAAGAGCAATTAAAATTTTTTTATGTGTTCTGTGAATTGGCAGAGTTGGCGGTCGTGAGAACTTCTTTCACTGCAAAAAGTGTGGTATGTTTCAATACACGTGATTTTTAAATACTATGTTAAATCCTAAATAATGGAATCAAAATCTTGAGTAGTTCCATTTATAGTGCAAATTCTGTTTTAAAAGGGAAATTATATTCTAATCTCTACTCTTTGTTTTTGTTGTATATATATTTATTCTTTTTCTTGTTGATCTATTTTTTTTTCTAACCTTGTATATTATAATTATTGTACATATGCTTTAAATTTTGGATGATCCATCCATTATTCATATATTAACTTCTTACTGTTGCTTATATGGAATTATATTACCACATCTTCCCAGGATAGATATCCTTTTTCTGCCATAGCACCTTATGAAATAGCACAAATACTTATTGACCTTAAATTCTGTCCTTGTGAATTTATCTTTCAATTTGGTTTTTGTCATGGATCAGAGGTAAATGTTTTCTATAATTATATTGCCATCCAACCTTATATCAATACTAATTTTGAAGATAACCTAGATATATTTAATAATGTCTTCATAAATACTTTATAAGATAACATTTAAGTAGCGGTGGAGATTGTGTATGTTGATATTAAGATTTAGTTGGGTACTTGTCTTTTTAATTTTCTCATTTTCTTTCTTCCAATTTTTTAACATAATTTCATCTGCCTGCTGTTTATATGTCTACCCTTGTAATTTTGCTACAGAGAGGGACCAACTCAATTTATTTACATGTGTGATAAAGTTACAGCTTAAATCAATTACAATGTCATTGGTTTTGGACAGGATCTTGCTATGCAGTAGTGCTGCTTGATAATCATTCGTGTGTTGAAAATTCTATGAAGAGCCACTGTCCCATCTGTTATGAAGTATGTATTGATAGTATCATTTTCTGTCTTTAATATTTGGCATTTATATGTTGACCATGACACATTTGTTTTGCTAAACATCCAGTTTCTTTTTGACTCGGTAAAAGGCACTTTGATTATGAATTGTGGACATACAATTCATTCTGATTGCTTTGCGGAAATGACAGTTCAAAATCAGTAAGTGCTGGTTATTTATGCCCGTATTAAACATACGAGGATTGGAGTCATCAGACATGAACTTACTGAACATCACTTTTACTCTTTGTCATTCAGGTACCGTTGTCCCATTTGTTCTAAGTCGGTCGGTGACATGTCTACAATTTGGCAAAGATTAGATATGGAGGTGCAAATTAAGTTCATCTTGGAACCTATACTTTTTCGCTATTTACATTTTAAGTCTTCTTGTGGTTTTATTAAGCTTCAGGATAGTTTAAACTTTCACATTGGTCGTCTATTCTTTTATTAATCGAACACATATATACCAGTATTCACTCTTGGGAAACATAAAAGAGTACTGCTGACGGTTGGCTTATACTAGATTCTTCTATCCGCTCATGTAGGTCTTCGTATTTTACAAGTCTACTTGCGAACATAGGGAACCTTAACAGAGTCTGAGTAGTTACTACAAGCCTTGAGCAAACAAAACCTCCTTGAGTTTATAGTGCTGAGATGGCACTGAATTTTTTTGGTTTTTTGAGAAAAAAGGATTCTACCTTTTGAGGCCTGATAGTACTCTCTGGTTACCTATTGGAGATGTCTAATATAGAAAGAAAAAAAAAACAACGTTCTTTGTTGCTTCTACTATCAAAGTAGAGTGCCAGTTCATTTCGTGGTTGTTCCTAGGTAGTGATATTGTGTAAACAGGTTTCTGTTTGCATTTGTGTACCAAATGCTTTTCTGCTTTTAGCAGAAGGCTGTTAGGAGTTGTCCCACATCGGTTGTGAGAGAAGCCGATGGCCAGAATATAAGCAGTCAGATAACTCCATTAGAATCCGTGATGGCTAGGGCCAAAGCGGACAATATTATACAATTGTGGAGTTAGGTTCGCCTAGCGGGCCCAACAAAGGCAACTCTATTTCACATATTTAGTACTAGCATTGTGAATGCTCTTAGTAGGATAGCTACCCGAGGGTTTGGCTTTCATGTCTACTTGATGACTTTGTAAACCCAACAGTTCTCATGGTCATAGTAACTACTGAAGACAGTGGAGGGAAATATCTTCCTCTGATGGTTCTTATGTAGTGCAACATCTGGGCTCAGGATAACTTCAGAGTTTAAATAGTTACTTTCTTTGCTCAATCGACCTTACCTGTGACAAGTGTTAGAGACCCTGTAGATGTCCAAGTATAGTTGTTTATCGTATCTCTAGTTTTGCCCTTCTTTTTTTACTTGTGAATTTGGCTGAGGTAAACTCCATTGGGCAGGTTCAAGCTACTCCCATGCCCCATGAATATCGTTATGAAGTAAGTTCTCTTCATAAAATCTTCCATCTGTTGATCTGTTTCATTTAGAACATACATTATATCATGTATTTTACTGAAAATAAGGATATTACTGGTGGTTGTAGTTTATTACTACTTTTCAAGAATGCCTAGTGATTGATGACTGTATCTACCTCTACAGGTTGGGATTTTATGCAATGATTGCAATAAAACTAGCCAGGTATCTTTTCACTTTGTGGGACACAAGTGCAGTCACTGCAACTCGTACAACACCCGGGTGATTTCAGGACGTGACAATCCACAGTAGTATAGTTGTGCAGGAGAAGGTGACAGAAAAAAACTAAAAGCACCCCCCATACACCTATATGTTATATTTATAGATGATGCATCCGTTATCCGTAGTTCTTCAACATACAAAAGAATGAATCTTTTACTTTTCGAGATTTTTTTTTTTTTTTTTGCATCAAAAGATGATGCATACCTAGTTCTTCAACACACAAAAGAATGAATCTTTTACTTCCCGGGATTTTTCTTTTTTGCATTTGCATTGGTTGAAATAGTGTAGTTGATAAAATAAAAGTGAATGATAGAGTTTGAAATGAATGTGAGATTTGAAGTGAACATAAGGCGGCAAAACGAGAAGTGAATAAATGGCGAGAAAGAATGAATAAACGAATGAACGAAAGTAAATTAACTGTGCAACTGAACAATGAAAGGTAGCAAAGTGTGTGTAAAGTATATTTACTTTTGTAAATTGCTATTCTAATATTCTTCTTGAACAAATTTGGGGTTTTGTCTTCAAGTTTTTGCTTACGCTTTTGCATGGATGTGTCCCATCCTCGTCCATTCATCTTACCTAATACCTAGTTGATATTCATAGATAAACTTAAAATATATATTGCGTCCAGCCCGGTACTAAGGCTAGTTTAAAGGGGCAGTGGTCGAGAGCCCAAATCTAACATAGGCTAATATTCTTTACGACTGATGCATTTTGGTAAGCATGTATCAAAATCTAGTTTCTTCCCGTTCTTTTCAAGATGGGGATCGATCAGTTGCTTTCTTTAATTTTCATAATAATTATCGACATCCTCACTAAACTCATAAGTTTGTAGCATTTTCCGAGTGTCAGGTTGTTAACATTAAACCTCTTTCGAACCTTGACTTTCTCATAATTTTGTTAGTGGGAGCTCTTTTCTCTTCACTACCAATTCTCCATGATGCCTGTTCAACCTCTCTGCTCAAGGTTACATGTCACGGCAGTTCTTACTGGCATGCCTATAGGCATGTATTTTACAAAAAAACATGCTCAAATGGCATGTCATTTTCCATTAAATATAGCAAAAATTGCTGCATCATTACAGGATTAATATTAAAGTGCACTTACAAATATAACAAAAATTAGTAAATATTAAGAACAGAATTTAGTACAGTACTAACTTATATTAGTAGTTTATCTAATATTTAACTATGAAGTTGGACTATATTTAAAATTTTCAATATTTATAAGATATAATATTTATATAAATTTTATTATTTATATAAAAAAATTAGTAAAAAAGCATGTCAAATGGACAAAAGGCATGCCTAGGGCATGCCCAGTCTGGCATGCCCGTGCCGCTGTGACATGAACCCTACTAGTCTGCTCTCCTTTTTTATGGATATCTATTCTAAGAGTTAATTGCATTTCATACCCCTGGGACCAAAAACATTTTTGTATGCAAATTTTAGATAATTGTATTTCGTCACCTATACTTGCCGCATGGGTTAAACATGAATATTTAACGGAGGTTGACGGAAGGAGTGCATATTGCCGCACACAAAATACCAGTGGGTGACGAAGTGCAATTATGAAAGTTTGCATATTAAAGTGTTTTTAGGCCCAAGTGCAGGGGTGCGAAATGCAATTAACTTTTATTATAGATTCACATTTGTTATGGCTTGGCCAGATATACCTTGGTTATATTTCATTTTTTCAACAAGTTTAGTAATGAGCATAACGGCCCTCTTATTCCGATGAAGAGAAGAACCCGTGATTAGTTTTGGGGAAAATTTCAAACGAGCAATTTCAATGAAATCTATCCATTTATTATTATACTATGTTCAACTCTATGTATTCCTCTATCCGTAACTAGCTATTTTATGTTAGTATACAAATGGAACTTACAAATACGCATGGTTTTTCAAAGCTACGTGATACTGTAATCATATTTTGGGACGCTGTGACTCACTATGCCCAGGTTATCAGCTGCTTGGACTTTTTATGTGTATTTTAAGAGGAAAAAAAGAACATCCGCAAGTCTGCAACCTATTTGTACTTTTATTTTCCAGAATAATAATCAATACCCTTTATTAATAAGCAAAACCATGTTTCGGTAGAATATCGGTACCAAAATACCAAAATACGGTCACTTTCATATTGATTAGGATTTTATATTCATTATTATATTATTATCAAAGACTTCTATATTGAATAAAATTTTATTATTAAAGACCTCAATATTCATTAGGACAGTGAAAGACTACTGTATTGATTAGAATTTTATTGTTAAAAACTTCAATATTGTTTATGACAATGTTATATAAATTTTTTATTTAATAACAATAATCATTATAGAATTATGAAAAGATTTTCATATTGTTAGTATTTTAAACTTATTATTATACATTTTTAGGATTTTATAATTATTATTATACAATTATGAAAAGAATTCTATATTGATTCGGATTTTATTATTAAAAATTTCAATATTGGTTAAGATTATTATCTTACTATAAAAAGACTTCCATGGTGTTCAGGATTTTGTAATATAACATTTATCCTATCTGCACAGTTAAATCGCTAACAATTTAACTTATGAAATAGTCCTATAAAATTCATATCGAAATTTGCCTATCATCATATTATTTTTTATTTAACAATTATTACTATTATCAAAAAACTTCTATATTTGACAGGATTTTGTATTATAACAATTATCTCACTAATAAAAATATATTACCAACAAAATTATTTGTTTTAATTTATTAAAACTCAAATAATTTAATATACGGAACAACTCTATAAATCTTTTATCATGTTTCAGAGTTCAAATTAATAAGGAGTTCATATTGATATTAATATAATATCCTATCAATAGAATATTAATGTCAACGAAATTATTCGTTTTAATTTTTAAAACTCATACAATTTAATTTACAAAATAAATTTATAAAACTTCTATCATATTTCAGAATTAAAATAAACAAGATTCAATATTGATACCAGAGTACCAAAAAATTTGATCATATATTTTTTAATAATAATTATTATTATTATTTAGCGTTTTTCAGAAAATTACGATACAGACGAATAAGGCGGTGGTAACACTGACTTGACAAATGGAAACTAAAAAAAATGAAGTCATTGTCCATATTGCAACATATAATAAAAGAATCGAAACTCTAGACATACGTCAAATATTCGTTTTAATTTTTAAAACTCATACAATTTAATTTACGAAACAAATCTATAAAATTTTTATCATATTTCAGAATTAAAATAAACAAGATTCAATATTGATACCAAAGTACCAAAAAACTTGGTCATATTTTTTTTAATAATAATAATTATTATCATTCAGTGTTTTTCAGAAGATTGCGATAAAGACAAATAAGGTGGTGGTAACACTGACTTGACAAATAGAAACCCAAAGAAAATGAAGTCATTATCCATATTGTAACATATAATAGAAGAACCAAAACACTAGACATACGTCAAAATATTTGATATCAAATTACTTTTGGAAAGTTAATTAATTTTGTCAAACTACAATATCAGTTTATCAAACAACTGTTAGATCTACAAAAACTCCAACTAGAATTATATATAATGTTTGCCTATTAAATGAATAAAATAATCGTGACTTAAAATTTTGAATTTTTGTTCAAGATTAAAGACGCTATAAATGAACTTATATGTATTGATCTTGAATATTATTTTCACAATTTAAAAATCATCAAACAACATAGTAATTTTACTAAAATAAAACATACTGTTAGAGTTAAGTTCCATAAAGTACGCATTTAAGACGCAGTAAGTACCAGTCATAATCTTTTAGTTTAATCATAAATAATATCTTTAATTATTCAAATTTTAATATTTTATATATAATTTACCTTCTTTAAGTAGTTTTAAATATATAAGTAATTATCAATTAATCATTAAAATCTTGCAACATTTAAAATCATTTATAATATAGTTGTTTTATCTTTTGATTGCAACGATTATATTGTAGAACATAACCTGCAAATTGTCAGATGTTTACAAATATTGTAAACTAAAAAAATTAAAATTGAAACGAGTAGATTATTTTTAAATAATTTTGGACGCCAATACTCTTATTTTGTGGACTCCATAGAACAGGAACTCATATTGTTATGAAATAAATTTAAAGTGGGATCAAATTTTAATATATAGAAAGTCTTATATTAAATAACAATAATTTAAATATCATTTAAAAACAATAATTTAAATAGGTATAATAAAAAAATATGATAATGTAACTAAAAAAGACATTATTCTTCCAATAAATAACAAATTTTAAAATTTTATTTAAACCCGTGCTTGGCACGGGTTATCAACTAGTATAAATAATAAACTTTTATTTAAAAAAATTAAAAAAATATGAAAATATTTTTATACATCAATAAAAAGTGTAAAAATCAAATTAATTACTAATCTGAGACGGAGGGCATAAACACTTGTGATATTAGTGGACACCCTAGCCTGGGATTTTGTTCCTGAGAATCTGTTTTGCCCAAAATTTGACTATGAGTATATATGAAAAGGTATGACCCTCTAGAGGGACCACTATGGAAGGACGTAGCCCTCTAAAGGCTTGACCTCTATGAAAGGGCGCGCCCTCTTCGGAGGTGACCGAGGGGCGCGACCCTTATAAGAAATTGACCATGAGATGAAGACCAAGGGCGCGACGATCCCGTGGGCGCGGCCTTCGGATATTAGAAGACAGGTCTGACCTGTTGTTGGGACAACTGATGGAACGAGGCAACGGAGTTCAGGGCGTGCCCTCAGGGGTCGCGCCCACATGTAAATATATTGAGTGAGAGGATGAGTGAGTCTCAGTGACGACCCTTCCGAGGGATACGAAGACTTACCCTTCCGAGAGAGAAAAAGACCACCCCTCCGGGGGATATGAAGACCTACCCCTCCGGGGGATATTGAAGACAACCCTTCCGAGGGATATGAAGACTAGTGCCGGGCTCATCTGGTAGTTATCAGGCTCATCTGGTTACGTCTGGGCGTGATCTATAATCCTCAATCCTACTATCTGCCGGGTTGTCCTCGTGCGGGGGCTTGAGGTGATCATGATTGTTGAAGGCCCTCAGGGGTGACATGAAGGCCGATCATATGTCTGGGTCCTGTATTCTGATGAGTTAGCCCTCATTGGGGGGCTGAGACGATCGTGTAACTTGGCTCCTTATTTGTCTTACCTCTTAGTGAGAACCTTCACTAAGGGGGAAGGGCGAGTCCCTACACCTCATGGAATTGGTCACGGCTCTACCAGACGTCTCCTCCATGCTACGAAAAGTAGCGGTTAGTGTCATCTCTCGTAGTGGAGATGATGCCGTATCCGTGATGTACTTGGACTAGGAGTCTGAGGTAGTTGGCCTCAAGGTTTAATTCTAACTGGAGTAGGACTCTGAAGATGATAAAAATCTAAGAGATAAGTCGTCACCTCAGGGTTGGCCTTATCCCCAAGAGTCCTAGTCCTGATCAAACTAGGAGTCTTGGTTCAATAGAACTACGTACGGCTTGATCCTCTATAAATATAAGGGTACGTAGGCACATTGGGGGATGATGAATTGAGAGCACGTGAGATCAACTCAAAATCCTAATCTCAGCCACCTTTAAAACACATAACCACCACACTCCGGCAACTAAAACCGCCATCACAGATTTTGATTTCGGCCGTGAACCTCATCTTTGTTGATTATCAAATTCCTCTATCAACAGAACCTATCGAATAGTTCCATAAATTCGAATCAGTTACCTTTCAAATCAAGACAACACTCCGTTTCCACTAGACAACTCTCGTATTCATCTAGGAATAACATTAACCAAAGTCTGTTTAGGCTGACACGATTTTAATCATTCCGGCCGGGCATGGTTGCAAAATAATTTTAAGACTAACCAATCCTCTTTTAAGACTATTATTGGAGTTATGATGGATACGTACTTTCTAGTTGTGTGTGGAACTTTGATAACCATCATTTTCATATACAAAAAACATATTTCCTCGTGAACTTTACGATCCTGCGTGAGCATGCATGGGGCACACTTTTGTTTCTTCGCGGAAATGTGGTTCCATATCTGACCTCACACGGACACACAGTCAAACTACAGCGGATAAGTATGTCATGAAACATGAACAGTAGTTGCAGTACATTCAAGTATCTACTCCACATATTTAACCAGATATACTTTCTGTCTAAATTCTAATCCCCACCAACCATATCCACACCTTTTGCTTAAACCCCTTCTTTCCTTCTTTGCTAAAACCCTGTCTTGATAAATCTTTCTTAAACCCTTTTCACAAACCCAAGAATCTGAGTGAAAAAATGAGTGCTTTATCAAGAATCTCATCTGGGCTAGTTCAAGAAACCAAGAAAGCCAAAACCCAGGAAGAGGAAACCAAGAACCGCCTCTGTGATTTCTGTGGAGAAGATTCAAAGGCTGTGTTGTATTGCAGAGCTGATGCAGCTAAGTTGTGTCTGAGATGTGACTTTCAGGTTCATTCAACTAATCAGCTTTTCACAAAGCACAGTCGTTATTTGCTTTGTGACTCATGTGATGCCTCCCCTTGTTCAATCTTCTGTTCGAATCATGGGCTGGTTCTTTGTCAGAACTGTGATTGGGAGAGTCATGGTTCAGGGTCTGTGCTTCATGATAGGAGGCCTCTTGATGGGTTTAGTGGGTGCCCTTCTGTGACTGAGTTGTTGGCTACTTTTGGGATTGAGGATTTGGGGCAAAGGAAGAAGAAGAGTTGTGGGTTTGATGATTACCTGATTTGGGACACTCCTTGTATAGTTGGTCTAGATGATTTGATTGTTTCTGATGGCTCTGACCATAACTTTGTGGCTACCGGTGTTCCTCCTTTGCCTAAGGTCAAGTTTCCTAACTTTTTTATGCTGGTGATATAGAAGTATTCAATTTCAATTGATATGTGGTTTGGTGGTTGTGTTTTGTAAGTTTGTAGATTGAAATGCTTATTATATGGATAATTATATGTTCTTGCATAATTCTGGAATCATGGTGTATTGGTGTGAGTATGATGTTGGTTTGACTCGAAATTAACGATTAGGTCTTGTTTAGATTGTTTAGGGTAGCTTGTTTCTTGTGCGTTTACCGTGAGTAGCTTTGTAGACTTGCGGTTGATGTAGAATGCACTATTCAATTGCCTTCTAGACTTGGAACTTGTAATGAGAGAAGTGTCTGTTTTTTTGGTACCTGGATGTTAGTGGCAAAGAGGTCTTTCGCCATGGAATTGCACCTCCTATTTAAAATTAGATGGGCGTTACTCATTGTTTTTGTGGTTCTAACTTGATCGAGGATATTGTTTCTTTTATCAGAACCGAAATGCTGTTTGCGGACAACACAAGGAAGAGATAATTTCTCAGCTCCGTCAAATGGTAAAGTTGGAACCTAACTTTGGTGATGATCAGTTTGATATTGAGCTGTTTTCTGGTTTTCAGTCTTCAGCATTTAAAGATAACTGCCAGCAGAAGGATGCCTGTTTCGACTTTGAACACAACATGGAGGCAACCTACCTCCCTTCCAATGCTGTGAGCTTCCTTTCCTTATGCTTGAACTTGCAAGAAGTTCTTTTGCTGTTACATGTCTTGCTTTTCTTGACATCTAATATATTGGTATTCTACTTGGTGGCTTTGACCAAGTTTCTTGTTGGCAATCAAAAAATATGAAATGAAATTGGTGGCTTTGATATACACAAACCATTAATGAATCTAAACCTTTAATATTGTGTAGTACCTTATAATGTGAAACCTCAATAAGACATTGGAGGTTGTGTATGCTGGCTACTTTTGTGATTCTATAACAATTTATGATAATCGGGAAAAGAAGGGGCAAAAGGGGGGAAGTAAATTTTTTGATGATTTTGCAGGCAGGAGCATTAAAATATTGCTCTGTTAGTAGCGGTGAGGGTGAAGATCTTCCTTCTATTCCATTGCAAAACTTCTTTAGCACAGACTGTAAGGTTCCTGATGGAAAACCAGAAAGTGTTCAAAGTTTGAATCAAGGAAATAGTGGACATGGAACACAAGTTGATGCTTCTGTCAATGTTAGTGTTCCACAAATCTTTCCTAAAGTTGCTCCACGTGAATTTTCTAGCCAAGAACGAGACAATGCTCTTACACGGTACAAGGAGAAGAAGAAATGTAGGAGGTATAATCTATGTTATGTACTTAAGATGATCATATAATGTTGTTCATGTACTAAGTAAACGCATTCAAGGTTATAAAACCCCACATGTTTGTGCATATGATTGCTCAAGAAGGATATTAATAGTATTACTTTTATTAGTATCTGAAGTCTTATAGCCTCGTAAAGAATATAAAACAAACAATCATCATTGTGTATTTTCATATCCTGTAGGACGGATTTATGTATCACTCATTAGTTTGAATTTAAGAAAGTATCATGTTTATGTCTCTTGGGACAGCTTTAAGAACTCAGGAGTCTGGGACTGCGTATGAGTTTGCAACTATATTTTAGTATCCTACGACTAATCCATCTAGTGAATCAAGAGGGGAATAAAGCATTCGTTAATATTCTCTTCGTTTGGTCTTATTCTTATAATTTATTTGGATGGTGATAAAGAGTTGGTGTATGTCTTTTACTATTCTGTATATATTCTGTACTTCATTAGGAATACATAACTATGATCTGTGAACCAAAGCTTGCCATAAATTTTGTTCATAATATGTTGGCCACTTGGCCATATGACCATTGAGATGATTTGTGGCTATTGTAACTCTATATAACGTCCGTCATACAGGCATTTATTATTATATAGATTATGCCGTAACGTTAGGGACCCTGATATGGTGATTCTGTTCACTTTGCATGGTCTTGTATTATCGTCTTATTGCACATTAACATGACTTGGGGTCAAATGTGACTCACAAATGCTACCTTCTTGTTTATGGTGAATGCTTCCATGTGGCGCTATTCTGATGTGACTGAAACATTGTTTATTGCAGGTATGAGAAAAAAATCAGGTATGAATCACGCAAGATTCGTGCAGAAAGCAGAGAAAGAATTAGGGGGCGATTTGCTAAAAAGGATCACTGATAGAAGTTGTCCGCAAGTAGTGAAGTATGTTGGAACTTTGAGGTAAGATTTGACCTTCAACCTTGTAGTGTAGCCGCATAGGTTTCAGTTCTTAAGTCATAATAACTTGAGAATGTAATATAATGGAGTAATCTCAAGCGTATGTTGTTTTCCTGTTTTCAAATAAAGAACTTATTGGTAAGATCAAAGCTACATTTGTGTAATGTATATTATATGCTGTGATGAGTAATGTTTTTATTTAACAGTAACACATATTTTGCCAAACCGTTATTTTTATCTTGTCCTATGTATGTTACATTGAAATTAAAGCTCAATACTATAATTACGCGAGGAACATGAGCTGTCATGGTTTATGCAAGTGATTGCAACTTACAATCATCAGAGAGCAAGGGATCAACATCACAAATTATATTTCTTTATCTTGTTTCTTACTTTATTATCGGCTGAGGTTGCTTAGGAATAATATACGATATCAATCTTCTAATACAAAGCACACACACAAAATTATATGACGCGGAAAATCCACGTCCCAACTTGTATTATTAATCAAAACCGTTATCAATAATACAATCCAACAAACTAGGATACTCAAGCCTACCAATACTCAAGCATACCTATCAAACAATATGACTATGTATATATAGCCATCAAACTTAGACAAATCAGAATCTAACTCTAATATACCTAATCATAATCCTAATCCAATTCTAATTTCTAACTCAAATCAGAATCCTATTCCTATTGGGTTGATACCCAACAATCCTCCCCTTCAACCCAATACGGTTTCAAAATCTTTTAACGGTCACCATGAAGACGTTGACGTCCATCCACCAATGCCTCCCCTTGAGTAACAACCTCTCCATCTAGCATAAAAAGATTTCTCTTATCCTTCCAACCTTTGAGTATCACCAATTCTTGTTTGGTGACCTCCAAACAACCGTTCTTCATCATAACAGTACATCCCAAATCAACTAATTTACCCAATGAAATTAGATTTCGATTTAGCTCCGGTATATACCTTACTTGAGCTAATTTTCGAATACGACCATTATGAAGTTTCATTGTTATCTCACTAACGCCGGTAACTTTTATCGTTTTACCATTTGGTAAAGCTATCATTTTTCCCTCACAATCCTTATAGGACGAGAAGCACTCCCTCCTAGCACATATGTGATGAGAACATCCCGAGTCAAGTATCCATTCTTCTTTTGATCCCTTGTCTTCTTGAATCAAAAGAGCATCATCAACCGTCTCAACAAGCGAAGCACTACCCTTCTCTCGAATTTTCTTTAACTCCTTTATGTTTTCTTTTGCTTTCGGACATATGAATTGATGGTGGCCCAATTCTTCACAATAAAAGCACTTGATATTAGGGTTATGTTTCTTATCAAACTTCTTTTTCCTGTTATATGCATCCATCATAAGTGCACTTCCGTCCGATGTATCACCTGATCCTTGCTTCATCAATCTTTCAGCTTCAAGAATAACAACAGTAGTCTCATCCAAAGTTAACTTCGTTTTTCCAACCATTAAAGAAGTAATCACATTATTATACTTATATGGTAGGGAAACAAGTAAAAAGAATGGCTTTGTCCTCATCCTTTAATTTTTCATCCAAATTATTCAGCTGGTTGATCAACCCATTAAAACGATTTAGATGATCTCTCAAATCTCCGTTTTCTTCCATCTTAAGTCCGAACAAATCTTTCTTGAGAAACAACTTGTTGGCCAAAGACTTTGAGTGATATGTCTTTGTCAACTTCTCCCACAAATTTTTAGGGTTATTCTCCTTGATAACATCATACTTAATTTCCGGTGCAAGAGCCAACCGGATAGTCGACGCAGCACTTAATTTCATATCTTCCCACTTTGTATTATCCACATCAGCGGGCTTCTTATCCTCGAGAGTTGCATATAATCCTCGTTGAATTAACAAATCCTTCACTGTGCTCTGCCATAAAGTAAAATTATTTCTGCCATCAAACAATTCAATCTCGAATTTTCCTCCCATCTTATCCATCATGAACCTCGCTCTGATACCACTTGTTAGGAATAATATACGAGATCAATCTTCTAATACAAAGCACACACATAAAATTATATGACGCGGAAAATCCACGTCCCAACTTATATTATTAATCAAAACCGTTATCAATAATACAATCCAACAAACTAGGATACTCAAGCATACCTATCAAACAATATGACTATGTATATATAGCCATCAAACTTAGACAAATCAGAATCTAACTCTAATATACCTAATCATAATCCTAATCCAATTCTAATTTCTAACTCAAATCAGAATCCTATTCCTATTGGGTTGATACCCAACAGTTGCTTTGGTTTTCACAAATTTTATGCTTGCATCTATCGTCATAGTGATCAGATCGTCAATTTGCGTTATCTGGAATCAAAGAAAACGCCGAGTCATCATAATTGTGTCTACATGGTCAATGTATCCTTATATCAGGAGTTACAGTTTATTTAATTTCATATTCCTCTGTGACTTGATAGTATCTGCATTTGTTCCTCCAGAGTACATGCCTATTGAGTAATATAGAACACCGTAACAGTGACCTCCTAGTCAGATGGTATTGTCCTCGTCTTCCTCGAGAATTCAAATTGTCAAAAATACGAGTGCCTGAGTGTCTAATTATCAGAATAATAAAAAATCATATGAAGAACATACTAATTGTCCAACTGAGTAATTTCAAGTAAAAGAAACTTGCATCATATGAACTGGAGATCCAAATTATATGGAATTGTGCTTATATGTATGAGAATTTCTGTATAGAGCTACAAAGCTTTAATCTTGAATTAAATATTGGAGCTTATGCTCTGTAAAAGTTATGAGACGTGCCAATGAGAAAATCCTTTAAAAATGTAGGAGACTCTGTATTTCTAAGATCTCTGTAATCATAACCCAATAATTAATATAGTGGGATCTGATATGATTACACTATAATATGAAAAGTAGGTATTTTGTTTCAGAGATGGCAGTTGCTTTTGTAAAGAGAACAATGGTGGCTCTATGTCTTTTTAGCTGTGAGTTTCTTACATGGGGCCTTACATTGTGTCCTGTTGGCCCCATGGGCCTTGCGTATTTTGTCATGATAGGTTGAGACTTGAGCTGGTGATAACTGACCTGTAAGGTTTTGGGTCATCAATATGCACGTTAGTAGCATATGTTCAGCCAGAAAAAAACGCTTCCTGATTTTCTTTTCATCTCTGGTGCTTTTCTTCCGCTAGACTTATGCTACTATCATTCATATATTTTGGACCAGCTGCTGTAAGGTTTTGGGTCATTAATACATGCACGCACGTTAGTAGCATATGTTCAGCGGAAAATAACGTTTTATGATTTTCTTTTCATCTCCGGTGCTTTTCTTCCGCTAGACTTATGCTACTATCATTCATATATTTTGGACCAGCTGCCGTAACCATATTTCTCAAGTTATTTAACTTCAAAATGTTCAAGCCGAGTGAGCATGTAGTAGATTAAGTTTTTCAATTTGGATGAAGAATTATGCTAATACGGGAGACTTGTGCATTCAAATAAGGAAATGCACGATAGTGTTGTGAAATCAGGTGGGGTCAAGACAAAATGTCACCTCTTGATTTTTGTGCTTGCGTGAAGGTTTAATTATTGTACTTGTTTGAACGTTTACCCTGTTACTGCTCTTTGTTGGTGCATATATTCTTGCCTCCACTGTCCTAACTAGCTTTGCTGCTTAAAAGCTGATAACTAAACTCACAAGAAATGAACAAAGCTGAATTGACAAAGAAGTGGACGATGAGATGTTCTTCTATATTTAAATAATTAGGCTTACGAGTACACGTTCTAACAAATTTCCGTATAAGCAAGAATCGAATCCAGAACATAAGATGACAAGTGATAAGCCATTAGTAAGGACCGGTAGGGATGAATTTGAAGTCAAATTTTATATTGTCTGCAGAAGAGGCAACTTCAACCACCAAAGTTGAAAAAAACACAGGCCAAAAGAGGAGGGTGTTGAATTTTGCCAGAGGGGCAGTTGAATTTGCTAGAGGAGCAGGTGAATTGAATTCCTTACTTCTAAGGCAATTTTAGAGTTTTGAGGGATTTTTACTTTTATTTATTTTTTTTAAAAAAAAAAGAAGAACATGAGCTGCCAAATGTTCCATATCTGTGGAAAATTTGGGAAGAAACAGTTATTTAGCAGCAAAAATGAGGTTACGAAGATCAAGTATCATGAGCATATGTTCTAATACTTCTCGGATCGAGTGAGCGAGAGTCTGAAGGCTATCCAGTGACGCTTTGTTCATTTTCATTCTATTTGATTGAATTATGTTCAAGCAACATGTTATCAGGAACCAAAGGTACTACTCTGTTTCTGAGTAAGTGGTTGATAAAGATTTGAAGTAAATATTACCATATTTCTTCAAATTCATTAAATTAAACAAGTATCAATTATATACTTAAAGCAACAAGAAACTAGTAGTAAATGTTTACAAAATTAAGTAAATTATAAACCACAAATGATTGTAACCACCCTTAATAATACCTCATTCATAACCAATAATGAACCTTGAAGAGTACTTATGCCAAGTTTCCTCAAGCAAAAACTGCAAGAATGCCGAGAATCAGCATCACTGAACTCGAAAAGCCAGCTGTGCTCAGACTCAATGCTGAGGACTCAGGCAAGCCTGATGGTGCAAAAGGCAAAACTGGGCCTGGAGCAAACATTTCATCAGGATTTGGAGGGCTTGGACTGGATGGTATGACTGGAAACGTCGATTCGGATGGAGAAGGAGCCGTCTCAGAAGGAAATACAGGCAGCATGTCCGGTGAGAGCGCGGGGCTTAAGGCTGGAGGAGAGGAAAGAGGAGGCTCAAATGGAAGAAGTGCAGGTGCTGCTGAAATAACAGATATTGGCAGCTGAGATGAGGCTAGTGAGGCCATAGAAAGTATAATCAGTGGCAAGAAAAGAGAAGATTGTGCAGGCATTGTGTAATAATGAGGGAATGAATGTGAGGAACTTTTAGTTGGGCAATGTGTTTTATCTTTTAGATGAGGAATTGCAGAAAAACATGCAAGTGTGTGATTGTGGGATGATTATTGATATTGGGTTCAAAAAGGAGATGTGAAAGGAAAAGAAAAGTTATTGTGCAGATGAATGGTGCTGGCATGTAAAGGTGGTGAAAAAAGGAGAAGTTATGTATGTGCCTTGGGTATTTTTAGTATTACGGTTAAAAACTGCTGTGCTGTTAAAAAAAATATTGAGAAAAGAAGTATTGTTCTAAAACTTAGCAAATTTTTGGTAGTTTTATTTTTTATATATGCCTAATTTAAGTTATAATATAAAAAAATAACTTTTTTGATAAGGTCCAATAATGATTTATAAGACAGCTTCATGTAAAATTGAAAAGCAATTGTTTCCAAATATGGACTCAAAAGTAGGTTTTTTCAAAATAACTATTTTCAGATTTATCAATAATTTTTCACATATTTTTTATTGTTGTTATTTGTGACATCAACATCAAATGAAGGCTTAAAATGATTTTCAGTTCCATTGGAAACAAATTTTCAAAATTTCGAGACAGTCAGATCTAAAAATGATCAGGATCAAAATTTTGAAACAGTCGAATCTAAGAATGACCGTGATTAAGTTTCAAAAGGGCCCGTCCAGGTATCACATTTGAAAAAAGAACTAAATTGAGATTATTTTTAGATTTGGTATGAGCAAAGTCTAGTAGAATCCAAGGCAAGGCTAGACATATCAGCCTAATGTGCAGGTATATGTGTATGTATTCAAGTGTCAATAGAATCTTTGGTGAAACAGGGAGGCATGTGTGAAGAAAGGGACAAGATTAAAATTTGGTTTTATAATGTACAAACACATGGTGGTGAAGCTGTTAATTCGTGTCCTTTTCCTAAATGGTTGCTTCTCGTTAATTTTATTAGTAGCCCGTGAAATTCTTTTTCTTCTTTGTGGGGTGCTCCGTGATTATTATTCTTGCCTTTACTCTTTCGATATTATTGTGCTTGGCTTCATTCTCTTTCAAATGCCTGTTTTATTTTCTATTTAAACAGATGCTCTTTTTGGTATTTTTTTATGATGTTATTTCGAAATTTGCTGCAGAAATGTGCTTGGCTTTGTTCTCCGACTCAAGAAATGATTCTATTTTATTTTAGTAATGTTGTATTATTACGCTATTACTTTTACTTTACAGCCATTTCTGATAAGATCTTGTCTTGGAGAATTTAGATTTTCTGAGTATATGAACATATTGTATATTTTTAGTTATTAAACTTGTATGTCTTGCTAATTATTATACTATTTTTGAAAACTCCGATTTTTTTTTTGTTATTTGCAATATCTATACTATACTATTGAGGCCGAAATATTAAAAGTTTGGTCGGTCGGTCGGTCAGTTGCTATTTGGACCGAAATATGGGTCTACTTATAATCTTATATAATCAATTGTCCTTTTTTACTGAAATATTTTTATATTTTCTAACTTAAAAAATTCAATTTTTTAAAAATTAAATTGGACAACATAACAAATACCCTTTTCAACTAGAACACATTATTTTTTTCAAATTACTAACCAAAAAACCGATATTCTAAAAATAACACATGCAACGTACATATAAAAAACATAATATCATCATATAACATTATTAATATATAACCGATGATATGTTTCAACTAAATACATTAATATTATTTTTAATTACTTTATGTTATCATTTCAAAAGTAATATCATAGATTTATACTATATTGCACTATATTATTATTATTATTATCATTATATTAAAACTGAAATATGAACAATTTCATCGGTATTATTCTACGGGTCTTTTAAATATATTTCTAAATATATAACGTGTTATAATAAATCTTTTTATTATCAATTAAACCAAAATATTTAAGAATTCAGTCAATATGATCAATTTGCATTTTATTAAATTTAATATATAGATGATAGAATTAGATGATAGAATTAGAAATGTTTTTCTTCTTTTGAGAAATATAGAATTAGAAATGTTATAAATCATTGCGCCCCCGCATAGTTTATAAGCTAGTCTTGTATATATACACCGCTATTTGGGCAATATCCCCCCCCCCCCCCCCCCCCTTGCCATGTCCTTGTCAGAAGTACATATATGCATGATGCATCTTATTTTAGAGTTAACAGCCATTTTTTTTAGCTCGCAAGCCGGTTTGTTATTTTTAAAATTTTAATCGGCTAACTAAAAAATCGCAACAAAACTAAGAAAAAACAAATAAATTATGAAAAGAAAATTGAAAAACTAACCACGGCAACGGTATGCATCTCATGTGATAACCATGTTCATGCCCTGTGTATATAACACACTATCCTTCTTATTTTTAGATTTAAAATTTTAAAATTTACTTTAATTCGTATTCTTTTAACTGAATTTCGTCCAAGTTAATTGTGATTGTTGGTCTATGCAGGAAAAAATTATAAACACTTGGAAGTTTATATGATAACAGAATGCACCTCATATTTTAAAAGTTCTAACACGCCGTATAATAATAATAATAATAATTATTATTATTATTATTATTATTATTATTATTATTATTATTATTAATCCATGTAAATTGGTAATTTCAAATCAAATTGTTGAGAGGGTTCTTCAATAATTCATCCTCTAATGCAAATAGCGTTAAAAATCACCCTACTTTTCTCCTTTTACTAATTGGTATAATCACTTATTTATTCTTTAAGATTATTATACCTTATTATGCTTTGTAACACCCCCATCTTAAATTAAGACGAGAGGTTACCTACAAATCCAAAACCTGCAAACAGAGCACTAAATATATTCCAAAACGATAATAAACAGGTCCAATAAATCCTAAAATGATTTTAAATCCTCCAAAATAATTGAAGTCCAAATAATGCGAGTAAAATAGAATCTCTAAGCAATAAAACTGAATAACTACTAGAAGTCCATAAATCCTAATCGATGAAAAAGAATGGGCTGCTCTCCATCACACAGTCCCGAATCCCCCTAAGTACCTGCCAGAAGAAGAATACGGCATGAGCCAAATGCCCAATACGGATTGGAAGCATTTACAAAACAAGAAACATTTAAAATATTTTGACAGTAATATAAATCAGTTATTTTAAAATAATAGGCTGAGGCAACAAGGGGTAAGGATATTTCATACCGAGATCATATCAGAACATATACAGATACACACATCATAGGGTACCTAATGTGTGCAACAAATCGGATAACGTATACGGCATATACTGCATCACCGTCAAATCACAAATCATATCAAAACTGAACTGGGTGCACCCACGTATCCTAAACATATAATCAAAATGGCCAAAGCTCCTCCCAAGAGCTAACAGAAGGATACGCCGTGACCAATCACACTGTCACGGAAGTGTCATGTCAATGGTGCCGCAAAGACATGGCTGTAGTACCCCTACAGCTGGGAAACTCGGTATACCCTATATCTCTCTAAGGGTTCAAAACAAAATAGTTTTCACAACTTAAATCGCATGGTACAGATATTTCAAATAAACTGAACAAATCACAATTTTGTAAAATCCTTGAAAACCGCATAACAAATATTTGAATGCCTCAAAACAGATTTTTAAAATATTTTTCGGATATCAAAACAGTCAAATGAATAGCACAAAACAAATTTAGCAAATCGGACGGAACAAAAGAGGACAGAACAAAATCATTTAATATCGAAAGGAGTAGCGCTGAATAAAAGGAGTAGAATCCGTACCTCGAAAATGGCTAATCGAACACTCACGAAATTCCGCAAATAATTCGCTAAACTCCCGGCTCCGCACCTAAATATAAAATTATAATTTATTATCTCTGCATAAGTTGACCAGCAAGCATATTAGCCATAAATAAATATATCCATTAAATATATTAACTCTTATCGTTGGTTAAGCTATTATTTAAATAATATTAGTTACGCGACCAAAACCAGAAGCACGCTACACGTGAACATAAAACTTAATCAAACTAATAACCTGGTCAGGCACTACATCTAATTAGGTGAAATCAGAATAGATTATAATGGTCCATGACCTCCGCTCCAGTCCTGAATATTATTACTTTTCATGCGCACTTGGCTACTAAGTTTTACAATTCCATCACATCCACCAAATCATGCAAACGGAGAGGGTTCTTGTAGTCACCTAAAATAATAACATAAATCTATATACAGAACAGACCCGACCGCAGGCTCATGTACGAGAGATAAAACGCGAACACAGTACATAAGTCACACTTATTAATCCTTCGGCGCACACATATAACACACAACAATTTGTCAATTACCTCCTCTTTTGCGACCTACAATTAACGCTCCGAAAGTGACATTTGTTATGCGCCTCTGTTTTCACCCCTTTTCCTTCACTCTGCTTTTCTTTACTCTGCGGCTGCTTCTCTTATTTAGAGTTATTTTTTTTTTTTTTTTTTTGATAAAAAGGAATCAATTCATTAATTAAAAGCCATACGGCATCTACAAACACAATCGAAATTGGACAGACGCTGAATAATATCGCTGTTGAATCCTTCCTTCTTGGAGAGGCAACCGAGCGATTTGAAGATGATTTGAATATACACACTTGTTTCCATCTGATTGGTTTTCACCTGAGTGTTCTGAACAATCGACCATAGATGCGATCCCATAATAACCTTCAAATCTGAATCAAACCCATGAAAATCATGCCGATCTATAACCTCGGTCATGAAGAACATCAAAACACACCGAAACAAAACAAACCAACTCTCACAAGAAGGAGAGACAAACAAAACCCAAATAAATTGGGAACTTATTGAATAGGAAATAAGATTTCAAACCAAGAACACAGAAAACAAGGAATTGGGGCTTTCCACCGGTGAAAACCGATGGAAGCCCCTTCAAAAATCTTCAACGGAGATTAGGGAGGCTAGGGTTTTGAGAGAGAGAAGGAGAAAAATTACTAGTGCGGAAAAATTACTCTGCGGCTGCTTCTCTTATTTAGAGTTATTAATAACTGATATGTTTTTATATATAGGCATCTAAGTATCCTATAACTAATATAACTCTAATTATTAATGTTAACCTATTGTATAATCTAATTACTAATTCTATTTTAAATCAATATACTAAACTAATATTAATAATTCTATTCTAATTCAAATTTATTATTATTAAATAAATAAATAATACGAATATTACATGCTTATAAGGCAATTTTTTATTGGTTAAATCAGGTTCGTAACTCAAATTCATTCTTGATAAATACAAAATATAAAATAAATGTCAAAGAAATGATTCAGTCAATACAAAAAATTTTCTGCTAAATCACATCCACAACCATATCATGTCGTATGGATCAACAAAAGTATCACACTTGTAACTCAATACTATTAAGTTTCTATTATTTGGTCACTATAAAGATTTTGTTTGGTCTCATGTTGTTCTCACGTATGTTACATAGATATTATGGGTCTATTTTGGCTCTATGATTGTGATTTATGTTATGGGATAAAAAGTATACTACTCAATTTATATACAACGTTAAAGATGTTACTCTCTGTCGAAAGAGTACTAAAGAAAATGAAAAAAATTGGTGTTTTCATGAGCTGCAGATCTCCTCTTTTTTTTTTTTGAAAAAGCTGATAGCTGCGTTTGAATTCTTTTAAGGTGGGGACGGTTGAATTTGACAGTGTTATTTATCTTGTCCCAGTCGAGATTGATAGATCTGAAATGAATGAAATACTAAATAGATAAAGGAATAGAAATTATAATTATTAAATCAATCGACTATTCCACATTCATAACAGTTATCTGGTGAGCACAAGACAAGTAACAACAAATAACTATCAACATGGATCCTCGTTAAGATGCTATAAATCAATCTCTTATTCTTGTGCCAAAGATATGAGTACCACTTTTGATGAAATCATAACAGAACTACTCTAGCATATCATACTGTGTTAATTACAAAGTTGAATTAAGTTAATATGATTAGAGCCCACGTAAACACTACTAGTCATAGATAAAAAAAAATAAACATCTTCCTACGAATCATACCAAACTTACAAGAATTAAGACAAGAAGTATATAATATATGATCAATCATCCTAAATTGATTTTGATGACAATATAATGAGAAGCAATTAGTTTTTTTTTTTTTTTTTTTTGAAGGATGAGAAGCAATTAGTTGATAATTTTCTGAATGTAAAATTCTCGTTATATGAATTTCTTAAACGATGCATCTGTGTAAGGATAATTCCAGTGTTATATATACGACAATCTATACTATAATATAATATGGCAACATAGGTTTAATTTGTAGTCGTACAAAATTTTGGTTTGGTCATCTCCTTTATAACTACAAGTCGGTCACATGTAGACTTCTCTTGCTCTTACAATATTAAAGAGTTTTATGCCGTTCAAATTACAAACACTTGTGATGTAATACAAGATAAAAAATTCCACCATTATTCTTTTAAATATTATTTATATATTATTTATATACTATATATTATAATAAACCGATAGTGGTATAATTCGTAATCGTCCAAAAAATGTAATCAGTTGGTAAATATAATCAGGTTAAAATCTAATTCATTAATACTTAAATACTAATAAGATGATGTTAAAATTTAAATTATAATTAATAAATTACGAATTTTATAACCGCCCGTGCTTCGCACGGGTTAAAGGCTAGTAATAGTAATAATTTAACAATCAAGACAGAACAAATGTTATAACATATACTGGATTCATGTACAAGGTTATTTTTATTTAATTATAAAATTATAAAATATATGTAAAGGAAATAAAAAAATGATGCTAAACGCAGACGGTATATGCGCATGTAGACCCATATATAAATAACGAACCGCCCAAAACCCGTTCTTCAAACTCTCCTCAACATGTACGGACAGCCTCCACGCTTCAACCGCCGCCCCGCCGCCGGCCATGCTCCGACGCCACCGCTGCAACACAATCCAATCTACACTCAAAACCCTAACTACTTCCTCCCTATCCCCAACCTCGCCCCTCAATTCATCCAAAACCCTAATTTTAACTTCCAAAACCCTAATTTCCCATCTCAAAACCCTAATTTCTCAACTCAAAACCCTAATTTCCCTGTTCACAACCCCAATATTCGTCCCCGGTCCAATGAAGCTCTCGACAGAGTCGATAAAGCTGCGCTCAAGGCGCGCGGAGAGATTTTAGCGGCCGGAGAGAGCGTGACGGCATGGAAAGTCAGTCAGGCGGCGTTGTTGATGCTTAAAGCTGATTCGTGGGAGTCGTTGGGGTTTCAGATGCAGCAGGTTCCGTCATTGTATCATCTTATGGCCATCGAAGGGAAGGTAGTGATTTACGACTTCACGAAACTGGAAATTTTATATATACAACGTGTTATGTATATGCAAGTTCAATAGTTATGCTGTGCAAGTTCAATAGTAATGCTGAAATTGTTATCTTTATCTTTATGTTTAAACTAGAAATGTGGAAATAATGTATGCTTAGTTTAGATTTCCATTTGTTTAATGAAGGGGGTTTATATCAAAGTGGTCACCCATTACACTCAAATGTCTCACTTGTCACACCGTTCTGAACGAGAACTCGTTTAACCTACTTAAATCACCATGCTTACTTCGTACAATTTCTCAAAAATAATTATAGAAAAAGTGACATACTTAATACACTGGGTTTTGAATTATTCGTTGTTTTCATATATTATCGTCAAATAGGTATCCTACAAGTGCTACATCAGCATATGACCTTCATTCTATCATATTTATATTCATTCTATCATATATATGATGATTTAAGTGGTTTAAATGAGTCCCCATTCACAACGTCAAGTAAGACATTTGAGTGCAATGAGTGGCCACTTTGATATAAATCCCTTTAATCAAGTTGGCGCTCTTACTGTTAATACGAGTATATGATCTTTTTTTTTTTGCTAAATCAGTATATGATCTTTTTATGTCATTTAGGTATCTTTTGATCTGTGTCTTGAATATTTTTTAGAGTATTTTTTACTGAAGGGAGCCAATTTATTTTTTTTAAAGTAAAATTTTGGCTAATTGTTTATTTTGTGATAGTAGATGTGATTTTAGTGTTGTTTTGATGATCCTATGTTGTTTTATTAGGTTAATGCATTTATCCACTGTTTTGTTGGAGTACGAAAGATTACATCGTTGTACGATTTAGAATTGGCAATTTGCAAGAATGAGGGTACTGAAAAGTTTGACGAGCTTGATCTGGGTCCTTTGGTACGCCATCCTCTCATCATGCATTATTTTGGTTCAAGTTCAGAGGTGAAGGATGTTTTCAAGATTACAACTGAAGAGATAATTACTTTCCTTTCTACTTTCATGAGAAGAAAGCATAAAGACATAAAGGCTGATGAGCTATTGGATTTTATTGCAAAGAAAAAATCCGTGGATAGCAAAGAATTGCTTGGTGTGCGCATTCGGAGTTTAGGGTAAGTATCACGCTAGACATTGCATGTGTACATGGTCACACATTGCTATAACATTAGTGGCTACAGAATTTTTTGTCAGGGAATTAGTTCAATTTCTTGTGATCACTAAATTATATGGATAAACCTGGCAACTGCAGGGGATTTGGATGATAAAATAAACAAATAGATTAGTTTTGTCAAGCACCAACCAGTGTTCATCTTGTTCAGGATATATTTTTATTATCAGTGAAGCACTGAAGCTCCTTAATCCAATTTAGTATTCATGTAAACCATGTGTAATAGTATTATAGTTTAGGAAACTCAAACCACTTAAATATACTGATGCTTATCAGCTGAATTAATAAGTTTTGTTTTTTTTATATAGGATGCATATGTCTCATATCCACCAAGGATGGAATTCCGAACAGGCTGCAATTAAAAAATATATAGGGGATGACAAACCAACATCCGGCAGTAAAAGAAGGAAGCGTCCTCTTTTTACCTCGCAGAAAAAGCAGCTGGATGAGCACTTTGGTCGTATATCAGAGCGCATCAATTCATTTACTTCCACACATGAGGAATTCTGTGGGAAGCACATAAAATTTAATTCATCCGGCTCTGAAGATGTTAGTGACAGTTCTAGTGATGGTGAAGATAACAAGGATGAAAATCTTCCAAAGAATTCATGTAGGTATCAATCGCAAAATGAAAATAGTTCAGATCGTGTAAGTAGCTGTCCTTACCCATCGGTGACTGAGGAAAGGACAAGACTTGGTTTAAAAGGTGAAGTGGGTCCTTCTCCAGCTAGCAGCTCTTTAAAAGACAACGAACTTAGCAGGCCTTTAAAAAGAAAGAGACAATCTCAAAATTCGAGTACAGGAACCCCAAAACAGTTAAAGAAAAGTAATCAGGGTGATGCACATCGTTCGATTAACAATAAGCAGTTTAACATGTCAAAAGCAAAAAAGAAGAAGCTGAGATTTCTCAGTCAAATGAATGAGGTAGAACTTTCACGTGACAACGATTCTATCAGGATGTTCATCTTGACTTGGAAGGAGGCATGTCGGGAGAACAATGTTACTGAGGTATGTAGGAACTCTTATCTAAGCTGCAAAAAGGTTATGTTTTGTAAGTTTATGTTTGTTGGATGCCTATGACAAAGTGCAGTTGTAATGTTCACTTTAACCTTTGTCTGTGATTGATATCTATCATTCATTAATTAGTGGCTGTTGCATGATATATATCTTCGCTGTTGCTGACTGCAAAGCCTAAAGTTCAGAGAATGATTTAAATTTGACAATCAATAGATATTGCATTGCTTGCCCAAGGAATTTCTATTTCTTGGGCTGCAAGTGACAATCCTATAACAAGAATGGCACCCTTAAAAGATGTACTTTGTATCAACGATACACTTCTAAGTTCTAATACCCTAGCGAGAACTTATTCCTACTATATCTGGCAACATTATCTTGAAGTTGACTGTTAATTTTTATTGATTAAAAGACTTTCTTAAGCAAATGATGCTTATAATCCTTTAATCAAATCACAAAGTGACTGAGTTCATCTTGTGTAGTCAGTAAAAGTAATTGCTGAAATTATTGGGGGAATGTACCGAGGTATCAGTTGTTATACTTTGGTTTTAGTTAAATAAGTTTGGTTGTTTTTATCACCCTATAGGCCAAAATAGACACAAAAAATTAAAAACCCTGAGCAGCTGGTTATTAAATTTTTCAACAGACTATCGGCAGGAGATTCGTATTTTTTTTTACATATTTTGTGTAGTATCAGTATTTTATTAAGTCGTAGACTTATATATGTGGCTTTCATTATATTGCGGTTAATGTGATAGTTTGATCTAGTTATATTTAAAGTACTTAATTGGTGTGAGTTTTACCTGTTACCTTGGGATTTTTTTTCTCTTAGTATCTCTTTCGTTGTTTCTTATCAAATTTTGATGCTGGATAAGTTATGTAATTTATCTATTGCTTTTGTTGAATGTCTAGGTTTTGGATAGGATGATCCAATTCTACAAAACGAGGAAAGGAAAGAAAGTAAAAGCTATGTTTATGCAGAAACCATGCGCCGAATTGCTTAATGTTGCTGTAAGTTTATCTCAGTCTATTTTATTGCAGTAAATGATTGTGATATTCTTATTTTGGTACTTGCTGAGTTGGGAATCATATGAATGCAAGTATTCATATATGTTTTTTATGCTGTTGCTACTGTTACCATTCACTTTGACGAGGCATGCCTCTCCTTAGCTAAACTTCCGTTCCCTATGCTTCAGCAGGATCTTGTGCCTAACCTAGTTGCCTCACAGTCTCTGACCTAGTATAAGCCAGTATATTTCTTAGCTTGTAGAGGAAGCCACATTTGATGTTTAGTTCTGCAGCTTGGCCCTGCTTGCCCAGCATATTCAGTGTTACAACTTACACTGATATAGTCTGGTACTTGCGGGAAAATAATAAAACAAGGAAAGAAGTTGAAGAGCTTTGTAAAACTAACGTAACATGTATATACAATTAAAACCAATATAACATGTATTTTGGATTAGGGTTATGCTCCTAATGTATACTTTTCACTGGGATTTTGGTTATGAAAATGGAATTATTTCTCAAGTTATCTCATGCATTAAAAAAACTAAAAATCAAAAGCAGATATGTACAGGGTACTAGTTTCTGTTTTCTTGTTGACGTGGTTTACCTGTTATTTCGATTAATAGATGAAAGCTGTGTTGTTATGGGTGTATAGCTAGTCCTGCCCTTGGAAGATGCGCACAAGGATATGTGTATCATGTATACTTCATAGCTTAAACTCTACCAGGGGTTGCTGTTTGTGAGTAACTATTTTTTTAAATTTCAAACCAAGTGTCAACATTGATGATTAATGAGTAAGTTTTGTATATTTTTGTAGTTTTCTGTATATTTGAAGTAGAATAGTGAAGAAATAGCATAATAAGAGAGAACTACAGCAGATTAGAGGTAAAAAACAGAGAGATAAGTAGATAGAAGATAGAGATCTGAGAGAAACTTGCAGGAAAACGTAGATTTAGAGTGAGAAGTAGTTACGAATCTAGAGAGAGGGGGGGGGGGAGGGAGAGAGAGGGAGGGAGGGAGGGAGAGGGAGAGGGCGGGAGGGAGCGAGCGGGAGGGAGGGAGAGGGGCAGAGCGAGAGAGAGAGAGAGAGAGAGATAGGGGGAGGGGGAGCGAGAGAGAGAGACTAGTCCCAGCGCAAGTAGCTAACTCTGAAAAGACTATCCCCTTACTCATTAATACTCTTAACTTAATACCAATAGTTCCCTGCAACAGCTCATAAGATACCAAGGATTAACAATTTGTGCAGATGGAAGCCAGAACTGTATTGATATATTTAGAAGCAACGCTCGTTTTGGTGAGGGAAATAAATACTCCAGATAAAAATAATTACATCAGTCCTTTGGATATCTTCATATTTTGGGGAACCTAATAGATACTGTTTAATTTGAAAAATATTAAAATGTTTATTTTGTGATAAACCTAAGACCTATAACTTTGGATTTTGGCGATTACGGGCACATCCTCTTCTGAGCTCACTAACAGGCAACAGCTATCTTATTGTTTACCATAAAACCATATAGACTTAAGTAACATTAACGAAGTGTTCTATTTGCTGACATTTTAATAATTCATTAATGTATGTATCAATGTCGGTTTACTGAGTTCATATCTGCAGGACCTTGTATCCTGTCATAAGCTGCCTGTAATGAATCAAACATAATGATTAAACATAGGTTAGATAAATGGCCTCTGAGAGTCTGAGTACCATAACCATATATGAATATAACTTAGTAAATATCTTTCGGTGTTACACATTTTATGTTTGATCATTTTGGCGATATACTACGATGTTAGTTAAACTTCTTACTGTTATTAAAATGTCTAGACTTCTTCTGTGTTGTATATATGTATATGTAATATATTTGCTCTCAGGCTCTCCTTTTTTTGTCGTCACGTGACAATGTGGGGGATTGGAAAATGTGTCTGATTTTTTAGTTGAAACACCAGAAACTTCACCCTCATGTCAAGAGTTCAAATATAATCTAAGGCCTGTGACTAACACTTTAAAAATAAAAACTAGGTCTTAGTAACCGCTAGGGTTAAGCAATCAAGGGATGCTCATGGATGAGCGATGTGGCTGCACTTGAATTTCTGGATTATTTCTGCCCTTGCAAGATGCCTTCGTATCTCAAGCTAGTTGAGAATCAAGCCAAAACATAGTTTTGATTTGTAGAGTTGAGTTGTTCATATAGGGCTTGAGAGCCTTAGACCTCAAAAAAACTTTGTTCTTTAAACAATTCTGGAAGCTTCCCTGCAGGCCACATCTTTTCATAGCAGACATTAGGTTCTAAATATTAGGCTGTTTTATTACCTGTGATTTTACTAATTAATCAGGGCTTCACGACCTAATTAATTGGGTTTTTAATCAGACCAAACTAGGTTATCTTTAACACCACATTTATTACACCATTTGGGTATTTTCCAGCCCATATCATAAACGTTCTTGTATAATTAAGTTCATGCGATCTGTTGTTAATATACACTATATTTTTTCAAGTACCAAAAACAAGGGGCCGTGTTACACTTAAAACGGGGTCCTCGTACTCATTTGTCTAACTACAAAACCGTATAAGATTGTAAGAATCCCTTGCTTATTCAGACACCTGTTTTGGTAATATGGATATTCATATGTTTACTCTCATTTGACATTTATATCTAGTTATTGCTTCGACACCATATGTGTTTGTTTGTACATTAAGTTGGGCTGTCTCGTCATTGCAGGTTGAGGCTATTAAAACTGGAATGTGCGATAGCATGTATGACACTCTACAAACTCTAAACCCACTAGGTGTAGCAAACGCACTTCCAAAGAAGTGCACTGAAGCTGTAAGCATAGAGGTTGAACCAGCTGAAAAAAATTCTGTGCACGCCATTGGGAGGGATTTGACATACCAGCATAGTGAGTTGGATTATATTTCTATACGCCAGCCATGTTTGTTTGAAGGGATTATGATTCCCGACAACAACATTATTTTCTCTAAATTTTAAGGGTTATAATCCCATGGGATTATATTGCAATCACTTTTTTGTTTCATTTCTTCGGATTATAATACTTTCTCTCACAAGGTATTATAATCCCATGGAAATGAGCTAAAATAATGATTGAAATGAATTCATGGGATTATAATCCTTTGAGATAAATAAGGTAATAATCTGGGGATTATAATTTTTTCAAACAAACATGGTCTAATAGTATGTGCATGCCACAGGCTGTCTTTCTGAATAATTATGAGTTTGCAGTGTTTGTCATGTCACATGTTTGTATTTTATCAACAAATGGAATGAATAGTCTTTGATTATATTTTTATCTTTGTTACTTATTCATTTTTGCTTAATACAGTAATTGAGTATTACATTAGATTTTTATGATTCTGTCATTAATTTTCTGGGCAGAATTATGATTTTTACCTTTATATGGCCTAATCATGCAAATGTAATTTTGTTCGGATAATAGTACTGCTGTTTCTTTTCAATGCTTAATGCTGTGTTTATAATGCACCTTAATTTTTGATGAAAATGCACATATCAATTTATCTTTCTTACTACTTGTAGGTATTACTACTGAAGATATCCTCACGAAACTGGCAACATATTTTGCAAATGATATTGACACTGTTGGTAAAGGAGATCTCTCATTTGAGGAAAGAATAATATTTTGGAGGAAGCTCTCTAAGTTTGAGTTCTGGCTTGCTGAGCAGTTTTCTGTGGAAAGTTTTCAGTCTCTTGGTTATGGAGAATTTTTCACATTTATCGAGAAACATGTCTCCCTGCTACCTCGTGCATTTCAAAGGATCTTAAGTTTTGAGACGTGCGAGAATATATCTTTAGATGCTTGCATGCTTCAGCATCAGCTGGATGTTCTGTTGTATCAAGCTTCAAACAGCTTACTCGAAAATGAAACTTTGAGTGAACAGAAGATATCAGAATTGCTTGCTAGACAGTTCCCTTCAATATGTTTAAAATTAGTAACAAATGGTTCTTCGAAAAATATTGAGGATTTTTTAAATGGAAAGAAACACTACAAATCTTCTAATAGCGTTTTGTTCTCTGCAACATTGTTTGGCAAGAGCTTTACCGAAGACATTTCTGATCACCATATCAATGCTGATGGATTAGCTAGTTCTATAGGTCATAACACTGAAGTGATTGGGATTGTATCTACTAAGGATGCACGTGATGCTTTAATCAAAGCTCCAATGTTGACAGACCTGGAATCATGGTCGCATTGGGGCCACAAATATTATCCATCTTTTGGTCCTCTTTTGCCTTGGTTGTTGACGGAGGTAAATGCCAAAGAACTTCTATGTCTAGTGACCAAGGAGGGTAAAGTGGTGCGAATTGATCCTTCAGCATCCCTGGATTCATTTTTAGAAGCTTTTCTCCGGGGGTCATCTTTTGATACAGCTGTTCAGCTGTTGTCTTTGGTTGCATTATATGGCGGTGATTGTCATGTCCCACTATCACTTCTCAGATGTCATGCGCGGAAAGCTTTTGAAGTTATTGTAAGAAACTCATTGGATGATGAATTGAACAAAAAGGACTTTGTTATGGGTGGGAAATCATTAGATAGGGAATTTCTGTTTGTTGAAGCTGCATACAATGGTGAAAAAAAGAATAAATGTGGATCTGATAGAGCTATGTCAGTTGCGGCAAAGTTCATTCTTGATTGTCTAGGTTATCTACCTTTGGAAGTTCACAAATTTGTTGCTAATTTGTTACTTACAGGGTTGCAATTTATGACGAAAGAAGCTCCCTTGGCTATTTTGAATGAATGCAAAAATTTGAAGCAGCGTTGCATGATTCATGATGTGGGATTGTCACTTGGCATAGTGGAGTGGATAAATGATTACAATGCATTTTGCTTGACCAGACCCCAGGAGCTGACCATGTCCTCTATACAGCCAAGTTTGGTAGATGCAAGTTTCGAATCCTCTTGTACTAATATCTATACCCCAAAAACAGGAGACAACTTGCCCTTTACTGGTAATGATGCGAGTGCCCCTTCTCTTACGAGTCAACCTGATGAACAACATAAAGAAGTCTGCACAACAAAATATAATACTGAAACTTCTGTAAGAATTGTGCATGAACCAAAACATTTTTCTCAAGGAGATGAAGTTAACAGTTCGGATGCAGTCGTTGAATCTATTAGACGGGAAGAATTTGGTCTTGATCCTAATCTCATGGCTTCGGAAAGTAGCATGTTGAAGAAGCAGCATGCTCGCCTAGGGAGAGCATTGCATTGCCTTTCACAAGAATTGTACTCTCAGGATTCACATTTTCTTCTGGAGCTGGTAAATTAAAAGTCTTCTGTTCATTATTACCTTTTCTATCAGTACACATAAGTAGTGGTTCTTCTAATCATGCTGGAGTGCAAGTACAGGACTGTTCTAGGGCCAACGTTCCTCGTGCTGGTTGTATATAAACTTATTTTTGACTTGCAGTTTGCCAAAAATGCCTTCAGTCTTTTGAAAAGAATTTGCTGGGCAGTGTGTTTTATATTTTACTATCAGGCCCTAATATGTTCTTTTCATATATAAGGCATAATTTAGAATTATTAAATGTAAATTATTTTTTGTGAAGATGCACGATAAATTCTCGCATTTTCTCTTGATTAAGAATTTGTTAAATCTATTTATTTGACCTGTCTCATCAGGTACAAAATGCTGATGATAATGTTTATCCCGTGAATGTGGAACCTACTCTGACTTTCATTCTCATGGAGGAAGGCATTGTGGTCCTAAATAATGAGAGAGGCTTCTCTACTGATAACATCAGAGCCCTTTGTGATGTTGGAAATTCAACAAAGAAGGAGCCTTCTGCTGGATATATCGGAAAGAAAGGGATCGGCTTCAAATCAGTGTTCCGTGTATGTGCTAGTGATATATGTGTATTACCTCCTTGTTCTGCTTACTGCTAATGAAATTAAATTGGTTTATTTTTCGTTTAAGGCAGTGAAGTAGACAATCTGGTTGGATTGACTTCTGGTGTAGAGTTATATCTTTCTCTGACCTTTAAGCCCTAGAGGAGAAAATTATACCTTGAAAGAGTTCGGAGCATTTTAGTGATGAACAAATTAAATCACTTTTTCTGTCTTTGAGCTGATTTTGGTTTTGGTACATCAGCAGTATCTTGCTGTATATGTCATGTATATGAGTATATCTTTGAATAATTAATGTTTATGTTCAGTATTTACTCACTTTTAGCCTTCATCAATAGCCTAACTAACATAGTTGTCTTCAGAGTGAGAAATTGATAATAATATATTTATTGGATGTTTCATCAGTATTTAAATGCACATCAGTGAAATCAGCTATGTACTAGGAAGCTAGAGTTAGGGGTGTATTGGATTGTTCTGTTTGCATGATTAGTTACACATTCATAATCCTTATATATAATTTGCATGGTCGTTTTCAGGTTTCTGATGCTCCAGAAATTCATTCCAACGGGTTTCATATTAAGTTTGACATAAGTGAAGGCCAGATAGGGTTTGTACTACCTACTCCGATTCCTCCTTGTGATGTTGAAACATTTAACAAGTTGGTGAAACAGGATGCTGATGATAATGATAATTGTTGGAACACTTGTATTGTGCTTCCTTTCAGATCGAAATTTTCCGAGGCCCTGTCAGTGGACAAGATTACATCTATGTTTTCAGATCTTCATCCATCTTTGTTATTATTTCTTCATCGTCTACAGTGTATAAAGTTTAGAAACATGCTCAATGACTCATTTACTGTCATGAAGAAAGAAATACTGGGATGCGGTATCGTAAAGGTTTCCCTAGGCAACGAGAAATTGACTTGGTTTGTAGCATCTGAGAAACTAAACTCTGGTGCTATACGTCCTGATGTGAAGACAACTGAAATATCTATAGCGTTTACGTTAAATGATTTGGGTAATGAGGAATATATTCCGCGTTTGGACCAACAACCTGTATTTGCCTATCTTCCTCTGCGAACATATGGATTGAAATTTATCATCCAAGGTGATTTTATTCTTCCTTCTTCAAGAGAGGAAGTTGATGGAGATAGTCCCTGGAACCAGTGGTTATTGTCAGAGTTCCCTCGTCTGTTTGTAAGTGCAGAGAAATCTTTCTGTTCCCTCCCTTGTTTTAGAGAAAAACAAGGGAAGGCTGTTTCAGCTTTCATGAGTTTTGTTCCACTTGTTGGAGAAGTGCATGGATTCTTTTCTAGTGTTCCCCGGATGATCATCTCTAAATTGCGCAGGTCAAACTGCCTTCTTCTAGATGGCAGTATTGAAGAATGGGTCCCCCCGTGCAAGGTTATAAGAAATTGGACGGATCAAACTCGCAGTCTTTTGCCTGATAGCTTACTCAGTCAGCACCTTGGCCTTGGATTATTGCATAGAGATACAATCTTATCTGATACGCTGGCTAAAGCTTTGGGTATTGAGGAGTATGGACCCAGAATATTGCTTCAGGTTCTGTCTTCATTATGTAGTTCTGAAGATGGTCTGAGGTCAATGGGTTTTACTTGGTTGGCTTCTTGGTTGAATGCCATTTACCTGATGTCTTTTCACTCTGGGCAAGTTGTTTCCAATAACACTACTGAATTGGATATTTTAGCCAAGCTTAGAAAAATACCCTTTATTCCTTTATCAGATGGTAAATATGCTCCACTGACTGATGGCACAATTTGGTTACATTCTGACTCTGATAATGAGTATATACCTGAAGCTTTTCCGAAGCTGTATGCAACCCTTCGTACTGTGAATCCTGTCCTACTATCTGCAGTCACTGATTCTAGTATTTCAGAATATGACACTTATATGATGGATAACATTACCAAAATGCTTTGTTTAGCTGGTGTCGAGAGGTTATCTGCGCATGAAATTGTGAAGGTGCATGTCTTGCCAGCCCTTTCTAGCTTTAAAAATGGTCAGGATGACAATGAGATGATGGTAGAATACCTTGCTTTTGTAATGTTTCACCTGCAATCTAAGTGCTCCAACTGCTCTGCAGAAAGAGAGCAGATTCTCTCGGATTTACGTAGTAAAGCTCATATATTGACTAATTATGGCTATAAACGGTTTGTTGATACGCCGATACATTTCAGTAAAGATTTTGAGAATCCTATTGATATGGATAAGCTGATTGATGGTATAGAAATGAAATGGCATGAAATTGACAACAACTATTTGAAACATCCAATTACTAAATCAGTATCTGATGGAATTTTGAAGTGGAGGGTTTTTTTCAAAGATTTAGGAGCAACTGATTTTGTGCAAGTTGTTGAAACCAAGAAGTGTGTCTCGGGGATTTCTAACATTCTCAACATCATGATGTCTGACAGAAACATGATTTCCTCAAATTCATTTGTCGAAGATTGGGAGTCTCATGAATTAGTGGATTTGCTATCACAGTTGTCCTCGACCGGGAATCGGGAAAAGTGTATTTATCTCTTGGAGGTTTTTGATACACTATGGGATGAGTACTTCAGCAATAAGGTCAGTGGATACTGCAACACGTCTTCTGCTGAAAAGATACCTTTAAAGTCCTCATTATTAAGTTCCTTGCATGATGTTAAATGGATAGCTACAGCTGTTGGCGAGGACCTATACTGTCCTAAAGAAGTATTTCATGATTGTGAAGCAGTGTGGTCGCTTTTGGGTCTTAATGTACCTTATGCTGTTCCAAAAGTAAAAAGTACCAAACTAGTAAATGATCTAGGTTTTAAGATCCGTGTCACCCTTGACGACATTTTGTCTATACTTCAAGTATGGAGAACTTCTCAAATCCCATTTAGGGCTAGCATATCACAGATGTCCAAGTTATACTCATTTATTTCTTATGAAATGGTTACTTCAAACAGAAAAATAATGAGTACTTTAACCTCTGGAGCTTTCATATTTGTCCCATATTCAGCTGGATCTTCATACCAGGATGTTGTTTCTGGTGCACTTATGTCTCCTGAAGAAGTGTATTGGCATGACCTGACTGGTTCGGTGGACTCGGTTAAGGGCATACATCCATCTACTGATTTGGCTGGTAAGACCCATGGTCCTTGCAGCAATATGTTAAAAAGCATATATCCCGGCCTTCACGATTTCTTTGTGAACGATTGTGGAGTACAAGAGACTCCACCTTTCCGAAACTACCTTCAAATTTTGCAGCAGCTCTCAGCTGTTGCTTTACCATCACAGGCAGCTAAGACTGTGTTTCGGGTTTTTTTAACATGTGCTAACGGCTTGAAATCTGGAACATTAAGTTCTAAGGATATTGATTATTTAAAAGCATGTCTTCTAAACTTGGATTTTACTGTGCTTCCAACTTCAGTAGATAGATGGATATCTTTGCACCCATCATTTGGTCTTGTCTGTTGGAGTGATAATGAGAAGTTAAGAAAGGAATTCAAGCATTGTGACAATATTGAATTTCTTTACTTTGGGGAGTTAAGTGAAGAAGAAACAGAGACACTCCAGAAGAAGATCTCTGTGTTTATGAGACAGGTGGGAATACATGCTCTTTCTGAAGTTGTGACTCGGGAAGCAATATATTACGGTCCAGCAGAATCTGAGTTTAAGACTTTGCTGATTAACTGGGCCCTTCCATTTGCTCAGCGTTATATCTATAAAACATATCCTGATAGATATAATCAACTGAAACAATCTGGATTTGTGGACATCTGCCAATTGCGTATAGTTGTTGTTGAGAAGTTGTATTACAGAAATGTTATAAAGAGATCTGACCTATCATCCAAAAAGAGACGGGAGTGCAGTTGTCTTCTTCAGGGAAATATCTTGTATGTCACCCAGGAGTCAGATTCTCACTCAGTCTTTTTGGAGCTTTCACGTCAATTGGTTGATGGGAATCCTGAATTGCATTTAGCAAATTTCCTTCATATGATCACAACCATGGCAGAATCTGGTTCCTCTGAAGAGCAGACAGAGTTTTTTATTTTAAATAGCCAGAAAGTGCCCAAACTTCCTGAAGAAGAATCGGTTTGGACGCTTTCATCTGCACTGCAATCAGCTGAGAATGACAGTACACAAATGAAAAGTGTCACACCAGTGATTGATGAATCAAATTCTTTGTCTAAAAGGAGACATAATGTCAATTCCAACTGGCCTCCTGCCGACTGGAAAACTGCACCTGGTTTTGGTTCTGCCTACGCGAATGGCTTGATGACGCAGCCATGCAATACTACGCAGCTGAGAAAGGAAAACAATGATGACGAACTTTCACGCCTTATGGACAGTACAGCTACAGTCAAGGCCAATGCTGACAGAACCCTGGAAGATGATGAATTAGCTGCCCCACCTGCAGATATCAACATAAATTTAGAATCTTTGGAAGATCAGCCCGATTATGTGAACAATATGGTTATATCTGGTAGGAATGTTGATTTTGATTCTGTTGACCTAGTTGCTACAAATGAAGGTCCAAATACTAGCACTGCAATTCCCTTTGAAAGAGACCAACTTTCCACTGGCAATGCCAATGTAGAACAAGCATTGTTAACGGGGAGGCTTGGAGAATTTGTAGCTTACAGATACTTTTCAGGGAAGTTTGGCACGACTTGTGTGAAATGGGTCAATGAAACTCATGAGACTGGATTCCCATATGATATTGTTGTAGGAGATGAGTACATAGAAGTAAAAGCAACCAAGTCTGCTAGAAAAGACTGGTTCAACATAACAGCTAGAGAGTGGCAGTTTGCAGCTGAGAAAGGAGAATGCTATAGCATTGCACGTGTTACTTTGCACGGTAATGACATGGCTAAGCTCACAGTATACAAGAATCCAGCAAGACTCTGCCAGCTTGGCCAGCTGCAGTTAGCCATTCTGATACCTAGGTCGCAGCATCAGAAAGAATTTTCAGTTGTTGCCTGATATCATTTCATGCTGATGTGGAAGGCATCTGGGTAATTGCATTGCCTGGAATTTTGACTCTGATTAGTAAACTGAAAGAGGTTCGTGTGCATATATATGTGGCAACCATTTCTTTTTCCTGTACAGTTTTCTTGGATTGATTGTAATATGGCGGGACAGTGCATACTGTGAGGTTTACAGTGCACAGGGAGCTAATTGCAAGCTCCTCTCACAGAGAAGTAGAGAACATATCCAGGTGTTTCAAGAAATTCGTTCGGAATTGAATATGTATAACAAAATTTGTAATGATTCAAGCATGGTGAGTATCCATTGTAAGTCCCATTTGACATTTCACCACAGCTTTTGTTTTTTAACAGAAATTCGTGCAATTGAGCATTCTTCTTGTTTGCTATAGAGGAATCTTTCATACATGTAACAAATAAAGCTATTGACTAGAATATGAATAGTACTTCCTCTGTCCCATTTTAACTGATGTTTGACTTTTTAACACGTATATTGAGGTGTAAAAAAACAATATCTACACTCAATAAAAAATTTCAATTCTTATATCAAATAAAAGTTTAGACTCTAAATTTTTATTTGATATAAATTTTATAAAAAATAATCATGTTTAGATGTAATTTTTTTAACATCTTAAAATACGTGTAAAAAAGTCAAAAGCAGTTAAAATGGGACGAAGGGAGTATATCTGATTCCCGCACCTTATGCATTTCCTTTTGTAGACCTCAATGTCACTATTCTATTACATAATGTTCCAATGTCATTATATAAAAATATGGCATCTTCAAAACATAACTTATAATTGCATTTTCATTTTTAATTTTAAACATAACACGAAGTTACGTTTTCTTCTCTCTCTTTCTCTATGTTTTCCTCTCCCTCGTTGGATGCTGCCGTGGCTGTGGCCGTCCGATGTCGGTGCGGTTACACCGCCCCCTAGCTCATTGCCCCCTTTCCTCGTCTCTCTATTGCTATAGAAACTCCTCACACGACTCGTCATTTATAAACACAGGAGACGGCGGCGCGTTTCTACTCCCAGCCACCATCTTCTTCCTCCTCCCTTCTCCAACTGTGGCTTCTTCCTCCTCCTTTCTCCAACTTGAAGTTGTGTTTTGACATCTTAAAACGCAACTCAAAATTACGTTTGATATCTTAAAACAAAATTTGAAGTTGCGTTTTTATTATATATATTTTTTTAAAAAAATATAAATGCAAGACAAAGTTACGTTTTGAAAAATCCTAGACGAAGTCACGTTTTTGAGTGACATTCAATGTCATAGATCTACTCGTTGAGAGTCTGTTTGTCTAGGCTTAAGTCACAAACTTTAGATATATCTTTCATTGACTTAATTTTAAAATATATTTTTTTACAAAATTTACACAAAATCATAATTTATCCATAGATCACTTTTATTTTTACAATTACATTTTTAATAACTCATAAATCATTAATAAGTAAAAATTACCCAAACAAATATTTTAAACTCACTTATCGTATTAAGTCACGTGAAGTCATAACTCACAGTTTTAAACTCATTCAAACAAACTCTGGGTAAACTTGCAAGTTTCAAGGAACACAGTATAAATCATAGACTTGTATTATGTTTACTGATGTTAAAAATGTTATAAAAAAATAATCAAAATATTTGAGTAGATGCATGACTGCATGTAATTCATCAATCATAAACGAATACATTTTATTCATTTCTCAACAAATACATACAACAGGGATCAGGACCTACTTGAGGCCTGCATTCTCTTCCACGATATAATTGTCATCACTCATTTGCAAAACTTTCTGATACTACATATCAGCCGACGACCCAACATGCAGGCATGATAATGATGTATAAAGAACTGTTGATTACTTTTTCCTATTTGAGGCTGCCTCAGTCGTCAGAAGAATTAAGAATGCCATTAAAGTAGTATCCCTTATGCCCAAAGAATCCCATCAAACCCAAATTCCGAACTTGTTACTGGACTGTCGCCAAAATTTTGTGGTTCTGTTAATTGGCTTTCTTCGATAACATCTATGTAAGGCTCTGAAAGATCAGCAGACCTTTCGGATGGAATTCCGTAATCTTTCAGGATGCAGGATGAAGCAATTGAAGATGCCTCTCTGTCTAGAATGGCCAAGTAATTGTCTTCGAATTCAAAAACAAGATACCTATCCTTGCAGGCTGGCAAAGCAATTTTATGAGCAAATATATTAACTTCTACAGGTTTGAATAGGTAGGATAGTGTCACTTACAATCAACCAAATGAGCTAGATGATGTATGTTTTTTATCCTTGTTCCATTAAATTTCAAAACCTGCAAGTATGAAATTTTTTGTAATAGTCTAGCAATGATACTGTTTATAAACCTCAGCATAGTGTCAGAGACTTGCCTGCTCATTGCTCATGTCCTCGTAACCAATGTTTACTTCATTTGCTAAAACCTGCAAGATGGACACTTAGGGGCAATGCCAAATACTACTAGCTACTAGAGTGGAGACGAAGATCCATTAGTAAGTTGAAAATGAACATACCTGTGATAGGACCACAATTTGTTCCCCTTTAAATCTTGACAAAGAGTAGCGTGCCTTCGCCAATAGCTTCAGCTAAAACAAAGAGGGTTTATCAACATTGGAAACAACGCACAACAATTAGTTTCATATGCACAGTTCACAATGGTTAGCAACTAATGACAACTTACCCCTATACTGTCTTCACATTCCTCGCTGTCCAGAAAACGAACATATAAAACTATTAAGAGATCTGTAATTGATAGATATATCATACATAATACATAATTTATTGGTCAGCTTGAGAATTTAATGAGCTTACTCTATTAGAGGCTCTGACAGTGGTGTAAACACCAAACCAGCAACTATTAGATAGGAAGGCTGACCTCCTTCAATATGATATGGAACCTAGGTTGTTCAAACCGAACAGATATCAAAAAAATAGAAGAAAAAAGAAATTAAGTTTCATCCTTAATAAACATGAAATTGACAGAATTAAGCTACTGAAACGTACCAAATGGACACGTGGAGTTAGAGCTACTTGAACTTTCATTAGAGATCCTGCTCTGATAATAACAAGTTCTGCCAAATCACCTGAAAATCTGGACAGAGATGCAAATAAAAATGTAGCACAAGTACAAAATCGTATTTGTGCCTAATACATGAACTTAAAATGATGTACACACAGGAAAGTTTCTTGGTCAGTTTTTGACATTAACGACAAATATATATAAACAGCCTGGTAGAAGAAGCTAATTGTATTAGGGTGAACAAAAGAGGGAAGGACAAATAATCAAATCTCCTATGGACTAACAATCTATCTAGAGATGTATAAGATTTCTGAAAAGGATATAACAAATCTGTTATAGGCATCAGTAAAATGCGTAGCAAAAGCATATAAAAAAGGTTAGTTATATTACCCGAATGGGCATATTTGACCAAGTAAAAAAAAATTGATTCTGGAATCTTGCACCCTTTGGAACTTTATTATAATGACATATAGACTAAAAGTATCATAATTAGGAAAATAAATTCTGAAAAAAATTTACTTCTGACTAATCAGGTAGCGGAATGCAATGCGTTCCGTAGATCTAAAAGGCACTGTTCCTTCGGAACCAATATGAACACCATCAAAACTCACAATCACATCCCCCTGGAAAGCAAAAAAGTGCAAGTAATTATTAGAACAATAGAGTTTCATGCTAGGAAGATACTTTTACTAAAACTACACTTTGAAGGTGCAAGAGATATCAAATATCACAAATATTGATCGTCATATATTAGTAGTACAAGTTGTGGATGTAAATAACTCAATCTAATGGTGAGAAGCAATTGATGCTCGACTTTACCCCTAACCCATCTATATGGTAATCACATCTTCCCTACAAGTCACTAACAATTTGCATTGCATCCCAAAAAAGAAATATAATAGCCTTAAAGCCTTAATCACCTCCCATGTGCAGGTTTTCATTAGGGAAAAGACATGGATGTCGTGGCCTCTAAAGTGCATCGCGCCGAAGTCCAAGAAGGATAAGCTTTAGTGAATATCAAAAGTCCAGTCCCATAAGAATCAGGAAGGTAAAATTTCAGGGAACAAGCGAATCGTATACAAGGTAGTTAAAAAGCAATAGCTGCAATAGCTTTAGGGTAAACCTATGGAAAGCCAAGTTAAAAAAAATATTGTTTTTACAGAAAGCATGGCAAGACCTTCCTCGAAAATAATTGTGGGGGGGGGGGGGGGGGGGGGGGGGGGGGGTATAACATTCAATAATTTAAAACTAGAAAGCTGCCACATCTCAAAATTCAGAATATTAAGGTTTAAAAGCGATACTCTCTCCTGTGTGGAAGTCCCACGAAAAGAAGCCTCCCAGGATAATCCCCTCATAAATCATCCTTCAAACTTTTGTACAACATTGCTACTATCAAATGAGATCATTAAAAAAGTGTTTTATTAAAATGGCAGTGTACCTCCTTCAGGACTTTACTAGCACCAGAAGTAGGCTCTACTCTCCGCACAAGTACACCCTGCAATATTCAATAACATGGATTATTTAGATGACATACTGGCAAGATATTAACAGCTTGTGATGAAGAAGATTTTGTTGGTTGGACTGATAGCAAAATATCTGCAGGGCATCCTTCCTTTTTAAAAAGGGCTGTGTGTTTAGTCCACTTTTCTACTTTTTAAACATTACAATTTACAAGGCATTCATTAATAAGTATTCCAGATGACATGCTCAAGTAGGATCCTTTTTAGCGGAACCTTAAAATTGACACACTCAACAAGCTATCCGCTCAGTTCTTTATATATGTGACATCAGAAAGCCATATCTATACTAATAGCCTAGGAATACTTGCCACCATGTCTTCAACATATAAAATGGTTATGCTAATTCCTACTCAAGGTTTGGATTCGCAAAATCAGTGCAAAATTTCTTAAAAGATGATTATGCTGTGGGAATGTAACTGGTGTGTAATGCGAACAATGAGCGGAGAAATTTTTATAATCGTAGAAAGTTTAGAAATGTTTAGTTCACAGAAAATTGCTACAATATATCCTATTATATATTTGCCAAGATTCGGATTAGTTAATAAAATTAACAAAGGTAGTTTAATCATATTATTTCTAGATATATTAGGATTTCCTACCTACAATTACTCGTGTCATACTCGTTTATTCATTGAGGTTGTACTTCTACTGAAATGAATTAAGATTGCTATTAGTTGCCATTGATACAATTTTCCTCTCTAAAAGCCAAGATGAGAAAGCCCGCCTAGAGAAAATGGACCAGGCTGACAGGTGAGGGCATCTCAGGAGGATTGAAGAGAACAAAAAAAATTAACAGAAGGATAGACTAGAGAAAATAAGAAAGCTCGCCTAGAGAAAATGGAGCAGGTTGACAGGTGGGGGCATCTCACGAGGATTGAAAAGGAAAAAAAATTTAATGAAGGATAGACTTTTTCCTCTGTTTTGCAATTGAGAAATCCTTACAATAACAAATTCCACAATTAATTTATTAAACCTATCCTTCTCTTGTTGTATCATTGATTTTCATGATTGTTTGCTGCTGAAATGTATACTGCATCAGTAAGACAATTACATTCAATAGTCCTAGTGTGCAACTCTAGTCACATAAAGATCCAAACCTCATTTGCTGGCACTTTTAAGCAGGAACGTAATGCTGGATTCTCTAATTTTTGCAGCAAGACTCCAAGGCAAGGGAAACCTGAAATTTAGGTAGAATAAACTATATTAGATGAATGCAAGTGAGATGATGGTTCACTATAACCTTTTGAGGTCACATGATTCATCTAATTGTGTCTTTGTCCGTGCAAAATTGAAACTATGCTTACTGAGGTGTGGCCCAAAAGTAACACAAAGCAAAAATTTCCTTCTCAGATATAGACATTCATTTACAAAATGTTTCTATGAGAAACAGAGCAAATTAATCGAATGGGAACTATCAAAAGCATGTGCCAATATTTAATAAAAATGTAGCATCTAAGACATATGTAGCACCATAAGGGAAGTTAACATTATTAGCCAGTGAGTCAGTGACAAAAAGGAACACTGAAAAAACTGAAAAATGGAGCACTTTGTGATTAAGAATGTTATACATATACCAGGTTTTTTAGCTATAAATAATGTCAGCGGAACCTAACAAGTGTGCATATGCTGTAATAATGCCAGCTTAATCTGATAAACTTATTTCCGCAAAGAATTCAAGACTCCCTGTTCGAAGTCACCTTCATCATTGAAATATAAAACGTTGTACTGTTTAGTATACAATAGAAACAATTAATTCTTGACCATGATTTACAAAGGTATAATAAGTAATCTAAGATTCATGTCCAAGCATCATTAGACGATACCTGCCAAATCCAAAAATACCATGCAAATACCTGTCAATTCTAAAAATACCATGTAAAGTATAACATATTAAGAGATATACCAAAACCATACTCACCTGTGTACTTTCCGCTCCTCTCGTAGTCATCAAGAAAATGAGACACGACTGTAGTTGGTATCACATATCCAATATTCTCAGTGTCTTCTGATCTGTATACCTAAATGAAGTGACTCGTGAAAAGGTGATTGAAACAATGGATAAACAGTGGCTGTCAAACAAAGCATATTATTCTTTCAAAACTAGAGTAGAATGATAGAGCCTCATTCTTTTCTTTAAATTATTAATTACACGAATAATTTATATTGCCTTGCAGTATATAAGAGCGGTTATCAACTAATCATTGACTTCACCATCATTAGTTCATGTCGTCATTACTGATAACATTCTTGCATAATAAACAGAAGGATGACTCAATAAATTGTTAAAGATGCAAACACAACCCGTTTTCAGAAACAAAGGGAGTTATTTATAAAAAGATCATACACTTTGAGTCTTTGATGACTTTGAGTGGCACACATATGAAATAATAGACTCCAGACAGATACAGACCTATAACGGGCATGTTCAACTTTAACAAAAGACTACCTGAAATGCTACACCGATGCATTCACCCTGATCATTGAATGCAGGACCGCCGCTATTACCTACAATCTGGCTACTATAAGCAGTGATAACAAAAAATCATTCGAAATGAGGTAAATCACATGAAGATTTTTCTTGCCTTATAATGCGTGAAATCATAGATATCTGACACCTACTTACCGGGATTTATTGCAGCATCAATTTGAATGCCGAGCAACTCTGATGATCCATGAGCATATGATGTTACCTGATAATACAGATTAATTGATACGTTGATGTTGCCAGAATAGGAAGGAGGGATAGAAGATAGAACATTTAAAGGCCTACTGTATTTTTGAGGCAAATAAAGCTGTTGTCATTGTATAAATAAAAACAAACTAAGACAGGATTAAGTGCATATTTTGTAGCCATTTTAAGAAATTTTGTACCATGGTGAACAACTGGATCACATAAGATGAGATCACCTTTAGGTTGGAATTAAAAAATAGAAATGACCAACCATTTAATGAGATAAGAAAAACAAACCTCTATTCGTGATACAACTCCCTTGCTCACTGAGATAGTGTCTCCTCCAAGAGGATATCCGACTACAGTAACTGAATCCTGTCATTATGAAAGAGAAAAGTACAATAAATGTTATCAAGCACACGTCCATAGCACTAACAACTAATCATATCAATCTTCATTGAACTTACTATATTTACAAATTTCAGAAAACAGTAACCGACTCGAACAATTAAGAAAGAAAGATAAATAGTTAAAGACCAGGTTGGCAGCATGATGTGGGTCAAATGAGAATGCTAAACCATATAACCATTATAGTCAATAATCGGAAACGAGACAATAGTGAAAATGCAAAATGATATAATTTGCAGTCCTATTCATGCTCCCGGGCTTTTTTATAGAAGGAAAGCAAGTGAAAAGGGATGAAAAAGATTTATGCTTTCCTCCCGAATACTCACTCCAGAAGTGGGAAGCAAAGAAAACCAATTGGTTGGAGAAAATTAAAAGAACATTTAATATTACAGATATACCCTATTACCCTCAACAGTTAAATTTAAATTTTTAAATAAAAAGATAAACGTGTAATTACAAATAACTATATGCTTTCCTTCCAATCTGGGAGCATATGAAGGAAAGTACATTCGCTCTATGTTTTCTAATAGGATTACGTATTATATTACCACTCCCCTTCACCTGAAATCCCATTTTTTGGGCTAAGAAATAAGTCACTATGAACCCATCTTCAGAGCTTTAATTACCCTAGTGTTCGAGATGAATATTTGAGAACATTGAGGGTAGGAGGGAATCTCTCGCCATAAGGTGTTGAAAGGACTTAATAGGAACAAATAGTATAACTTAACACAAAGTAAAAGGGAATGGAGGGATGTAAGGAAAAGATCAGAAGATTTACACACACACACACACACAAAAACACTTCACACTAGCATCATTTAGGGACTGAAACTACCTGCAGACGAGGCAAGCGGCCAAACTGTAGAGGCTCAGCTCCTTTCCAGAATTCTTCACTCTCCACTGTAAGTAACGCTATGTCACACTCCACACCTTTAGCTAGCACCTGTATACAGTTTTACGTTTACTACAGAAATTCTCCAAAACACAACTCTTGAACTTAAGGTAGAATCCACATTCAAAAAACTAACCTAAAAGTAGAAAGTCTACAAAAATGGCACCAAAACTAGTCATTATTACATAAAGGCCCGTCGAAAGCATTTCTATGTCTATAAAAGGTTTTACAGAATTTTGATTGTTAAATATCATTAGCAAGGCATAGAAACTGATTGACTGAGCAGATATTAACAAGCAACTACCATAGCCAGTAAATCATATTAAAAAGTTTGTAACAAGACCGAAAAAATTTAGGGATGATGTGTGTTATCTACATGAATGTAAACAATAGTTTGAGGTAAAGCTATTGCTAAAGTTCACTCAATCACTTATTTTTTACACACAGCTATGGTTATCCAATCTTCCAACCACAGCTAAAGGTAGATTATGACAAATTACCAGCATACAGCCAGTTAAAACCAAACTATAAAAAACTAATAATCAGAGTCAATCCGAATAATTAAAATCACAAAGCTTATTTTGGTGTATATGATACCTTAGCCACATACTTGGTATCGTCTCCCCTTCTCTTCACTTTGACCTGCAACCATATAAGGATGCCAGGGTTAGGCATATATCTCCCATTTTCAGGATTAGGAGTTGAATTTACAGCTTGATTTGGGATTGTAAAATATTTCTATTAATTTCATGTAGAAAACAGGGCTGATTGTATAAATGCAGACATAAGAGTCAACATAATGAAAAGAATGATATTGAATCTCGTCACTAGCCCAATCCAATGAACATTTGAAGAGATTATAAAAGTGAAAGTTACTTATGATATGCAGTGAATCAGAAAAGCAGACAAGCTTTATTAACAACACTTGGCCCCTTTTGTCAAGGAAAATAAATGATCCTATTTTAGATGAATTTACCACACGCAGAACAAGACTAACAAAAGATATAGTAAAGTGAAGTAACTCTACATTTAGACAGATTTTATATACCCATATGACAAACATAACTGCATCACAATAAAAAAAAAATTACAAGTAATAAAGAATAACAGCCATCAATCATCTAAAAAAAGTTATACATCATGTGTAGCATTCAACGTGTAATGCAGCAACAATCGCATTCACGTATATCTTGGCATAGGTGACATAGGTGACATATATACTAGGAGGAAGTTCCAAAATTTACCTGAGTATTGTGCTCAACACAATGAGCATTCGTTAGAAGCTTTCCATCTCCAATCATGAAAGCACTGCATTGATGAGATAAAAGGACAAGCCTTCGAAATCAGTGTACTATACTAAAATATCTGAGTCTTCTTTTTCAAAATATTTAAAGTTTTAGCAAATTCTAAGAGTACTGTCTAGGTAGGAAAATTCAATACATGCCTTCCGGTGCTCGTGTATTGTCTTTGTTTTTGCCAAGGAAGCGAGTAATCAGGTGCAGTGTGGGTACAGTAAACCTTGACAATAAATAACAAAATGAAACTCAGTTGAAGAATATACAAATAATAAAAATCGACGCAGCATTTGAAGTCACATATATACATTATATAGCAACATTACATTTTAGAATAACTAATATTTACAGGTCACAAAAAGGATCTAGATCCGAAGTCTATGCTGACAAGTTGCACATACAATTCATTACCTTTACTACAGCATTAAGGGAAGTTGCATCTTGAAGATTACTTGTTGTTTCAACCTGGGAGAACCAGCAGATCTTTAATATGACACATATATGAAGAAATCAAGAATTTAACCTACCATATCTTTGCTACAATCTCTTTAATTGTGGCCCCAAAAAATCAATCAATATCATAATAATTAGACGACTTTACAAATCTTACAGAAATTTTATAGTTATATGGGAAAAAAAATTTACTTTCATTCTTGTACATTCATGTAATAATCTGCTCAAGACATGAGCGGTACAAATATATTTCGTCTTTACAGAACACTGGCATGTAATAAAAAATATTTGCCACAAAAATTTCAAAGGTGGACTGAAGTCATCAACTAACCACCGCCATTTTCAAAAGTGAACTGTTTGGACAGTGGACACAATCAAGAAAGTTGGAGCCTAATAAAGACTTTAAGTGAGAACAACTACATATCAGTTACTTGACATCAAACTGAGGCCCTTCCTAGTAACTAAGCAGGTGTCCAGCGTACCAGGTACATAATCAGATTTTTTTAACATTTGTTCCATGGCAAAAGATGGGGAAATTTTGAAGCTGTCAACCTATTAGTACGACAACTTTAACTTATTAAGTAGTAATGACGAGTGATTGAAAAAATTCTGAAAGTCAAGGTATATATCAAGAAACTAAAGTTTGGCATATTTTAGTCATTTGCTAACCAAAGGCCTCAAATAGTCAATTGCAGAAAAACATTCTCACTTTCTACCACAAAGCATTATGTAACAACTGATGTTATGTCAACTACACTTCTTTGTCACTTTCCAAAAGAAACCTGACACAGGGTGAAAATTAAACCTGTATGTATTTGTACAAACCGGGATGCCTACCTGCTGTTCCTTTGAGTCAACCAAAAATCCTTTGGTGCCCTTTCTCTGTCCAACTGATTTAAAAGCTGTTGACCGAGATCTTCCACTGTTACTTTCATCTTTTGATCTTCTGGAGAAGTTCTGTGGAGCATCTTCTTTCTGGTAATTAAACAATTGTAATTGCTTGTGCCAGTCAGCTAAAAGTGACTAATTCATATATATATATATAAGATTACTGGTGCAATATTCCAGCAAGGCATTTCCAGTGAACATTTATACCAATGCTCGTGTATACCTGTAGGCTGTATTGCTGTAATGGGTCAAAATGACTCAGTTGTAGAAAAGATTTTACTTTATTGCTTCTATTAACATGACTAAATGTTGAGAGTAAAATCTGAAGTGATTTGTATGATTGTTGAGTGTTGACCACTAGTATCAGCAGGACAACTTGAAAATAGTCAGAAAAATAAATCACCTTAAAAAGAAGCTACTCATATTCAAGTAACTTGAGCAAGGAATAGTATATTACATTTATTTATATACATTTTTCGCTTTCTGGAAAGTAAGAGAATGCTAGTGTATGCGCCTTAAGGTATTACTTGAAATCAGTTCTCTCATATGCTACTCGCAACATTCTAGATTATATTTGCTACAATGATTAAAGGATTTGTTCCCTTCATTACTAGTTTCCTCTTTAGTTAAGTTAAAGATATTTACTCATACATAAGGAGATGTCATCTTTAGTTTTAAGAAGCCCATTATTGATTATTGAAGATTGAGAATTGTTCCTCTTGTTATAGATTGTGACAAATTCTCCTCTTCTCCAATACTAAAAAATCCGATGCGTTGTAAAATACGTAAACTACCAACATTGCCTAGACTAGTTTCAACTTTAAACCATTTGACTAATTTGGACACATAGTCGCACACTTCACGCAATCCAGGCATTCTTACATAAACCAATGCGAGCTTAACTAACACAGAAGTAAAAACCATATGCCACACTAGTCTCGCCTCGAGACACAATCATAACCAAAACTACATACCCAAATCACAATGCAATACATCACTAACCTGGTGTGCAAAACAACACATGTAAACAATTCAACTACATATATATAAAAAAACATACCAATACAAAGACTGAAACTTTATACCTGTTTAGAAGATTTACAATAAAAAGATGAAAAGGGGTAGTCTGAAATGTGTTTCTTGGAGCTCTGACTGATTGGTTTGGGAAGAAACAAGGGGCCCACGTTTCTGGGTGTAAAGATGAGGCGTTTACAGGAAGCAGGGGAGTCTCCGGCGTCGGCGCCGGAGAGGAAGGAGTTGAAGCACAAGTTGGTGGCTGCAAGATGAGCCATTGTAGAGAATTGAAGGTTTAGAGCAAAGGCCAAATGGAGTGTTTTTACCTTATCCAATTGTAGATGGAGACTTGGAGTTGTCCAGTTTGTTTACTCCATTGGCGCCTTTTGTTTTTTTTGACTCTCTTTAATCTTTAATTTATTACTGTCGAAACCGGTTAATTTATAATTTAACGAGAAAAGAGTATTTTTTTTTATACTTATATTTAGGGTTTTATTATAATTACAATACTTTATTTTAAATATCTAACATTACAAATAATATTACAAAGTTTTTCGAAATATAATATTATAAATTATGGTACAACTCAAAATATAGGTACACAAATTATATTTTTTTCATAATTATTAAAATTTTATAATTATTTATGTTATTGAGATTAATATCATTAAACTTGCGATCTAACTTGAATATTTAAATAATTTTTTAATATTTTTTTATTGTCCGTGTCCATGTGAATTTTCTATGACTATCTTTTTTATAAAAGATCGAATATAAATTTTGATTTATGACCACTTCTTGTTTTGAGCTTAATTTTAATGAATTTATGACGCTTATAGATTTATAATCGGATTCTAAATTTGAGGAGTGAAACGAATCAATTTAATTATAAAATGTAGTAGTTAAATCAGAATAATTGATAAGTTATAAAAATATTTAAAAATTATTCGAAATACTTGTATTCAAAATTTTAGAATATAATCCATGACATTGGCAAAATGTTAAAAAAGAAATTTTTTGTCAAAAAAAAAGTAAAAAAGAAAGTTGTTCACTTCCTGACCAGCACTGCCCTGTCATTCAAGCTCAACTTCCTTATCCGGAAAGCTGAGTTACAAATCTCTAATGACTTCCTTGACATTTATCACCCCTTCTGCCCAGCTTCTTGAAAAAGATTGTTTTTTGAGTACAAGGATTAGTAAAAATGCTAGCTTTGCATTTGTTAAACAAAATCTTGGTTTTCAGGGTTCTTGCAGACCCAGGTGCTCCACAAGTGATGGGTTTATATCTCACTCAAACAATCAAATAAGTGGAATTGAACAACAAGACCCAGAAGAAGAAGAAGATGAAGAGTATGTTCAAATTCTTAGAGTTCCAGAAGAATGGTTGAGTCCTTCTAAGGCCTTGGAGGTACCCCTTTTACATATTTATATAATTATATGTGTGTGTTAAGTTCCATTATCATAAAACCTCGAGGTGTTAGGGATAATGACGGATCTAGTAAAAGGCACGGGGCACGTGTCCTCCTAATTTATTTATTTTTAACATTTTCTCACCGTTTTAGAAATGTATTCACAAAATTTGAGAATATGTTGGTGTTTTTCGAAAATTTGTTTGGTGGCTCGGGAAAAATATCATCTTAATCCGTCCCTGGTTAAGAAGAAGCTTTTTGCCTCGAGGTTTGTGTGTGATAGCTTATGGTATGTGTTGCATTAATCATATAATTATCGAGTAATAACCCTTACCCCTCCCCACTCTCGGCCTGGAATTGGACGTTAAACTAACAAAAGCTGGCAGAGAATAGAGTCTGGTATCAGGTTAAATTAGCAACTGGAATGACTGTTATTCTTTCACTGTTAATGTTTGTACATTTGTGTGCACTTTACCCATACTTAAACCCCTAAAAAGAATCCTTACATACAAGTTTAATGATTGGTCATGTTGCAGTGCACTTCGGACTTCAGAGGTTCATCTAATCACACCTCTCGCATATAAGAAAATAAAAATGTTAGAATCTAATGAGTATATTTATAATGATATTGGTAAAAAGCCTTTTTCTCACTTAGCAAAAAAAAAAAAAAAAAAAAAGCCTTTTTCTCATTTAGCGCAAAAAAAAAAAAAAAGCCCTTTTTCTTAAACCTTGAGGTTCTATGAGAACTGGTCACTTAACATGGTATCAAAGCGAGACTCGAGTTCAACTCCTAAAGGCCCCCAATATTCTCATAATTTATTATGAACATGAAAGACAAATTTATGCCTTAAAGATGGGCGCCCATGATCCACAAAAAAGTTGATTAAACTACATTCCATTGAATAACTTAATGAAATTCTCAATAACATAATGTTGTATGTATATTTTGGGCTTTCTATAAATATTTGTTGATTGATACTTGCTGGTTAGGATCCTTCAGTCCGTATCTTACTGTTCCCGTACATTAGGAGCCATGTGATTTGGTAAATATTTAGAGTATACTCCTTTCTATCTGTAAAAGTTAGGTCTCTTTCCATAAAAACATCTGCCCGAAAAAGATGTAGCAATTAAACTTAAACAGTCATATCATTGAGGTTAGTGATGCAGTTCCAGTTTCTGAGACTGCTGCAGCATAACTTGGCAATGCTCTTGTTTATGTATACCAGACGAATATGATCCTAACCCTTCCACCCAACCCAGCAGCTACTCTAGTGGGTGAGGATGGTTTGAGGTAGGTAGCTGAACATTTAGGACTCGTTCGAGGTCTCTCATACGAGCCGTGGTTCTTACCATTGCTACTTCTCATGCTCATGTAGTGTTCAGCGTCAAATCAGTTTATGAGATTTTATTGAAAGAAACTCTGGCTAGTGGCTCCCAAGAAGCAATAGAAAAACTATACAATGACAAAAAATATGATGTAAATTATTTTTACTAAGGACAAAAAACTAGACTAGCTCTAATCTCGTTTTACTTTTGCTAGTCGGGTCATGTAATTACTTGTGTACTTAAAAAAAACACAAAACTTATAACTGTCATGTTAATATAAATGTCTTCACAGATCAAGGACTTGTTACATAGAACTTAAAATAAGTGGAAGATGTATATGTTGAACTCCTAACAGGTGCTATTCAAAATGTTTATATTTGTCTTATACCTGCATTAGCCAAGAACGCCCCGAAAGAAATGACTCTATTAGATTTCTATCTGAAAGTGCTCTATTCCGAATATTTAACTCAGTATTAGACTTGTTGTCCACCTGTTAAAATTTAAGTCTTCACGTTTTTTTTTCTTTTGTGGTTAAAACTGAATTTCAAAACTTGTGAAGAACCAGACTGAAAATAATTGGTGATACTCAAAATATATATACTAGGTTGTATCACCAATTCTGTTAAATTTGAAGACTCGGAACCATTAGGGCTTCGATAATGTAGCATATTATGGACTGTAATGCCATATAGGAAATGGAATTTGGGCACAATGATGCAACAACTTTAATTTAAATTTAGTGGCAGAATTTGGTGATGTGATTGCTCAGCTTAAGAGAATCGCAAGCTATATTGATATTTATTATCCGGCGACAATGAAATGTAGGATGACCAAGCATTTGGTAGTCTAAGGTGATGATCAATCATTTAGTAGTCAATGGTGTTGTCTGATCTCAGTGTTGGCTGTTGGGTCAGGTCAACTATCTTGAAGCCTGTGATGCTTGTCGCTTTTAGTGCTTCAGGGTCATATAAAATTTGAATGTACAGTCATGGCGGTATGTTCACAGTGGCGGAACCAGGAGATCAAATCACCCGGGGCTCAAAAAATATTTGGAACTCAAATTTTTAACAACATTTGATTGAAGGAAAAATATCAGTTAATACAAATATTTTTGAAACTTACCCGGGGCTCAAAAAAATTTTTTATATCATTTTTAGAGAACATTCGGGGCTGGAAAAAAAAATTTACTGTTCTTTTTTTCTTCTAGCCGGGGCTCCAGCCCCCCTTCGCCACCCCCTAGTTCTGCCCCTGTATGTTCAGTGTCTGCAGTATATCTGAGCTTTAGTATTATCATCCTGATTCATGCATGTGTTTATGATGTCTGTAGCAAGATACTTCTTAGCAGGTTATTTGCTCCTATGCCTATAAAGCTTATTTGTAATATAATTCATCATGGATATCTCTCATTGATATCTTAAGTGCACCCGCTAGGCAGTGACTTGGTGTCAAAGCCCGTCAAAGCCATATATAGAACTTAATTAAACTATCAATTGGCTTGTGTGACTGTTACTTTGTACGGCTCGAACTAGATTCAAGATTGAATCATTGAACATTGTTATATACATCTGCAGCGAAGAATTACAAGTGGGCCACATAATCTTATTTAATTATTCAAGTGTAGTTCACACACACATTTTCCATATGCGAAGAATAATCAGTATGTTTCAGCATCACTGCAGGAAGCGAACTGGCTTAAAGAAACACTGCATAAATGGTTGGATGATGAGTATTGTCCAGAGGCGACTAATGTAGAAATCAGCAAGGTTGCTGCAGACTCATATCACAAATCTTTGTTGGAAAAAGAAACTGACTTGGGTGAAATTTTGTTGAAGTTGGCCACCGACTTGGGGAGCATATCCTATCAAGAAAGCTTTCATGGGGCATTCTCATCAGCAAATGCAGCCATAAATCTTATAATGCAGCGTATAGAGCAAAACTGATATTTTGTCATCCATGAGGTTAGGTATGTAGGGCATAGCAAATTATTGAGCTGAGGAAGTGAAGAATACATTAATCTGCTCTATTATGATTTAAATTGAGAAATGCACTATGTTGATGGGATTCTTTGGCTGGTAACCAACCAGCATCCCATGTTATTAATGTACTGTACTGAATGTACTGATATTCCCATAAAAGTAAATAACTTTGGTTTATTACAAGTAATTTTTTGAATAATGTCCCGTGTCACGTGTGGAATGGGCTACTTTGGCATGTAATCACCAGAGCATCCCATGTTATTATAGTATTATACACTGTATGGATTGTGCTTATATTCCGAAGGCCATAACTGATAAGTGATAATTGTGTTCCTTATGAGGTTGGGGTGTAAAGATAAGGTGCTCATCCGCTTACAGTCGAATTTTATCTTGCTAATAAACGCAAAATGTGTGTCTTGTTGCGGATAAACTATCTGGTAACTGCATATTTGCAGTTCAGCTGCAATAACAATTTTTTTAGCAATGAAACATTGCCAAGACATTTGGTGCTCTAACTGTAATGGGATCTTGCATTACCCTTTTTATTTGCATGCCTTTTATGCAAATGGCTTGTGCTTGTGTATGTTATCAAGTCAATCAGAAGTAGTGCTGTATTGTAAAATACTACTGGACATTGTTTCCAGCTCTTGCTATCTGTTAATGTTAGCGTTGCTCTCACCTGGTTCTACCCTCACAATTTGGGTCGGTAAAAGAAGACATCGACTCTGGTCTTTTTAGCGTGTGCCCGTGAGAAATAATAACTACTCTTTATTCCATTTAATTTTACACATGTTTATTTTCATTGCTCGACACACATTTCATTGTTATTATAAAATATAGTTTTGTCACTTATTTTTAAGCTTTTTTCTGAATAATTGTTTAGATGCTAAATTTTTGTTCAGGAAAAAAAATCTTAAAAATAGGTAACACAGAACCATATTTTAAAGAGGTATTAGAGTGTGTATTGCATCCTTTCCCTCAATGTAAACTACTAATCAGGACGACGGAGGGAGTATTTTTTATTTAAGTAGCAGATTTTTGTTGACGGAGATTTTTGTATTGTGTAAAGCCGTCATCATTGATGAGATTGAAATCGGAGTAAGAGTGTTGTGATTAGTTACCTTTGTTTTAAGTATAATTGTGGAGTGAGATTGTGGTCTGAAAAGGAGGTTAAGCTCATGAATAATAATTGACTGGTAGAGTGGTAGTTGGAACTGGTTGAATGATTATCGATTAGAACTTGGGAGACTATGAGACAGCAAAGTGGTCCAAACTCCAGACCCTGGGGGCTTTTGTAGGAGAGTGAGTGAATTCTTAACACGTGAAATTTATCACGCCAAAACAAAATACGTCAAACTCAAACCCAATAATTTAGCGTCCATATATACACCAGTTTAAATGCCGAATTTTGGAAATGTTCAGTGACATCAGTGGCTTATAATTACAGTAAATTATTGGTGTATATGTTTGTGGTTGTTGCAACAAAGAGAAAATACATTAGAATTGAGATGGTAGAGTATTCGAAATTAGGAGAGGAAATGAAGCATGGGCACCAGAGATCTTAACTATAAAAAAATTTTAAAAAAAATATTACTTTAATAATATATTTTTTAGTTTTGAAATTTGACTTATAAAGATGTATCTTATCACTTTAAATATAAAACTAAGTTGTAAATATGAAAAAATTATTTAATTATATAAATAAAAAATATTTTTGTACATATGAATATTAAAGTTTTATATATATTAAGTCAAATGGTCCAAAAAAATTTAATAACATTTCTTATAAGTTATTGGATGACGCGCCTGTTTGTTTAGAAGAAGTGGAAGCTGTTTCTATCTTCTACTTTCGGAATTTTTACTTTTTTTCAAACATTTTAATTACTTATTTAGTTCTCACTTTTAATTCACTTAATCCACAAATTCTCAACTATTGCTTAGAATGACCATCCCAGAATTACAAGTAAAGTTTAAATCCATTCTCATCGATCAGTTTTCATTCATGGACTATTTTTTAGAATGATTATGCTACAAGTACAAGCAGAAAAAGAGTCTAATATGTATTTAAAGTTTAGAGTTATGTAGCAAAAATTTAATAATGCTGTGATTTTATTTTAAGAATAAGTTATTTCTTGAACACGGCCCTAACAATTAATACTTTATTTAATTACTTAATACAAAGATCAAAAAATAAATTGGTTCTTCTCACCTCCTCTTTATATATCAAAAATTTATATATTGAGATTTGAAATATGAATTCAAAATTTTATTTTTTTCCAACGAAACATCATGAATAAATTTGAAATGAACAAAAAAACATATTTGATTCCAAAATTCTCCGAACCAAACTGCCCCTAATTTGCAATTGGGGACAAAAGTACATGAAGATCTCGTAATATGCAGGGGTACATATCAGAAATTCAGAAAATATATATTGCTCGCATTTTTATTTTTTATATATTCATCGAAGCTATAACCGAATCCCTATCCCGTTGTGCAATCAAGTGAGCCTATCAAAACTGAACAAAACCTCCTCTATGCGTTGTCAAATTTATGGCCAATGGATTCATGACAATTCAAAGCCAAAGAAGCAGCTATCGGCAATTCGTTAAATCACGATATTATAAGGTCAATGGGGTACGATATTGAACGTGACACACTTATTCTACAACGGTCCCGCTATTTATGAAACTGTAATTCATGGATTACAACTGTTTTTGTATATTTATTGTGGCACGGAGAATAACGAGACCATAAACCATTACTCCTATTGATATCAGGAAGTCATGTCAGTTCTAAGAACGAGGTTGGAAATGAATAGTGTTCAAATTTAAATTTTGTGATTCAAAAAGGCAAAAAAGAAAAGAAAAAAAATATGCAAATGCAATTACGGCTTTAACATGATCCCGGTGCACGACATATCTCTCCCTGCTAGGATCACGTTATTTTTAGATTATCCAGATTATAGTTCGTATCATTTTATTTGGATATAAATCGATATCAGATATTTAGAGTTCAGATCGAATATGAGGCAGAATCATAATTTATATTTTATAATCGAATACTTATGATTCACTGAATATGATCCAATAACATTAAATATTATTTTTGTTTGAATTACTCAAATAATTATCATTTTGTCTAAATAAAACTTAATACTATAAAAATATAATAACTATAAATTAAAACTTACAATTATGTGTGTGTGTAAAATTTATTAAACATATACAAGTCAATAGGCACTGTCACTAATTTTAAATTTGATATCTTAGTTAATGAATTTATTTTTTTATCAAATATTTAATTTAAATGCCTAAATATGGATGCAAATATGAAAAACAAAATTGGTTCTTCGTGGCCAACTCTTAATCTGGTTATCAAGAATCCATACTTATGAAATCAAGATATTAATGTTCTCATTTAAACGGTCTTGGATGGACGAAATTATGATTTGAGAAGATCATAAATTAAAGGACTTCCCTGATGTTGTTTATAAATGTAAATAAGATTTTTGCTCGGTGTCATTCTGTGTTGGTATATATCCCTTCCCTTCATAGATGACGTAGATTACTTTGAAAAAGAGCCGGATTTATGTTATTTGAGAAATTTAATTATTTTTTTTCATTTAAGTATTGTAAATTAATGGGTTTACAATTTCAATGATTTTTTTGTTTTTTAAGAATTTCACATAAGCGGATCAGCTTGGAACGTTAAACGTATAATACTTTCCTTTTTTTTTTTCCCTTACTTATACACAATAATAAAGTAAACTTGGGTAAATTAAATTCACGAATATAATAATTTATCTGACCGGCCTCTCTCTAAATAGTAAATACTGCATTCCCGAACCGCAAAAGATGCATCATAGAGAAGACGGAAACAAAAAACGTTATTCTACTCTATCCAAGATTTTGATTTTTCGTTCTTTTATTAGAAAAACATTTATGCCAATCTTTTCTCTGGAAAAGAAGTTTCTGTCACTGAAGTACATGCGGCTGCTGTGAGTTTAACTTAATCCGTGGCTCAATCATCATCATCAATTAATTAATCTTCCTGAGAGTTCAGGATGATTAATTATGTCACGTGTTATCTGCTAGGCTCGTGTTCATACGGAAGTATTACTCTAATATTTATCGTCACATAAATTAGTACTACTAGATATCTTATTTTTTCTTCAGGAAAGATTGATAGATATCTTAGCACATGGAACTGGCAAATTTTTAAATCATGCAGAAAACATGCTCCGTAATTTTTTAACATGTAAACTTATAAGTTTATAAACTGACATCTATATTTTGATAAATGATAAAATAAATAATTTTGATGATAGATATACATAATACAAAAATAGCACTTATTTATATGTATTTGTTTTAATATAACGTATGACAATAATATATGATGATAGTTATATTTACACTTTAGTGTAACTTTATATCACACCAATATGTACGATAATTCTTTTATATCCCGTTTATCCCAAAACAAATGTCAGTTTTAAAATTTCCGCATGCAGATTTTTTTTTTTGAATAAAAACAAAAGATGTTCAATTTTTACGCCAAAAAATATTTAAAAAGTAAAATGTAAAATTATTTGGTTTTATATTTCAAATTAGTTATAAAAATTAGATGTAACACTTATTCTGTTATAAAAAATTCTAATTTAATTGTGAATAAATCTACATATATAAAATATAAAAGCGTGATACATTGTCACACGACTTAAACAGTTAAAATACGTCGACTAAACCATACGTTTAGAAAAGACACGGCGGCCCGGCAGATATTTCGAAGTGATAATATTTGATCTCATAATTCACATAAATTATCCAGACAAAAAACCCTCTTATTACAGGGCTAAAAATTCAATTATTATTACCAAAATCGACTAAACAATGTCACATTGTCCCTATAAATACGTGTCATTGTGCACACGGAGCTTTTGCTACACTGATTGGCTCTCAGCTCATCTTTCTTCTTTTAGTTCACCTTCTCTTTATTTTGCTACTAAAAAAAATCTTCAAAACCAAGATATTAGTTTACATGGGGTATTTCAAGAACCAGCTGCTAGTATGTGCAACACTAGAATGTGAAAGCATTGAAGAGATGGTATCATCAATGGAGAAAGCTAAGCAAGAAGGAGCTGATCTTGTGGAACTCTCTGTCCATTCTTTGAATTTCTCCCACATTTCCCAGCTCCAGCATCTCTTGCAGCACAGGCCTCTTCCTGCCATTGTCTCTTACAGGTTGGTTTAGGGGCCTAGTCCCGTCTTTTTCGAAATCGTGGTTCCGTCACTGTTGCATGGTCCACCAAATAATAATTTTCTACAGTTCTGCAATAATGTCTGTTCACTGAAAAAATTTAAGTATTAATTGCATATGGATCATATTTAATTAAGCCTACTAAAATGAAGCTGATTATTTACATTAAAATGGTGATGCACAGCCAGCCACCATGCATCCATGCCTGCTGTGTGGTTATAGTTCTTTTGATTAGTTAAGAATTGTATATATTATCTTGTGAGAGTATGATGTTTTGACTGGTAGAGGTGGTGGTAGGTGGCCAGTACAGTTTTCTAGACAAGCCTAATTTCATTTGGTTTCATATACTGCTCACAGAGTATGAGAGATGGCTCAGATAAAGACATTGTAGAAATTGATTTGTTCTTCATCAACAACAATTTGTCATGCTAATTTAGCAAAAAAAAAAAAAGAATTTGTCATGCAGCATAATGGGCACAAATGTTGTAGGCGCGATTTTGAGAATTTAATTGGCCTGGTACTAATATATGTGATTTTATTGTGCTTATGGAAGGTCTAAAGAAGTGAAAAACTCGAAGATTGAAGACTCAAAGAAGACATGCTTGCAAGTTTTGAGACTGGCTGTTGAATTAGATGTGGAATTCGTTGAGATTGAGCTTGAGGTTGGTTAGTTGTTTTATCATGACTCATCTGTTATCAATGGATCTTTATAGTATTGTATAGTCTTTACTAGTGATTTGATATATTTGGATTTTGGTTGTGTTTTAATTGTAGTTGTCAATGATACTTGCAGGTGGCTTCTGATACTCTGATAAGTGAACTTATGGACAAAAGGTCCAACACGAAGATCATTGTATCGAGCTATGTGAATGGTGGGCATCCATCAATAGAGAAACTTGGCAATCTGATTGCGTTCATGCAATGTACAGGTGCAGATATCATCAAAATTGTCATTGATGTAGTTTACATTACAGACGTTGCACCGATTCTCCACATCATTACTCATTGTCAGGTTTGCCATGGATTGATAAATATAGAATGCGCTTTCCTATTTTAAGATTAATATCTCTATATGCATTTGTAACAATTTTTCCTTTTGAATTCTTGAAGACATTCTAAAGCTATTAAATTTGTATCTTACATATGTATGTGCCTACAGGTTCCGGTAATTGCAAGAGCTGCTGGCGACAGAGGTCTTATAAGCCAATTGTTGGGGCCAAAATATGGTTCTTTCCTAGTATTTGGATCTCTAGGGGGCAAATCTATACCTGGATTGCCATTTGTAGAAAGCATCAAACAAATTTATGAGCTAGAACGTGTCAATGCTGATACAAAAGTATTTGGCGTAATCTCAAATCCTGTAGGCCATAGCAAAGGCCCTCTCTTGCACAATCCTGCATTCAGACACTTGGGATATAATGGAATCTACGCTCCCTTACTTGTTGACAATATCAAGGAGTTTTTCCGTGTGTACTCCGGGAATGACTATGCAGGTTTTAGGTATGCGCTACTAGATACAACAAGAAATTTAATCATCTGATATTAGTATCTCCTTCTTGTTATTCATTATGTTTCGTGGACTTGTAGTGTTGGACTCCCACATAAGGAAGATGCAGTGAACTGTTGTGATGAAGTCGATCCCCTTGCTAAGGTATTAAAAGAAGAAAACAACAGAATCAGTAAAACAATATAAGTTTGCATAAGATTATATGTATGTAATAAGGACTATTTTAGAAGTATCTAACCTTTTTCTCTGTATCTGAATCAGTCCATAGGAGCTGTTAATACGATAGTGAGGCGGCCTACTGATGGTAAACTGGTTGGTTATAACACTGACTGTGAGGCTTGTATAACTGCTATTGAAGATGGGCTCAGAGGTAGAACATATAGTCCATTCTGCCACTAATACATCATATATACTGCTTATTATGCTTGGAAATCGACAGATGAAGTTCCACCTGATTGTAAATGTATAATACTCATCACGACGAAGGGCTCTTAATATTTGGAGGACATAATTCGATATATGATGAGGTTAAAAGTCGAAACTTAAGGGAACGAAGTTTTATAGCATATCTTTAGTGCATTTAATGACCTTAAGATAACAATTTGCTTATGGTATGAACAGAAAGGCAAATTGCCAACGGGGAAGCATCACAAGCTTCTCCATTAGCTGGAAGAGTGTTTGTGCTAGTTGGTGCTGGAGGTGCTGGAAGAGCACTGGCATTTGGTGCTAAAAGCAGAGGGGCGCGGGTTGTCATTTTCAACCGCAAATTTGGTAAGAATCTTCGACTATTCGGTTTTGGATATGATGTCTTTTCTCTTCTTCTGACACTGACAATTTTTTGAAAGAGAGGGCAAAGGCTCTTGCACAATCAGTTTCTGGTGAAGCTTTTCCGATTGAAAGTTTAGGCACATTCTGCCCTGAGAATGGAATGATCCTTGCAAATGCTTCAGCCATCGGCATGGAACCAAAAATAAATGAAACTCCTGTACCGAAGGTTTTTTTATTTTTTTTGTAGATTTGGTTCTTGTTTTTACTTTCCACAAGAAGAATGATGTACTAATTAATACTTATTTGGGCTTTAGGAGGCATTGAGATCATATGATCTGATTTTTGATGCTGTATACACACCTAGAAACACTCGGCTAATGCAAGAGGCTACGGAGGTTGGTGCCATGGTGGTTAGTGGTGTCGAGATGTTCATCAGGCAGGCAATGGGTCAGTTTAAGTTGTTCACTGGTGGATTAGGTACTTCTCTATTCAATTACCAATTCTTTCTCTGAAAACTTTTAATTGTTCATTTAAGTCTATGCTTTTATCTCATACAATAGATGTTTTAGCTACTTAATCTGATGATTGTTACCAAAGAAGCAATTACTCAAATGTAAATAATCCCCTGGTCAGTACTCAGTGGTCAGCAGACAATCACTTTGGTTTTGCTCTTTCCAAGGATTGACCTACATCATACTTGAAATTACATCTAAGAACGATTTTTGACTTATAAGTCATAAAATTAGAAAGTTTTTATCCTAGCTGACTCTTCATACCATTGCCAGTGCCAGAGGAATTCATGAGGAGGACTGTTTTGGAACATTTCTGACCGATCCTATCAGCTCAAGTCAGTCCCGTGATGTTACTGATAAAAATGGCCAACCGAAGAGGTGATCAAAACATTCATTCCATTGCTTAGGGTTGCTGACGGATACAAATGCCAGTGTACGTGCTTGCTCTATAAACGACGGGATGTAGTAATGAATCTGGACGACGAGAAGGTGTACTCCAGATTAGGCTTTTATTACTTTGATCCGTGGAAAGAGCAGAGCAACTCAACTGCTAGTCTGCTACACCTTGATGGAAGGATGATCAAAAATAATGTAAAATTTTAGTTCCAAAGCCAGTGTTTTTGTATAAGCTTTAAATTTTTGTAAATAAGAAATTTCAGTGTTGTAAACACACTGATGGCTAAATCCATTCTTTCTTATATTTGCAAACGGTTTTGCACCATGGAATGTTCACTGCCTATAACAACAAGTATTCAAAACTAATCTGGAGTCTGTACCATTTGAGAAGCAAAAAACAAAATATGAAAGGGGCATTCCGAGAATTGAACTCGGGACCTCTCGCACCCTAAGCGAGAATCATACCACTAGACCAAATGCCCTTACTGTTAAAGCTTTCCAAATATAGCTTAAAGTTATGAAAACAAGCAAAGGAAATTTCCCTCCAAAACATAATATTCCGTTCCCCCTTCAAATCTCCCCCAATTTCATCAACATCACCCAGGCACAGCATTTAATTACCTGTGTTCCACTACTCATGTCGGTAAATAATCACGCATGTCGAGGCAGTAAATTAAGTTAATCTTCCCGTGCCATTGCCACCTCTTCAAAGTTCAAACTATCAATTTTCAAAAGTTACCGCTTCTTAACCTGTGAGAATAATCTCTCTCTCTCTCTCCCCCCCTCTCTCTCTCCCTCTCTCTCCCCCCCGTCCCTCTCTCTCTCTCTCTCTCTCTCTCTCTCTCTCTCTCTCTCTCTCTCTCTCTCTCTCTCTCCCCTCTCTTATTTTTGTTATTACTATTTATGCAGCCGATGATGTTACCGAGTTGTGACTCAGTTCCCGCAGCTTCGTCGCCTGGTATTTCGTGATTTCTCTTCAATTTCAAATACCTACATGATACATATATGCAGCTTAATTCATGTATATGATGATTTTGTTGTTTTCAATTTAAGTACTGAATAGTATAGGCATTTTTGTGTCTGTAATTGATTGTCGTATGAGAGAACTGGTTACGGAGGTATTGGAATCAGTGTTGCCTGGTTTTGGAGTAATTTGTGTTTTTACATGTGTTGTAATCAGGCCAGGGTTTCGGCAATTTTGTGTTGTGCGTGTAGAGTAGAATGATTAGATGAAATGTGCATTGGTCCGTATTTTTGTAAAGTAATTGGTAAAATGTTGAATTGAATGGAATATACATATGAGTGGAGTCCAGTGCTTGGCCAACAGTGCATTACTTAAGAACTCGATTTTTGTATTCTGCAGCCTATTCTTTGTTGTTACAGTTAAAACCTTAAATAACTAGTTATAATTGGACGAGATGGTTCACAAATATTCTATTACTGCCGAGTTCGCTTTACTTGTGTATCTGGTTAAGTATAATGCTTGATTTTATATGGAATGTGTTTCTTCTCGGAATAGGCATTAAAGATGAAGCGAGTGATGGGATTGAATATCAAGACACTGAACCTTTTGATGACATTATTATTGCGGATAGTCCCTTGTCAGAAACCCAGTTGGAAATTCTTCATGCTGATACTGAGGTTTTAGATAGTGACATTGACAAAGTTGTGCTGGATAGTGATGATGAAGGAATACAAAGTACCGAGACGGTGAGTTTGATGAACAACCTTCCTTCTGGTAAAACAGATATAAGTCTGGAAGGGGACACAGAAGTAATGGACAAGAGGCAGCTCAGCCCAGCTAGTAATCAATCTTATGTAGGTTCGTACCTATTATACTGCTAGGGATGATTGTCAATTTAATCTCGCGCCAATATCTATCCGTGATTTACTGATATATATGTATATATTAATATATTTATTCTGTATTCTGTTTCATTTACTTTATAGGGATCATGGTTTTTGAAGTCTAAACACAACAAATTTATTTAAGTTGTAGTGTCCTTCATACAGAACTTGTATTAGCATTCACATCCACCATTTCACTGTAACGACTCTTTAATCATCCTATAATATTTATTTTATTGCTTTTGTCGAAATTTAAAAACAAGAGTTGGTTAGTTGTTGATACTTGGTACTTCCTTTCCACTTCCTCTGTCATTTTAATCATTTATGATTACTAGTCATGGCGGTGGCTGTAGTAGTGGTAGTATTTGTGGAATGAATAGTAGGTGCTTATTTGAGGTGTATGATGGTAGAAGATTATGTTAAATGAGCCTAGAGATGATTATAGAGTTCTCTAAGCGAAAGCATTAGGATACTGATTCGGTCAAAAACTAACCAATAAGTGCAGAGTGGTATACTGGTAATTTGTTGATATAATGAGAATTCTATATCAGCTGAGTGAACCACTTTTCTTCTGATACACAAATTATCAGAGATCGGAGTAATTATATTTATTGTATAATAATTTCTGTAGTTTCTCTCAGGATATTTCAGAAGACGGGGTAGCAAAATACAAAGTTGTTCAATTTACAAAGGAAGTGATACTGGGTCTAAATCCATCTATGCAGAGGCTACCTGGAAGAAACAGCATATAGTTGGGGGCTATGAAAATGCAGTAGAATGTCAAGCAGCAATGCAAGGAAATATAGAGGAAGTTGCGGTAGATAATAGGAATTGGGGTTGTGATGGCAAGATAACTTCCTCTGCTGATTTTATTAAGAGCATAGATGTGGCCAGTAATTTTTCCACAGCAGATGCTCGCTCCGAAAGGGAGGTACCTTTAAGCAAATGTGAGGCTGTTGAAGGGAGAGAAGGTACTTCCTGGGTAAGTAATGGCCATGATCTTTCACCCCTGAGTTATGTCGATTCTCAGGAGCCTGGAGAGCATTCACAAGCTAATGCATTGAGTGTGGTGGATCTCTATCTATCAGGTATTGATGTAGGCATGTCTCCTGATGTCCAAAGAGGGAAGGTTACCAAGATTGTGTCTCCCCCTTCTCTTTTTAGGAAGGGGTCTCAAGCTTTGGCAAGGCAGGCCAACCTTAGATCCACATATGGAAAGTTTGAAGTCTTCGATTGGTCCGGCAACAAAACTGATGAACTGGCAGGTTTTCATGTGAAAAGCAACAAGGAAGGTCTCCGAGAGAGATCTACAAAGTCTCAACATTTTAGTGATCTGAACCCTCAGAAAGACAATAATTTTGGTGTTGAAAAGCTGCAGATGGCAGTGGCACATAATGAACATAAAGATTCAACACAAATGACACTCAAAATTAATGAAACTTCTGAGTCGATGCAAGCTACTGAGTTGAAAAGTGATACAAATATCACCAACCAGTTGGATAACCATGCTGATGTAGAATCATTCGCACAGCAGTCGAATATGGATGTGTTGGAAAGAGATGCATATGATATGTTTGATGTTGGCCTTGACACTCAGATGGCTGCTGAGGCAATGGAAGCCTTAATGTATGTCACCCCACCGAGTAAAAATATTAATGCCCCTCCAGCTTTGGAAAACTCGCCTGAAGATACATTGAGAAGTGAGGTGGTGACTGGAGCATCAAAATGTAGTTCCTTTCATGTGGGCGATGATTCAGAAGTCACTGCGAAGGATCCGAACAGAACGGCGCAGTCTCTTGACATGCTGAACAAAATTAAATTTTCTCCCTCTGAACTTGATGCAAATGAAAACAAGACGAGGGAAATAAAGAAACTAATGAGTCAAACTTTGCCAGTAAAAGAGAAGAATATCAAAGAGGCCGGGTCTTCAAAATCTGTTAAACGTGACTCCTACATTGTGAAATGTAGAGGGAAGGTCAAGAGTTCTCCCTTTGCTTGTTCTACTAGGCAGTTTTTGGTGCATTCGCCACAAAATGTAGAGGGTCCACCATGCAATTCTAGAGAAAGTTTGAATTGTATCGTTAAAGAGGTGGATTGCCTTGAAAGAGGAACAAAGAGGAGGAAGCTAAATTCTGTTAATTCTCAAGCTGTGGACATCAAATATAAATTACCAAAGCCAGTTACTAACGCACATTGTGGAGCCACCAATAGCAACTCAAAAAAACAAATGCAAACTGATTCATCTGCAGCTGTCACTACCAGCCACTTAAAGCTAGATATCTGGACCTATCCAAAAAGGAAAAGAACTCATCCTAAGGTACTAAGCTACTTACTAAAATCAGGTAATCATTATGCTTCATCTTCACCAGGACTTGCTAAAAATATCAGCACTCGGTCTGTTGGAATTTCTCAAAAGTCAGAAGCAGACTTCAGTGCCAATCATTCTATCTTACAAGCAGTCAGGAAACCACGATCAATTTGTCAAGTTCAGCCGCTGTTAAATAAGAAATTTGTAGAAAGCTTTTCCAGGGAGAATGCAGGTGAGCGTTTAGTAAATTTGAACTGTGACTCTCCTCTAATTCTCGAACAAAATTTATATAGTTAATAAATTCAATTGCTGTGAATCTATCGACTGATGCAGGGAAGGATCTAATACCTGATGTGTCATCAATTGCAGAATACAATTTATTACATGCTCATGGGGGTGCCGGAGTCGGCAAGCAATTGCTCAAGAAAATATCCCCGAGATCGCCTCTAATGAAAGAGCTCAGTCGATTAGGGTTTGCTGAATCCCTTCCTGAGTTTGTGTCCAAAGATTTGAGAAGGCGAAGGAACATGGCAAATGTTCAAGTGTTGTTTAGTCAAAGCTTGAATGACGACATAAGAAAACAACAAAAAAAGGTTCTTCGTATGCTTTTAAATTTTCTCGCCTCTAATTTTCTATTATTTTGGTCTCTACATTATCTCTTTCTCTTTGTCTTTCAGATCTTGGCACGGCTAGGGATCTCTGTTGCTTCTTGCTGTTCAAAAGCTACACATTTCATAACTGACAGATTTGTCCGGACAAGGAACATGTTGGAAGCCGTTGCTCTTGGTAAACCAGTAGTGACACCTTTATGGTTGGAGAACTGTGCAGAAGCTGGTTGTTTAGTTGATGAGGAAAAGTATATCCTGAGGGATGTAAAGAAGGAGAAGGAAATTGGATTTGATTTATCTGTTTCATTAAATCGAGCTAGACACCATCCCCTTCTTAAGGTACATGCTTGTTTCTTGTTGCTTTAATCTCAGTCACAATTAGTGTCGGAATGCTTATATTTGGTATATAATCATGCTATGACACTCTTTTTATTTAAGTTTCATCTTCTGACAATCTTTTGCCAGGGTCAAAGAGTCTTAATCACTCAAAGCGTCAAACCTTGCAAAGAGATGATTGAAAGCTTGGTCAAGTCAGTTAGTGGTCAGGTATATAACTCTATTAAGTTTCTTTGATTTAATTGGTGGCAGTTCAGTTATCTGTGAAGTTCTTCCTGATGTCACTTGTCAGTTATGACTTATGAGGCAACACATATATAGTATCAAAGACACCATTCTTTATGTGAACGTAGCTAAAAGACATTCTTGGAAGATAACTATGAATTTCAAGCACTTTTCCATCCTGACCTATAGTCTATAGATAGTCAGATGCTGCATATCTTCGACATTCAATCCCATTTGTTGACTTCCCTAATTTAGTCATTGCTACTTTCTACTGTATAATGCTGCTTGCGCATATATCTGGTATTATCCAAAGATGAGGTTCTGATGATTTTTTTCCAGCCAGTGGAGAATATTCTGACAACTGCACAGGATAAATTAATTCATGAAGATTTATTGATCCTTTCATGCGAAGAAGATTATAAGACTTGTGTGCCATTCCTTGAGAAAGGTAGAGATTCATTCTCCATAATTTAAGATGGTTAATCAATGACTTATAAATTTGATGGTATGCTGCGACTCTCATACTTTTGCAGGCATGCCTGTCTACAATTCAGAGCTTCTTCTAAGTGGGATCGTTACCCAGAAACTAGATTATTTGAGGTGAGTCGAACAATGCTATAATGTAGAAACTGGTTAAGCTAGATACTTAAGATTGAATTTTAATATCTAGCTGCTTGTAATATAGTCACATTTCCTACAAGCATAAGTTTTGGATTGCAAGTTTACAACTACCTAGTTTTACTTAAAGTGATTTTGTTTTCATGTGTCAGCCATCAGCTCTTTGCAGATTATGCCAAGAAGAATTCCATGAAGGTTTATTCACGAAGAGCCAAAATTCAAATATAACAACTCGTGCAGCTGCTCATGTACATAGCTTTATTTGAATTCTTCTCTGTTTTAGTCATAGTGGTGGCAGCTGAGACTTGAATACTGGCAAGTGTTGTTCAGGGAAGGAGATGATTTTGTACATTAAATTATTTGCAGCAGACTTGTCTTTTAGTACTACATTCAAGTTCCCTTTCTTGTTGTGTAATTGTTGTTTCAATGTCCATCTTCAACGCAAGTACTATAACTCCTCAAATTGAAGTCCATTGTAACTGTCAACCATAGCATGATATGAGGTACTTAAATTGAGTGTTTGGTTTCCTTTGTTTTCTACTAATATCTCTTGAACTCTAATTTAGTACCCCCCTTAAAATATATTCCATCCGTCCACAATACAAGTCTTTTTTAAAGAAATTTTTGTCCCACAATACGTGTCTAATGCAAATATATTGAAATTGTTCCAAAATTATCTTTCTTGAAAATTGTATATCAATGTTGGGGGTACAAGTGAGAAGATATTATCTAATTAATATTTCCTTATTATGGGTAATTTTTTTTCAAAAGAGACTTGTATTTTGGGACGGAGGAAGTATAATTAATAATTAATTAAACAATTTAAATAATTTGGGTTACATAAATGGAACATGTTGTAAGCGTATTTTCATATTTTGTTTTTGTAGTTCAGTTTTTTCTAAATAATAACAAATCTAATAAAATTTTTAACAGTTAAGTTCTGAAGTCAATAATTTTTTTATTGTACACGACTTTTTCCTTTTGTATAATTTATATATTTTTAAAAATTTGAATTGAACTAGTTTATTTTAATTTATTTTTTAAAATTTTATATTTCATAAAATATTTGTGATTGTCAACAAAGTTCAAAAAAGTTATATTTATCCAAATAAAAAATCTATTATATACATGTAATGAAACGATGTTGTTTGTATTCAAAATAAAGATGGTATATATGTGTTTGAATGTGATAATATAACATATAAATATAATAAATTTATTTTGATATAATAGAAATATTAGGTAGTTTTATATGAATATGAATAGTTATATGTATGTTCACTGATGGCTCAATATATATATATTAATATATAAATTTTATAGCTATAATTTTATAGCTAAATAATAATGTATTATTATATACATTTCAAATATTATTTGAGTATAGACATTATATATATATTATTTAAAATTATCATAATTTAATTTAATTAAAGATTATCACATTGATTGGTATTGTAACTTAAAATTCCTACTTAATATATGTGAGTATTATCACATTCGACATCTATCAAAAGCTTTAAATTTGAATTCTAAAAAGAAATTTCTGTTTTATTTATAATCTAATTACTTAATTTAGAGCCCACCGACAATTTTAGCAAAAAAAATCACCCACAAAATTTTTCCAACAAACAAATATATATCAGATGATATATAATTGATTTTTTAATTTTTACCCGGACCTAATAATAATTTTTACTCCGGACTGAACCATCCTCTGCAGAGGCTGAGAGATAACTTATGTTTGAATTGTATATTTACTTGAAAAAGAAAAACCAAAAGAAAAAAACTGTATATTTTATATTCATATCAGTGGGGCTAAATTTGGTAAGAACATATAAGTAGCTCGTTTCTCCCCAATTCAATTCAATCCAATCAGATACAAAACCTAATCGATCTCTCTCTCGAATTCGCGAAAGCGGTATGTCAATTCAACTCTTATGCAATTTATTTTATCATCTCTCATTCATTCATGTCTTCGATTTAGCTTATTCTAACTTTTACTGGTTTTTGCAAGATTTAATCTTTCGTCTTTTGCTTAAAGTTTGCTCCTTTATGCCACTAATTAGCTCAAAGATCACTTTTTTCTGCTTCAATTATCAACACATATGCGTGTGTGTGTATGAATGTTTACACCCCTCACAGATGATTCAAAGATCATGTACAAGTCTTTTCTTGTAATATAGCTGATTCTATTTCTAAATTGAAGGTGTAGTTGAGGAACTAGTTTTGTCTTGTAATTCGATTTCAATGTAATGAAGATGTTCTCGGTGGCTTAGTGGCAATGGCTTCTGATATAAATCACCATCTCTAGGGAACTATAAAACATTTACTTTTAGTAGTGATGATAACAATCAGTTCTCGAACATGTGGTTTTTTTGTTAGAAGTGAAATTGCATAGTAATTAACAGTTCCCGAACATGTGTTTTTTTTCTTTGTTAGAAGTGAAACTGCAGACTTTAGAGGTTTAGATGATGTGGTTTACCTGCTGTCATTGATAGTGTAAATTAACTTATGGGGCGTTTGGATGGCAGGTGGGAATGAGAATGAGGGGTACGGGAATGTGGGGTATGGGAATGGGTATCCTAAGGGGTGGGTAAGGAATGATATACCCACCAAGTGGAATTGAGGTTCTTATTTCATACAAAGAATTACTAATCCAAACACCAACCCATGGGTTTGAGGTTCTGATTCCCGTTAACTGGGCTCATTAATTATGATCCAGACGCCCCCTTAATATCCGTTGATGCTTATGTACATCTATGACTCTTCCATGGCAATGTTTAGTCACTACTCGAATATGTTAGGAATATGCATGTTACCTTGTTTGTGGAGTGTATATTCATTTGGTTACTGAAGAAGGCGTGTAAAAGAGTAGAAGTTGATACAGGATACTTAAAACCATCATTTGAGGACATTGGAGCATCAAAATATTTAGTAAAAGCTAAACTGGGGTCATGTTTGCAAATCATACTTATCCATCAAATTTACTCACTTGTGAGCTATTGAGCTCTTATAAACACCCTTCGATATTCCTCATTTGAGAAGTTTGACTGGCAGGGAGTACTATGGCACCAAGGAAAAATAAGAAGAAAAAAGGGAATGTTGCTGAATCTACTCAATCAGAGTTACCATCCGAACAGAAAACTCCTCAATCTTTGAAACCTAAAAAGAAAACTGTGAAGAAGTCAGCTAATCAAGGTTCTGCAAGTAAGAAAATTTTGGACAAAGGAAATATTACAAATAAAGAAGAAAATCAAGTGAATGACGGTAATACTGCTGGATACACTAAAAAATCTTTGATTTTAGGAAAAATTACTCCAGAAAAGCCTAAAAATGAAGTAGCAAAGAAGTTCGCTAATCAAGAGGAAGGAGTAAAAATTACTGAAGGCCGAGGTGGAGATGATGATACAACAAATAAAAAAGACAACAAGTTGAAGACTGATAAGAAAAGAAATGTTGCAAATAATCTGAGGCATGAAAAAAGCACCCAGAGAGATCAGACGGCAGAGAAGAATCTTGGTGGGCTGATTTTCATGTGCAACAGAAAAACTAAATCAGATTGTTTTCGCTACCAAGTGATGGGTGTCTCAGCAAACAAAAAAGAGGTTGTGATGGGTATAAAACCTGGACTCACTCTTTTCCTATATGACTTCAATCTTCGACTTCTGTATGGAATATACAAGGCATCGTCTGCGGGTGGCATGAAGCTTGAACCAGCTTCTTTTGGTGGAGCTTTTCCTGCTCAGGTCTGTTCTATATATGTTATTTAGCTTCTCCAGGTCTGACCACCTATAATTTGGAACTCGCCTGTTACTCTAATTGGTTTTACAGGTTCGGTTCAGGGTTCACAAGGACTGCCGTCCATTACCTGAGAGTGTATTTAAAAAGGCAATCAAGGATAATTACGATGACAGAACACACAAATTTAAGACTGAGTTAACTATTGAGCAGGTGTGAAGCTCCATTCCTTCAATTGTTACTTATTATATGTACTGCCAAGTTTCAAATGTGGTTATCGATACTTGTCGTAGTTTACATATCTTCCCCTGTTTCATGTAGGTAAAGAAGCTAACACGCCTATTTCAAGCTGTCCCATCACTGCAGTCAGATGCAAATTCTTCTCTTCACAAACCTTCGCCAAGCATCTACCTCCCACCTCCAGAGTTGGTTGAAGAGACCCGTGCTGGTAGATCATTCACAGATCAATATATTAGCAGAAATTCAGCAGCTGAATATCGTATTCCCTTTAATCATGAAAAGGTGGCAGAGAAATATATCCATCCCAACCATGTACCTTCTTCTAGTCCTCTTTTTCTTTCGGAAAAAGAGTACAGAAGTTATGGGCTTCGTGGAGAAAGGCCTGACTCTGCTATTCCAGGACATTCGTTTGGTCCTTATAGAGGTAATCAAGAAGGGGAGCAGCCTTGTAGGAATCTGGGTTCGTCGAGTGGCGCTGAAACCTTGACGCCGAGAGGAAGTACACACTCTGATGAACTTTTTCTCAGTGAAAAAGATTATCGGACTTATGGACTCAGGAGGCGGAATGAAGGACCTCAAAAGAGTTCTTCAATAGAATATAGACCTACTTTCGATGGTTACCATACTGTGGATATGTATAATCCTTACCATGACAATACCACCTCATTGGTGAATCGGTATCTGTTGCCTCCATCAGAGCCTTTGGAAAATAAGCAGTTGAGCCAGACTTATGGCAGTGATACCAGAAACAATTTTGGCAGAGTAGCTTCGGATGAAAGAGAGAGGTTGTATTCGAGATATGCCTCAGGTTTGCCTTCAGATTACAATAAAGAATTCCACCACCTCGCAGGTGAAGTTAGATCAAGATCTTCTCCAGTTTCTTCTCGGTATTCTTTTGCTGGCCCTTCTGTGTTGTATCGCTGACTCGACATTGCGTCTGAATTTAAGATTTCTAGTTAGAAGTGTTTTGCAAGCAAGTGAGCAGTGCCTGACTAGTCCCCAGTAAGTCACAATGAAAGCAGCATTATAGCTTGTACACTACATCTTCCCCTGCTGAATTTTTCACTGTTTGTAACATTTTTTAGCATATTCAAAGTTTGAATTATTATATAATGCATAACTTTTTGGAAATAAAGTGGAGTTTCCTGCTAATGGGGATTGACTTGCAATCTTTGGTTTGTTAAATGAAAGCCTGCTGCATTATCACTATAGATTCAAGGTGTGACTTTAGGCATTGCAAAACTTCTATAGAGGCTCAAATCGCTCACATTCCGTCATTTTTCATCGATAATAGACAATACTGTCATTACAATTGGAAATCTTAGAGGCATATAGATAGAGTATGATGCCTGAAGACTTTTATTGTGTCACATCTATAGGTCTACAAGTTGAATCATCAGTTGTTGGTTGGACAATAATGCTCTTGAGTTCTTTAAAATAAATATTCTTGTGTTGTGATTCAAACTTCCATGTGGTGTTCAAGATAATGATTCCTTTGAGCTTAGTTTGGTTTGTATTGCCTCGTCTATATTCTTGGTATAAGTTCGTTAAGAATTTATCTTCTTCTCCAGCATTGAATTCACTTTTTTGGTGGTAGGCAAATATTCCGCACCTGCATTATTCTTTTTTCCTGTTTATACTATTCTGCTTCAAATTGTAGGACGTACATGGACTTCTGTTGTATGTTCTAAACCTCTGATGCATCTCTGATAGCAAAATGGTCAATCAGGAAACTGGGATGAGGGTAAAGTGGAGAGGAGTTAGAGTTCAAAGATCCTTCTCAGAGTCATGTATGGAATACGAAGCCTAGTTAGTGATGTTCTATAAATCCAATTCATTTGTCGATAGAGCTGGGAGTTTTTGCCTTTCAGTTCCCCCTTTGATCAATTTCTTCGAGAATTCTGCTCCGACAATTCAGTCATTACCACTCATTACTGTTCGTCAGCTCTCTCCAATTCAATCTGCATGTTTCTCATTGTTGGTGCTAAGGCTGTCCACTGACCAGTAAAGCTCCAAGTCCAGTCTGGTTGTCTGAGAGACTACAATGTGTGTTTCATTTAGCTTAGTAATGCATTAGTTTAAACATCATCGTTTTAAGCATGGCTTCATATCTGTTAGCTTCAAGGACACACATATTTACTCTTGCAGAAGATAATCCAATTAAATATTATTTTCATATGTGAAAAAAACACTAAAGTGAGGGCAGCTGTGGTCAAATTTTCGTGCTTACAAGAAACAACTCTTCTGCTATTCATCATCATTCATAATCTGTAAGTCTGTAAGCAGTTTTTGATGAAGTGTGCCTCATGACTCACGTGTGGATATCAGCTTCTTGCATAAATTGAATGACATGTTTCAAAGTTTGACCAGGGTTGTATAATTTGAAGTTTGAAACATGTTTGTTAACACGCTGATTTCATATTGAACAAAAATTTTAAAATATATTTAATTCCTCCGTCCCAATTTTTCAGTCCCCTTATTTCTTTGTCTCGGAAAGTTGTCTATATTGAGTTATGATAAATCATGTACATGTTAAAATTTTGAAATAATATAAATTTTAGATAACATACGATAATAAATCATGATTGAATAAAACATGAATTTTGACTGTGGTAAGAAAAAACAAACGGAGAGAGTAATTTTCATCATCCTTGTACTGGACATGAATAACATTAACATAGAAATATAAATAAGTTTAGCTCATGCGTTACTCCCCAAAACTACAAATGACTTATGAAATGGATTATAGATATCATAGATTGAAAAATCTTCATACACTTATTTAAGACTCAAGAGTATGCTTGAAAAATAGACTCCTACTACTACTTTGTGTTATAACAATCCAATTTATCATTTTTTCCGGAAATAATGTCTCTAATATTATTATCAAAGAAATTGATTACAAATATAATTTTACAATTCAAAATACTAGATCTTACGTACATCTATTTTCACTTATTAATATCGGTGTTTTGAAATTCTAAACACTATTTCATGTAACATTTCACATTAAAAATACCTGATTATGTTATGTTTTGTAGGGTTTTTTTATTTTAAACGCAACACGATATAACGTTTCTTTCTAAAAATTAAAACACTGAATTATCTAGGATTAATAAGTGATCTTTTGAATCTTTTCTTCCAAAACTCTGATATTTTAAACACTGGTTGTGAAAATTATGATATATGAGACTTTTTCTCTTTAATTTTTTTTAATAATTTGCATATTTTACAAATATCGTTTCATAGATATCGAGGTGGGTGAGATCTTGGCAAAAAAGAAAAATTATTATCATAGTTGAATTATCTCGACGCATTTTTGTGCTATTATTTTACTCCCTTCGTCTGAATGATATATATTGGAAAACGTGTGGACATAACACGGGCTTTAATATTTTTATAAAATGTAGTTTTATAAAATATTTTTAAGATTTTTGTTTTTCTAAAAATTTAATTTAAAATAATAAATTATTGAATTATATTTTATAGGATCATTAAAATACGTACGATTTAGTGAAAAAAATATCTATAATTGGGTGAGACGAGTGAGACGGAGAGAACGGTATATTAAAAGAAGTGTTTTAATTTTAAGAGTGCGCAAATTTATTAAATTGGAATTTTTTGTTTCGTCAGTGCTCGACAAACAGTAATAATTGACTTTATTTAATAAATAAAGAATGATAAAGTTCAAAAAAAACAAGAAAGTAGTAGTGTATAGACCTCTAGGTGGTCTAGGATATGGACATCCCTTGTCATATATTTTCTTTTCATATTATACCAAGCACGTTTTAGGATCATCTATTATCAGTCGTGCAAGCGTATGAGTATCTAACCTTCCCAGCTGTGAGCCAAGCTTCCGGGGATAAATTTAAAATTATGATTTGTGGCTTAAATTATTGTTTAGATATTTATATTATAGATGAATTAATTATTAAATTATTAAAAAATGATGGATTATTTAGTTTAGTGTTGAAAGTGATTTTATTAAAAGAATCAAAAAAATAAAATAAGTTGATCAAAAAATATGTTCTACTAACCTTTGATTTTATATTAATTATTAATTTATTTCTAATTAAACAATTTCTCTATACAGTTAAAAAATCTAATATCTAATTTCCTTATAAATATAAGAAATTGTAATAATTATGCTAAAACATTTGTTTTCTCAACTATAAACACCTGAGTATTAACAACAATCGTTTGCAGACCCAATATTATAAATTACTCTTTCTCTCTCTCATTTTATGTTTCTTTTTGGTAACGTCACAAAAAGAAAAAAGAATGAATCTACTATAAATAGTATTTTTCACTGTTACATCTATCATATCTGTATTTTATACTTTGTTTATTTTATACTTTTTTTATTAAATAAACAGTATTACTACTTTCTTCCAATCTATTATAAAATTTTAGTAAATGCTGCCACTTTACCTAATTTTCAACTAATTTTTTTTTATTATCTTTTTCTTAATATCTCTGAAAATCTAACTAGCTAACATGAAAGGGGATGGAGGGAGTACTATAAAAGTAGAGGAGCCCACTTGTGGTGTAGTGTACAGGATTAGAATCCCACTTGACATGTTATGCTACTACTCCGTGTCAACTCTTCTCCTTTGGCGGCTGGCTGTCCCACATTTCCAGTCAATATCTTAGAGTACTCTATGAGTTACCAACCGACACTGGGTTTTACAATTCAATCCTGGATTAGAGATGATCAGTTATTAAAGTTAATCTGTATATTATATTTTTAATTTTTTTATAAACAAAAAGAAAATATGAAAAAAGAGTGTTTAATGAACCTGATATATGTTCTCAAAATTAGTTCAAGATGGGAGGACATTGATGAATTAGTACTGTAATTAGTCTTAATAATATTGAATTTGGAATAGGAAAACTCATCGATCTTGTTTTTACACAGATACTTCTTTCGTCCCAAAAATATATGTCATTTTTGATAACTATTGATGAACTACTTTTATGTCATGTCACGAGGGCTCTTCATTTTATTTTGATCAAGATTTCATGAGCGAATTTGAAAATTTTAGTTTCGTAATTGTAGACGGTTATAATTTCTTTAGTAATATTTTTATAAATTGAAAGTGTGTATATTTTTTAAATTTTTTATAATTTTAGAATCCAAATCGAATCGACTGAAACCAAACTGAGAATTTTGAAAGTTAAACTGATCCAACGATTTAGCTTTGGTTTGAATTTTCAATTTTAAAATCTGAAATTTTTTTAATTCTCATTACGATTTTATCCTAAAACCGTCCCCGTCCCGTCCCCTCCCCTCCACCGGTGTTTAGGCTAGAGGTTATAAGTCGAACAAAGGGACGGTTAAGATAGTGATCACCACTCCAAAGACTCAAGGAGGGACTACTTTTGTAGTGCACACAAATTTTATATGCACAAGACATAGGAGGAACGATTGATTCGAGTGCCGCACACGACACAACAATAATATTAGTGTGGAGTATTCAACTAGTGAGGCCGGTGAGCACTCCCAAAACAGCATAACACTCTCTCCCTTGCACGTTTCAAACTAATGCAAATTAAGCATATAAGTATGATTTTACTTGATAATGGTGGTGATGGATTAAATTAGTGTACTCTACCTCCTTACGGGATAATCAAGAAGAGGATGCTCCTTTGTCTCACATGACTAAACTTATGTGATTGAAAATTTCTTCCGATTTTAAGTGTATTGACCTCTTCTTTAGATCATTTAACGAACTCTCATTAAATATTTTGAGTTTTTTTAGGATATTTTGGGTTAGTTATCCTTGTATTCCTTTTTAAACTTTTGTTACTAAAGATATATATACTCCCATCTCCTAACAAGTTTTTTACGTTATTTTTTGATACGTATTTTGAGGCTCCTATAAAATATAATTTTATAATATTTTTTTTTCTCTGAATAAAAATTTGACGTTTAAATTTTATTCAAAAAAAAATAATAAAAATATTGTGCAATGATACTTTATAAGAATTTCAAAATACGTGCACACATAGACAACCTTTAGGACGGAGGAAGTAGTGAATATTAGACGAGAACAATATATATGAGTATAGCCATTTTTTTTGTATTTTTCCAAAACTATGAAACAATTATTTTGCACGACAACAAATCTTAAACAAATAAGAAAAGAATACACGTCACTTATTTCAAATTTTTATTTTTACCGGTGATTCTAAAAAATGCATGGTAATTTCTGGTGTGGTCAAGTGTGCTCACACAATGTAACAACTCATATGCAGGATAGAAGGTTCTAATGGGTCTCATCAAACAGTATAATTTCCTAACTTGAGTTTCAGTAAGCACAACACTTGTTAAGCATGTTTTGCAACATTTATATACAATGTAATATAATTGTCACTCTTAGAAAAATGGGTGGCTTCATCCTTCTTATTCTTACTTTCTGGAAATTCTTTCTTTCTGGAAGTACTGAACTAACACTTCCAATCTTGCTTTTTAGCTGTTTCACTCCTGCTCCTATTTTTTCAAATTCTGTCATATTTACCTTTATAAAAAATTCAAAAATAACTTCAAATTCTTGCATAGTCAAATGTTTAATATTATAAAATATTCAGACACTGTGTCGGCATGTCATTTTAAATATTGCAGCTATTTTGGCAAGAAAGGCATAGCTGGTACTACTTTGACCATTTGACCACTGCGTGCTAAAATTTTCAATTAAAGCATGTTACAGTTTTACCATAATTTATATCGACCCATCATTCAATGTTGCAGTCATAAGCTGGACAAATAAGAAAATTAATTTAAAATTCGTTGGATACATTCCATTTAGGCGTAATTTTTATTTCGAGAAGTGTAAATTGTCAAAGTAATTCAACAGAAGGATGTAAATATAAGATATGTTAAACAACTTTCTCCAAAAGAGTCACAATAATTGTGTAATTTTCTCAAAGGTACTTAGCATTATAATCGTATAACATATTGTTCACTTTGTTTTAAACTTTAAAATGCTTTTCATATTTGTTCACTTAGTCCAATATGCATTAGTACAATCCGTTTTTCTTTATAAGTATATAATATATTAACCAGTTGTAATCGTAATAAATTATAAATTCGTTTTATATATAAATGGTTTCTAGTTCAATAAATTTTATTTTTATAAAATCTTAATAATATCTTCCTAAATATTTATATACACATTTGTAGAATTAATAATCACATATAATATTAAATATAGATACATCAATTGTAAATGTAATTCCATAGATCAAAGATTTTGACTATGTTGTCAAATTGATTAGCCATGTTGGTTAACCTGTTATAACCTTATTTTATCTTCTGAAAAGATGAACTATGTTCTCATTAGAAATGATGAAAAGATGGTGATGGACCCTCTTTAGTGTTATGTGATACTTCTATTCAACATGTATAGAATCATTTTAACTTAATTTTCTATGGTGTGCAGTTATTGACCATATATTTATTATAATGATTTATCCTTTCAAGCTATAATTATTATCATACATGTCGTATGCATCGAACTTATTCCTCTGTGAAATGTCAAACATGTACGCAATGCAAAAAGGTATGTGCTCTGTTAGATGATTTATTTTTCTTTGTTAAACTTGAACTTCTCAAATATCAAATATGATTATAATATAAGAAATTAAATCAGCTTTAATATTATATGAATGTTGAATTTCAGGTACCTGTTATAAGGTATTCTTTAAATTTGATTTATTTGGTCCGGATAATCATCTACTTCATAAAACCTAAAACTTATTAAGTATTCTAAATTACAAAACATTACTCCCTCCGTCCCCCTGAGTTATATACATTGGGGGACGGGGACGCGGCACGGACTTTAATGCTCCCGTAAAATATAATTCTATAACTTATTTTTAAGATTTTTCTTTTCTGTATAAAAGTTTGAATGTCATATTTTTATTCAGAAAAAGAAAATTTTAAAAATAAGCTATAGAACTATGTTTTATAAGAGCATTGAAGTGCGTGTCGAGCAGTGAAAAAGAAACGTATAGAATTAAATGGGACAGAGGGAGTAACTAATAGACGATCAAATGTTCTAAATATTCCTCATTTAATGAAAATTTCTGATTAATCTAAAAAATATTTCACTAACTTATCCGTTTTTTTTAAGCAAACTAACTTATCCGTTATGCTCCAATTTGACTACAAATCCTCGTTTCATCAAAAAAGTTTGTGATAAATTCTTAACTAGCATGTCTACCAGTTGATTTTCATTCCCGATTTTTACCGGAACAATGTAACTCAAGTAATTCTGTAGCAACAGTGTGGCACTGCCACTACACCTGTGAAGAGATTCCCAGCAGAGTGGTGTAAAATAACATAAATAACATACGTTTCTTGAACTGATGAGTTTGAGTTCGCAGAAGAAAGGCTATTAGGTTGTACACGTGAAGAGGAACTACACAAAAATATAAACAGTAGGCCTCTACACAACACTTCTAGAAGAAATAGGCTGTCTTGTCTTTTTATTTCTTTGTCATGAGATAAATAAATGTCATTACCTTCTAGAAGCTCTTATTACATATCTCAGCCCATTCATCTATCCGCATCCTACTTTAATCTTGATCCTAGAATTCTCAACTCATCAACTATATAAAGCACTGCCCTCAACGTTACACTTTCAAACTCACAATTTTTTATAACGTGACTTTGCACCCGAAAGAATAATATTATTTTTATCATCATGTAGTATAAATATGTGTTGAATGCTTTTGTTGTGAGCTTCACATGATAGAAGTCTTACACATTTTACCAAGTCTTTTTTTGTTGTAGGGAAACTAGGATCAAGTTGTGTTTAAGGTTTGGACAGTATGGATGGGAGGAACTGGAGCTGGCATAATGTGGTTGATGTGTCTCCTTTTTTGTTGTACGAGTCCACGGGGGATTCTGAGGTTAATTCTGAGATGAATTTGGAGAATTTGGAGATGAAACAGTACGAGGCTGATGATGCTATGTCGTGTTGTTCGGACTCGTATGATAGTACAGCGTTCGGGAAATGTTATGGTGATCGTGATAATGAATGTGTGCAGAGTTCTAAGAAGAAGTCGAAGAAGAAGGAGGAGTACTACGCGAGATGTCTCAAGAAGAAGGGGAAGAAAAAGGAGCAGGATTACGGGTATAATCCTAATTATAGGGATTGTAATGATGACGATGATGAGGATGATGGCGCGATTAATCAGGTGTGGAGTAGTTGCGGGAAAATGGGGTACGTTGTGTCGAGGCAGCAGAAGAAGAACGGGAAATCTAATGTGATGGAGCCTAAAGAGGAGAATGACAAGTTGTTCTGGGACACTTGCTTAGGTTCTTGAGGTTCTCTGATTTTTATTTCGTAAGTTTTGATCTTTTTTAGGTAGTGTTATGTTTGTTTTGGATGATAAAATCTGGGCTAAAAGTCCTTTTTTCCGAAAGTCTGATTCATTGAAATATAATCATGGATTATGATCTTCGGAAAACAAACAAACGTAGCCTACTTGTCCGGAGGTATGATAATCAGGACAAACCTCTGATCCGATCAAGTTTAGTATCATATGTTTCTGCTTTTGGTTGAGAATCAAAGCTTTAAACAGTTCTAATCTAATCGAACTTCTGTGTCAATGTTTCAATGTAAGTATGTAACAAGGAGATGTCACTGGTTTTTTGGCAGGCGGTCCTTTAACACGTTCTCGATAACAAGAGACTAATGGTTCAAATCTCAGCTTTGCTTTTAGCGTGTGAATATCCAAATCTATCTATTAATCATCTTCTTAAGAAAGAAGCAACAAACGGAATTTGGCAAAGTGATATTGAAATTCATTTTCCTTCACAGACAAGCAAGTGTGGATGTATATATCTTTATTTCGGATAATATGTCAATATTACTTTTCCTCCAGTTCTCATTTTCTCATTGCTTTAGGTTAAACCAGTAAAATATACTTTTCATTTGATTTGAATTTTTCTCTCTTTGCATTCTTGACAAGGAATTAGTGAACCGTTCAACTTTGAAAACTTGGCGTGAACATTTTACTAATATTGAAGGGACAGTGCATTCTGATAAAAATGAAGGGTAAAAGAAGGACCTGTCAGCTGAAGAACACAGGCTGCGTACATCAATATCTTGTACTGGCAAAGTAAATTAGTTTCACTGTGGAGGTACCGTGTACTAATATCTCGTAAAATAGCTCTGGACCACGAATTATGTTTCTGTCTAGGGTTCGTATTTTTTTTACAATTAATAGTTATGCTTATATATGATTTTATTTCACTGAAAGACATACGTCTGATTTTTTATGTGAATGCAGAGGTCACGGGTGTGTATCCACGCTTTAGACACAATTGATAGCAATATATCTACTTATATATGATTTTTTTTTCGTTGAAAGACAAAACGCCTGATTTTTTATGTGAATGCAGAGGTCAGGACGTGTATCCGGGTTTTAGACACATATTCTAAGATTTCCTATCTATTAGCGTCTAAAGCTTGTAACTGGTATCGTCATGGACCATCTTCCTTGGTTTAAATGCAAATAAACCATATTAGGTAGGAGTATATGATCCTCCAGTGTCTCCTTTTCATATCATATTATTTTAGTATAAATTCAGGCAACTTTAACTTTAGAGATTTTATTATAGCATAAACATCAAAGTGGAATAGATTAGCACGTATATATTCTATATTTAGTCAGAGTTCTACATGTATTATTGTTCATGACCGATTCAAGATGATGAAAATTATTCTTCCAGTGTGTCACCATAATTGCTACAGAGTAAAAGAAAGCAAACCATTGGAAAGTATGCAGGGGACTTCAGAGTTCAGAGGGTCTTCTTGTTGCTCTGAAATTAGTTTTCTGACAAAAAATTGGTGTGCTTTCAATGGCAAAATAATCGGTGGATCGCAATCATATGTGAGTATTTAAATTTTTATGATTCAACGCGAAGAGTAGGACTAGGATAATAGGAAACGGAATCCTGCCTAAAGCATTTGAACGCAAAGAGTGGGATAATAGAAAACGGAATCAGACTTAAAGCAGTTTCGTGGATCAGCAAGCATAATGCCTATTTCTTATTCTTGGTAAAGTTTCAAAACATGATCTCTCTATCACACAAATCTTCCTCAAAGAATCCAACTTTAAGCAATTTCAAGCATAAATCTCTACCATTGTAAAGAATCCTGGCTTTTCAATATATAAAAGCATAACTTTAGACTTTGATACTAAACTAAACCAACCAAGTCACATTCAATTTGATTGCGTTTGAACTTATTTAGTACAGGACATTGACAAAAGAAATGAAAGTAGAAAGTATAATGGCAGTCACATTCACACTTTCTGGACAGCGTTTCAATTTTTAAAGGGTCGGTCAGATTGTTCTGCATCAAATTCGACATATTCTTGTTTCGGGTTTTCAGTTTTTTACCATAACTCGACATTATTATTCTGCTACCTGCATCTGGCAACATAGCCAACAGGAAACTTCAGCCCTGAGCTGAACAGAAGGTTAAACTAAACAAAGCAGAGTAGTTATGACTTATGATCGACCTAATTGGATAACTTAATGAAAAATTTACAGGACAAGATGATGAGATATTCATGCGTTGCAGACTAGTGCATAGTTTGAAGCATAAACAAGCGTTGGATATCCTGAATCGACTGACTTATCTACCATGTCAACATCACTGGCAAATTTGTAGTTTGGAAGGTTCTGCTTCTGTTGAACTCAAACCCGAATCTTCTTCATCGCTGATGCTTAGACCAGAACTCCTAATAATTCGTCTATCAAATATCGAAGCACCAGATGCTGTACTGAAGGTTGAACCAATCTCAGGGCTTGATATTTTCAAGTGCCCCTTGAATGTCCTGACACTGTTCTTTGTGTTTTCAATGTTAATCATTGGCTTCAAGGAGCTTTCTTCTATCTCACCAAATGACCCAACTTCACTTTCGCTTTCACTGCTGGCATTATAGGGGCCGTTTGGGCAAGCTTAAAAAAAGTGATTCTCTGCTTAAAGTAAAGAAGTGGATCCGAAGTGAGAAGTAAATAAGTTAATAAAGTGTTTGGAAAAGAAGCAGAAGCTCTGAGAGAGAAGTTAGCATTTTCAGCTTCTTAAAAGTGCTTCTACTTCTTTACACAAACAGGTCAGGAAAAGCAGAAGCCAGAAGCAGCTTCTGCTTCTTCAATACAAACAGCCCCATAATCTTTGTGTGCATTATGATCTGTTTGTGGTCCTCTCCATTCAAAGCTGGTATTCATCTCATGTTGACTGTCAACCTCCTCATCAGTGTGCCTATCAAAAGAACAATATGACATTGGTGAATATCCTGCGATTGTAGTCTCCTCACGCTCCCGTAATGCTTTCAGTATCAGAGTCTTGAGCAAATTCATGACTTGCACAGCATGCATCAGAGCTGTCAATGGATCGGACATCTGAACCAAGAAAAAACATTTAAATTTTATAAACTGAAGAACATATCCAAATTCAACAACCCCTTTAAAGTTAAAGTATTTACCTGTGTCATATTTGGGGCAAAAACCATGGCAATGTTCCTAGCATTCATTTTGTTGGAATCCTCCTGCTCAACAACATCAGCCATGAGATCAATTGCCCAGTTGAGTAGCGCTGTCTCGGTTGGTTGTAGCTGTTTCACAAGCTCAACGGATTTATCTTCAGTATTACACTGTAACACCTCCTCTGGGGAAAGTCCATCTAGCACACCAGAAGGTAGTTCACGGAACCAGGCTTTAATCAAACCAGCCAAACAGTGAACATCAATGTCTTCTGGTACAATTCCTCTGTTCAGCTGATCCCGAACATGTTCCTCTTTGCTGTTTTCAGGGTTTATGCGGAAGATACCTTCTGCCTGCAATTCATTCAGAGAAACCAATCAGAAAAATGCTTGCAAAATGTTTCATGATGACAGTATGATCATGCTAATCTAACAAATTTTACCTTTAAGCCTTTTTGCGTGTATAACCTCTCCTGCATTAGCAAGAGAATTGTTGGAACACTGTTCCCTCTTAAATCATAAGAGCATTGCATTGATTGTGCTGAAACTCCAAACACGCTAATACTACAAGACAGAAATGAGAAGTAAGCACAATATTTTTTTTCCAGGGGAGAACAGATTACTAGATTCAAGATATATCATATATCACCAAACTACTTTTGTTGGATTATTTCAAATCCGTTGTGAAAGGGGTATGTGATGGTTAGTAAGGGTGAGGGAAGCCACGATCCTACAAGGTAAGATCTGGGGCTGAGATAGGTATACTGGTATCACGGTCATAGTTACAAGGATCTTTAGTTGGGTGCCCGATAGGCTAGGGAGTCTGATCACATCCCCCAAATGGGATAGGGACCCCGATCACATGGTACAAGGATGCTATTCTCGTGGGTGTCAAGCTCAGATATGTGAATCCCCTTCAAGGTATAATTTTTCTAAATGCATGAACAGTTCTAGTTGACTTTGGTAGATTATGTTGAGCTATGACCTCTTCATTCCTTGTAGTCTGCCTAGGAGGAGTCTGATCAACAACATTTTGGCTTGCTGATGAAGTTTGACCTCTGGATTCATCCAATGTAAGCTTAGACATCTTATCCAAAGTTTCTTCAAGAGATGGAGTGGATTCAGTAGCTTTATTGCCTTCTGAAGTTGTGGCAGTTGACTTGTCAGCTTGCTGATTCCCAGTTTCCTTCACTGTCAGCTTGCTGCCAGTACCTGTACCTGCACATTCTTCCTCATCCCTTGCAAGATCATCAGTAGACTCTTGAAATGAAACATCAATAGACTCTTCAACAGTATGTTTAGCAAGGTTATACACTCTATAAGCACGACTTGTTAAAGAATAACCCAAAAATATAGCTTCATAAGATTTAGAGTCGAATTTACCATCCCTATCAATGGTTTTGAGTACGAAGCACTTAGATCCAAAAACTTTGAAGTAGCTGATGTTAGGCTTCTTTTTCCTTAGCAATTCATAAGGAGTCTTGTTGAGAATTGGCCTGATAAGCACTCTGTTAAGAACATAGCTTGCTGTGTTGACAGCTTCTGCCCAAAAGCTTCTTGGCAGCTTGCTCTCCTGCAGCAATGTCCTAGCTGTTTCTTGTAAGGACCTGTTCTTACGCTCTACAACTCCATTTTGCTGAGGTGTACGAGGTGCTGAGAACTCATGAGAGATTCCTCTTTCTTCACAATAAGTAATGAAGTCTTTTTGGAATTCCCCACCATGATCACTTCGAATACCTACAAGTCTTGTATCTAGTTTGTTCTCAAGCAACTTGATTAGTTTCTCAAATTCACTAAAAGCACAATCTTTAGTAAGCAAGAATAATACCCAAGTGAATCTAGAATAATCATCAACAATAACAAAGGCATATTGTTTACCTCCAATACTCTTATAAGCTTCGGGACCAAAGAGATCCAAGTGAAGAAGCTCTAAAGGTTTAGAAGTAGATACCATTTTCTTTGCCTTATGTGGAGTCCTTGTTTGCTTTCCCAATTGACAAGCAGAACATGTCTCCATCTTGACATATTTAAGCTTTGGTAGTCCTCGAACAAGCTTCTTTGCTGACAGCTTGCTGAGATGATCCATATGAGCATGTCCAAGCCTTCTATGCCAAATTTCTGGATTATTATCCACAGCTGCTAAACAAACACCTGCCTCCTGTTCTTCAAAGTTCAAAACATATATATTTCCTTCTCGTTTTGCAACTAGAGGAGTTTTGTTAGCACCAACAAGTATAGTACATTCATCCTTACCAAAGTTAACAATATGACCATCATCAAATAACTGACTTATACTAAGCAAGTTATAAGTAAGACCTTTAACATATTGTACCTTGTTAATAGAAATGATACTATTACCTATAGTTCCTTTGCCAAGAATAGGAAGAGTTTTGCTATCACCAATTGTGACACGACCACCCTTCTTCATCTTCAAGCTTAGAAACTGAGATTTGTCTCCACTCATGTGCCTAGTGCATCCACTATCCAATATCCATTGATTTGGCTTTACTTTAGACACGAGACAAACCTACAAAACAAACACAAACAACTCAACGTTTTGGTACCCAAATTTTGTTGGGTCCAGCAGTGTTAGTTGATAAAACATATAGAACATTAAGATCAGATTTCTTGATCCACATTTGGACCACTTTAGAACTCTTCTTCCATGTTCTGCTGGTCTTATCAGCATACTGTCTTGGAGCTGTCTTCTGTCTGTTTCTGTTGTCAGCATACTGTCTGTGAGCTGACTTCCTTTCCCAGCTTGCTGATTGAGAATTCTTCATTGGACAATTATTAGCAAGATGGCCCTTCTTTCCACACTTGTGACAAGTCACCCAAGGCATGGCATAATTGTATGGAATGCCATTCTTCCCTTCATATCTCATTGAAGAAGTGGATGTAGAAGCTGCACCAATGCCTCCTTTATCATGAGAACCTTTAGCTTGTTTCATTATAGATTTGAGACTTTCTTCTCCTTGAACAAACTTTCCCATGGCTTTCTGAAGATCTTTGACTTCTTGCTCCAATGACTTGATCTTTTCAGCTTGAATAGAGATTTCGGCTAAGCTTTGGGATTTGCTTAACTCGAACGCCTCCAAGCTTGCATCCTTAGCTTTAAGATCTGCTCTCAGCGAGCTGAGTTCCTTCATGAGTGTATCATTCCTTCTTTGGATTTGCATGTTGTTCCCTTCAAGTTGTGAGATCTGTTCCTTGAGGGTAGCAATGATTCCACTACTAGCTTTGGCACTCTTTTCATTCAAGAAATCACCTATGACTTTCTTCAAATGAACATTTTCTTTCTCGAGCTCATAATTCTCATTCTTTAGATCAATGAGTTCCATTATTGATAAACAACTCTTATCCTGCATGGTTAGTTCACAAGTAGTTGTATCAATAGTATTTAATTCAGAATTAATAGAGTTTACCTCACTATTAGTGTCCGTATCTGAATCAGTTGTATCAATTGAGCCATCGAGACCAACAAGAGCCAAATTCACCATCTCATCACAAGAATCATCAGAAGCTGACTCATCTTCATCATCACTCCAAGTTAGAAGTGCCTTGGATTTCTTTTTGTTCTTAAAATCAGCTTGCTGTCTAGGCGGCTTTGACTTGTTCTTTAGCTTGTAGCAATCCCTTTTGAAATGCCCTTTCTTGCCACATTCAAAACATGCATCATCCTTTGGATCTTTCTTTGCACCAAAAGCTTTGCCCTTTTCTCGCTTCATTTTGTTTTTCTTTTCAATCATTCTCTTGATTTTCCTGGACATAAGAGCTAGATCCTCATCTGATTCTGTTTCCTCATCTGTTTCCAGCTTGCTGACAGAGGAGTGCAGTGCAAGATTCTTCATTTTCTCTGTTGGCAGCTTGCTGCTTTCTGAGCTGTTAGCTTCAATCTTAGCTTCAAATTGTTCCAACTCAGCAAATATAGCCAGGTGATCCATAGTATCAATGTTGAGAGCTGACTCCAATGCTGTGACTTTGGCACCATATTCGAATGGAACAGCATTTAGAATATTCATGTTGATTTCCGATTGAGGAATCTTTTTCCCAAGTCTTTCAAGACTGTTGAGAGTGACTTGGAATCTAGCTTGGCTTTCTCGAATGGATTCTCCCTTCTTGATAGCAAAGCTTCCAAATTCTTTCATAAGCTTCCCGAGCTTGACTTTCTTTAACGCCTTTGAGCCTTCGTGATATGTCTCCAATGCATCCCAAATTTCTTTTGCAGATTTGAGAGAAGAGACCTTGTCATATTCAGCTTGATTCAGCCCATTGATTAATGTACTCCTTGCTTTTCCATTGGCAGCAACCTTTGATAGCTCGTCCGCTGTGAGAACATCAACGTCCTTGACTTTGCCATCGCTATCACGATATTCATAAGGACCTCTTTGCACAACTCTTTGCATTAGGGGATCTCTGGATAGATGAGCCTCCATTTGGCCTTTCCACCAATTGTAGTTGTCAGAACCCGTGAGGAGGGGAGCTCTAAAATCGGACTTTCCCTGAAAGTTATCAGCCATATCGATCGATACTATTCCTGTTACAGAAGTATTAGTACAAACACAGCTCTGATACCAATTGAAATTACACACCTAGAGGGGGGGTGAATAGGTGTTATGGCTAATATGACCGATTTTTAATGTTACCGAATAGTTATACTGTCACAGACAGCTTGCTGTTAATTTCAGAGTAAACAGTCAGCTAGCTAACAATGCAGATGCAATGCAAAACAGATATAATCAGTAAGCTAGCAACACAGAGAATTTTAGCCAGGTTCGACCCCTAACCCTAATGGTCTACGTCCTGGTCCCCTACCAACTGGTAAGAGATTATATTATTAATCAATAATGTTAACAATTACAATGATTCAATAATATAACTCCCTTTATCCCTTGTTCCTGTTATCAGCTTGCTGAAACCCCTGAACCACGAACCAAAAGCTCTCCAAGACCTATACTTCCCAAGTATACTCTTCTAGCTAACTAGTCCCCTTGTTCCCTTGTTTCACAAGCTCGATACACAGCAACAAACCTTTACACTTTGAACAATACAATGTATGAGTATAATACAACCGAAACTATGAACTCAATATAGATATATAATCAAATATAAGTACTAGAGCTCAAGTAAAGATTTAGCAATGAAAGTGTGTTGTATTTCAGAAGCTTGAAGTGTGTTCTTGTTCTCTACCAAAACGGAAACCACACTCAAGTATATATACCATCATTCCAAACGGTCATAACTCAACAAACTATCCAACGTTCTTGGTCCAACAACCTCACGTTTAATTTGCTTGAATAATGAACGTTTGAATAATGTTATCTTTACTGAGTAAAAGATGTAAAGACGTTGTAAATATCTCAGTAAAACGTTTATGTATAAAACCATAATTTGAAATCAAATAGGAGTAGTTTTAGATAAGATCAAGTATGAGATAAAAACTCCTATAAGTTAGGAAATCGTTTTTGTTTGAAATTCTAATTTAAAACTGAGCTCTAATATTTATATAAGTCATATATAAATATTAAAGTCCTTACATATCGATTCCTAATAAATCTCCTTGCTTTTCGACTTTGATCCTTATCCATTTGTTATTCTGTTCACGCTGTTAGCTCGCTGATAAGCCTGAATGATAACCTGTAAGCTTGCTGACAGTTGAACATAACACTGAAACTTATTAAGCTGTTAGCACATGCATATATATCATTGATAGCTCGCTAACAAGCACCAGTTTTATGCTATTAGCTTGCTGGCAGTGTGATCATCAAAACCTTGAGAGTATCAATCTCCCCCTTTTTGATGATTACACCATATTTAGGAAAAGTAATAATACTCCCCCTGAATACAGCAATCTAATATCATTAAACCTTAACAAATATATCAATTCAGCACATACATCAGATATAACAAATATTTTATGCAAAGCAGAATATATTATGCAATCAGATATCAACCAAATCAAGTACTTGCATAAATAGATAGATAACCTAATAATCTGACCAGGATAAACCACCTGGATACAGATAAGCATCCCAAAACAACCAACTTAAACAAATTTAACTCAGGATAAACCACCTGAGAACCAAATTCAACAACTTAACAAACTTAGTCTGAAGCAAAAGCAAATAGGGCCAATAAAATACTTAAGCAGATAAACACTTAAGCAACAAAGTTTTATTTTACTAGAAATTCCTAAATTGTCTCCCCCTTAATCATCCAAAAGGGTAGAAATTCAGGTCTCCCCATCATCCTTGTCAGACTTTTCCTGTGCAAACTTCTTCTCGAGTTCCGCAGCAATACGATTCTGCTCCATCATCAAATTTCCAGCATCAGCATAGACAGAATCAGTGCCTGCAGCCTCCTTAAGAACATCCATGGCAGAACGTGGCCTAGGACTGTCAGTACCATCCTCAGTAGAAGTAAAAGTGAACTTGACATCAGAAGACCCGCAAGACCCAAACATCCTCTTGCGTAACTCATATTGAAGACTCCCAGAGCTGCACTTCTCGGGTGAGTTCCCTGTCTTTCCTCCAAAGACTATATCCTTCCAAAAATCAAACTGATTTGACAACTCTTGCATTTGTTCAGAGAGTTGCTTTTGACCATCTACCAACTGCTTGTGATTTGCTCGCAGTTCCTCCATGTAATCCAAAATCTCCTTTGCAGAAATGCCCAAATCGACACCAACAGACTGAGATGGACCTGGAGGTGGTGGTGACACCAAAACCTCAACAGTGGATAAGGTTCCATCTTTCTCCAGCTTCAAATTTGATTGAGCTAAACACTTGAGATCTAGAAATTCCTTTGCCTGAACACTCTCAGCCCCATCGCAATTAACTCCAAACCACTCAAAGACCCTAGTAAGGAGCAACCCATATGGAAGCCCAGCTGATGACTTCCCATCCACAACACTCATCATAGTTTTCAAAACTAAATCAGCCATATCAAATTGCTTCCCAGACAACAACATAGAAACAATTACCATATCTTGTGCAGACAGATTAGAACGAGTACCCATCCTAGGACTCACATTCTCAATAGAAACCTTAAACAGTGCATGAGCAAGTGGGATAATAGTGGTAGTAGACGGATAAGTGATATCAGCAGCACACTCTAGACCCGTAATCAAAGTAAATTGCTCCTTCCCAGACAAACCCTCAACATCCTTAAACCCTCTTTTAGTAAAGATAGACACAGGGGAGGGAGGAGTTTTCAAGATGGCATTCAAAAACAGTGGTGACAGAGTGATCTTTGTATCATTAACAAACGACACTACTTGACCAGATTCCATTTCAATTAAGTTCCCATAAAATTCCCGAACAAGAGACGGAAAACAGATTCTTGGTAAATCCACAAGAAAAGATTCAAAACCAAGTGCAGAAAATAGCTTAACCACACCGCAAGAATGAAAGGCCTTACCAGACAAGGGTTTTCCCAAGATGACCTTTCGACTAGCGAAATCAGAACCCTCACCCTTCTCTGCAGACTTTACTCGCTTCTTTCCAGATTTGTCGAGACCAGACCGCAAAACCCCTGATTGTTCATCACCGCTTTCAACATCGACCGGCGCAACAATCTCCTCAATATCATCTTCATCAACCAAAGCCCGCTTCTTAGAAATAGGAGTGTGACTCTTGATATTTGCTCGCGTCTTCATCCTCATGGCAACTCGAGCTCCAATCGTAGCAATGGCGAAGAATGTGTATCGGTTGAAAAAGATTGAAGAAACCCTAGGTTCGGGGGCGCTTTTAAAGAAGAAGTGATAAAGACTCGGGGAAAGGATAGACTTTAAACCCTTTTGAATCATTATCGGGGGATTTATTTTAGGAATTTTATTAACGAAACCGACTTTATTTAAATACTGCATTGTGAGATAATTAAGATAAAATCTAATAACAAATCTAATCTCAGTGCCACTTATATAGTAACTGATAAAAAATTTGAATTCTAAAACACCAACCATAAATCACATAGATTAGCACAAAATCACGTAACAATATTCAACACATAAAATCATGTTAATCTTCACATAACGGATAGTTAATTTATGAAGTAAAATTAACACGAAACTCTTGAAATGACCAGCATGCAAAAATAATTAACAATATGTAAAGTACAGAGAGTAAGCTGATAGTACCCGGACCAAGCTTATTAGCTTGCTGACTGCACATCACACATACCCAATTCCCTTCTCAGCACAATATATCGTTCTTCAGGAAGAGGTTTTGTGAAGATGTCAGCTAGCTGATCTGCTGTAGCCACAAAAATCAGCTTGACAGCACCTTTTGCAACATTGTCTCTCAGAAAATGATGTCGAACATCAATATGCTTTGTCCTTGAATGATTGACTGGATTTTCTGAAATGTTGATTGTACTTGTGTTGTCACAAAAGATAGGAGTTTGCTTGCATTTGATTCCAAAGTCCTTCAATTGTTGTCTCATCCATAGCATTTGAGAGCAACAGCTACCAGCTGCTAAATACTCCCCCTCAGCCGTAGATAGAGCAACTGAAGTTTGCTTCTTGCTTAACCAAGAAACTAAGCTTTGACCCAAAAATGCACAAACACCACTTGTACTTTTTCTATCAGTTTGACTACCTGCATAATCTGCATCACTATACCCAACAAGATCAAAAGCATTTGTGATAGGATAGAATAAACCCAAAGTAATGGTTCCACTTAAATATTTAAATATTCTTTTAACAGCTTGTAAGTGAGAATCCTTTGGTTTTGCTTGAAATCTAGCACAAACACAAACACTATACATAATATCAGGTCTAGAGGCTGTAAGATAAAGTAAACTTCCAATCATACCTCTATACATTCGAACATCAACATCTTTACCATTTTCATCTGCTGTCAGCTTGCTGACAACGCTCATTGGTGTTGATTTCGCCTTGATATTCTCATATCCAAATCTTTTGAGTAGATTCTTGATGTACTTGGATTGATGCACATAAATTCCTTCTGGAGTTTGCTTAATTTGGAGCCCCAAGAAATAATTGAGCTCTCCCATCATGCTCATGTCAAACTCACTATGCATGCACTTTGAAAACCACTTACACAAAGAATCATTAGTAGATCCAAATATAATATCATCTACATATATTTGAACAACTAATATATCTTGACCTTTAATAATGGTAAACAAAGTAGGATCAATTTTACCTCTAATGAAACCATTTTTGATCAAAAATTCACTTAACCTTTCATACCATGACCGAGGTGCTTGCCTTAATCCATAAAGTGCCTTCTTGAGCTTGTAGACACGGTTTGGATATTTTTCATCCTCGAATCCTGGTGGTTGCTTGACATAGACTTCCTCCTTTAGATATCCATTTAAGAATGCACTTTTGACATCCATTTGATGTAGCTTGAACTTCTTGTAGCATGCAAATGACAATAGCATCCTAATAGATTCCAATCTTGCAACCGGAGCATATGTTTGATCAAAATCAATTCCTTCTTGCTGATTGTATCCTTGTGCAACAAGTCTAGCTTTGTTTCGAGTGATAGTACCAAATTCATCAACTTTATTCTTGAATACCCATTTGGTTCCAACAATTGAAGCATCCTCTGGTGGATCTACAAGTTCCCAAACATCACATCTTTCAAATTGGTTGAGTTCTTCTTGCATTGCCATGATCCAATTTTCATCTTGTAAAGCTTCTTGAACATTCTTTGGTTCCTCTTGAGCTATGAAGGCAGCATAAGCACAGATGTTGGCTTGAGCTTTCCTTGTCTTGATTCCAGCTGATTTATCTCCAATGATCAACTGAGGAGGATGATTCTTCACTGTTCTAGTTGACTTTGGTAGATTATGTTGAGCTATGACCTCTTCATTCCTTGTAGTCTGCCTAGGAGGAGTCTGATCAACAACATTTTGGCTTGCTGATGAAGTTTGACCTCTGGATTCATCCAATGTAAGCTTAGACATCTTATCCAAAGTTTCTTCAAGAGATGGAGTGGATTCAGTAGCTTTATTGCCTTCTGAAGTTGTGGCAGTTGACTTGTCAGCTTGCTGATTCCCAGTTTCCTTCACTGTCAGCTTGCTGCCAGTACCTGTACCTGCACATTCTTCCTCATCCCTTGCAAGATCATCAGTAGACTCTTGAAATGAAACATCAATAGACTCTTCAACAGTATGTTTAGCAAGGTTATACACTCTATAAGCACGACTTGTTAAAGAATAACCCAAAAATATAGCTTCATAAGATTTAGAGTCGAATTTACCATCCCTATCAATGGTTTTGAGTACGAAGCACTTAGATCCAAAAACTTTGAAGTAGCTGATGTTAGGCTTCTTTTTCCTTAGCAATTCATAAGGAGTCTTGTTGAGAATTGGCCTGATAAGCACTCTGTTAAGAACATAGCTTGCTGTGTTGACAGCTTCTGCCCAAAAGCTTCTTGGCAGCTTGCTCTCCTGCAGCAATGTCCTAGCTGTTTCTTGTAAGGACCTGTTCTTACGCTCTACAACTCCATTTTGCTGAGGTGTACGAGGTGCTGAGAACTCATGAGAGATTCCTCTTTCTTCACAATAAGTAATGAAGTCTTTTTGGAATTCCCCACCATGATCACTTCGAATACCTACAAGTCTTGTATCTAGTTTGTTCTCAAGCAACTTGATTAGTTTCTCAAATTCACTAAAAGCACAATCTTTAGTAAGCAAGAATAATACCCAAGTGAATCTAGAATAATCATCAACAATAACAAAGGCATATTGTTTACCTCCAATACTCTTATAAGCTTCGGGACCAAAGAGATCCAAGTGAAGAAGCTCTAAAGGTTTAGAAGTAGATACCATTTTCTTTGCCTTATGTGGAGTCCTTGTTTGCTTTCCCAATTGACAAGCAGAACATGTCTCCATCTTGACATATTTAAGCTTTGGTAGTCCTCGAACAAGCTTCTTTGCTGACAGCTTGCTGAGATGATCCATATGAGCATGTCCAAGCCTTCTATGCCAAATTTCTGGATTATTATCCACAGCTGCTAAACAAACACCTGCCTCCTGTTCTTCAAAGTTCAAAACATATATATTTCCTTCTCGTTTTGCAACTAGAGGAGTTTTGTTAGCACCAACAAGTATAGTACATTCATCCTTACCAAAGTTAACAATATGACCATCATCAAATAACTGACTTATACTAAGCAAGTTATAAGTAAGACCTTTAACATATTGTACCTTGTTAATAGAAATGATACTATTACCTATAGTTCCTTTGCCAAGAATAGGAAGAGTTTTGCTATCACCAATTGTGACACGACCACCCTTCTTCATCTTCAAGCTTAGAAACTGAGATTTGTCTCCACTCATGTGCCTAGTGCATCCACTATCCAATATCCATTGATTTGGCTTTACTTTAGACACGAGACAAACCTACAAAACAAACACAAACAACTCAACGTTTTGGTACCCAAATTTTGTTGGGTCCAGCAGTGTTAGTTGATAAAACATATAGAACATTAAGATCAGATTTCTTGATCCACATTTGGACCACTTTAGAACTCTTCTTCCATGTTCTGCTGGTCTTATCAGCATACTGTCTTGGAGCTGTCTTCTGTCTGTTTCTGTTGTCAGCATACTGTCTGTGAGCTGACTTCCTTTCCCAGCTTGCTGATTGAGAATTCTTCATTGGACAATTATTAGCAAGATGGCCCTTCTTTCCACACTTGTGACAAGTCACCCAAGGCATGGCATAATTGTATGGAATGCCATTCTTCCCTTCATATCTCATTGAAGAAGTGGATGTAGAAGCTGCACCAATGCCTCCTTTATCATGAGAACCTTTAGCTTGTTTCATTATAGATTTGAGACTTTCTTCTCCTTGAACAAACTTTCCCATGGCTTTCTGAAGATCTTTGACTTCTTGCTCCAATGACTTGATCTTTTCAGCTTGAATAGAGATTTCGGCTAAGCTTTGGGATTTGCTTAACTCGAACGCCTCCAAGCTTGCATCCTTAGCTTTAAGATCTGCTCTCAGCGAGCTGAGTTCCTTCATGAGTGTATCATTCCTTCTTTGGATTTGCATGTTGTTCCCTTCAAGTTGTGAGATCTGTTCCTTGAGGGTAGCAATGATTCCACTACTAGCTTTGGCACTCTTTTCATTCAAGAAATCACCTATGACTTTCTTCAAATGAACATTTTCTTTCTCGAGCTCATAATTCTCATTCTTTAGATCAATGAGTTCCATTATTGATAAACAACTCTTATCCTGCATGGTTAGTTCACAAGTAGTTGTATCAATAGTATTTAATTCAGAATTAATAGAGTTTACCTCACTATTAGTGTCCGTATCTGAATCAGTTGTATCAATTGAGCCATCGAGACCAACAAGAGCCAAATTCACCATCTCATCACAAGAATCATCAGAAGCTGACTCATCTTCATCATCACTCCAAGTTAGAAGTGCCTTGGATTTCTTTTTGTTCTTAAAATCAGCTTGCTGTCTAGGCGGCTTTGACTTGTTCTTTAGCTTGTAGCAATCCCTTTTGAAATGCCCTTTCTTGCCACATTCAAAACATGCATCATCCTTTGGATCTTTCTTTGCACCAAAAGCTTTGCCCTTTTCTCGCTTCATTTTGTTTTTCTTTTCAATCATTCTCTTGATTTTCCTGGACATAAGAGCTAGATCCTCATCTGATTCTGTTTCCTCATCTGTTTCCAGCTTGCTGACAGAGGAGTGCAGTGCAAGATTCTTCATTTTCTCTGTTGGCAGCTTGCTGCTTTCTGAGCTGTTAGCTTCAATCTTAGCTTCAAATTGTTCCAACTCAGCAAATATAGCCAGGTGATCCATAGTATCAATGTTGAGAGCTGACTCCAATGCTGTGACTTTGGCACCATATTCGAATGGAACAGCATTTAGAATATTCATGTTGATTTCCGATTGAGGAATCTTTTTCCCAAGTCTTTCAAGACTGTTGAGAGTGACTTGGAATCTAGCTTGGCTTTCTCGAATGGATTCTCCCTTCTTGATAGCAAAGCTTCCAAATTCTTTCATAAGCTTCCCGAGCTTGACTTTCTTTAACGCCTTTGAGCCTTCGTGATATGTCTCCAATGCATCCCAAATTTCTTTTGCAGATTTGAGAGAAGAGACCTTGTCATATTCAGCTTGATTCAGCCCATTGATTAATGTACTCCTTGCTTTTCCATTGGCAGCAACCTTTGATAGCTCGTCCGCTGTGAGAACATCAACGTCCTTGACTTTGCCATCGCTATCACGATATTCATAAGGACCTCTTTGCACAACTCTTTGCATTAGGGGATCTCTGGATAGATGAGCCTCCATTTGGCCTTTCCACCAATTGTAGTTGTCAGAACCCGTGAGGAGGGGAGCTCTAAAATCGGACTTTCCCTGAAAGTTATCAGCCATATCGATCGATACTATTCCTGTTACAGAAGTATTAGTACAAACACAGCTCTGATACCAATTGAAATTACACACCTAGAGGGGGGGTGAATAGGTGTTATGGCTAATATGACCGATTTTTAATGTTACCGAATAGTTATACTGTCACAGACAGCTTGCTGTTAATTTCAGAGTAAACAGTCAGCTAGCTAACAATGCAGATGCAATGCAAAACAGATATAATCAGTAAGCTAGCAACACAGAGAATTTTAGCCAGGTTCGACCCCTAACCCTAATGGTCTACGTCCTGGTCCCCTACCAACTGGTAAGAGATTATATTATTAATCAATAATGTTAACAATTACAATGATTCAATAATATAACTCCCTTTATCCCTTGTTCCTGTTATCAGCTTGCTGAAACCCCTGAACCACGAACCAAAAGCTCTCCAAGACCTATACTTCCCAAGTATACTCTTCTAGCTAACTAGTCCCCTTGTTCCCTTGTTTCACAAGCTCGATACACAGCAACAAACCTTTACACTTTGAACAATACAATGTATGAGTATAATACAACCGAAACTATGAACTCAATATAGATATATAATCAAATATAAGTACTAGAGCTCAAGTAAAGATTTAGCAATGAAAGTGTGTTGTATTTCAGAAGCTTGAAGTGTGTTCTTGTTCTCTACCAAAACGGAAACCACACTCAAGTATATATACCATCATTCCAAACGGTCATAACTCAACAAACTATCCAACGTTCTTGGTCCAACAACCTCACGTTTAATTTGCTTGAATAATGAACGTTTGAATAATGTTATCTTTACTGAGTAAAAGATGTAAAGACGTTGTAAATATCTCAGTAAAACGTTTATGTATAAAACCATAATTTGAAATCAAATAGGAGTAGTTTTAGATAAGATCAAGTATGAGATAAAAACTCCTATAAGTTAGGAAATCGTTTTTGTTTGAAATTCTAATTTAAAACTGAGCTCTAATATTTATATAAGTCATATATAAATATTAAAGTCCTTACATATCGATTCCTAATAAATCTCCTTGCTTTTCGACTTTGATCCTTATCCATTTGTTATTCTGTTCACGCTGTTAGCTCGCTGATAAGCCTGAATGATAACCTGTAAGCTTGCTGACAGTTGAACATAACACTGAAACTTATTAAGCTGTTAGCACATGCATATATATCATTGATAGCTCGCTAACAAGCACCAGTTTTATGCTATTAGCTTGCTGGCAGTGTGATCATCAAAACCTTGAGAGTATCAAAAAGTATTAGAAATCAAAAAGATGTTTGGAGGGAAATTTTACTAGGAGCCTTTGTCTTTTCTCGATTGGTTCATGTTTTAAAATTAATAAACATGTGACAAAATATTCGGTATTATGAGCTTATTTGGCTGAATCTATTACATAGGACTTAACGTGATTTATGATTTAATGTGACTTAATATGATAATATGAGAGGTTAATATATATATATATATATATATATATATGTGTGTGTGTGTGTGAGAGAGAGAGAGAGAGTAATTATAATTTATTAATAACTAACGAATCATTAAAAATACAATAATAATAATAATAGATTTTAAGTCAGCTTGTCACTTATCACACAGATAGATTTTTTCGGTTCAGGATTAAACATGACTGAAGTCCGGATTTAAGTCCTAATAGACGGTCATAAAGTATGTTTACAAAATGATCCTTAGGTCGTTGATTTTCGGAACTTCTACTAGTTTCGTTTCCAATAGTAAAATATTGAAAGAACGTTGTTTTTTTCAATAAAAAAGAATCAATTTATTAATTAAAAGTTATACGGCATCTACAAATATATACGGCATCTACAAATATAATTGAAATTGGCAGATGCCGAAGAATATCGATGTTGAATCCTCCTTTTTGGAGAGGCAACTAAGCGATGTGAAGATGACTTTTTTTTAAACGCAAATTGAAGATGATTTGAATATATGTACATGTTTTCACCTGATTAGTTTTCACCTGACTGTTCTGAACAATTGATCATAAACGCGATGCCATAATTACCTTTAAACCTGAATTAAACCCAAGAAAATCATTATGAGGGTGCTATAAATCATTCATCATCCATTCTAGTGCTAAATTGTTAATGTAGGAGCTTATGTTAATGATTGATTCATCAGTAAAAAGAGTATGCAATCATCCCAAATGCTGTACAATAATAGGATCATTGCCAAACAAAAGACAAGATTGATTCAAGTTAAAGGTAAAAGTATTCTTGTCCTCTAAAATCGGAAACCTGAGTCCTCGGTGTTTTAGATCCAGACATGCGCTCCGGATAGAATCCAATAACAAGCACATTTTGTTAGAGCATCTTAGGGGTAACTAAATTGTAATACTTCTCGTATCCCAATTTATCTGTCTTGTTTGGTTTTTTGTGGTCAAATTGACAAAATTTTGATGGATAATTAATAATTATTCTTATATAATTTTAAAAATCGAAAAAAATATATTTTAAAGTAGAATAGATGTAGATTCTAATAAAAAAAATTCATAATTTTTTCTATATATGTAAATTTCAGTCAAAATTTGTTCAATTTGACAAAAAAACTCAAACAAGACAAATAAATTGGGACGCAGGGAGTATAAAATAAGATAATGGTTAGATAAACTTGTAATTTGTTATACTCCAACGATATTAACTAGATTGGTTAGTTATATTTCAAAATTAGTATTATTAATTTTTAAATTTAATAAATATGCATATTTGAAAAAATCTTGATTTTATCTGGATTTTTGAAAAATCCAGACTTTTTATAAATAAACCAGGCTTAGTATTTTGAGATTGGTCCGGCCCGGTTTTAAAAAAGCCCAGCCCAATCAGCTTTGATAAAAATCTGATTGTTTTTTTATCCCCGAACGGATCTTTTGTGCATATCCAAGTATGAGTATGTGACAGAACTATCCTTTGACTCGATCACACTATCTTTCTTAGAACCAATCTCTTATACTCAAGCCTTTCACTTAATTGAAAGACTATCTCCGGGTGTTTGTTATGAACAAATCATCGCCAGTCATCCTTGATAGCATCATTCGATTTTGTTTTCAAACACATCTTGTATTCATTTGTATAATAAGCTGGTCTCAAATTAAATAGCAACGTCCATAACTCATTGGTCCCAAGATTGAGATTGTCCGATATATATACCATAATCACTGGCATGAACATGATCTACGATAATAACCTTCCGGCCCGTTCTTAATAATTTTTGAGCCCCTTGGAAAAAAATCTGGAACTTTTTGTACGGTAAAACATATACTTACATTTATATATGAAACTTTAAGGACTAAATTTCAAAATCGACTGTTTAAATATATACTAATAGTCCAATACAATGTGTTCGATAATTTTATGAGTCTTTTAATTTAGAGATTCTGTACAATTGAGCTTGTTGCACACGCTAATCTACGAGTCTTTTAATTTAGGGATCCTGTATAATTAAGATTGTTGCACACGCTAATATATGGCCTGGTAACCACCGGCTATATTATCATGTGGGAGAGTTTGTTCATATTACAACATAAATATTTATTTTCAAGAAATTTCGGGTATATACGGTTGGATTTGTTACACACTCTAATCTACGGGCCTGATAATTGCTGCCCGTGTTACATTCTCACGTGAAAGAGGTTGTTCATGTGATAAAACATGAAAATTTATTTTCACAAAATTCTCTTTCACCAACACTCACATGAGTGTATCCGATTGAGATTTTAAATTTTTTTTATCATTTATAATATTTAAAGTTATTAAATTGAGATTGTTTAAAATCCAATAAAATCTTGGGGTATTCAATTGAGATTTTAACTTATGCTACAAAATCTGGTGGTATTCAATTAGAATTTTGAATTATATTTTAAAAATCTTATGACATTCAATTGGGATTGTTTAAAATTCATTAAAATATGATGGTATTCGAATGTTAATGTTTTTTTTGCTTTTTCTAAAATGATGGATTTTATGAGATTTCTCATTAGAGCAACTCCAGCAGCTTCCCTATATCATGTTCTAAGTCCAATTATAAGGAATGTGACATAAATTAGTGCTCCAGCAGTGTCTTAGAGGTTCCTTAAATCACTAGGATCCTCCTTCTATGCCTTATTAATGAGGCACCACTAGCCATGCCTTATTTGATTTCTTTAATAAAAAAATCATTTCTCTCTCTCTTATTGTAACTTATTTTCTCTCTCTTCCTTCCATCTTTTATCAATCTCTTTCCAAATTTATTATTATAATAATAATAAGGAATGAATTAAAAGGATCATTGTTGAAGTTGAAATAGGGAAAATAGATTTTTTTGCCACTCAACTTATAGCGTTTTTAGAAACTTACCACCCAATAAATTTATTTTTTCTTTTAGTCACTAATGTTAGGTTTGGTTTTCTTTTTAGCCACCAACTTAGGTTCGGATTTGATTACTAGTATTATGATAATTTTTTTTTGTCACTAAAGTTATTGCGTCTTTAAAAACTAACCACTCAACTATAATTTTTTTTTATTTTACTCACTAGTGTTAGATTCAGCTTTTTTTTTTTGTCACTGAAGTTAGGTTCGGATTTAATTATTAGCATTACATATTATGTGTAGCATTATTAAAATATAGTGGTAGTCTGTAATATTTTGATGATTTAATATATGTTTGTATTTTTATATATAGTACTTTTTATGTCTCCAAGGTCGTTTACCTTGGATATTAAGAATTTTACACGCATTTATGGCCTTTAAAAGATGTAGTTTCAAATATAACTTTATTTTTTTCTTCCGAATGAAAATTCAGCGTTTGAATTTTTACACACAAAAAAAATCACAAAATTAAGTTATGGAACTATATTTTATAAGAGTCTTAAATACGTGCTAAGCAGTAAAAAAAACTGTAAACTAATGAGAGGGACGAAGGGAATAATAATAATATAAAATGATGCATTATATATAGAGGACAATCATCAAAAATTAAGTTTTTCTCTCTATTTATTTGTCTTGAAAATTGTAATAAGATAAAGTTATTAAAATTTTTGAAGATAAATTTAAAAGAGATCTTAAACTAAGCTAGTCGATTGAAACTTTAATAGCGAAAGATGATGCGTCATATCACTCAATTACACTTTATCTTATGAGAGGAGGTGAATTGTTTGAAGTCGTTAATTTCATATTCATGATTTATTGAATTTTTAGAATCTAATTACGATTTTTCCTGATTTTAATTTTCATTGGCTCATTTTATATTATTATTGCTATATATAAATATAAACATACGACACATCATCAAAATATCACATACTATCACTATGTATAAATGATGCTACAAAAATTATCATAATGCTAGTAATCAAATCCGAACCTAAATTGTGGCTAAAAATAAAACCAAACCTGACATTAGTGACTAAAATAAAAAATAAATTAGTTGGGTGGTAAGTTTCTAAAAAGGCTATAAGTTGAGTGGCAAAAAAATCTATTTTCCCGTTGAAATACAAAATTTTGTCCTAAATCACTAAGATTTAATATTTTATAATATTTATAAGGAAGACACTAAGACACTGCTGGAGATGCTCTTATATTGTAAGTTTTTTGAAATCTCACCAAAATCCGTGAGATCTTGAGGTATTGTACTTAAATCCAAAAAAATCTATATTAACTCTACGAGATTTTATCAAGAAACCCCAGAAAGCAGGGATGGGCACGGGGGCACTTCGGGGGCGGGGAGTGCTATCCCCGACCCCGATCCCCGAATTCATGACCCCTCCCCGACCCCGCCCCGAACCCCGAACGGGGATTATTTTTCTCCCCGATCCCCGCCCCGAATGGGGAACGGGGATCCCCGCGGGGAGTCGGGGAATTTTATTTTTAATAAAAACATAATAATTTATAATATATAATATACTTTTTAATAAAAAAACAAACTACTAACTCCTAGTATACTAATAAAATAATATTATATTATATTTCAACATCAAATCATATTACAATTGATTTATAATATAATTAAACGACAATTTAATATTATTAAATATATTATATTATAATATATTTATAATCAATCAATAAAAATAAAGATTATATTTTAATTTTAATTATATTATAAAGCTTATCTATTTTAAATAATATATTTAGTATAATATATATACATAAATATATTATTATTTATATATATATATATAATCGGGGTCGGGGATCGGGGCGGGGAGACACCAATCCCCGACCCCGCCCCGATCCCCGAATTTTTTATAGAACTTTCCCCGATCCCCGCCCCGCCCCCGAAAAATTCCCCGAATCCCCGACCCGAACGGGGCGGGGATCGGATCGGGGTCGAGCGGGGCGGGGTGAATGTCCATCCCTACCAGAAAGTCAAAATCACATACAATCCATTAAAATTCATAGGTAAAAAACAATCCATTAAAATCTCAATAGAATACACCCACTCAATCTTTCTAACATCCAAATATCTCAAAACTGTATAATTAAATTTAACAAATACCAATAAAGATGTTGAAAGATTTTGTAACTCGATATCTATAATTTTTTTATAAAATCTGATGATTCAACTGATGAGATAAGGACATCACTAGAAATTATTACTATAAGAGATATGTCTACATGATTATTGTTAAAAAGGATACAATTTTTGAACTTATTAACAATGTTGTAAAAAGCGGGAATCGGACTTAATCGGTGAAGTCACGGAACAAGGATTAATCGTGTATTAATTGAATTGATCGGAGATTAATCGGATTGATCGGTAATTAATCGGAGATTTAATCAGTTTGGCGAGCTACGGAACAGGAATTAATCGGTGATTAATCGTGATTAATCAGCGACTTTTAGAACAGAGCTTATTAATATCTTAGACGAATATTTTTGAACTTTTGATACCATAAATTGCAAATTAAGTAAATTAATACTTTTAAAACAAATATTACTTTTTTCTAAATAATAGTATCTCTTTTGCATTTCCTTTTTATTGTCCACCAAAATCCAGATCCTGCTGCACTGTACTCAACTACTCAATCTCAACCCTTTTCCTATATTGTTCTCATGCACATAAAAGTCAACAAAAGGAACAAAATGTACCATAGAAACGCCTATTACTTTTGCAATTATTTAAGGTAAATAATCTCAAAGATTTTCTTAATAGCATAAAAGATACAAATAGCGGTGCATGTTAAGGAACGCGGCGCACGTTAAACCCTCTATATATTCGCCTGTATCTATCACTCCCCTGCCCCATTTGCACAGAAGCTCCAGCAATACAATAATTATATAATTTAGCTCAAGATTTTTCTTTCTCCAGCTTATATACACAAAAATAATTTTGTTTATTATATAAATAGTCTTGCTCTTACAAAGTGTTCAATTGTTGTTGTCTCCTTAATCAACAGGTCAGTTCACTTCAGTTCAGTTAGCTTTAGCGTATATCTTTGTTGTTTTGTCGTGTGTTGACTTTGTTTTGACTTTGTGTATACAGGAAGATGAAGTCAGTTTCAGGGAGAGAGCTAATTGGGCAAGTGAACCCCAAGGTAAAGATTTAATCTTTTCAATTTTTTTTCTTCGGTGTTAATTTTTTTTTTTTTTTTTTTGTGTTTACAATTGTTGTAAATTGTAATGTTGTTCGATATACAAATCGACGAGTTTTGTGAAAACCGGGTTTTCTTGCAAGAGTTGCATTTTCAGGAGTTACTTGAGTGTGCCCCCAAGTAATTTTTATTATTTTTTATTGTAAAAAACCAAGTGTGCTTTTGTAATATTTTATTAATCATCTATATTGATTTTTGTATGTTATAGTTATGCGGTATTTTTAGTTTTAAGAACTCATGTTTATTTTTTTGAAAAGCAATATTATATAGAAGGCCAAAATTTCCCCCGATTATAGCAGGGGGATATTACAAAGCTTAAAACACAACTAAAAATATCATGTTTATGGATTTATGCTATGCTAGCTTTCCGTTTTTTATTTAAATGCCATCCATTAAAATATCATGCATGTTTTTTTATAATTTTAATTCATTTTAGTAATATGCTAGAATTATACGAAGTTTCTTATTTTTCATAAATTTACATAAACATAATATATTATATATATTATTTGTATCGACTTTAATGTACAATTTAGTCAATATTATTATATGTTTATTTTTAATTAGAAAACATGTTGTCAAACATAAATCAATTTTTATCATTTAACCAATAAAATTTGACCTTCTGACAAACATATTAAGGTGTATCAAAATAATAGTTACCGTATACTTTATGATTTTTTAAATTTTTATATCAAATAAAAATTTCAATTTTAATTTTAATTTGATATATATATTAAAAAATTAAAATTATTTGTAAGTGTTATTTTCTTACAACTCAAATGTGTGTGTCAAAAAGACAAAAAATTTGTCATTTTAGTAATTTATAAATATTATGATATTTCTGTATTTGTTGGAAATTGAACCTTGCCTTTTTTGCACAGAATTTATTTTTTATGCCGAAATATATTAACTATTTACTAAAAATACCTACGTGATTTAGCCGATTCGTAGTTTTTAGGCTTCAAACTTAACAAAGAAACGAGGTTGGTTTAAAGTAACATGAAATGGGATTGGAGTTGGGTAACTAAATCATCTAAAAAGTGACATTGCTTTGGTATTTATATCAAGTAGTACATACTAAATATTTGACAACAATTAGACTTTATGATTACACTTTGTGTTTGCTATGCAATGTTTTCTTTAATTTGGATATTACATTTCCTATTTATTCTATGTTTTTACTTGGAATGAACTTGTGTAAGGCATAACTTTCAACTAATAACTATAAAGCTAAAACTTATTATTTGTGAACTACTTTATCCTTTAGAATGTTCCAAGTCTGATAAAATATTAATTTATCTAAATTGCATTTGAAGTGTCATTGTTATGTTTCACTCAAAATCATATTTATTTGCTATATAGATACATATACAACTTACAAAAATTTCTTTCAGGACATAGATTTGATATCAGCTGTAAGAAGTTTGCACAGCTGTCAAGATCTCAGTAAAGTAATTAGGGACTCAGATAATGGTACTTCTGAGCTGAACTTTGAAAATGGATCATCTATACAGGTCAGTAGTAGAGAAACTTGTTATTTTGAACTATATGCATAATGTGACTCACAAAATTGGAATGATTCACGTGTGTGTGTGTGTGTGTCTGTTTCCAGGATTTTCATAATAGTTTTTATCTTTATAAACTTTCACATTTGTATGAGCCTTCGTTTTCATTCTATTTTTCATAACTTTTAATTCTCAAAATGTCAGATTGATGTTGAAGTCGTTGCCAGAATTCCTGCACACATTTTAGCAAGGCTTGTACAGTCAGAACTTGACGAAGAGCTCCTAAAATATGTACTGGCTGGGATCCGTCTTTTGCATAGCCTGTATGATGCAGCTCTTCGGCATCATAAACTTGAGCAGGTTAGCATGAGTCAACCTTGTATATGTTATGTGTAAATATATTCTCCTGCAGGGCAAAGATAATTGTTGTTGGAGTCATTAAATGCACCCATCTAGAACTTTATTACATAAAAAATTTATAAACCTATGCATTTATAGGTTTCATCCGCAGAATGATAGGGTATAACACCAACTCATAGCATATATTCTTTTAGTTTTGCTTTTGTCTTTACAAATCATGTATTTGGTGTTTCACTCCTTCAGATATCATTCTATCTAGGTTTAAATAGTTATTTTTTTTCTAAAAAAGTCAGACTACTATTTTAGGTAAAGACGAAGGCTGAATTTGGGTTTACACCTTAATCGTATTATAACGAACCTTATTTAGTTTCCTATTTCAAATCGAAGTCCAAAGTTAAATACCAAAACGACCAAAATAGGTGAAGCAATGAATGTAATGTGTCTAGGGTTATATAACCTATCGATAAATAGAAATGTAGCTATTGCAGAGTTTTATTTGACATCTTACTAAATTGGTGAAAAACTTACAATTTCATTTTGTATTTGTGTTGCAGATACTGTTGGATGACATCCCCTTGTTGTCACAGTTGATTGAAATGATCTTTCATGTTCTTATCCTGCTAAATTGCTACACAGAGGTTTTATTTTGGTTTCTCTAAGAAGCTCACTGAATGTCTGTCAATTTTTTATCATGATGCTAAGGCTTGTTTGTTTCTGTGTAGGAACATCCAAATTTAACTCCTATTACGCTTTTGCGTTCTACAATTGCAGCCAGCAGTCTTTTTCTTTTTGAAAAAGTCGTTTCGCCTTACCCTGCGGAGCTTGCTAATGTTTTAGTTAGCCATCCTAAGGTAATATTATCTATTCTTCCAACCACCGTTTTGTGCAGAAACTCGCAATCTGATTTTTCCTGTACCAGGTACACCGATTTGTGGATGCTGCTTTTGCTGTTGTTCGTGTTGATATTGAGGTTCTCCGTGTCGAGATGCAAAGCAACAGTGCTGATTCTTTGAGTCCTACAGCGGAAGAGTCAATCAAGCATCTTTGTGTGCAGTGTGAGGCTTCACTGAAGTTTCTGCATTCATTGTGTCAGCAAAACAATTTCCGAGATTGCCTCCTGAAACATAAGGTTTTCAATTCAAAAATTGATTTTTGCAGATGCCTAACAAGAATAAAGTTCTATTATACTATTGTTTTTCTTACATATAGATGTAGTACTGTAGTAGCAAAGTGTTTTGGGTACTGGGAGATCAGTGAGAAATGGGGGGATGGGGATCATTCTTCTGTCTTTCGCTTGCATGTGGTAAACTGCTTTTTATAAAACTGTATCTTCGAAAATTGTATGCCATGTCTGTTCTTGATGTTCTATCAGTCACTATAATATTCAGAATATGAATACTACTTCACATAAATATTGTTACATCAATACATGACTATTTGGTACGTATTGTTTACTCCTTCGGACCTTCCTATTCTTAATGAACAACACATATTCGAAATTCCCTCCTTTGAATGAATGTGAATGATTTTCTTCTTCCTTCACATTTTCAATTTTTGGATATCAGTTAGTTGAAGCAATACATTTGCCGTACCTGTACAAGCATTGTTAAGTACAAGTAGGATAACTCTTCATGCCTTCCTACCCATTTCAGGAATTATGTGATGAAGCTGGCATACTTTGCTTGGTCAGATCTGTCTTGGACTTGGATGTAACAGTATTTGTTGGCGCAAATTTTGTTGTAGGGGCTATATCTAGAATGCAGTCCAAAGTTTTAGCTATGGTAAGTTAATGTAGTTAACATTGCATTGCCAAGGTGTATCATTTGCTACCTAAGCACCTTCGAATTCCACTGCAACATTTTACTTCTCAATATATTTGTGACTAAAAGCCGTAAATTGAACAAGATATAATTCCTTTTCTGCAGCTGTTGTATCTTTGTGAATCAGAGAGCATATCTTACCTGGACGTGGTTGCTAGGACTCCTCATAGCTTGAGTCTAGCCAAGTCTGTCGTATTAAAGGTTTGTATGTCAAAGTCATGGAATATCTTTTTTGTCTTTGTGCTTTCTGCCTTTAACTATAGTACTTCATATTTCATGATTAGAAATAGAAATTTCATTAATTTGTGATCAGGTTGTTTTTATTGAAGTCGTCCACTCATGCAAAATGTGCTTGCTTAAAATTTTAGTTAATGTAACATTTTGACTACTATACTATCGCCTTCAGAAGTAGTCTGTTTTGCTTCTCTTTAATATACTTGAAGCCTTCTGTAACTGCCTAATTGATTGGTCTGATATGGTTATTGTGGATTAGGTTCTTGGATTACTTCGGAAACTACTTAATGGACGCTATAAAATGCTAAGTTCTTGCATGGACAGAGATACTCCCAGGGGACTTTTGCAACTTAATGCTTTGCGGCTTGTAGACATATTTTCAGATGACTCAAATTTTCAATCTTACGTCATGGAACACATGGTAAGTTGTCTCCACTACCTTCAGGTAGTGTACTCTGTGTCAAATTGTATCTTCATCATCATAGTATTGTCTATGTGAATACCTTGTTTGATATTAAACTGTTATTAAGGTAACTTATTCTAGGGGAGATCCATTACTTTTTATAACACCTTTACAGTCACCACCTTTGTTTTTGTAAATTTGGTTTTATAAAGCTTTTGAAAGCTATTTTTTGTCATTCCAGACTGGGGTGTTGATGACACTTTTTTCACTGAAACACCGAGAGTTTCTATCTACTTGGTGTACATCGGACCTTCAGGTTTGGGAAGAAGACGCTACACTGGATTATGACCCATTTCTGGCTTCTGGATGGGTTTTAAATCTACTGTCACTGTCAAATCCATCAAACATAACAAGTTCAGAGTACAACTTGATCCCAAATAACATGCCACGAGCTTCCTATGCACATCAAAGAACATCTTTACTGGTCAAAATAATTGCAAATCTCCATTGTTTCATTCCACATATTTGCAATGGTAAGTGTGATGACAGAGTTTTGAAAATTTACTCCCTGCTCTTGTTGGGTAGTTCTAGTGTTATTCAACTGTGCACATATATTATATTTATATATATTGAAATCAAGTATTTTGTGTTAATCCAACAGTTGAGAAGAATTTTTTCTTGGACAAATTTTTCCAATGCTTACAAAGGAAATTTGTTGACCTGTCTAATAAATCATCCTCCGACCTTGCTGCTGAAAAAATTGCAGCTATTAGCAGGAATTTTCGTGAGTATCTCTTTCTTGTTGTAAATTAGTTAAAGTTATATTTAGTATTATCATTACTAATTACCAAATCACATGTGAAGGTTCCTTTTTAAGTCATGCAGAATCTTTGATTCCTAGTTTCCTGGTTGAGGAGGATATGCATCTTTTGAGGTGATTACATATGGCACCTGCTAATTTATTCATAGAAATATTTGTATCTCAGTATGTTGTTCCTGAAAATCTTTTATAGGTTGTTAGAACTGAGAGGTTTCTTATTCTACTATTTTACAAAATGACAAAGATTAATGCTTGCTTCTCAATATGATAGCTTTTTAGTAACAAAATAAATAATCTTGAAAGAATGATATAAGTGCATTGTTTGTTTCTGTAAAGACAAATTTGCTCTGTTATAAAGTGGACTACACCAGGAGTCTTTAAGTATAATCAAGTCTCTAATTTAAACACGGCATATCATGTAAAAAATCTTATTAAGTGCTATGAGTCATGGTTTTCAGCTATCTCTTCTAATTAGGCAACATCTCATGTTGAAGTTGTATTTTTTGATAAAGCGTTTTTTTTCCTTGCAGGACATTTGTCAGTCAGTTAGAACCGCTGATGAGTATGCTCGAGTTGGAAGTGAGTGATATTCAGGTAGGGCCTTGTACTCTTTATATCTGATACCCTTATAATTTATTAACGAATGTTGCTCCCTTCTTGGACAAAGGTAAATATGTAAGTTTATCCTGTGTGAGTGTGTATAAGCATGATGAAGAACAAAATATAACGTGAACTGATGTGTTTATTTATTATTAGCATTTGGGCGGGCTTTGTATAAGCCATAAAACATTTTTTTCTCCGAAAAAACTATTACTACAATTCAAAATGTTCAAAATAAATCCTAAACTAATCACCTAAAGATTTAGTCAACATCAACCAATTATTATAATAATTTCTAATGTAAGAATCAAAACATAATTTTAACACTCCTCCTTGATTTGATGTTTTAAACTACTATTAGAACAAAGCAACATCTTTGTGTTCCATGGCAGTAGCCCCTTTTGCCCTCTCTTGATACTTGCAAACTCGTTCTCTGTGTTTATTGACCACATCTGCTGCATTTCATATCTGGTCTCCACCAACATTAAATATGCGGAGAATTTGTTTTTGTGTTTTTGTTTTGATATACTACTTCCTAAACTTTATGCCTTCGCTTAAAGAGCACTTTCCACTCTTCATTTCTCATCCTCCTTTGTTCCTGAGTGCATTGATTAATTTCACCAAAGATATATTTAACATATCTTTAGTGTTCTCCAAACTACCCAATGATTGCTTTTTATCTTTCAGGTACAGTAGCAAGAACTTTTTGTGCAATCCTTGATTCCGATCCAAGAAGTCGTACCTTATTAGCAATACCTCTATCATAATATACTTTGATCATTTCAGAGTCCTTCACTTTTGCAGTTGTAATTCCCTAATTAAATTAAGAACTTTAATCCCATTGATTTTTTTTATCTCATTCATATTGCCTTTGAGATTATACCATATCTCTTATGGTGACTTCAGAACCATGTTACTTGTGAAGATGCTTGTTCAAATCGTCGTAAATAAACATTGCTTTTGTCTTTGGACTTCTTCATCTTCAATCCTTTCTGTGCTTTAAGCTCTGCCATGGTGGGATTTACAGGGAGGGTAGGTTCAATTTCTTTCTCCGCCACATCCCAAAGACCCGGTGCTTCCAGATGTCTCGATCAAGTGATAATAATGGTTTCCATTTAATAATTCTAGTGCAAATTTTGTGAAATTATTTGACTCAATTTCCATGAACTGATTGTAAACAAGTTGAATATGAGTAATGGTTTTGGGTTATGAGTCTGGCTTATGGTTTTTGTTTTTTGGTTATGATTATAGTTTATGATAATAAGTTATGAGCAGTGTCTTAAAGATCCCCGATCTATTGAAACATCTTTGATTAATCCTTAAAAAAATATTTTACTGATTTACCTATTACACTCCGATTTGACTAAATATCCCCGATTTATCGAAATAATCTCCGATAAATCCTGAATCGGTAGGTCAACCGATTAGTTCCGATTCCCAATTTTTACAACCATGCTTATGAGTTATGAGTTTCGATTATGGGTTATGTTATTTTGGTTATAAATATGAGTTATGGGGTATGTCTCTTAGTGTTTCACATGTCCCTTTTCTGAGACTTCTTGATATCATTTGTAGGTTTATCTTTGTGTGTATATAATTGATGTATTTTATTATAAGCGTTTGGATGAGCTTTACATGAGCCATAAAACATCTCATCTCCTTGAAAAACTACTACAATTCCAAAATATTCAAAAATAATCCTAAACTGATCTCTTAAAGATTTGGTCATCATCAACCAATTATTAAAATAAATTCAAATTTAAAATTCAAAGCATGATTTTAGCTAGATATATGCAATAAAGCTTAATTCACGATGTTGATTTGTACTGATGATATTATAGAGAGACACTAAGTTTATATCTTAGTTTGATTCATGTATCATTAGGCTTTAGTAAAATTTGTTGAAAATCACTTAATTTGCGGGTAAACAGAAAAATTTCCTGGCAATACGATTTAGTAAACTTGGTCATGATAAAATTGAAGTATGTTCGTCAACTTCTTTTTTACTGCGGAGCGTATGTACTTCATGTCACCTACAATTTGTATTAGTTTATCCCTAGCATTGTAGCCTATTGGATCACGCAAGTAGTAGTGGAGGCATGCATGTCAATGCGCAAGTACATTCCAAGGTTGGATATTTGATGAAAGTAACTTTGGTTGGTGGTTTGTTTGCCTGATATAAATAATAAAGGGAATTAAAAAGGCTTTCGTTGTTAGCTGTAGTTTTGATTAGGTAAGTTACCTATTTTGGTGGATGAGTTGAATACTTTTCCATACTGTAAAGAATCCCACTGGTATATGGTCTTTTGGAGGACTACTTGATCTCAAATAAGAACATTGTTTATGAAAGAGAATTGTTGTAAGGTAGCTCCATAAATGGTGGCATCACCAGTTATTTATAGCATGGGAGTTTTTTCCTTGAGGCATTGCACAGAAGTATCATTTTTTAAGTATCCTTTTCATGTCTAAGTTTTATGAATCTGATCCTAATTTCGTCCACATAATTGAGATCTGGGCATAGCTATGTTTTGCCCTCTATTGCTGGTTCACAAGACTGGTGTGTTGCAACTTGCCTTTAGTTAGTTATTATACGTACACTAAAATCAATATGAGCAGTAATGTGTTTTAAGCATTAAACTCAGTAAGATAGTGTCACTTGTTATTTATTAGTGACTTTAAGAGTCTGAAGCTTATAATATCTCAGTATTTCTCTTTTCTTGATTCTAATATATGTTATTGATGTTACTATTATCTAAAAAATTCATGTGTTTCTATTAGGAGGCTCACAGCATAGATGGAAGCTCACCACCCTGCATAATAGAAGTTTTTTCAGATCAAATCAATAGAACTAGTCACCTGAAAGAAGTTGCTGAAAAAACATTAGCTCTTCAACAATCAGATCAATCCAATGTGGGCATGGACATTGATCAAGCTAATGACGAGTTGAGGGAATATAAGAGGAAAGGTAAAGATAAATCTGATAAGGTTGAAGCTTGTGGTTTGAGAGAGATAGAAGCTCAGAATGTTGAATCAAGTGGATCTGATTCCAGTTCTACACGAGTAAAGAAGTCCTTTGATCAAAGCAATGATGTTCAAGAGGACCAGAAGATTGCCGATATCAAATTTTCAGAGAAGCAGCAAAGAAAACGGAAGCGAAACATTATGAATGATGTGCAGGCTGGCATGATTGAGAATGCCCTCATAGATATACCTGATTTGCATCGAAATGCCCCTGCGCTTCAATCATGGGCTGATCGATTAAGCGATCATGTATGTATTATATGCTTGCTTTTTTGAATATTTAGGTATGCTTTTTTGTATGTATGTATTATATGCGTGCTTCATGTCTTAACCAGGGGTCTGAAGTGACATCTTCTCAGCTGAAAAATTGGTAAGTCTTCTCATTTGTTATGACATACTTGAGTAATTTAAGGACACTTTCCTTGTCGACTTAGTTTCCTATAATGCGAATGCAATATAGTAAATCTTCCTGTTGCGGGTAAATTGATTATCATTAGCGGCTGCTCTGAAGTCTAAGATTCTGATGATTTTTCTCGTGCGACATGATTATAATTGTCAAGTTAGTTAATTATAGCTCGTGCTTAGTTTAGAAATATATTCCACAGTTTTGTAATTGTGCGCTAATCACTTTATGGCATGTTGATTGACATCTTTTTTCATAATTTGTTGCCAGTAATTGATTCAGATTTAAATACACTTTCGCATCTCGAGATTTCAAATTAGGGAACCTTTTTAATTAATAGCAATTACCATGATGTGAAGTTTATCTGAATGTCCAGACTAGAAATACTTTTTTAAGAAGTCCAACTATTTACATATTTTTTGAAAGTTAAGTCTCAAGCGTGGACCTGAATAGAAGGGTTTTATTACTGATTCTTTTTATTTTACTTTAAGCTTAGTTTCTATCATAACTAGTTAAAATGGCAGTGTAAAATTCAGTAGACCTCAGGGTAGTCCACCAAATTAAAAGAACTGATTGTGCTGATTGGACCAATCTTTCTCAATGATACAGTTAATTTCACTGCTATGACTGTTTGAATTTGCTGCAAATGTAACATACTTCCGTTTCTCTTGTACAGCTTGTCACCTAGGTGCTAGATTTCCTCTTCCCCTGTAAATCATGTATGTCCTGGAGTGTAACAATTCCACAGCTTACTTTTATACCTTTTGGGGTTTTCATTATCTTTTATTGTTGTCAAATTTCCTGTTGAGTAAGTTTAATATGGTACAAAAGCTGTTACGTATCTGTGCAAAATAATGGTTAGGGTATGACTGCATACATGTCCTTGACATTGTGCAGGCCTGCACTGGGTATGTGCTTTTAGCTTTTGTGCTCAATGTAGTTGCTGATATGTAAATTATTTTCCTAACTAAAGATAGGAACTTAAGATTCCTCATAAGAGAGCGTGATGAGATAGCCTAGTGGTAAAGGCATATCCTCTGTCGTCCGAGGTCATGGTACGATTCTCTCTCACCGGAGAATTATTAGAGAATTGATGCTACTCCATAGGTATATAAGCCTGCTAAAAAAGAAACAAAAAGCAAAAATAATCCTCTTAATAATGGCTCGCTATCTCCTTCACATCTTCAAAATAGATGGCATGGAACTGCTTATCATTATTCTTATTTTTAAGTAACTAGGGTTGATAATATTAGGCATATCAAGTAACTATGCTATATATCCTGCTACATCAGAATCAAGACTTTGTTTACATTTTTTTTTTTTTTTTTTGGGTTTAAAAATGGATGGTATTCTTTTTTATAATCTGCTGAATTGACAGGCTGAACAATCGAAAAGCCAAGCTCGCCCGTGTAGCTAAGGATGCTTGTGGACTTTCGGAAGCGGACAGTGCTCATAATGACAATCAAGGTGGATCAGAAATAAAGGTCCTCAGTGACTCGTCAGGGAATCCTGTTGAGGATCTCTATGTCCCTTCTGCTCCCCGAGGAGGTCAACAAGATGAAAGTGGGGGAGTTATACCTAAGTCTGGTTGCAATGAGAATCACAGGAATATGGGTGCAGAATTGGTTGATAACACCCTCGTAGAAGGGCAATATGTTTTGGTTGTAGACGGGAAAGGAACAGAGATTGGCAAAGGCAAGGTGTATCAAGTACATGGAATATGGAATGGGAAAGTTTTGGAGGAACTAGGGACATGTGTTGTGGATATTATTGAGCTAAAGGGAGACAAATTAAGAAAACTTCCACACCCATATGAAGATACAGGAACCTCATTCTATAATGCAGAGAAACAACATGGGGTGATCAGGGTGTTGTGGAATTCTGAGAAACTGTTGGTTTTACAGAGGTGATGGATTTCAGGCACTTTATCCTTGACAAGGGGCTGGTAAGGGTTTTTTGCTGCTATAATGTTGATACTGAATCTAAACTTAAAACCAGTTTTTGCTTTTGAGTCTATTGATTATATAGAGCATGAACTTTTGGAGACTTGAAATGCTTTAATATCTTTCTCTTGTCCTTTTATTTTGCTTAAACTTAAGATTTAGACTCTAAATTTAAGTTGTTCCGGAGAGCTTGTGATGTGTCAAATTATAACTACCACAAGCGCACAGTGTCTATTATTAGTGTAGACCCGCAAATGCAGGTCGTATCCTAGGGGGACATATGCTATCAATTTTTATTAAGTTACAGTCAATTGTTTCCGGATCAAACGATTATAAAAAGTATTTTAACTAACTAATGATTATAACAAAATTTATACCAACTAAAAAGATGCTAAAATAATATATAAAAAACCTAGGGCAATCAGGTCCACCATGCTTACACAATAATTGGCTCTATGCTAAAGCAATTACAATGGTGAAATAACAAGAGTATGTTAATCTCTCTCAAGCATCAACACTTCCGAAACATGGTTACAAATCACTTTTAGTAATTTGATTAATCAAGTAATTAAAGCAAGGTTAATCTCTCTCGAGCATTAACGCTTTCAGAAATCCGGTGATGCTCTTGCACTCAAATTCAATCATATTCCTCATATTCCTATTGCATAGAATCAATTCATGATATCGGCCGACTACACAAATCAATATTAAAACATATCAATTAGAATTAACCATAACCAATCAAATCACTGTGGCTTCCTCTTAAGCCCTAGAACACACTACTCGTTAACAACTAAAACAACTAAGATAATCAAAAGACATAATTAAACTAACAAGAATAAAAAAGAAAGCTAGAAGAAAACCTTTAACCTTCAAAGTGTCACATCTATAAAAGTCATGAACTCCTCATAAGTCTCTAACCCTAATCCTAATCTAATATGAAAACTGATCCTATCTCTGATTATAAAAGTCTTTTTATAATATTTTTCTAATAAACAAATAAACTCCAAAACCAAGCAGAATTTTGTCTCAAAATTCCTAACTATTTTTGGACCTTAGTTTACGGGATTTTCCATTTGGATTTTGCTTCTTGGACCACTTCTGAATTAAAGGAAATTTCATAAGCTTCGCGTGGGCTGTAAGAAAGTCCAAATCCGACTTCTGGAACTGCCCAAAAAGTGTAGAAATTGGGTATAACCCAATAAATCCGGATTTTAATAGAAATTAGCTCTAAAAATAGATATTTTTCCTCAAATCCTTCTCACTTTGGAATTCTTTATTCCCTACAATAAATCATGAAAATATATTAAATAAATATCCAAATCAGTTCAAAATATAATAAAATATGGGAATAAAATCATATAGAATATATATAAAAAATATTCTGTCAGCTTGCAGAGAGAAAAAGAGGACGAGGTAGAGAAAGATACAACTTATATTATTTAAAAAGGTTCTAACTGCAATTTATATATCCTCTCTCAGTTCTAACGTTCTCTATACAATTTATATTAACAACCATTAAATCATATCGATACAATGATTCTAGTTAGTATTAAGGTGTATATTTAGGTGATTCTATTAAAGATGATATGGTTCTCGCCTGTCAATTCAAGTTTTAACAGTTGTGACTCTGTTTATGATACCGCAGGTTGCCAGAGTGCGAGATGTAGAGTCCATATGCCTGAATTCCAAAGGGCATTCACAAAACAGCGAGAGTGCGCTTGCATCTTGTTTAGGAAAGTGATTTACTAGTGAATTGCTGAATCGGAAAGTGATTCCCTGGATAAGATTCCTGAACAGTCAATATCAGTCACATTAGCAAACTCAGTAACATATGCATTGCTTCGTCAAAGAACATCCTGGTTGGCCTTCACTGTGCTTGACACAAAAGAAATTCATTGGTTTAACTGCTAGGAAAAATGAGTGTCTATATCTGAAATCACAGCGACTTTTGTATTTTGCTTGCATCAACTAGTATTATATACATCAACCTGCTGGAAAGACAGGGTTGCGTTTAGGTAGAAGTTAGTCGTAAAAGTCTAAAGTTTTTGTTCTGATGAGCCTAAAGTTTAAATATAAAATACATTTCTTACTGGAAGCCCCGTAAATTTAACTCCTGTTTATATTATTATCTATTTCTGTTGAGGCATCTGTATAATTTGTTGTATTTTCTTACGAATGAACAGGAGTATAGAATGGGAATGCCTTGTAGACTCATTGCCATATCCCTGTCTTTTTAAGAAGGCTTAATAACCTTTTAGCCCTCGAAGTATGGGTGAATGTTCCGGTGCGGCCTCGAAGTTTAAAAACGTACCTTTTGACCCTCAAAGTATCTTTGTCGTACCTTTTAACCCTTTTTAAAAATATCGGTATATAACGGGGTGGACAAAGTTGACATTTCACACGTGAGGGTTAAAAGGGACATTAAACATTAAGGGTTAAAAGGAACATCTAATGTATTTTAATGTAATCTTTAGGGGTTAAAAGGAACGAGATGTATACTTTAAGGGTTAAAACTTAAAAGGTACGCTCAAACTTTACCCCGAATATGAATTGTCAAGTTTATCCCCCGATTTATACCGGTATTTTTAAAAAGGGCTAAAAGGTACGACAAAGATAATTTAAGGGTCGAAAGGTACGTTTCTAAACTTCGAGGCCGCATCGGAACATTCACCCATACTTCGAGGTCTAAAAGGTCATTAAGCCTTTTAAGAAATTACTAATTTGCGAGCCTGTCGGAAAAATATGATTGTAGTAAAATTTATACCGATACAAGGCAACATCTTGAATTGGTGGTGTTCTATTAAGTTAATCAAGTGAACTGATGCATGAGGTTTTTGTGAAAGACGGAGCAAGTTGGTAAGGAATGTCTGCCTTAACGGTGTAAGAATAGTGTTCTAAAAATTATTGATTTATTAAAAAATATTTGATTTATTAAAAAGTTTCCATAATTCTTTTTTTAAAATTTCACCAATTTACTAATTACATTTCGGTTTGATTAAAAAAATTTTAAATATTCAAAAAATCTTGAATAAATCTCCAACAAATCCTGAATAGGTAGATCGATTGATTAATTTCGGTTTTGGATTTCGACAAATCACGTGTAACATATATAAATGCCTTATGAAAAAAGACAATGTTCCAAAGTTGCAATACATTTCAAGCAGTTCATAAGTGACCCTTTCTAAAAGGCATTGTTCTAGGATTGCAATACATCTCAGACGGTTCATTTTTCTAGGGTTGCAATACATTTCAAACAGTTCGTAAACGACCCTTTTAAAAAGAGATTGTTCTTGAGTTGCAATACATTTCAAACGGTTTGTATTCAACTAGGAAAGAATAGGAAGAAAAATGTAAAGAAATGGAAGATTTGCAATGAAAAAATGTTGACACCAAAAAAAATCTAATTGTAATTATTTCCATTCAAATCTAGTTGATTACTACTGATCTAACAATCTATCAAAAAAATATATTGAAAAATTTACAATCATTTTTATTACTAAGTGAAATTATAAATTAAATTATTCACTATCTATATTACAATACACACAGCTCAAGGGACCACCCTCCCCTCTGACTACACAAATCATCACTAAACTGACTCTCAACCACAGGCTCTATTATACAAGTAATCTGAAAACACAACATATAACAGTCATCACACACCTCCAATGGCTACTGCTGGCTCCCCTTCTGTATGCACAAGCTTCTCTTGAATGTCATTAAAGGACAGAAAAGTAGTATGTAGTCTCGATGACAGCAAAAATGAACTATATTGTAGCCAGAGGACTGCAGGTTTCACGTAAACATTGTTCTCGAACATTGACCAAATTTAGATGTATGCAAGTGAATTCCGATCAAGATCAGGCTGTGGACGCCCTCTGGTAGGAGTTGGCGGTCTTTGAATGTTTAGTTCCTGCAGGAGTAAAGGTATAAATTATAATTATTTAAGTGTAGCCAGGCACAAGGGAACCTTGTAGAACAAAATGACTCGCAAGTTGTGATTTGGGTGCATATTGTCAAAAGCAGCAATATTGCGAGTAGATTCAAGATGTGCATTAGTAACTTTACCTGCATCCATGTGTCATCCATTCCCCTTTCCGGAGATGTCTCTGGTGAATGCATGGGTGGTGGCAATGGATGTATCAATTTAGGCACAATCATCAACCCTCTACCAACTACCAGTATAGCTCCAGCATTATTGGCAGTCCCTGAATATATTTTTTTAATCAGACACAAACTTGGGATTTAGTCATAAGTAAAACCACCAAAACAAACACTTGCCGCAATAGTTCGTCGCAGAGAAAAGAGTGATCAACTGTCCCTGAGCAAACCGTTCAAACCCATCCATAACACATTCATGAGCTCTTATGATCATCTGTAACTTGTTCCTCTTACAGAAATCCGTGACCCGATCAGGCTACAAGAAGAGACAATGCATATTTTTGTAATGCCAAGGTTACAAGACTGCCAGAGAATGATACAAGGTTTAATTTCCCACGAATCACTTCTAGAATTAAAATAGGACCAAAAGGGAGTATGCAGAGCACGACTAAAGACAACAATTTCTTGCACAGGAAGCATGAAAAGATGACCCTTATTACTGACACTTTCATGTTGTTATTATTAATATAGAGCTTCCAAAATTACCATGCAAAAAAAAAATTACCATGTTCACTTGACTAAAACTAGTATGTTTAGCTATATAAGATTTGATTTATTCCAGTGCTTCAAATTTATATCCTTTTCAACTCAAAATAATGTACTCTTAACTTAGATTGCTCAGAACTCAGAAAGGTGCCGCCTTCTGCTTGACTAGTTTAGAAGGGAATTTAATAATTGACTGTTCGAAGCGAACAATATGCATTTTGTCGCAGCAAATAATTATGCATTTTCCACTGGATATCAAATGCATATTTTAAAAGAAGTTACTACAAGAACTCTGGAAGACCTACAGTTGTTATGTCTTTAGGGGAAGAGAGAAAATTCTATTTTTGGAATTCTAACTAAACAAATTTCCACAATATATAAGTTTTTTTAATATATAATAAATTGGCAATCAGCATTTTAAGCATGCAGCAAAACATTGTACTGATGGAGAATATATCGGACGACCACTGTGTTCCGTATTTGTAACAAAATAACATATTAACAAATTAACATACATACCCCAAAGGTAACAAGGCCAGGCCCTCTTGCATTGGGTCTTAAACCTTCTACACTATCATTTTCTGTGGGATCAGACCTGCGTAAAACATACAATTTTACAGAAAGCCTTCTAGCAAATTTGAAAGCAGCTGAGGGGCAAAAACACGTACCACAACAAATCCATCAAGACCAGAGATCCAGCATCCATGGTAATGGGCCTTTCTAGTTTCTCTATCTGTTCTACTGTATGTATTGACCTCCCTATACCTCCATGCATGCAGATGATCTTCTTCTCAATAAGAGCCGCAAGTGGAAGATAGTTAAAAAGCTGATTGAACCGTGTCCATGCCCAGATTCCATCATTCTCTCCCTGAAAATTCATTAACCATGAGTGCACTAAAAAGTAATTAAGAAAAATGATATCCTACACATCATACCATTCTCTCGATGCATTCTAGACGAAAACCAAAGAGTGCATTTATATCCGCAGCCTCATGATTCCCACGTATTAAGTGAACATTCTCAGGATACTCAATCTGAATAGTGCATCAAAGAGCAATACCATCAAATGAGGAAGGCATTGCAAAACAAAATTCAGAACTAGAATTGCCAAGGTAGAAACTTGCCTTTAATGCAAGGAGTAAAGTAATAGTCTCCAAGCTGTGTTGTCCTCGATCAACATAATCGCCCAGAAATAAGTAATCAATGTATCTGAAAAATGAAAGTAGTGATATTAAGTCCTTACTGTCGAAAGCAAATTAACAAGATTGTAATTCATGTTCTCAGTACCAAACATTCATGTCCTTATACATAGTGATTGAGCATAATCAGTATTTACAGAACGGCGACCACCATTAAGAACATTTTCCCATTGAAAGAAAGAAAATAAAAACACCAAGGCATAATAATAATGAGAAACAGTTGAGATCTGACATCATGTATATTATGCTCTGTCATGCCATATCTCTAAATTGCTTAGCCTAAGAACTACAGAAGTTTGAAATTATTTGGAAGGTGATGAATATATTTTAATATTTGGTAATGCGAGCTTTCCTTTCCAGTAGAATGGGAAGTCATACTTTTTTATGACATGTGTAGCTACTATTCCCAACTGTTTCAAAGTACTAAATCTGAGGACAATGAGATATGTCGGAAGATAGAGTCAGTCGGGGTGCTTTTGACTTCATCCCTGGTCTGATAAAACATGGGCATCAGCTTCCCTGAACCCAAGATAGTATTTCTCTCTAAAAATATAAGCTGGCCTAAAGCTCCTGGAATCAGTACTAATGCTGAACCTGCCATGATCAACAAAATTGCAAATCTAGCCTAATAACTGAAACTGTGCAAGGAAAGCCTTGGAATGTACAGATTATTGATCCTCTTCTACTAAAGCATATAATATACAAGACAAAAGTTCGCATGAAGTTCATTTCAGACTTACGTTATATCTCCAGCTGTAGAAGGATATCCATACTCATCAAATAATCGCATTAAATCTCCAAATTGTCCATGAAGGTCACCAAACAATTTGGTAGGAGCTTTTAATTGAAGAACTGTTGGCTCGTGCATAAAAATTTGTTCAGCCGCATAACAAAGCTCACCCACTTCATAAGAATCCAGAAAAAACCTCCTATTGACAGGAGGTTTCCAATTTCGAGGCCTAAGCAATGTAGATATAATCTGTAACACGAGAAGATGTGATTAATTTAGTAATTCAAAAAAAAAAACAGAACATTTTGACCGGGATACAATAAAGAAAAGAATGAAAAAAAAACAGACTAAACTATCACACTGCTTACCTTCTTATGCAGACCTTGTGGAGATTTAGGCTTCGTAGGCCTTTTAGGTTGTGACAAGTCATTCTGCAATGGAACCATTCGCCTACTCTCATTCTCAAATTGGTCCAAAGATAACTGCCTGACCATTCCACCCAGGCTTCCCACGGTCTCTTTCGCAACAACCACCTGTAATCAAAAAATATCAATAACTTTTTAGGCTTGTACATAAGCATAACCCTCTATCAGATTCACAATGCACAAGATACATACGGCTCTAGGGTGCAGGCGAACATCTGCTTCTGTATCACTACCGTCTGAAGTGGTCTCGGCAGCTTGTGAGTTATCTAAGAGACTTGTTTCGTCAGGAGTACCAGATGCAGACTGTGCAGCTTGCCACACAGCATTAGCAGCTTCAGCTTCTGCAGCAGAAGCCTCAGCCAGTTTTGCCATAGAGTTTTTGTCCATTCTGAATAATGATGCAATTATTAAGAAATCAAGTCAAAATTCTGCTGACAAGTTCAATTGAGGCGTAAAGATCGAAGTAATAATTTGTACATTTTCATTTGGGACAGCAAATTGGTTTGGGGTGATAAAACAATATATCTGATTCCACCAAGTCAATACAATCTTTTGGCTATGCTAAAATAATCCTCAACCAATAGGTCACATTTCCACCTTTTCTCTTCTTCGTATATTGATGGAGTTAGAATTTACTAATAAAATTATCTCTTTTTTTTTTTTGAACAGTAACTATATATGTGTGTAGTACACTGAAGTTCCAAAATGGTTCCCAAGTACACACACCGTACCTAGCACTAGTGGGTGGCAATGTCCAACACGACCCAAAACCAAACTAAAGATAAAAATTCGAACTGAATGTTTTGGAGTTCAGGTCGAGATCATCCTAAATTCACCCAAAAAAAAGAGAGAGCTTACTTTCGGGTTAACCTGAATCAACCTGAAGTTGACCCAAAAGTAAATAAAATTTAAGCACCTGTATATATTATTAGATTATACATCTATATACACTAGTACAATACAAATATAGATATAGAAGATATTTTACTATTACCCACTTTTTAAAGTTCTTGATCCAGTTTTTACATTTACAAAACCTTACATGATGGGGGAAAGGAAGTGAAAATTTTATATATTAGTTATTAATAAATTTATATAAGATCAATAGTATATTAATCAATATGTTTTATGTGGTCTTACTCTTAGGCCATTAGGTTATACTATTAGGATTCCTATTCCGTATGTAAGTGATGAAATCCCCCACATTATCTTAGACCTGATTGTTGGAATATTATTAAATATTGAATTGAATCTCTTTCAAGGGTTGCGATCCATCATAGCTCTCCCTTGTGAGCTTGGGAGCCCTGGAATAGTAAATTTTTTGTGGTTAATTCACTTAAGTTTGTCACTATTCTTGTTTTTATCTCATTTATCCATCTTTTAAAAATCTTTCCTGCATCATTACACTATATTCATTCTTGGCCTCCAACATCTACATACCCAAAAGTCAACATCATTCAAACACCCAACCCCCCCCCCCCCCCCCCCAAATTTTTCTATCTTTGGGGTCATTTGACTAAGCTGCTTCTTTTTTTTGTTATAAAACTTCCACATCAGTGAATTGTACCGAAATACAATTCCGAAAGGAAGAGCTTTTTTTATACAGGAAAATCTTTCATCTAACCAGAGGGCATGCAGAGATGTCCCACGGAAGTTTAAATAAAAAAAAATATTGATGTCTGAAAAAAAACACCCGAAAGAAGAGCAAAATCCACGGATCTAAGAAAGAAAAGGAGAAATTTCATTCAAAAAAGTCTACCAACTAATCACGACTATGGCAAAGGTCATGCAGAGATGGCCCCAGAAATTTGGTCAATAAAATTTTAATGGCTGAAAAGAAAACCCAGCTAAAAGACACAAGATCTGCAGCAAGGAAGAAAATAAAGACTATTCAAAAAAGGAAGAATATAAGGAGGGTATTTAGATCCATTTATGATTCAAGGACATAGATGAAAACAGGGGAAGAAAAAGACTGCGGCAAAGATCTGCAGTTCTTGGATTTTAAGCAAGGATATATTATCAATTACCTAAACTAACATATGCTGGCAGGTAGATACCATAAATCTAACCAAGTAAGGAAAGTCATGAGAACTAATAAAGTTAATTACATCAACAAAATGTAAAGTCAGCATATGGTTGGATTAAACTGTTAGAACAAGTCCACAACTTTACATGGGGTAAATATAACAATACTAACCTTGAGCCACCAGAAGATACAGAGCCATCGAGATTTCTAGCCAAGGCCCTCTCAGAAATTGCAGCAGGAGAATTGCTGTCAGAATGAGCTGGTGAGTTCTCTGCAATGAGAAAATCGTCTAACACCAAATCTGCGCCACGAAAGAAAAGAGGATATGGTTATGTCAAGAATATATGTATGAAATTTAATTTTTATTTTTCATGAAACAAGTAGAAACTATGCAAACAAATAATAATAAATTACTCTGCATATTTATGTGTGTTTGTGATCCTGTGGTTTTACGCACAATAAAAATTCTGTGCCAACGACACTCATGATGCAGCAATAAAAGAATCAATCGGTTATGTACATCGCGTTTCAAAAGATAAACAAATCAACTATTGTATTCACTCATGAGCTGATACCTCCTCTGAGACCACCATAAACATATACTTGAGTATCAACAGATGCAGCAGCATGCCGACAACGACGCAAGAGTTCCAAGGAAGGATCTTGATCAGCCTGCCCCTTGGTGCGTGAAGAAGTTACAAGTCCATTTCTATCTAACCAGACTCCAGCAGCAGTGTCAAGTACTTTTAACATAATCATCATTGACAAGAGAATGGTTCAGGATATACCAAAGTCAAGGAATCATAAGTACTGCAATGTGATGACACATATAACCTAATTCAGAATGTACCTGCGACAGCTGCTTCACCATCAACTCCTCGCCCTCCCCTAACGGAACCTCCTGTAACATGCAATCGAGCACCCACAAAGACCTAGAAGTTACACAACGCAAATCAGGTTAGCGAAAACCATAGTATATGAAGCGAGCTTTCATGCCAATATTACTAGTCTAATGCCAATATCATATGTCCAGTCACTAAAAATTTACCCCTCCTGAAATCCAGCAGAATATTTTTTTTTTCCAGAAATAAAACTACTACAAAGAAGAGGAAGAAGAAATAATTCCAAAGAAACTTGTGGAATGTGCCATTAGCACTTACAGCAGCGTGTTGGTATCTTGATGAAGGAGAAACACCAGGTGCAAGTGTCCACTCCCACTGGCCATTTCTATGCATAAGCAGTCCATAAGCATCAGCTAGTGGCTGCAGATACACATACACATACACTTAGACAAAATATAAGAGGCAAAAAGCATACGTAATGTCATTTCATAAAAATTTCCAAATTTGTTAACCCACAGATTGATTCGACAATTAAGATTGTTTGAGCATGATCATCTGTTCAAACAAGCTTTTTCTTTTAAACCTTCAGCAAGTTTGACAATATTCTAGCATTCTAGCAACATGATAACCTGTTTAAGGTACATCCCTGTGGGAATAAGTTCCTAATCTTAACTTTTTCCTTCAGTATTATCCTGTTAGCAGGACTCTTCCATCTTCTCATCTCGTAATTCACTATTTTACTTCTTTTGGCCCAGTAGTATAACTATTTTCTTAACAAAGGAAAGAGGAAGTAATGCATTTCAAAGCGAAAGCGCAAGAAAACTTTACATAAAAAATTGAAGATTTACAATGTGACATCAATCTTCCAGTAATTTACATATAATTAATTAAAGTGGAAAGCAACCTACCTGACAACTCTTGTTAATACCCTAGACATGCATCATTGCATTAATCAACGTACGACTATTGTAAGATGCACTTCTTTTTATCTGTATTTGAACCTTTATTTACTTAATTAAGCACTGAAAAAATAAAACTGTGTTTTGTAAATAATAACAGAGTATAAATGAACTGCAGGTATAAACGGTATGATATACTGCATGAGTATAATCTACTAACAGTTAACCAAAAAAACCTCCGTACATCAGACATGAAGACATATTGCACAAGGCCCCAATCTTATAGAAAAATGACACTTAATAAGTCATCTTATAGAAAAATGCCACTTTGTAAGTCAAAAAATCTAAGGATCCAGAAGCACATAAGATCTTACCGTGCCTGAGATGTCTCTTCCCCCACAAAGCAAAAGCATTCCATCTGAGCGTGCACTTGCTGTTGCATACCTGCATGGGAGGATGTAATTTTTAAAAAAGTGTACTCTAACGTGTCAGTAAATTTGTAGCAGACATAACCTGAAACAAATGAGCACATATTTGTGACTGAAATTGCTCTAAGTTTAAAGGATAACAAAAAAAAATGTCAGTGCTGCCTTACCTTGATACGTTGACTTTTTACCTTTAAGTACTTGTTTTAATACTTTTACATGTTATCAAGTTTGTGCTTATGGCAAATGGACATTTAACAGCATAATATATTGAACTTCTGAGGTAATTAGCAGACATTAGAATTAGATGAAGTGGATAGATTTTAGGATAAGATAATCACGAATTTTGTGAATTTGAACAAAACCGCCTGATTTTAATATTATTTCTGTCAAACAAAAATGACCTACGAAAAATAAAGACAACAAACAATATGGTACCACTGCTCCATATAGATATGGATATAGAAGTTACAGAATTATGATTCCGTTCCAGAATTATGATTCCTTTCCATACAAAAAACGTTACCTTGCAAACCCAAGAAACCCTGGTAAACATCAAGTAGTATATAACGTGCCTCCATAATTGATCTTTGGTTCCGAATCACATGATAGTCTCTGTAATTCACTGTTATATTTTTTTTAAAGTAGAAGTATACTAAGAAATGACAATTTCACTATAAGCTGTTTGCCTAGAGTAATAACCAATGTGCTTGCCTGACACAAGGATATTTGATCTAAATAATTTTAAAAGGATCGTTAGGTCTTCACCATAAACGGTCTAAATTCAGACTGTAAAGAACACCCACAAGTAAGCTATACATCCACAAGTGAGTTTCACAAGTAAATTAGAACAATAGATAAGGAGCGGAATCAGCTTTTTCCCAAAAAAAACATTAGACCTAAAATCTGCGATTAGGAAAAAACTTACATCCTTGCTGAAGGTCTATCGCCCTCAGGAGTGAGCTTCTGCCATGCATATGGTTTCTGAGCAGTATCCAAAGCCCAAGCATCTGACAGCACTCTTTTACCTGAAGGAAACAATATTTACTTCAAGATTAGGTTAGGTGGCTCTTTCAGATTGATGAACATGAATAAACAGCTCATATAATAAGTTAAAGAGAAACTGAACTCACCATCATTGCCGCTTACAGTAACAAGATATCTTTGAGCAACCAAGTCCATGACATGACCGTATCGTGGACCAGGACCTTCTCCTTGAACAACAACTCTACATTTAAACAGTAAGCACAGAAAAATTACAACATTTTCAACATCAATATAGCCAATTTTTGCAAGCCAATTACAAACCTACCTATGCCATTTGAATTTGTCATTTGTCATATCCAGAACATAAAGATCATCCGTGGAATGACCAGCTGGACCAATTCCCCCCTAGCAATATGAACAAACACATGAAACCTAAAAAATAAATCAAACAATCCAACAAAAAACAACATAGTCTCATCACCCAAGAATTCCACTAACCTGAAAAACAACCATAGTACCAACAGCAGCAGCTGTATGTGCTGCCCTCGGAGAAGGCGGCTCGCCAGCCGGCTTAATCCTATCACATATAATTCAACACAACCATCACATTAACAAATTCACCCTATTCAAATCACCCAAATTCCAATAAACTCAAAACCTTCCAACCAAAAATCAAACAAGAAAACCAAAATTCAACATACTTGGTCCATTTTTTTGAGAGAACATCGTATGAATGAACAGTATTAGTCACACCAGCCAACCCTAACAGACAAAACCCAATTCCATTTCATCAAATCAACAACAAAAATTCACAAAAACCCACATAACAAACAATCATAAATTGCAAAAAAAGTAAAGTGATATAGAAATGTACTGATTCCAGCACCACCACCGCCTTCGATAGCAGTAGCTCCCCCAAACAAAATGAGCCTAGGACCATGAGATTTAGTGGGAGCAACAGCAGTAAGAGTATGAGCACATCTGGGGCCAGGAGCATCCTCATCAGTATCCCAAAAAGACTCAAAAGGCTGATAAGATGGGGCTGGAGATAGCCAAGGCTTTGAAGAACCCATCTCACCCCTTCAATTAAAAATCTAAAATTGTGTGTGTAAACACACACAGAGCTGAATTCAATAGTTGAAACTGAATCTTGGGCGGCTTTGGTTGACAAAGTTTGAATCTTTATTGATTTGGAGTTGAGGGAGCAGTTGAGCTAATGATGCTCATACATATATTATATCTGTGTCTATCTGTGTGTATTTGTGTGTGTGTCTGTGTTGATTTGTTGTCTGATTTGGCCGGAGAGAGACAACTACTGGAGGGGTTTACAGACAGTTAATTAACGTTGACAACTAGACCACCCCTTTTTCTCTCTTGAAATTCCTCTCTTTCTTGGAACCACTTTATTATCATTTATTTATATTTCATCAATTCTATTAATACTTCTATTTGATTTTTGAGTACTATATTCTTGTTTTATATATTTAATTGTTTGCTTTTTTGCTTTTTTTTATATGGGTATTCAAATATCAAGTTTTTATCAAGAATATATTTTTATCTCAATTCTCAATAACAAAGAAACAAAAATTTAAAATTTCTTTTCGATAAAATTACGGATATGGATATAGATATTCAACACCTCAAATTTAAATTTGAGTAATTATTTATAGTATAAGAATATAAATCAAAGATGCTTGGTTGGGTATCCCTGGTTTTCAATTTGGTTGGATTGTCAAGAGGGATGATCAAAAGAAATTTATGAATATTTTTTGAGTCCATGTGTTGAAGAAGTAAAAATGTCATTTAGTCCATAAGATTATGCTAATAACGTGAAAAAGAGCAAACAAGTTGAAAGTCTCAAGTCTCCACTAACAAGCCTGGCATGGCATACACATGTAATTGTTCATCAACCCAAAACACACTTTTTCCACATTTCACACTACCTCACTAAACAAAGACCATGAGATATGCACAACCAATTTGAGTTTGTCTTTGGTTTGGGCTTTTAACCTTGCAAACAACATAGTACAAAATTAATGAGATCATGTCAGATGCAACCCTCCTTCATTTTTGGTTTGATTGGAATTTAAGGCTCTGGGTCGTTTTCAGAAGCTTCCTAGCACACACACAAACAAAGAGACTTTGTGTTTATTCCAGCAGAATAAGTTGGCAAATTGTGCAGCAAGTGTTCGGCACCCTCTAGCATTTCTAGATTATATGCTTCTGAATGTTCTGCAATCGATTTGGAGAATACATGAGGCTTCTTGGATAAGGTCTTTTTGAGCATCTTAGTTTATCGGTGAAGGTCAATATACTTTCTCCTTCCATGTTTCCATGTGATGAGGTCGTAAATTCTGGTATCTGCAGCTTGTGAGTAGGTCACGATCTCGGATATGATATGATCATGGTTTCGGATATCGTGAATAGGATATAATTTAGCATACGATATGATCATCGTTTCGGATATAACAAGGTATTTATTGATTCGGATACTCAGCAAGAAGTGTGACCCACTTTTGCATAAAAACCTTGCCAACAAACATCTCATTCTTAATTAATTCAAAAATCAAAAGATAGCAGCTTATGATAAATGGGGTGTTGTCTCGTTGTCACAATTTTCAAGAACAAGACCCCGGCAGGAGAATATGAGCCCAACCTACCATTTTACAATCCAAAACACTGTGCAACGTTTATCCTCTTTTCCTCTATTTTTTCTTTTTATCGCTACATGATCTAGCGTTTTGAGACCTGGACGCTATTTCATGTAGCATTTTATTTCTAAAATGCCAAATTGTGTTACGTTTTATAATGATTTTCATACATAGACACAACATGATCTAATATTTTCTTCTAAAAATCAAAACGCTTGAATTATCTAGCATTAATAAATGGAGTAATATTTTGAGTCATTTCTCCCCAATCTTATTTTGGACATTACCTTGGCATATTGGCCTTTTCTCTTATAAATGTCACTACCAAGTACCAAGTAGGTGACCACTTATTTATTGAAAACCTCACATAGCACAAGCAACTGTCAATATCTAGTTAAAGCCATAGACACTTATTCTCATAATGCAAGATTGAGAACAGCAGCTATCATACCCAGTTAGGATGATATTTTAAGTGATGACAAGAAAGTTGAGACATTCATTCGTATGAATTACAAGTGCCTAAATGTCATCCAATGTACACTTTAACCAATTTGTGTGCATCAGAATAAGTTTTATGTCTGGCCCCCCAATTGAAAGCAATTTGATCCAATGTACAATGCAACCAGTATACTCTGCATCACAATAAGGTTCAAATGTCTCATTCAATTGAAAACCTCACTTCATCTGTTCCATTTTTTCCTGTCTGTATTATGTCATGATTACATAGACTTGCCCAAACTGATCAGCATAGCTCTAAATTAGAGTTGGGAGTGCAGATGCAATTAATCTGCAGAAGTAGATAAAACCTAAGGCTACAAATTTATCATCATAGAACATCAACTGTCACAACATCTTACAAACTAGAGGGGCAAATGAAAGATGACCCAAAACATAAATCAGGAAGCAGCTAAAACATGGCACAATGCCAAACCATAGACTGGAGATGTCTGATTAAAATTTGCATCTAACAAATTTTGAAATTAATCAGACATAATGTCGAACAGAACAGCCAAGAACAATAATAGATTAACATGAACAAATTTAACAAACCAACCAAATCACAAAATTCAACCGAAATATAGTAACTTTGTATATTCAAATTCATCAAACCATCCAAAATTAGGGGTTTTGCATCAAGAGATTACACAAAATCCCGGAAACATTAAACCCCATCATTCTCACTTACATAAACTCGAGCACTCTGCACTCTCATTCAACATAAACACTCTAAAACTCTTGTGAAGCAGATCCAATTTCATCCTTCCCTTTGCCCACCTTCTTCGGCAACAAAGTTGAGTGAATGTTTGGTAAAACACCACCATTAGCAATAGTAACAGTCCCCAAAAGCTTGCTCAACTCCTCATCATTTCTCACCGCTAACTGAATGTGCCTTGGCACAATCCTGTTCTTCTTATTGTCTCTTGCAGCATTGCCAGCAAGCTCTAGAACCTACATCAACAAATCAAATCAAAACAAAACTCAAATCTCACCCCTTACATTATCTTTAGCATCAAAACAAACATAATGTTACAATCTTTATCATCAAATCAGCATAAATGTACAATCTTTATCATCCAAACAACATAAATTTCAAATCTTCAACATTGAAACAACAATAGCTTCCAATCTTTATAAATCTTTACCATCAAAACAACAAAGAGATTAAATCTTTCCCCCAAAATAAATCCCCCATCAAAACAAACGAATATTTACAATAAAACAACATAAAGATTAAATCTTTACTATCAAATCACCAAAAAGATCAAACCTTTACACAGTAATCAAGAACCCAACTGAATCTTTACCATCAAAACACCAAAAAGACTGAATCTTTACACAAAAATCAACTACCCCAGAAAGGAAAATACCTCAGCAGCAAGATACTCAAGCACAGCAGAGAGATAAACAGGTGCTCCAGCCCCAACACGCTCAGCATACTTGCCAGCCTTAAGAAACCTAGCAATCCTCCCCACAGGGAACTGAAGGCCAGCCTTGGAAGATCTAGACACTGACTTGGTCTTTGAAACCCCTCTGCCTCCTTTAGTAGTAGCTGTAGCCCCCTTGCCACTCATTTTTGTATGTGTTTTTTGATGGTGAAACCCTAGGAGAGAATAGATTAAGAGAGGTGGGAATTGGAATTGTAAGTTTTGTGTGCAGAGGCTGATGTGATGTGGAGAGGAGGTGGGGTTTTATATTCAAGGGGTTTTGGAGAGGTGGGTTTTGATTGGTGGGTTTGAGTGGGTGCGGATTGCCAGCGTGACAGTGGTCACAGAAGAACCGACTAGAATTTGTTTTGGGCTTGGGCTTGGGCTCTTGCCAAACTGATTCTGCTTCTCAATTTTTAGGGTGTATACTTGCAAAATATTTATCTTTCTGGCTAATTTAGGGTTAAAACTTAAAATGTCTTGTTTGTTTATCGGAATATAATTTGATTTCGGAAAATTTTGTTTTTGATGATTATTTATTTAAAATATATTTTTATAGAGCATATTTCGGGGGAAATTCTTAAAATAGTTTTAGAGAATTTTCCAAGAAAATTTTTTGGAAAAAATATTTGAGAAAAATTCATAAAAAGTTATTGAATAATTTCTCAAGTTTTTTCTGAAATAATTTTGAAATAATTTTTTCCCACAATTTTTTTAAGGAAGGTGTATTCAAGTTGGATTTTAATTGAATATATATGATTCATATATTTTAATAAATTGTACTCCCTCGATCCCACTGGATTTTGTACGATTTCATTTTTTTAGTCCCACTCATTTCTTTAGGCTACAAAACTTTTCAAAAATAGTAAAATTTTATTATATAAATGGATTCCACCACTTTCTCCATTTTTTTTACTCTTTATTATTACTTTATATTATTTTATATATTTATCCTAATCTCCGAGCCCAACTCCGATGTAAAGAATTCACCTCAGCGGGGTATTTGATTTGGATTTCACACAGATTTTACATGAATTTTGCAGAGTTGTTTAGGATTTAAACCGATACTTCAAAATCTCATAGATTATGGTGGAATTTCAAAAAATTATAAAATACACCGAACAATCCCACAAAAATCTATCTTCTATGAAGTCAAAAAATTCATGAGGATTTGAATATAATCAAATTTAATGGATTTTAAATAATTTCAATTGAATTCCATCAAATTTTTGAGTATAATTTAAAATTTTAATAGAGTATCACTCAATTTTGTAGTTTAATTTAAAATTCTAATTCTTAAATTAAATCGTTGGATTTCATGAATAGTGCACTCAATTATATCGGAGTTGGGCATACTGAGATGTACACTCCATTTTATTAATGTAAGATTCTGATACAATTTTTTTAAAATTAAATCGTTGGATGTCATGAATAATGCACCCAATTAAAACTCACTCTCAACTAGAGCTGAACAAAAGGACCGGCCCACTAGGCCCGGGACCGGTCCTTCAAAAGCCCGGACTTTTTTTCAAAAACCCGGACCGGGCTTTTCAAAAACCGGGCCGGGCCGGGCCAGATTTATTATGAAAAAATGAGGCCTACTTCGGCCTACCAGGCCGGGCCAGATTTAACCGGGCTTTTATCCGGGCTTTTTTTAGTTATGATTTTAAATAATTATATGACCTTTTTTTATTGAGTTTTTCCATATCATTCTATTTAACTGAAATTTGAGTTGTATAAATGAATTGACGTGATATATATGTATACATATCTTGAATTGATTGAAATTAATTTAAATTTTGTATATAAATTTGTGTCAGTACGTGTAGCATTAATTAATCTAGTTGATGTGGGGATATGTTTAATATTTATACATGGACTTGGATGTGTAAAAAACTCCAATTTATAGGTTAATCGGGCTTTTCATCCGGGCTTTTCGGGCTTTTATCCAGGCTTTAGACCGGTCTTTATCCAGGCCAGATTTTTTGCCGGGCCGGGCCGGGCCAGATTTTTGACAAAAAATCAAGGACTTGTAAGGACTTGCACGCCAGATAAAGACCGGGCCGGGCTTTTAGTAGACGGGCTTTATCCGGTCTTTTTACCGGGCCAGACCAGACGGTCTTTTTAGGCCCGGTCTTTTTGTTCAGCTCTACTCTCAACTGTAATTATTGGAGTTGGGCATGATGAAGTGTACACTTCACTTTGTTGATGTACGTCAGCGGCCGCTGTAATTATTTTAAGTTGCTCATGCGTCATGAAAATTGATTTGGAGCAAAAAAACACTCACATATCGACAAAGACTAGGAATCAGAATACTGAGTTTCACCCAGAAAGGCATCTTATTTTCATGGTCTGAGCTTCAGTTCCTCCACAGTGCTTGACAAACCTAACAGATTGTATTTCTCATTCAAGAATCACAACAGACATGAAAGTAAAGTGAAGATTATGTACACATGATTGTTTCCTTAAACATCGAATTTGGATAGAAAACAGAGGTTTCTACTTCATCTCATTTCATGGCCATCTAAAAACTAACATAGTTTCTTGGCACCGGAATGTACAACCTTGGACTAAAACTATGCACATAAATGCGACTAATAACTTATACATTATCATGTTAAGTGATCAGTTCTCCTAAAATCTGAAGGTGTTACGAGGAGGGCTTACGAGGATCATATTGTATTCTAACAGTTTTAAGCTCTTTCTTTCTCCCCGCCTAAAGGAGACACGAGAGACAGATGCTTCTTATAACATTCCAAATGCAGTGGAACCGCGCCTTTTAGGCCCTTCATATTTGGCTTAGCTCCGTGGCCAATCAAAGTCATTGCCACGTTCACATGTCCTGCCTCAACTGCACGATGAAGAGGAGTGTGACCATGATCATCAACAACATTGGTCTTAGCTCCATAGCTAAGCAAAAGCTTAACACTCTTGATCTGGCCCTTGAATGCTGCTCTATGCAAAGGGGTCCAACCATTTTGATCCTTTCCGTTCACTTCAATACCTTTTGCAAGACAACTCTTTAGTCCTTCTACATCATCTGTTGTTGCAGCTTTATGCAAAACGTCCCCTAAATGTAACATGTCGTATAATTTGGAGTACCCCTTTTTGAATGCTAGAGCATAAGCAGTCTGTCCATCTTTAGTAACTGCATATTTCACATATTTTAAACAATCTAGCAGAAATTCAACTGCTTTAATGTGTCCTTCAGCAGAAGCACAATGAAGCGGAGTCCAGCCATCACAGTCTACAACATCAGGATCACTTCCCACTGATACAAGGAACCGAAGAGCCTCCACGTGTCCATAAATTGCAGCAACATGAAGAGCTGTTCTACCATTCATATCAGCTGAATTCAAATTTATATCTAAACAGCTCAAACACAGAACCTCCAGTAATTCTACTCGGTCCATAGCTGCAGCTTTGTGCAATAGCCAATCAACAGAATTATCAATTAAGTAACCAGAATCAATCAAGATTTCAATCAGATCAGCATTTCCTGATTGAACAGCCAGTGCCATCACAGACAGCTTGCTTGAATCCCTATTATTCACGTCGGCTCCAGCTTCAATCAGAACAGAAGCGAAGTAGGAGTTCCCACACCTAGCAGCAGCTCTCAGTAAAAGAGAAAGTTGGGATTCATCACAGGCTGAAATTGCTTTCTCCAGAAGAAAAGAAATATCAAGCTTTCTTGGAGCAGGAGTGAGGAGGAATTCGACAACATGAGGGCCTACAAAGGTGATGGGGATGATGGCATCCTTAAATATCTGTGACCCTGATTTCAAGAACATACGACGAAGCTCCTCCTGAGTAGCCTTTCCTTTGGGAAGCACCGATGACTTGACTAGAATCGTATCCAGAGGACTAGATAAAGGAGGCTGAGCAGAAGGCTTAGATAACATAAGAGTGAAACACATAGTCGAGAGAGGTGGGATGATAGACAGCGGATTTGAAAAAGAAAGAAGAGATGGATTGGTAGTAGTAAGTGAAACAGCAACATTCATGGTGTGCATGAGATTGCTAAGCTTGAAGGTGGCGAAACATTTTTGGTTTCGGTTGAATATTATGTTCACTTCCTTCACATCTGGCTTCACAAGCCTGTCCATAGTGTTTTGCTATACAAACCTAGATTGTGAATTCTTGTTTTGATATCAAGGAGAGCAAAGGAAGATGAAGAAAGTGACTGATTGATCCTTTCTCTCGAAAATATTTCCTATTGTGGCATTGCCTAGTGGTCATTATATATTCTAATAAAAATTATCAGTCACATTTGTGGTTATTATATGTATTGATAGTTGGCTTAGGTGATGTTAGAATAAGATAACTATACAAAGTGGCTAAAAAATTAAGTTGATAATGAAAGGTTAACAACTGACTTAGAAGATCAAGTTATAAACTATCTGTTGTATTAGCACAGTTGTTATTGAGTGTAACAAGATAAAAACATTCTGATTTCACCAATAGGAGAGAGGCAGACAAGTTCTTCAGTTTCAGTTTTAACTTTTGCTTTGTTTATGGTATTAACAGTGAATGTTTTGATTGCAGAAAACAGTTTCCCTGTCCCATTCTAAGGTAAATGTAAGGCGCATCCATCCGGGACCTTACCTTAAGTTTCGATTAGTAAGTTATGATTGCCCTTGTATGGCTAATAAGTACAGGCAATCTGATTTCTCGGAAGGCATAAGTTCTTGGTTGTATCCAAATCATCTGAGGCCATTGTCACTTGCATTTGGCCCGGAACTTTAACAGCTTACTATATATTCAAACTATTCATTATTTTAATGAAGCGAAAATTTACTAATGAATTAAAAAATCATTGAAATTATAACGATATTTTGGTTGTCCTGCATCAGTTGTTGGAGAAGGAGAAAACTAGAATATAAGCACTCAGATAACTCCTCAAGTCCTAGGCCAAAACAGATAATAAGGTACTATTGTAGAGTGAGATTTGCTTAGTTGGCTCAACAGCTGTTCAGGTGTTCCAAGTTCCAACGGACCGTATGGGTAAATTAAAAAAAAAAGTGCTTTCTGGCAAAAAAAAAGAAAAAGAAGTGCTTCTTACTTAAAATAAAGAAGTGGACTAAGGAGTTAAGAAAAATAGAAGCCGACTTCTTATCGAAAAAAGCCAGAAGCAGTGTCTCCTCTAATCTACTCAACAGCAGGCCCTGTAATTTGAATTTCTCTCCTCCTTATGCTTAAGACTGCAACATAAGTACGTGGTCTACGCATTCCAAATCTCCAGAAATGCGTTAGGATAAAGGATTCAAACTCGAGACCACTCTTAAGCCCAAATTTGTGTACAATGTTAGATAGTCAGCTCTGTCGAAATGTCAATGTATTATTAAAAGCCGCTAAATGAATAATGCATTGTTCAACACATATTTAATCTGTATTCTGAATATACTAATTAGCTGGTGCTTTCAGGATGATCATAGAGGATTATGCTGCCAAATCATTTGTTGTATTGCACAGGTAGAGTACATCAAGTAGGACATACATGATATCATGGCCATTTGACAAAGTCGATCATTTTACAATGTTGTAGTTAAAATCAAGAACAGTTTTTTAAATGATTTCAGGTTGATAACATTGTTCATCTTCTTCCAGTAAGTAATAATGTTTATAAAAGGTATGATTTCAACCAGAAACATACATCATAGATCAATGGCGGATAATGAAATAGCTAATGCAATAATGAATAATGCTCTGAAATCATTTTCTCAGTTCAATATAGTCTTGCAGGAGTTTATTTTCACCACCCAAAAAATGATGCCGGTAGTAGCTTTAGTTAACCATTCTTTCCGTCCCATAAAAAATTAGACATATCCAAAATATGTAAGTTGAATATTTAATATCATTATCTATATGTTATAATTGCACTAGATTAAATTATGTTATTTCCTCTGTTTTCTTAGTTGACATTTTGACTTTAGACTGTGATCGGTAGTTAAAAGTGTAATTTCATAAACAAGAAATTCTAAATAAAGATATACAATCAAAATTTTAATTCATAAAAATTCTATTTCAAAAATAATAATTTTCACTCTCCGATAAATCAATCTAAAAATATGTGTCAAAAGTCAAAATGTTAAATAAAAAAATAGAAAAAGTAATATTCTGGGAGAAATTTTCCCCAAAAATAACATAAAACGCAACGGAGAGAGGATTTTATTATCTCAACACAAAAGCAGAAATTTAATTGCATGATTGGTAAAAAAGATGTACAAATGTACAAGTAGTAGTATGCGGATTAGATGTAAACTTAAATGATACGAGTACAATTTAATTATTTAAGCATGCATTCATGTATCAGCTATATATTAGGAATACAATTTTTAATACTGGCAGAGGGTTGAAGCAATGGGCTGGGCTTTGTCCTATGATCAATTGATCATTCTAGTTCTCTGTGATGCATGGACTCTAGAAGATTGAATATAAATTACCCAAACCAGTCCATGGCCCAATTACACTCAAAATGTAAATATTACAAGATCATTCACAGTATGTAAACCGATGGAAAGATGAAATGCTGTAGAGCATTTTCAACCAGCGAAATGGAACAATTTTAACTTGTATCACATAATATATAAAATTTTGTTCATTCCAATCACACATTATCTTTTTCTAAAAATACAGTGAACATGTTGATGTTAAATATATTTGACTAATCTCTAAACATACATTGCAAATTTTTGCATAATCTATTATCATATTAAAAATATATTTTATTTATGTTTGATTTTGGTCATAGACAATTTTTAAAATAAATATGAAATATCTATTATTTCTTTAAATCGGAGAAAAATCAGATATAAATCGAGATATCGAATAATACACGTCAATACAGAGACCAGCATACATGTATGAACTCCCCCTTCCCCCCCAACTCGTTTAACATTCTTTGCTTTTGCATAACTAAAAACCTTGTTCCCATTAAGGAGTACTAAGTAGTGATTTACTTTACCTTAAACACCAAAAAATAAAATCCAATTACAATCACTATCATCGCTTGTCGTTTTGTTTGTCCGGGTCGTGGCCATCATGATCTTGGTCACTTCAATCACTAGGCGCTAATGCCATCCTATTATAATGTGTAGTGCTTCTATTAATTAATCAATCACTGTTTAAGCCCACCATGCTACTTAACTTGTACTACTAATTCTACACACATGAAACATGTATTATTAAAAACATTATTTATTTTTCGAGAGAGAAACTCGATTCAATTCCGAAATTATTAAAATTCAGACAAGCAACACGAATATCACACAGAATTATTTTAAAGTATCTATTTCTTGAGCCAAGTTATAAAGAAAGTCTGAACCAGAAAAAGTAAATGTCCAAGAAAACAATGGTCCTCCCAAAGCTTTATTCAAGACAAAAGGCACTAGTCACGCAAAGAGCGTGTATGCAAAGGGGTCCGGTTAATCCGCAGACGACTATTACAACATGTATCTGCATTATTTATTTTTTTATTTTACTAAAATAAAATAATATTAAGATAATTTGTTGATAGTATCAGGAGTCTTGCACAATAATGTCAAAAATTGTCACTTTCTTCTGATCATGACTTCTGAGTTTTGAGACATAAATCAAAAATCTATTTTCCATTTGGGGATTTTAACGTGTTATGTTCTTATATTTAGGAGAGAAAGTGTTTTTGTGAGTAAAATAATATATTATTTTTGTTTATTGTGTAAGGAACTTTCTTTCGAGATACCAATATAGAAATGTCAATATTTCAAATAATAATGAAATCCACTGTATACACATAAATCATCATTAAACTAATCATGTAAGTTTAGGATACGTATTAATTATGTTACTCTAAACAATAAACTTGGATGGAATATTTAGGATAAGCTTACCGTGTTGACACCTTAAGGCTTAAAACACAGTATCTCGCCTACAAAGATTGAGAAAGAAGCAGTGGTTTTAAATTTTTGGATCTTACTTTTGAAAATGAGTATTCCTCCTGCTGATCTACGGGAAAAAATTGATTACCACCCTATTTTCTCTTAGTATTGATATATAAGAACTTGGACATTAATCTTTTGCAAAAAATGATTCTATACTATACTTATTATTGTTAGTAATTTTTTTTGAAAGAAAGAATAATTCTGAGATAATTGAGAATAGAACACAGATCAAGGAAAACTACACGTAAAGACACGGTACATATGTGAGGACACCTTTTGTAAGAAGAAGACAAAATAGGTACACAAGTATAAAGAGGAGAAAGTTGTAGTTAGGGTGGTGTAAATTGTAATGAATGAAGGAAGAAATGAGGGAAAGTAATAGGACAAAGGATTTGTCCACTAAGTGATAAACTTGACCCAATGGCCACAAGAAGCCAAACCCTGTTCATGGTTGTTGACCTACATCACAACCTTCCAAATTCATTGCAGGCCCCATTTTGGTACTTTTTAGGAATATGTATTCGCTCATATAACACGTTTGTATCTTGTACATATTAACATGCTTTTGAAACCCCGTAGGAATCACCAAAGTGGGAAGATACAAATTGAGATGAGGAGAGACAAAAGGAAGAAATTGCGGATGATGGAAAATTGAAAATTCCTAGACAACATGGAGTTGTTAAGTCGAGAGATTTTTAAATAGAAAATGGAGGTATACAAATTTGTTTTAAATTTTAGTTAAAAATATTTGATTGGTTTCATTTGTATTAATGACAAAGGGATCATTTTATACACATAAATCACACTATTAAATCAGTTATTTATTTATCATGTTAACATCACTCTTTTGAAATAATTGTCTAGCTTTTTGTTTTTAAAAATTATCAATTTTATTAATTATAATAAGACAAGACGCTCTTCCAATTCCTCTTATAATATGTGATAATTAACAAATAGTAATAAACAAACATATATAGTATAAATTTGATATATCTACCTACTTATCTTTAGTTATCATCAATCATTTAATTGATGCTTGAATGGTGTTTTCCGATTCTTATTTTCCACAATCCACAATATAATCTGCTCTCGATTATAAATTGTTTACGAAATAAAAAATAATGGTATTTTTAAAGTTGATCATGGAATTTTTTTTATTTAGGCGTGAACATTGATTAATATATTGTAAATCGGTACTCGAATATATATGTTCCAAATCGGTGGCCTCTTTCAATTTTTTATATTTAAATTGATTTTTCTCATCGAAAAATATGAATAGTCTTTTATAGATTTGAAAAACTAACAATGTATTTTAAAAAAAAATATACATTTTGTTGTACTACCTCCGTCCCATTTTAACTGTTTTGAACTTTTTTATACGTATTTTAAAGTGTTAAAAAAAATCACATTTGAATATAATTATGTATTATAAAATTAATGTTAAACAAACTTTAAAAATCTAAATTTTTATTTGATATAAAAATTGAATTTTTTTATTGAGTTTTACATCTCAATATAGGTGTCGAAAGTCAAATATCAAAAATGGGACAGAGGAAAGTGTTATATTATTTAATATATCAATTAAAATATGAATTTGACTGAAAAAGATAAGATGGACGGTTGATTTGAAATGGGGATATAATTTATCGCCAAATATTTGCAGGTGCCGTTGTTGCACAACTTGTTTTGTACTTTTGTACAAGTATAAATAGTAGTAGATGCATTATAGTCAAAATAAACAGCTCGTTTGGCAGTTTGCAATTAACTTTGATGAACAAGTGAGTATGAGACTTTAGGCCACATCATTCTTGATTTTTAATTTTATTTTAACCGATCACTGTAGAAAAAGCTATACCTCATAAAGCCATAGCAAGTCTTTTAAATTAAATTCCAGTGAAAATTGAAGAATGCAAGCAAACAGTTTCTTATTTCCTCATCGATCTCAACATTCTTTCTAATACTCTCTTTATTAAAAAAAAATTATTTCTACTTTTTACACGTAATTTGATATATAACAAAATATATTTTCACATATTCAAAAAATATGAATAGAAGTATAAGATCTATATTTTTAAAAAAGAAAAATTAAAAAATAGTATATAAAAAACATGTTTTACAGCTCAAATTATACAAAAAACCAAAACGGCTATCATTTTAAAATAGAAAGACTAAATGTTAGGACAAAATCAACAATAAAATCCGAAAAAGCATAACTTTTACTCCTAATAATAGCTTCATTAATTTCATTTAGATGCACAAAAAAAGGCGACTAAATTCGACAATATATACAAATATATATATATATATATATATATATATATATGGTCATTGTTCAAATATAAATCATTAAAATATAAATTAAAATACAAACAAAGAGATATATCTCTAAACAACCTCACCCTCTTTATATGTCACCGCTCACCTACAGTTATATGTATCACCATCTAGGAACCACTCTCACCCCCTCAATCATCACAAGCTCACTAGAATCTCGTCAAAACTCGGCAGACATTCTCGATAGGCCCCAAACAATCTTAAGAGCCAAAACTCTCACCACGGTCCTACTAGACTCCACCCGACCGTATTAGGCCTCATTTAGATCGTGTCTAGCCTCATCTCGGAGTCTATCGCCGGTCTTGAAACTCTTTTCATTCTATTTAATCATATTAATTGTATTTAATTTATACTTTAATAATTTGTATTGGAGGAGGAAGATAATTGAAGCAGAGGGGACAGTGAGCCCTTTAGCATTTTATATGAATCTTGGTCTAAGTTGTTTTGTGCTCCGCGCGACAACTTTTTCTGGACTTGGGTTCAAATTTTCATAGAGAATTTAAAATTTCACTCAAGTGAAGAATGAAGGAGGCAGAATTGCTTATTGCTAGAATTAAAATTCTCGTTTTAATATTGACAGTCGTTAAAATTCGATAGTAATTATTAGCTCGTGACATTCCACCAACATCAACTAATAAAATTTTAACGTCACCTTCTTTGTTTGTTTCTTGCAATTATTATATGTTTGTTCCCCGTGTAGACAAACAACCAAAATGCAAAATAATTCCTTTTCCAACAAGGCACTAGCCGATTCCTCGTTAAGCCTTATCGCTGGGGTCCGCTTTGCTTGACTTATGTCTTAGGATGAATCTAATCAAAATACAAAAATCAAAGGCAGCTTGCTTCGCAGATGGGCCTCTTACGCGTCACATTCTTACACCGCTTCAATTGACCCACCACTCATATCGCCCGACACGTATTGCTCGTGAACAACAAATACAACTGTGCATTCCGCAAATAACTTGGGAAACTCACATACTAATCTCGTGTGTTTATTTAAATCGAGTAAAGTTGGTGTTATTCTTAATCGGTGGAAAATCAGGTTTCAAAAGAGATGAATTAGTATTAGAATTACTTTTCTAAAAGAACTGTGCTATTAGATTTGATTTCCTTTGAAATTTTCAAAGGAGAAAGTTAGGGTCTAGTGGTCTACTTTAGTAATCATTTATATGAAAAAAATAAATCTTTATTTTTCTTTACAAGGTGCATTCTTTTGTAATTTTTTTGGATATAAATATTATAAAGGTGTTTCATATTCGTTATTTGACAAAAAATATGAGTTTTATTTAATAGTAAAAACAATTATGTACTTTTTCTTCTTCAAAAAGTCTTTATTTATGAAAAATAAGACTATTCAAGCGGTCACTGTATATATCAAATTTCATCTCATTTTTTCAAATGACGCGGCAAACAAATATATAATTTAATTGAGTGATTTATATACATAGAGGTCAGATGGTGGACTATTTGTAAGAGAAAGCAATCCAATATTATCAACTAAAACTTGAAAAAAAATGGAAAATTTTTCTTTTCAAAGATCCACATGAGATTTGTGATAATTTATGTATTCATTGACTTGTATCATAAATGTTCTATCCATCTTTATTAAATAATTAAATCAAATTATTTGATATATATTGATTTAAAATGTTATTTTTATTGTTCATAAACTTGTTAAAATATTTAAAATCATTTATTTTCTTATCTATATTTTTAAATATTATTTTGGATATTTTTATAATAAATTTAATATTATAAATAATATTCTGGGACACATATTTACTATTTTATTTTCTTTAAACACCAAACAAGCCGGGGCATATGCTCAGAAGGCAGAAAGTATGACACTATGAATGTATCGTATAGTTGGAATAAGGTGAGCAGATGAGGGGTAGTATGGTAAATGGACATGAGAAATTTGGTAGAGTGGAGACGGAACCGTTGTCGCCACGTGATTTGGAGTCCACCGCACACGCAAAAAACTGCTGTCTTTTTTGTCTTTTGCATATTATATTCATTTTTTCTTCACAAATTTTTACGCAACGTAAGAAAATGTCTTTTCTTACTTTCACTCAATTTTTTACTGTTTCCAACTGCCTGATTTTGGGAATGTTCTACGAGAAAAGGCACAATTGTTAATGTTACAATATTTTGTACTCAACCTCATTTTTTATACGTATAGCTGAACACAGTGCTCCAAATTTGTTTGTTAATCTAGGACTTTTTTTCTAATAGTGTGAATGAAAATAATTTGGGTGCTGATTTATGCACAACCTAAAATTATTTATACATACTGTTTATTTTTTTTGGATAATTTGCCCTCAATTCTTTTAACAATGTTTTGTTTTTCTATTTACTCAAGATATTATCTTTCTTAATATTCATAGTTGCGTAAATAGCAATCAAAAAAATCGTTCTTTCTTTCCTATGCTTCAAGTGATTTGCAGTACTTGCTTTAGGTGGATTTGTCTTGCCAAAAGATAAATTATTACAGTGCATCTTTGAAAAAATAGTTTTTAGAAAATAGCTATGATAATTGCCGTTTTTCTTTGTCAATAACATCCATCCATGATGGATATGGGGTTATTGGACTTCACCATTGATGTATGCGCAAAATGCTAAAGCAATAAATGAATTTCTGAGAAAGAGTTGGAGACATGTAAATGCACTTATAAGATAAGGTTACTAACAAGAATTTCATACACACTTTGCATCTGGCAGCTTTTTCTTAACTCAATAGAACTACTGGGAAGGAAAAAACACACAATACCTTCGTTATTAGAGTTGCTAGAAGGTCCTGAATCAGAAAAGTGTGTGAAAAATTCTGAAAGATTCTCAGCATTATTTGATTTGATCAGATCAATTAGTTGATTTAACTCCAACAATTCTCCATCAGTAGTATGAGACTGAAAGTTTTCTTCTTCGGGACTCTCCATGAATGCTAGGGTTTTAACTTGTCGATGAAACGGGAGGACAACAGAAGAAAGCGATAGTAATTATAAGACTTGCAACTATAAATATTAAGGAAGATAATAAATTGAGTAAATAGAAAAACAAAACATTGTTAAAAGAATTGAGGGTAAGTTAGTCCAAAAAAGATAGAGGGTGTGCATAAATAAGTTTGGAGTGTGCATAAATCAGCACCCTTTAAAAATCGAACGATGTCTTCGCGTGTGATGTTGATAATTATTTCCACCTACATATTATTAGAAAAAAAGCCTTAGGCATTGGTTATTTTCTGAACCGATATCTAAATTTCACGATAACATCAATTAAAAAAAAATAATGTTTGAAATGACCTTAACATCGGTCGTCTAAGTAACCAAGATTTGAGCACCGATGTAGGCGGAATTGTGGTAGCGACATAATTTCATGTCGAACACAAGTCATGTAATCGAAATATAGTGGAGGCTCCGACCTGACTTTTGATTATACCGTCGTCCCTGACTCACTCTTGATTATTATATCAACGTTTTAAAAGAGATGGGTGTTTGAAGAGTTATTCAAAAATCTTGGAGATAAATTTTATTTTGTTTCTATATAAAACTTTAATGTATGTTGTGGTTGATGCATAAATGTTATGGTTAGACTCCAAATTTTGGGGAGCAATTTTTTTCACTCACTCGGTATATGTGATTAATTTAACAAGCAATACTGTAAGCACTATATTTAATATAAGATATATTATAAAATGACATGATACTGAAGACGTGACGATTTCAAACAATTTGATTAGAAAGATTAATATATAGAAAGGTGTGTATGATAAATATATTTTTGCATTAATTTTTATATTCAATTTGGTATCTCTAGCATATTCTTAACTTAAAATGAGACTTTATATCATTATAATAATATAATAACATATGCACAACGATGATTACAATATATTTTATGAAAAAATGAAATAATAAGAGCAAGTTTTATGTTAAAACATCTATGACATCAATTAATAATACATATAATGATTTAAAATAATTGTATTTAGTTATTATTTATTTTTTTCAACCAAATTCGTGAATATCCCATTACAACATCATTTTCAATTACGATCATCACTGTTCATTATATATATCAAATAATATATTGATGTAAGGAATTTTAGACAGTTGATAATAACTATAATCAACCGTACTCGGTTAGTGATGGTTGCTGGTGAAGATAATCGAAAATCCATTTGTATAAATATCTATTTAATTAACAAAATTAAATAATAATTAAAATATAATTATTATAATCATAATTTCTGGTCTCTATGATTTAAGTGGATTTTTTGTAAAATGAGTATTTTTTTAATTTTTTGGGATACACATTTGTCGAATAAATATGCTGCATAGACGGGATATCCTGTTAACAAATGCGTCCCAAAACCTCAAAACAACCTATCCCTTAAAAAAACAAATAAATAACCCTATCCCTTTTAAAATGGCTAATTTCATAAGCTTTATTAAAAAATACATTATTTTTAGCATTTCACCCGCGGAGTATATACAAACAAAATGAGTAACGAGAACGGGGTTGATAACGGCAGAACGTTGAGTGGATTCTAGTGTCCCGTTGCACCACCAGCTGAACTTTGTATACGTTTGACTCCACTTGTCTTCTCTTTCTCTCCACTTGTCCTTCCCTCTCCCTCTCTGTATTTGCGCCCCAAATCCCAACCCTCTCCCTCCTGTATATATACACTCAGTATTTACATCCCACAACTCACCACTACAGCTACAAAACAAGCTCCCCCCACCCCACCCCTGTCTTCTCTCTTCATTCCTTCTCACCCCCCCTCTCTCTGTTCCTCCCCTGTTCTGAACCATCTCTCGCCCAAATCTCTCTCTCTCTCTCTCCCCCACTCTCTCTAAATCTCTCCCAAATCTCTCTCTCTCTCTCTCCCACTCTCTCTAAATCTCTCCCAAATCTCTCTCTCTCTCTTTCTCTCTCTCTCTCTCTCTCTCTCTCTCTCTCCCACTGATATATATTAAGAACGCAGGGGGTCATTTCTCTTCACACATGGCTGGTGATAGTCAAGTTAATATCAGCGAAGCGAAGGTATTGCTTTCAATACTCATGAATCTTTATTGTCACCTGATATTTTTATCTTGTTAAAAGTTTCTTTAAACTTTATCTACTTTGGAGGTGATTTATTATCAACATCATAGCATGTGTGTATCTTTCATTAAGCTAGTTCTGCTAAATCATTAAATTTTGATAAGCTAGTTCATTTTTCCAAAGAAACAATAGCTAGATAAGGTCTTGGCTCAAAATACAAATTAAAAGCTGATAATTTGATTTGTAATACTTATACTATGATCTGTATTTTATGATTTGTAGAGTTTAATGAAACACGGTATCATTTGTTTGTACTTATGTTGAGATCAAAGTTCTTAATTAATTGCATCTTTTTACAAAAAAAAAACATGTAGAGAAAGAGTTTTAATAATCTTCTCTGTTAACTTGCAGAGAGTTGTTCCATTGCACACATGGATCCTGATATCAAATTTCAAAGTATCTTACAACATGCTTCGCCGTCCTGATGGCACATTTAATCGAGATTTGGCTGAGTATCTTGAACGCAAAGTCCCTCCCAACGCAGTTCCTGTCAATGGGGTTTACTCATTTGATGTTGTGCATCGTGCCACAAATCTTTTGACCCGTGTTTATCGATCAGCCCCAAACAATGAAGCTCCTCCCTATGGCATTGTTGAGCTTGAAAACCCCTTGAGCACTACTGAAATTGTGCCTGTCATCATTTTTTATCATGGAGGGAGCTTTACTCATTCCTCGGTCAATAGTGCAATTTATGATACATTTTGTCGACGTCTTGTTGGCATTTGTAATGCTGTTGTGGTGTCTGTAGACTATAGGCGATCGCCTGAACATCGATACCCTTGTGCTTATGATGATGGATGGGAAGCTCTTAAATGGGTACATTCAAGAACTTGGCTTAAAAGTGGAAAAGATTCTAAAGTTCATGTCTTTTTAGCTGGTGATAGCTCAGGTGGTAATATAGCTCACCATGTTGCTGTAAGAGCTGCAGAATCAGGAGTTGAAGTATTGGGGAATATACTACTTCATCCATTTTTCGGAGGACAAGAACGAAAGGAATCCGAGACAAGGTTGGATGGGAAGTACTTTGTGACAATTCAAGATAGGGACTGGTACTGGAGAGCTTATTTACCAGAAGGCGAGGACAGAGATCACCCAGCTTGTAATATTTTCGGTCCAAGGTCTAAATCCATCAAAGGGTTGTCAAATTTTCCGAAGAGCCTAGTCTGCGTTGCTGGTCTGGATCTGATTCAAGATTGGCAATTGGCTTACGTCGAAGGCCTTAAGAAAGAAGGGCAAGAGGTAGAGCTTCTCTACTTAAAGGAGGCAACGATCGGTTTCTATTTCCTGCCAAATAATGACCATTTCTACAGCCTAATGGAGAAGATCAAAAACTTTGTAAATCCTAACTGTTAGTATGCTTACTTCTAGCCTTTACATAACATAAAGATCAGTTGCTTAAGTTTACGGCTATAATTATCGAAACCTATTTCAGATTAGTATGTGGGAACAAGATGTTCATGTATGTAATGTAAATTTCTATGATATACTATAATTTTTACAGACTTCTCTGGTGATCTTCATGGCTCTGTGTTAGACTGTTTGATGCTCTCAGTATCTTGAACCATTGGCTGGATGTTAACAGAAAATGACTCTACAACTTTGTAAAGAACACTCATACTATAGTTGTTAACTTCTTTTGCTTGCAAATTAGTTGCATACCAGACAATATGATTTGTCAATTTGTCCAAATACTTTGTATTTCATTCATCCCATTAGGAATTACAACTCTGATTCACTGCATAAAGCCAAACAGACTTTTCTTCCCTTCTGATTTTTTTTATCTAATATTCTCATTCACAAAATATTACTATTGACTTTAACCTATTAAATTATGAATAAAAGACCAAGACTTCATAACTAAGTGTTATAAGTTTAAATATTCACCATTGACCTAGACTCCAAATTGTAAATTAAAATTGGGATTCAGCAAAAATTAGAATCCAACAAAATATGATAAAAACAAATGTAATTATTATTAAATTGTTGTACTAGCATCTAAATGTCCAAAATTAGGGATTGTAGAAATCTTTTGATAATGGGGGTCTGCTTGAGTCTCTGTCAAGTGTTTGATTGCTTCTTACAATGGATGTGTTGAATTGGAGTTTGGGATAATGGCAAATCACAAGAATGAGATTTATTTTGATAGGAGGAACTCAACTACTAGTGCTAGGGGTTGTTGGAAGTATTCAAAGGGACCACTCATCAACAAACCCTACAAACTCTCTTTTATTTCTTGGATCTATCTCACAAACAACTAAGGAACTTTGCAGTGTTGCTTCTTCCTACTATTTCTTCAACTTTTCTAGCTTCTCACTTAATACAAATTTTTAGACTGCTTCTTGACCATGGAAAAATTAACAAGGTTGTTAGAATAGTGAAGACAGATCATTTCAGACAGTGAATCATTTGAAAAGCTAGGATATAACTTCTCTGTTCTCTCCCTGTACACTTCTTGCCGACTAATTCTCGACAAACAAATTGAAATTAGTAAAATTTTACTCATTTTTCGAGATTATTCATCTATATAATTGGGAAATATAGTTAAACAAATTTTGCTATTATTGTTAAACAAATTTAGTAAATTGAGATCATTTTTGGGAGTTGGGACCAATTCTTACTTTGACGAGTTTATTAATTTATCTTATACACATTTATCAATATTTTGTTATTATTATTTGTTCTGAACTTTCCTGTTCTTAAAATGAAAATTTGCAAAAATATTCATTGTTCCAATTTTTTTTTACAAAAATAAGGCCAAGTTGCAAATGTGATTCCAATGCTGATTGAAAGCAGTTGATTTTCGAGTTGCAACAAATCAACAATTGCAATTGAGGTCATATCATATTTTTAGAAATAAAATTTGCAAATTTGAGTATTTTTTAAAAAAAGTTCTTAAAATAGTGATTTAAATGGAAGAAAAAAAGCTAAACTTGTATAGAAAATCGTTTGGAAAAATTTCTAATTTCCATTTATTTACAATGAAGCAAAGTTTGACACATGCAGAGAGCATTTGTGGAAATCACCAACAAGAAGAAACAAAGTGCTAAAAACCTAGACAAGAAATTCAAACCATTTGTTTTACTTGACTTTCTTCACCATCTTTTATTTTCCACCTACAATATTTTGTATTATAATATTAAATACAGTATATGCAATGTGTTGCATCCCTGTTCGCAACCGCTAGCTTTTATTATTACTCGGTCTAAATTGCGATTATTGAATGATCTTGTTAGTTTTGTCTGTTAGCGTGTTGCTTTCTTTGCCCTCTGCGTGTTCGCATTCTCATCTCGCATGAATCATGTACTAAATTTTCAATTCTTGCTATCGATTATTCGGCATGTTTGAAAGTACCGTTAAGAATTGCTATACTGTTAGGAAAAGTGCGGGTGAAAAAAAATGTTAATGTATAAATCAAATAACTGTTTGGTAATTTTTGATATTTGCTTATGTGTCGAGCTCTCTGTTCTGTTCGAGACGTATACAATCGAACTGGACAGACGAATGCATACTTCGAACATAAAATGTATTGACAAGTTCTAAACTCCAGTAGGTAAAAACACTAAAAGCTGTCAAAAGAACAGAGGGTAGAACTGGGAAGAAACAAAGCAAGAGGTCAAGTCCGAAAAGGCTGTGTTATTTCAAGATGTTAGAGTTTGGTACAACTGAAGTGACTGATGGATTGTCATTTGTCTTTTTATCATTTCTTGACAAGTGTGAAAAATCATGTACATGAAATGATGTTGATGATGTTAGATACAGCAGTACAGCACCCAACACACTACTAGTGCTGCAAGAACCGAAGAGATGGAATTGTTTGTGTACAAGGAATCTCACTTCATTATTGTCGTATAACTAGAAAGGGTAATTTCACATTACTTTCACAATTTCTTTATACCCCTGTCCTCACATGGTCTGATTATTTATTTGCCATACTTGTCCCAAGCGTCTCAAATGTAAATACTTCTGGTAACGGTCTCTTGTTCTGATGATATCGTCCTGCAGAAAAAATGTACATTGTTCGGATCTTATCTACCGATGATCTCTTGGCTCATCTGGTCGAGGATTTGAAGCTTGTCCTTAGATGTGCAGTGTGCACGCGTGTTTATATATTTCTGAATTTTCGAGTTAGTTCATCCAGTGGCTCCTATATAATTAATAAAATAGAGACGATATTGAATATAAACAACTAATTAGAACAAGTAATCTATGTATCTGAGATTTATTTGTAATCCAATTTTGTGCTAATAACATTGTAAAAATTTCACTTGGAATTCTAATTATACTGTACAGACCAAGGAACCTGTCATCAAGAAAACAGATGGAATAAGATTCATAATAGTCCAAACACAAGGTCAAGCTACAAAGTTCCTTAACCAGAGGGCAAAAAATTCATTCAGCGACAAGGATAAAGATCCCAGACCGCCAAATACAAAAAGATGAAACTATTTATATTATCTGATTCATGGAGCTGAGATGCAATTTAATAAATCATTTCAAGCATTGGAAACTATTTGTATCCTAGTTATGAATATTAACAAAATTATAACAGGTTTTAAACAACATTTCAAACTGCATCCTACATGAACAGCAATTAGTCGAGAGATAGACAAACAGCAAGATCACTTCATAGGATAGTACCAAACAGATTATACATGTGCCCTGAATTTATACCTGCCCATAGTCCAAACAGATTATTGTATCCGCACCTGCCTCCTTTGAGCACTATGGCGCTGATAGTTCCTTATCCTGAACCAAATATTAGGCATTCTCTATTATCAGCAGTGACTTCGTTGACAACCTACTCAAGGAAAATAATTCTCCAGAGAACTTCTCTAGAACCAACAATGATCTACCAACAATTAATGGTCCTTCAAGGCTTATTGTTTACAGAGCATGCAAATGCAACATCTCTGAATTTTATGTTTACTGTAAATAAGGTGTATATAAACATCTCACTAAAGGGTTGTCATATTGTTGCAGAGTGTGTACTGATGTGATGTGCAATACACACTCGCAGCAGATCTTATTGTGTCCTTGACATCCAACAATTTACATGGTTCACGACTTCATGAAGGTGTCCAAGGAATAAACCTACATAGCAGAAAAGGGTGGGTAAAAATAAAATAAAATAAAATAAAAGTGACAGCGTGCAGTAAAAACAGTAAATAACAAAGTATCCGAGTCTTATGTTATTTTCGGTGCTCTTCATCCTGTTATATCATTTAATTACTTGTCATATTGCAGTAGAAACCTCCAGCAAATATTCAGAGTATGGACTGGGTACCATGCCTAAATTATATGGATGCATTTCTGAAAGATTAAAATTGCATCAGCAGTGGGAAGGGCCATGGCATCGATGCAAGCATCTACATCTAGCAGCAAGCCTGGCAGATACTTCGAGAAGGACAGACGATCTCAAAACCCTATGAGAGAGATCGTAAGGAAGATTTAACAGATCAGAAGGAAGATTTAACAGATCAAGACGGTGAACAATAATAAGAAGTATCTAATAGTCACAACTAATTTATGTAAAAATTATACAATCCTATTTATTAAACTTTAACCCGTTTGACCTCATGAGTTGCCAATAGTACAAGACTGTAGCTTTGCAACATTGATATATATAATAAAAGCAATCCGCAATTCTTTTCAGAAATTTCTTAAACTGATCAAATGCCCCTATAATTTGATGTGAGAATCCATAAATGACAAAACCAAGATGATATTACTTGATTATATTGACTTTTTTATTAAAAAAGCAATCGACATATGTCTATCAGACTTGCATCAACTGTTCTAAAAGTTAATAAAACCCAGGTTATGCCGACTCAGTGACTCTTTACCAGAGTCAGACAAGTTCCTGATATATTCCGCAGACAAACATTTTATAAAATTGTGCGGCCAGATAATCAGGCAACAAGAAGATAACAAAAAAAAAAAAGCAGCAACCCTTTACGGAAGCTTTTATGAAATTTTTTTTTGAGACTGAAAAAAAATATTGAGCAAGTGATCCGAATATGTGCCAGAAGACATAAAGGCTTTTAGTATCAGAAAGCATAAGAACATTAGCAGATAACAGGTAGAAGAACCAGAGACCTGAGCTATGTTTGTTTCATCTTATTCGTAACACCAGAATTTGGCCTATTTACTCTAAGGGGGTGCTTGGTTCATGGTTAATGAGCCCGGTTAACGGGAATCGGAACCTTAATCCCATAACAAGTGTTTGGATTAGTTATTTGGTCCCATGGAATGGGAACCCCAATCCTTTTAGGTGGTTAAATCATACCCTTCCCACCCCTTGGGATACCATACTATTCCCATTCCCATTAACCCTCCATTCCCATTCCCGATTCCCATTCCCAACCTCAATCCAAACGCCCCCTAATTTTCTTACTGCATGATTTTCTTTTTTATCAAGCGAACTATATTTCAATCACTTTGTAGTACAAAGACGGGGTGGGATTAAAAATTTTACCTGAGATAAATGAGAAAGTGAGCATTTACCCAAAAATAAGAAAAAGAAAGTGAGCAATAATAGTATATAGGACTATTTTGAGGGATTCAGTATGATAAAATGAATGCAAATTGAGTATTCAGGATAGCCTAGTGGTAAATAATCACGCACATAACTCAAATGGAGGTTAAATCCCCGACTTTCCTTGTGTCGTCATGTCACAAGAGAAGAGAAGAGGCGTATTCACTATGCTTCAATGCAAGGAAGCATTTTACCATTTGTATGGTGAAATTTTCTTCAACGTTTGAAGTATGTTATAAACATATGAATTTTAATTTTGATTTGAGTGCTTGACACTTAAAATTGATATTACTTGGTTCAATAGTAATCATATTTTAGGAAATGGAAACATATCTAATTTTTTAGAATATACATATAAACATATTGATGTTATACTGCAATAAGGATTTCAGACACACCCCAGATTGAACCAGGGAGCTAAAAATTTTAAAAAAAAATATAACATATATATTTTTTTACTAATAAATTTAAAAACTAAGAAAGGAGGATCAATCCAAAAAAGTATAAACATAATTTTTTAATATACGAGACCAAATATAAACAACAATGGTCGATTGCTTTCTCAATGATAACAGGACACGGTTAAGTATTGAAGGGGTGACAAAAGATGCACAGTTGACAAGACGAAACCAAAAAATTAGCAGATAAAATTAGCTATAAATTATATAAAACTGGCCTTACACATGCAGTTATTGGCTATGCCCTCAGGGTGCATATATTGAAAAAGCATTATGATTCCACTGTATTGCTTGGAATTCCATATCCATGCGTACACATAACTCCCAAAACCTGGTCAAGTTTATGCTTTTGTCCATGTTCTAAGTAGGCTCTGTGCAATATAAGAAAAGTTCCTGGGGTGGTCTGTATACATAAGTTTTTCATCTCATAAAGAACACCCTCCATTTCAGCAAGACGATTTTGTGATGAATACAGGATCATTTTACAGTGATACCAGGAGCGGCGGATTTTCCACCCAGCACGTTCTGCACGCTTAACAAAGTTTGCAAGCTTATCCACGGCATTGGCTCGGTAATAGCTAGAAACTATACAACGCATTACATTTACTGTTGTGATGGAGGTGCAACGCTCAAAGGCCTCCTCTATATAGCTTTCCATCGCATCCAAAATATTCTCTTGGGCATATAACTTAATTAAAATCGCATTCAACCAAGGCTTATAATCATTCTTCGGAATTAGCCCAAGTAATTCCTCAATCCTATTTACTCTATTGCTGCTAGTGCTCTCACAGTAAGCATATATCATTGCCCTTATCAGTGAAAATTCCTTGTGCTCAAGAAGATGGTAACTAATTAGCTCATATATCTCTTCCATCTTTTTCAATTCACCAGAATATGCATATCCTCGAAGCATCATCATGTGGGTGTTTACATCAGGCTTTATGCCTCTTGCCTCCATTACAGCATAAGTCTTCTCCATGCTATCCCACATCGATGCTGTAAAATACCCGCTAATAAGCGCATTGTAAGTAGTCCGATTGGGAAAAATGTTTAAATTCTTCATCTCCTGCAACATAGCTTCCATCTGATCAATAAACCTCAACCGGCCAAACACAGAGAGAAGAATATTGTAAGTTACAACTGTTGGCCTACAAGACTTGTCCATCTTAAAATCCCGAAAAAGCAACTGACACATATATGTATACTCGTTATGCATATAAGCACCCATAAGCGCATTGTAGGTTGTAGCTGTCTTGATTCTTTTGTTTGCTGCCTCGGTAAAAAGCTCAACCGCAAGAGCAACGTTCCTTGATCTACCAGCAATCCTGATAGCTTTAGCATACTCTTCTGATGTCATTGGTAACGGGAAGTCATCATCTGCTAGTTTCCTTCTCCAATTACAAACCTATATCAGCATCAAATCCATTATAAAAAACACATAGATAAAAGGAACATCACTATTATCCACAAATGATATACTCATGCCACTAACCCCCTAGCCCCTTTTAATGGCTTAATACCTTCATATCTTTTCACACAATGAACTACCGACCCAACCAAAAGTCTAAAACCTTGTTCTATAACAAGCATTAATACTCAAATAGTCCAATTCCATTACATCACCAAATTAAAAACTCTTAACATTATAAAAAAACCAGTGTTGTAAAAAACGGGAATCGGACTAAGTCACAGAACAAGGATTAATCGGAGATTAATTGAATTGTTCGGGATTAATTGGATTGATCGGTGATTAATCAGACATTTAATCAGTTCGGCGAGCTACGGAACAGGGATTAATCGGTGATTAATCGTGATTAATCACCGACTTTTAGAACAGAGAAAAAAACACATAAACACATGAAATTCAATATCATAATCACAAGAGAGAAATTTTTTTTACTTCAAGCGCGCAACGAGGCCAAGACTCCAACTGCCTCAAAAGCTCAACAAATGCATTCCCATTAGCACAGCCCTTAAAAAACCACCTACCCTTTTCATCCAACACCCTAAAGATCTCATTTTGACCATACCCACTAACCCAAATCAACTCGTCTCGTAACACAGAGACCTTCTGCACAAGATCTTGCTTAGATTGAATTTCAGCATTAGACCACCTATTGTCAAACAACCCAACAATGTTTGGGAATGCATTAGAGTGAACAGCGCTTTGAGAACAATTAGAATGTGCCAAAAAGAGCCAGTTAAATCGGAGTTTAATGAAATAATTGTTAGTAATTAAAAATGGGGTTTTAGAAAAGAGGGTTTTGTGTTTAAGAAGTGATAGCTTTGATTGGGCTGATTCTGATGAAATCTTCCAAACCCTCTTCATTGTAGTTTTGTGTGTGGAGGTACATGCAGGCTACATTGAAAGTTCATGTTGTATTGTATAACATGGTCTGATCGAGTCAATTGGATGAGCCGATGAGTGATGAACTCTGTGAATATCAGTTACTATTATTAGTGGATAGGTATTCTAAATGTTTATATTATAACTTCGACATTTTTTTTCATAACTTTGACATTATTATATTGTTGAAAGTGTAGCCGCCGCCGGCCTAAGCGGAATAGGTCCTAAAATACTTCAAATTTGTATTAAGCGGGGATTAAGTGTCTTTGAAAATTAAACAGACTATCAAGTGTTTTAAGCGGTCGGATTAAGTTATAGTTAAGCGGTCAAAATGATGTTGACTTACTAATTGTTTTAATTTTAAAATATAACTATATTTATATTAAAAAATTTAAAAATATATTTCATCACAAATATTAAAAATTTAAATTTTTACCACAATATAATATTTTTTTTAAATATACTAATATTATAATTAAATATTTAATTATATTTTATTAATTCGCTTATCAACCCGCTTAAGCGTCCGTTTTACCACTTAAGTGTTAGAAGATCCTTGTACCGCTTAGAACCGATTTATGCTTTTCAATTAATAGAGTACTAAAATATATATATATTAACTATATATATATATCACATTAAATATAGAGCATTGTTAAAGATATTCAACTCTCACAAAAATATATGATTTGCAACTATATATGTAACTGGTCGTAACCTAAAATACAACTACTTTCAACCAACCTGGCAACATCATATATAATTCTAATTTGACTGTATTCTTGAAAATAAATTTGAAAATTTTAGTGATTTTACAATTTTTTTAATATATTACATTTTATGTAAATATATATGTAAAAATGATCATATATATATATGAAAACAAACTTTACACATCATATTTTCTTGTTCAACTATCTTTCCTTTTCTGAATCCATTTATAAAGCAAATTTCATACATTAACAATTTATTTTTAAACTTTGAGAAAATATCATTTTGACTGTTTCCCTAAATTTCACCAACCATGTTTTTGCAAAATTATTACACCAAGCCTCATGAAAGTGATATCTTGCGTTTTGTTTTACTTTCCAAAAATTTGATCCCAAACATTATTTTGAGCATTCAAGAATCAATATCTGTGATAAACCACCAATCAAGTACCACAATTCTTGCATTTGAAAAAATGTCAAGCTAATCCGGATACTATAATTCTATAAGCATCTATATAGTCTCTCCAATAACATATTTATTTTTTCAAATTGTTTTTTTTACACTTTTTTTTAAATCCAGGAGCTTATAATTGTCTATTTTTTTTTAAATATTTATCCACTGCAATGCTACTCCGTTCGATACTACCAATTTTATTTTTATCCATCGTAATTTCATTAAATTTCGCACACATATTAAAATATCATTAATATCAATTTCTAATCTTTGAAGTAGCTGTGAATATTGTGTTGTTACTTGATAGATACTAAACTGAATGACAGTAAAAGCCTATAAAGAAACTATGGTAAAAATTTTTTCCCCATAATCACGACAAGAATTTTTCTTTCAATCAAGGTAATATCTTCACTTTAATTTTATCATTTCATAGCAGCAATAATCCACAACTAAGCCCTTCTTTATCAGCAACCCGCATATTATTAAACATTAACTTGTTAGCTAAATGGCAGGCTTGATGCCTCATTAGCTTTGTTTTTATCAAAGAGACTATAACTAATATATGCATCTTCACATGAAATTAGAAAGCATTGGGGATTTGTTCCAAAAAAAAAAAGAAGAAAGAAAGCATTGGGGTTTTGTCTCATAAATACTACCGATGTAACATTAGTAGAATGAGAAGAGGATTTTGTAAAATATATACCCAAACTCAAGTTTTATCGATCACTGTGCCCTTCCCTTTTATTTAATTGAAAATTTTCTTCACTCCATTTATTTCACAATTTTTTTTATTGTCAGTCTTGTTTTCAATCCCTAAAAAAATGTAAAAATCTTATTTGAATCTTCAAAATTACTTGTCACATTTTATCAATTTTATCCACACTTGATCAGGTGCTCATTTATACCTTTTTCGATCTACATTTTTTATAATTTAGAGCTTTCCCCCTCTTTATATTATAATGTCCATGTCATGATCAACATCAAGAGATTACTAAATATTTCATTTGGGCCACTTGAATCACGCCAGTCTTTTTCAATAATTTGATATTTTTGCCGGTTAAATCTTGCGCTAGATTTAAATTCCTTTACCAATATGCACATGTTTAACATTTTGATGTAACATCTCTTGATTAATCCACGATCACAAGTATTTATATGATAACCATCTTGATTAATCCTATTGTGTGCACCTCTCGCATGCATATTAAGTTTCAAAGAATATATAGATGACTAAGTTATTGGCAGTTGCTTGTTACAGAGTTCTTCCTGATAATAAGATTATTTTTCTTTTTCAGTTTTGATGGAGCTCGTATACATTTGAACCTCAAGACGATCGAAAGATAATTCAAAATTATTTGATTTATTTTTTAGATTATCTAAAGTGAAATCGTTAGGCTAAGTAAAATCAGTTTATATCAATAGTTTTTGAACAAGTAAATAGTATAATAAATTATATCATAATATTCTAGTTATAGATTATTAATTGTACTTAGTCTACAAAAACGCAGGCACATATACTTTTTTCTACTTATCATTTTCTTCAACTACTTCTCGAAACGTAAACAAGGTCAACTGTCCTAACAAGAATGTCAACACCATCGTAACTTCTTCTTTCGATTGTTAGGAAGATTATTAACTGATTGTAGTTCTAATATGGCTCTTATAACTTGGCCTCATAATATTTCTATTTAACCCTATATGTGCTTTTCTTATTTAGGGTAGATTATTATGTAGCTTGTTTTTTGCCGATAATGGTAAAGACAAATTTTTCGACAGATTACAACCGTTATTTGATTAGAAATGATAAACATTTTTGGAGTACAATGGTGTATCAGACATATTCCATGAATGTTGATCTCTCTAGTGTATCGATAGCTTATATTTAGGTGTATCATCCTTAGATTTCTGAATTTCTTAAAATTTTTATACTAAGTGGTATCATTTAAAGATTACATATACTCATGCACACTATATGACTAGCATGATAATGTAAGAACTTAATGTTAGAAGCATGATTTCCTTTGATCAACACTAAATTTTTTCAGATCTTATTTTAAAAAGCTTTTCAGTGTAGTGAACTAAATTGTTTTAATATAGTCTTTGACAGAGTATCTTGCATGACAAACAACTAACCAGTCGAGTTTAGATACCAACGCAACTTGTAGATTCCAATCAAGATAATTATATATTATGCATCCAAAATTATGTTTTGAGTTATAATTACCTTGTTGCATTTCCTAAACACTCTAGTGGTCCACAGAGTGACATAACACTCAAGTGGTCCTTATGATTAATGGCATAAAATTTAAACGGTAAAAATGAGGTGTTATAATTTCAAATATTTTAAATTATTTTGTACGAGCATTCTTATAAAATATAAAAATTCTGTAACAATATCAATATAATAGTCTAATAAAATTGTGTATATAAAAAAGTACAACAACAATATTTTTTATTTTTCAGCCCGTTAAAGAATAATAAACAATATACTGCAGTAGTATTTTATATTTTATATAATCATCTTCTTTTATTTTTCGAAAATGTGTAACAAACAATAATATTTATGAAATGAAATAAATTTTACTAGTCTATCATAAAGCATACTAAGTTATATTTAAACCATTATTTATTATATTCCCTTAAATATACACGTACATAATATATACAGTATATAATTAAATATTCATTACAAATCTCAACCACACATTTCATTTAAATCTAATGACTTATAACATGTCTAAATTCTAAGATTAACTCGGTTATATATATATATATATATATATATATATATATATATATATATATATATATATATATATATATATATATATATATATATATATATAGGCACTTGCTCAAATGAGAACTTTCTTAAAATGAGAACCGTGAGAATTTTTTTTAATTTATCAAAATCTCATTTATTTGAAGGGCCCCGCCAGGGGCACCTTCACAAAAAATGTATATCATTAAAGTCTTCACCTAGCTAGCCCCAAAAAAAAAAAAAATCACCGATGACGTGGCAGTGGATTTTTTTTATTTGAATTTTTTTTTTGACTAGCTAGGGAGAGACTAATTTTATATACATTTTTTATATTAGGTTCCCACTAGTTTGATGTTTAGATTAGCCAAAATATGATAAATTAAGGAAGTTCTCACGGTTCTCATTTTAAAAAGTTCTTATTGGAGTAAACCCCCCCCCTCCTCTCTCTCTCTCTCTCTCTCTCTATATATATATATATATATATATATATATATATATATATATCACCACATAATTTGAATAGATACATAGTCTCATTAAATTAAAACTAAATTAAAGTAATACAGATCATTTATAAAATAAAGTAAACAACTGTCCGACATGAGGTTAGTTAAAATGCTACAAATCATGATTTATTGAATAAATTCATAAAGTAAAAACAGTTGCAATCATCGCCTAATATTTAAAGTCACCAAATATCCTCGACCTTTGCATTATCATCCTTTGCCTTCATATATTCCAATCTTGTAGCTGAAATATAAGTCAAAATAGTTCATTACTATAAAATGAGAGAAATAAAATTGACAATGTTCATATTCAAAATTACAAATTATAATTTAATATGCTCCGAAGAAATAATATTGTGCGTGTGTGTTATATATAAATTTTTTGATGAAGTTTATATATTTATTGGATAGAAAGTTGATGAATTGAAGATATTTTAGCTTAAAATTATTAAAGTGTACCTTGCTTGGGCTTGGGCTAAATATGGTAAAATTATGCAATTCATAGCCGCTACCATCACCATTTTGTTGCTGGAACAACAATATATGTATATATAATAAGTAGATGTATTTATTTTAAAGACATTGTCATATCATACATATAAGTATACAAACCTCTTCATTCATAGTGAAGGTATTTTCAACCTGATTTGAGGCCAATGAAGTGCCAATGTCTAGACCAACAGGTTGCATGTTTCCTATCTACAACAACAGTAAAGCTTCAATTAATTAATAAGAGCAAGAAAAATTTCTAAAATATGTATAAATATAAATATAAATATATAAATACCTGTTCATTCACCTTGAAGGTATTTCCAAACAGATTTGTACCAAGTGATCCATCACATGCGTTTAGATCAGTTTGCATGGCTCTCAACTAAATGAAAATATTTTTTTTAATGATTTGGGAAGATAAAAATAAATTTATAGAGCGGTGCAACTAAAATAATGTATATATTTAAATATATACATGCATGCATGCATGTTTATGAGTGCTATATATACCTCGTCATCCATTCCTAGAGTATGTACAACCTGATTTTCAGCAAAGGAGCAACCAATGTATGGAGCAGCATCTGAATTTATCTGCTACAAAGAATCAAAGAAATACAGTAATAGATGAGAGACCTGAATTAAATTCAACCTTAGGGCCCGACTAATAGTGAAAGTAATATCATTATAAATTTAAGTTGGAGGACATTTTAAATCCTAGCTCTGACCTTGTGTATAAATTAACTTACTTTTACCTGAACTTCATCAAAGTTGTTTGTATAAGTATTGATGTCTTGTCCTCCCGAATTGAATGGTGGTCCAAATGTTGAGTTGTTTGTATTGAAGATGATAGTGCTACTTTGTCCTCCCAGATTGAGTGGTGGTTCAGAAGTGGAGTTGTTTGTATTGAAGATAATGGGGTTGTCTTGTCCCCACGGTTTGAGTAGTGGTTCAGAAGTTGAGATATTATAAATAGATTCAGTATAATTACTAGAAAATTTATTAAGATCTTTTGCAAGAAACCAATTATTAATGTTAGAACCTCCAGCCAATTCAAGAAACCAATTATTAATATCAGATCCTCCCACCAATCTTCCATTTATATCATCACTTCCCACCAATCCCCTATTAGTAGAATTATTATTCCATTGAGGCACCACTGTAGTTTGACCATAATAATTCATTTGATTTGCCTCATAGGGATTATTATAGGCAGTATTGCTTTCAATGATATCCCTAATCTTTAATTGACCAGCTCTTTGAGAAGTAGGAATCCCACTACTAATCCCATGTGCTTCGATATTGATACCAGCAGAGGATGCATAGTTTGATGTCGACATTACATCCATCCTAGAAGAAGACCCTGCTCAAGTGCAAAATATGTATAATCTTCAATCAATAGGAAGTGGTTAACATTATATGTTGTATTAGATTGTGTGTAATATTCAATTAGCTCACCAGCTTGGTTGAACCTCGACAACGATAAGGTTGCTTGAATTGGGGTTGCATCCTTACTAGTTCTTCGTTCTTCTTTAAGTTTCTTAAGCAAAAATAAATTAGGATTTTCATCCACAACATTTGAGTGATTATAATTTCTATTGGTGTAATATTTTGAATATCGATGACTAATCTTGCCATCCAAAATTTCATTCACGAGTCTTCGATACTTCTGCATTATACATATCAATCCGATAATATCAATAATAATATAGAGAAATATATCCTGTAATACTTTTATAAAGTATCATACAACATTTCCAAATACCTGCAAGTGACTGGCCACTTGCTCTCGTGAAATTCCGGGTTCATTCATATCTTCCAATATTGTTTTTGGATTAGCTTCTGCAAATAAATTGTAACGCAAAAATCATATTTATATTTTGAATTCTTTAATTAGTTGAAACATTTAGATGTAGAGATATATAGCTTACTATGATATCCGATGTTTAAAAGAGCATCGACGAATCGAGAATGCAACCTTGGAGTCCATGAAAGCTTTGTAGTCCTCTCTACGCCAAAATAAACAATTCATTATTAGTAATATTATCATTATCATTATAAATTATAATGTTTAGTAAACATAAATTAGAAGTAATTAATTTCTTACTTTTTACTTTGTCATCAGATTTACGAGGTCTAGAAGATTGACCCATGTCTGTTGGTACCTTAGCTAAAGAGCTTCCAATCATAGTATTATTGGTCTGATTTACCTTCCTCAATTCAAAGATCTGCCACATGTCTCTAATTGCATCGGGCATAATAGGCTTCTGCAGGAAAGTCTCTGCCCCCTTCTTAATTCCATCATCAATTAGGTCACTCCTGATATCTTTTGATGTTACTGCATATATAAAATGTTTACTGTCAATTTTTTTCATTAGAATGTCATATGCATATCACAAAATTTAAAACAATTGTATACTACTATGCAACTATGATTTACATGTCCATGAAATGTATTTTAAAACTTACATATAACAGGAATTCCATAATATTTTTTAATGCATTTCATCAGTTCAAGACCATCCAATTCTGGCAAATGAACATCCGTTAAAACAAGATCAAATGATTTCTGATGGAGGAGGTCCAAAGCGTCTAGAGCATGACCTACGGCCGTCACTAAAATTAAGATTGAGAAATAAATTAGAATTTACATTATTTAAATAAATATAAATATCTCAATGTATGAAGTGCACAAAGTTAAAAATGTAGTTCCAATTGATATAAAATAAATGGCATGAACAAATGTAAACGTGCTACTAAACAAATCTATTTCTCACAAATGACAACTAGATAATATTAATTGGATTGATATCGACAAAAATGCCGCCTCTTTAAATATTAATTAAAACATGACAAATTTACATGTTTCGTCTAATATTTGTGTGTGTGTGTGTGTGTGTGTTTTTTAAGTTTCTAAAATACTGATAAAAAAAATGACGATGTCAATATACTTTTATCTATGACATTTCAAATTCGAGCTAGATTAGTAAAAATGTAACAAATTATTTGTTGTAGATTAAAATTTTCAGAATAAGAATTTCGCTAATAATGATATAAATTCTTCCGAATATTTCTTCATATCGAAATAAAGTTGTGTGTATGCATACAAAAATATACTTTATTTTGTTATGAAAATAATCGAATTAGATAGTTCATAACCCTCATCTTCAGAAATTTAGCATTTAAGATTACAAAAGCATAAAATCTTAAAATTATCATTTACACCTTCATAATTCCATCTCTTGAGAGAAGCTATAGAAACACTTAAAGACGATGCATCAGCATCTACCAATAAAACACTATATATTTTTCGATTGTGTTTCTCCATATTTGAACACAACCCTGTAATGTGGTACCATTCATACTAGTATTTCAATTTATAACCCTGTAAAATTGTAATCAATTAAATGAAATTCAATGTTATAGATAAGAGTAAGTAAATAATTGTTGATTGAAATAAATGTCCACCAAGATTTTATAATGTTTTTTGTTTTTATTCAATCTATAGATGTGAAGCAATCTATAAGATATGATATCTTTGTGCATCCTTTCATATTCAGATTGCATTTGTATGTATGTAACCAATCTAGTTTTATAGTCCACAGTTTTTGTTTATAGCCCATTGTTTTTGTATGGTTGTTTTGTTATATGTTACATTTTAAAGGGAAATACGAAAATAAATATTTATAGACTAAATAATTTTATTATCAAATATTTATTGTTAATTTCTTACTCATCATTTTATCCTTTTTTATACATCTATACAATATATTACACCATTTAATTCAAAATGCGGTATAATTCATGGTTCACAAGTTAAAGTTCATAGCTTTTAAAAGCTAAAACTTAAAATATAATCGATATTAAAATTTCATAATTTTGGTGTTATTATTCTTCGAATCTAATCAATAATACAATCAAATTTAATTTATAGGTCTAAGTAGATCCATTGATATTATATAACAACAATTTAAAATACAACTTAAAGTTATTATATAATTAAAATCATAAAATTCAGTTAGAATGATTAATCGGTACTATTTTATGCATGTTATATTATAGTTAAAAGTATTAATGTAAATGTAAATTAAAATAAAATATAAAATAATTAAATATTAAAAATAAGTCATATTTCTTATGTGGAGCAAAGTGGTTAAGTGATATTATTCTTAATATGTGGCACCTTTGTAGCTCAATGTTTAGGAACCTTTTGTGTTTAATTGTGACAAAGACGGGAAATATAAGATTTGTTATTTGAGTTTTGTCATGTTCAATTATATGACTTTTTTTTTGTTGTTATTGCGAAAAATATATCTTAAAATTTAATCCACTCAATTATTAAACAATATACACATTTAATCCACATCTATACTATACTATAAAAAGCCAAGATGAGTATATTTTGTAGTCCTACTTTTCCTTCACAATTTTTGGTTTGGTCGTTGTTTTTTGATCTTTTTTTATCTGACTTCGTTTCCTATCACTAATACTATAAAAAGCCAAGATGAGTATATTTTGTAGTCCTACTTTTCCTTCACAATTTTTGGTTTGGTCGTTGTTTTTTGATCTTTTTTTATCTGACTTCGTTTCCTATCACTAATAAACATCAGCTCCTCTTAGACTTCTATTTTGTACAGACTAAAGCAAATACTACACACCACATACACCTCCTCTTCGTCTCTACCACAGACACCTCCTCTCCGTCTCTCAACCACCGCCTTCTCCAACCACCGCCCTCTGTCTTCCTCTCCGTCTCGACGAACTCCGTAGCTGGACATTTATTCTACTTATCATTCCATCTCTCAAGAACTTCATCTTCGGTGAAGGTTTGTTCTTCGTACATATATAATCAATTATATTTCAAGTTTCTCTTCTGAAAATATATGGATATGGGTTTGTTATCCATTGGTTATTTATCTTAAATTTCAGTAATTTAGTTGCTTATAAGAATTGATTAATTTGATCTTTGTTTTTAGCTGCCTTTGTTGTGCTCTTTCTTTGGTTCCTGGTTGTTGTCTTTCTTTGCACGTAAAGTGTTTGATCTGAGAGTTGATTGAAAAATTAAGTCAATGTGATTGCATTCGGAGTTGTTTTTGACAAACAATTCTCCATAACTCAGCAGCTTTATTTCAAAGAAACTGATCAAAGGAAATCTGTTATTAGAAAAACGGATACCCACACATTGTTAAGACAAGTCCAGTAGCTCCTCTACACTGAGTTTATGAGCTCAGATTATTGGGAGTAAAGTTCGCAAGTTCAAAAATAGGAAATGTAAGGTAAAATTATGGTTCTAATATGCAGTGTTTGTCACAGACAAATAATCTAAAAAAACGTGGTGATTTGGATATTAGAGCTGCTGAATGAGGTAAGAAGCAAAAATTGAAGATTTGATAAAATATTTGAGAAATATCAGAGGATTAAAATATATATATATGAAGACATTAGCAATTTAGCATGGACTAAAAATGTAAAATTGTTTCCAGAAATTGATGAGATTCTAACCATCATTAAAAACATGTCCCATAAAGCAATGAGACAAATATCGGTAGTTGGATCAAAAACGCGAAGTCATGGATTTGATTAATTGAGTGAATAAGTTGCTATAAGAGTGATATCCTCTAAACAAGATATTCGACTTTTATTGTTTATATTAGTTGGTTATATTTTTAAAATATTAGGTTATCAATATTTTAGATTATAATAAATAGAATATATCAATTGAATAAATGGAAGTTGCTGGAGTCTTAGCTGAATGGGAAAATTTTGAAAGCATGTAGTAGTTTTTTTCTTCTTACAGGTGTCGCACGGGATTTACAGGGGTCTCTTGCAGGGGTTCTTGTTTTTTCTCTCAAATGTTATCTACTGCGTCAGTTTTACCTATGTATTATTAGTTTATTACTAGGTTTTAGTATGCTTATATTAGTACTTTATAGCTCAGGTCCGGTCTTTGTCAGTGGTTTTTTTGGTGGTCATGTTTTGTCAAGATTATCAACTCAGATGTATTGCTGCTATTTATATTAATCACTATGTCTTTCAGCATATATAGCCAAGTAACTACTAGAACATTTGTTTTAGTAGTTGTGTCTTTTACTTCTTCCTATTTGCTATAAGCCCTTGCTTACACATCTGCAACTTAACAAGTACAAAATTTTCAAGTGGCCTGCTGCAGGGCACATCTCTAAATGTGATCTACTATATCTGAAAATAATACAGCTTCAAGTTCACATGTGGCAAATGCCCAAACTTATGTTGTGATAAGCCTCACTCACATGGAGGAGAACTTGTTCTCTTATAGGAGGGCACTTGGGATCCCCTTTGTCAAACAGCTGAAGACATTTATTTGGCAGTTATACGCTTAGTCTGGCTAAGATTATTATATTTTCTGAACCATCAAGGAAGCTATATATTAGATAAGTTGCTATAAGAGTGATCTCCTCTATACATTCGACTTTTATTGTTTATATTAGTTGGTTATATTTTTAAAATAGTAGGTTATCAATATTTTAGATTATAATAAATAGAATATATCAATTGAAAGTTGCTATAAGAGTGATCTCCTCGACTTTTATTGTTTATATTAGTTGGTTATATTTTTAAAATAGTAGGTTATCAATATTTTAGATTATAATAAATAGAATATATCAATTGAATATAATTATTTTGGTGAGAACTTGTGAGCATATGACAACCATGTACTTATAATACAGTAAGGTACTATAAGTCTATAATGGCGTTTGAATTATTATTTTTTTTGCCGAGAATGGCATTTGAATTTTAAATTCATAGGAATAAAATATTTTACATGAAAAATTTCGATAATTAAAGTGTTGCAGCACTTGGTGAACTAAATGTGATGGGGACGGATAAGGCAGGATAAGGAGGCAAATAAATAATCAAACATACCACTGATTATAATTGGGTTAGGTGATAAAATGTGCAAGGCGCAATCATAATTTTCCACACTGCACTGCTAAGTACAGTACTGTATAATTTGATGTTTTACTGTATTTTCGACCACCTCGGTGGTGCGATAGTTTTGTGCATAAACTCATTAGTTCTGGGTAAATTAATTTTTTTCATTCAATAATATGGTTTTGTTGCGGAGCACAAAGGATAAAATAAACTATATGTTGTATTAGTTTTAGATTTGACAAACAGGTATGTTTTGCACTAATTGATAGATAGCAAGACATGGTTATCATATTATTGTATTTACTATTGTTTTTCGAAGATAAGCTTATGATTTCATTTTTTGCTATATGCTTATCAGGTTGATGGAGCGTGATGAGGAGCGTTGGAAAAAGTTCAAAGAAGAGCAGAGGAAACGTTTACGAGATATTGAAGAACAGGTATTGTGTATTAATATATACAACTATTTAACTTTAACAAATGTAGTTGCTTGCCACTTTTGAAGCATGACATCTGAATTTTTTTTAATGTACTGAAGAGTGTCCCGAAGATGACAGATTTGGAAATTTTGGCAGGCAAACGCAGGATTAAGTTGCAAGCTGGTTTGTATTTGTCAATATTTTATTTATCATACTTTTAAAAGTTGAATTTGTGAATAGAAACTATTTTTTTGGTTAGTATTTGCCCCACCTTGTTAAATGTTTAAACATTATTATACAATATTTGTTTAATCTCTTTGATTTATAATATTAGAAATTTGTTTAAATAGGAAACGGACAGAGTGTATTCAAGAGCTACTCACATTTGGTTGGTGATTATAGCCCATTGACATGTATGTTGATCTGTAATAATTTTTGCAATATTTTAAATTTTGTGTCGAGGTTAAGGTTATGCAATTAAAATGGTGTTAATAATTTCTATGTTCACTTTATAGCTGTGCCTGTAATGTCTGAGACTTTGGAAAAGACGGCGTCTGAAATTAGCAAGAAATTGGACCAACACACCCAAAAACCAAGGGCAAGATCCAAAGCACAGGTATTAAATGTTGTCTTCTTTCATCTTAGAAGATGAGCATTTTTGCCCTTACATGATGCTAACATTTTGATTTTATATTATAATTAGAAAAAGGCTGCCGAAAAGGACGATTTAAATTTGAACACAAGTTTGTCAAACTCTGAGGCGTTAAAAAAAATTGAGGCTGAAGCTAGGGAGAAGCGGGACGAACGCAACAAGAAACGAAGGGCGAAATACAAAGCACAAGTATGAAATGTTGTGTTCTTTCATCTTAAAACATTAAAATTTTTAGGTTTTTTTACGTGATAATAACCTTTTGATTTTATATTATAATTAGAAAGAGGAACGGGACGAACGCAACAAGAAACGAAGGGAGAAATACAAAGCACAAGTATGAAATGTTGTGTTCTTTCATCTTAAAACATTAACATTTTTGCCTTTACGTGATAATAACCTTTTGATTTTATATTATAATTAGAAAGAGGCTTGGAAAAAGGATGGTTTGACTTTGGACTTTGAATCTAGAGAGAAACAGGATCAACTCAACCAGAAACGAAGGGCTAGATACAAAGCACATGTATAAAATACTCTTTTCCTTAATCTTAAATCATGAATTTTTTTCCTTAATATTTTGCTGACCTTTTAATTTTATATTATGATTAGAAAGAGGCCACTTTGAGAAAGATTGAGTTAGAAGCTAAGGAGAAACATGATCAACTCAACCAGAAGCGATTGGAAGTGAAGAACAAGAAAAGGCGTTCACGATACCAAAATGGTACCTTTATTTGTGAGGGTTTTAGGGTGCAATGCATGTTGATATGTTTTGTTAGAACATTTGTTTGTTTATACAAAATATAAATTTTGTGTAATTATTGAGTAATTGATGTTTCTTAAGTAAAAATGTAAATTATCTAACATGATAATGATTTTACAATTGCAATATATAGGTGATGCCGAGAAAAGAGAAGAACGTAAGAACAAACGACAACAGGTGTATCGAAATGGTATAATTCTGTTTTTTTTCCCACTTCAGGTTATATTATATGTCAAACAAGTAGTTTTGATAATCGAAATGTTTACTTCAAATTTTTTAAGGTAACATAATTATTATTTTGAAAAATGCTCTTATGCAAGCATTAATAAACTATGCAGAAAATGAAGAACAAAATATGAAATGGGATGCTTCTAAAGTAATTGTCAGGACTCCTGAAAAGTTTGCAGGTAGTTTGTGCAATCTTAATATTTAATTGATAATTATGCGGCAATTTTTTTTTGATGCATATCTAATTTATTGCAGCTTTACCGACATTGAGTAAAAGGATGAGGAGCAAGATAAAATTAAACAAGGAAAAATTTGGTAATCTTAAATTTGAGCTTCAACTAATTTCTAATATAAGTAGAATGCTTATGGCATGTTTCAAAAATGCAATAAATTCACATGTTTATCAAACATGTTTTTGATTTTAATATATTTATGAATGCAGCATCGAGCAATTCAATACTTGATATAGGATGTGCTGATAAAATCTGTTGTCACTGTGGGGCTTTGATGTGGAGGTTTGAGCAAACAGAGAAGGAATGCCAGTTGAAATCAGATAAGTTTTCTTTGTGTTGTGGCAATGGAAAGGTACGCTTGCCACTATTACGAGAGACTCCCTTTGAGTTGAAAACATTACTAGATCGGAGTAATCCTAAAAGAACTATGTTCCAAAATAACATCCGGATGTACAACAACGCATTCGGGTTTACTTCAGTTGGAGCTAATATAGATAAAAGTATTAATAATGGGCGTGGACCTTTTGTTTATCGTATTCATGGTGTAATTTACCATCAAATAGGTTCACTGTTTGCTGAAGAATCCAAAAAGCCAGTTTTCTCGCAAATATATATGTACGATAATCTAGAACAGGTTAACAAGCGTATGAATTTTCCCAATTCTGAAGAACCCCTTGATAGTGAAATAACCGAATTGTTATCTGTGATGTTGCACCGAGTGAATGCTTTGGTGGATATATATAGACAGGTTCGAGATAGATACAAAGAATCAGAAGTAATTCCAGGAAAGTTGCGTTTAATTGCAAATAGGGACACAGATGGTCGAGAAAGTAATGTTCCAACCAATGCCTATGACTTTGCAGGATTAGTTGCAAACAGTAATCTAGCAGATGATAGGGATATACTTGTCCACCCTCATGATGGAGTTCTGCATAGGATTTCAGTGCTCCATCCATGTTATATGTCCCTTCAGTACCCGCTTCTATTCCCGTGGGGTGAAGATGGTTTCAGAATTGATATCTTACATTCAGGGATAAGTGCAAAATCAGGAAATAAAAGAGATGTGGTTACCATCAGAGAATATTATTGTTACAGACTTCAGTACAGAGATGCGGAAGGGCATACTTTAATTGGCGGGGGGCGGTTATTCTTACAGTTTGTAGTTGATGCATGGGCATGTATTGAGCATACTAGACTTACATGGGTCTTAACACACCAAACAATATTGAGGTCTGATCTATATAACAATGTTGTTGATTCTGTTAATAAAGGAGATACTAATGCTTCTACAATTGGAAAACGGATTGTATTGCCATCCTCATTTACAGGTAGCCCACGTTACATGCAACAAAATTATCAAGATTGTATGGCTATTTGCAGAAAATTCGGAAGCCCGGATCTGTTCATTACATTCACATGCAATCCACAGTGGCCAGAAATCAAGGAGTATTGTGATAAGGTTCCACACTGTATCCCAGCCGATAGGCCCGATGTTATGGCTAGAGTGTTCAAGATTAAGCTTGAATTGCTTCTAGAAGATTTGACAGATAACCATGTTCTTGGAAAAGTCATTGGAGGTAATAATCTCTTTGAAGCAATGTATGTTTCTTATATTTTTCTTTCATTACATGTCGCCTTACAAGTGCGCTTATTGATGCAATTATAAATTTAGATATTGATTTAATAGAACTATGGGTTTACGCAAGCAGCACTGTCACTTAATCAGGTCAGGTGCGTAACTACTGTACTATTGACAGGAGATATAAATTTCAATGCAGCAAATACGCTATACCAGTTGCCTTATTAGCCTTTTATTAGTTGAAAAGTCTACCTATATCTATCTTATTAGTGCATAAGTACTCTACTACTGAGAGGAAATATAAATTGTAATGCAGCAAATACACTATACCCAATCATCTAAAAGAAACATAGGAATTCTGAATTCACACGGCAACCTTGGGTAAGGCTGCTGGGTGTTAATAGCATTCGTAATGTAGAGTACCATATATAATTCTACTAGCTACATGCTACCTTATAGCTTAAATATACTAATTAAGGAGGTTATTTATTTATTTTTTGAAAGGGCGCCGACTAAGAAGGTAAGCTTAACTGAAGTGATCTTCAACTCTTTACTCAAAGGCTCAATTATTATATATATATAATGTTCTCCCTCTGCCGTAGTGCTGCTGTGTATGATTACTATTTTCTTAAACTAATTAAGAATTAATATAGAATTAAAATTACAACACAAAAACACAATGAACTTCAGGAATTGATCTATAGCCTCTGGAATACTAGCAGATGGTCTTACATTTAAACACATGCTTGCACATTACAACAAAAGTTTACAGTATATTTAAAAAAAATACAAGATATTTATAAAATATAAGAACATTTATGAAGTTTAAGATATGAAGCTTAAGTAGATAATAGATCTATTTTTTTCATATCAAACCAATACATGAAAACATTTATTAAAGTTTTTTCTTAGCAGAAAGGCTAAACAAAATAAATTCTGTTGGCTGATAATAGGCCAGAACCAACTTGATCCTTGATATCTTGATTTAAGTTGACCTTATAAATTGTTTTTGAATTTAGCTTTGCTGCACATTTCGAGAGGGTATCCTGATTTTTTGCATTCCTTGCATCTAATGGCTTCTGTAGAGTTACATTGGCCTAATTTACAATTGATTAGGTTTCATTATCCCCTGGTATAAGATAGTTTAGTAATTCTATAATCACCTTTAAGTGTGAAAAAAGGATCACATTGGTATTCACTATTTTTTATATTTCAAGTATCCCCGTCAATGGCTAGCATAATAAGATATTATGTCTTTGATATTCATTCGAAATAAATTGATTTTACACATGAAAAGACTTTACAATATATTTAAAAAAAATCCAAGATATTTATAAAAAATAAGAACATTTATGAAGTTTAAGATATCATCTGAATTTCACTCTAAACAGCTTATCATGGATACCTATCATATGCTTTTCTTAAAATCATGAATTAAAGCATATAATTTGAATTAAATTATTCACATATATGTCCACTCACTCGTGAATCTGTTTCCTTTGCAGTTGCATATACCATTGAATTTCAGAAAAGGGGATTACCCCATGCACATATAATTGTGTGGCTTGAGGAATCTGACAAGTGTCACTCAACTGATGACATTGACCAGTTAATATGTGCTGAAATTCCTGACAAAGAAAGTGATGAAATTGGTTATGATGCTGTTTCAAGGCATATGATCCATGGCCCATGTGGAGCATACAACATAGATTGCCCGTGCATGAAGGATGGAAAATGTACCAAATACTATCCGAAAGAATTCACAAATGAAACTACAATTGACTCCAATGGTTATCCAGTCTACAGACGTCGGGATGACAAGCATACTGTACACTTCAAAGAAAAAGATATTGAAATTGACAACAGGTTCTTATTTTACATATCAGTAATTGAATACAATTGTATGGGTTGTAATTCTACCTACCTAACTTATTTCTATTGTATATCAATCTCCAGGTTTGTTGTTCCATACAACAGGGGGCTTCTTGTGAAGTATCAGGCTCATATAAACATTGAATGGTGTAATCAGGGGCGTTTGATCAAGTATATGTTTAAATACGTGAATAAAGGTCCAGACAGAGCAACTGTCGTTGTTGAGACAGCTGATGCTGTAGTTACCAATGCCACTAAACAATATGTCAATATTAATGAAGTGGAAGAATATGTTTCATGCCGCTATCTTTCTTCTGCAGAGGCGTGTTGGCGTATATTTGAATTTCCTATTCACCATCACAAACCGGTTGTTATAAAATTAGTGTTTCATTTAGAGAATGAACAACAAGTTTACTTTCGAGAAGACGAGACTTTGACGACAGTTGTGGACAGAATAGACCCTAATGCAACTATGTTCATTCAGTGGTTTAGAGTAAATCGAGAAGATCCAGCTGCTAGGGAATTAACCTTTGTTGAGTTCCCTGAAAAATACTTTTGGGATAACACCGGAAAAATATGGCAGCGGCGAAAAAAAAAGATGTGTGTAATTGGTCGCATGGTTTATGTGCACCCCACCGCTGGTATGTACATTTGTTGCAATGTAAAAATGATCATTTTCAACCATGTATGGTATTTGTAGAGTAATTTGCCCATTGTTTTCCCATTGCAGGTGAAAGGTTTTATCTAAGAATGTTGTTGAACATTGTAAAGGGTGCAACATCTTTTGAGGATGTTCGCACAGTTAATGGTGTAGTGTACAACACCTACAAAGAAGCTTGCTTTCACCATGGTCTTTTGGAATGTGATGATGAATGGCACACTGCAATTACAGATGCTTCCACCCACCAAACCGGAGCTCAATTACGTGAGTTATTTGTTACACTATTATTATTTTGTGATATCTCGGATGTTAGAGCATTATGGGACAAGCATTGGAAATCTTTTTCTGATGATATTGAGCACAGACAAAGAAAACATTTTCCAAATCGTGCTTTTGTTATAAATGACGAGCAACTTGAGAGCCTAACGCTATATGATGTTGACTTGCAACTACGAAAAAGAGGTAAAACTTTAGCTGATTTCCCAACATTACCAAAACTAGATCGAGATTTACAACGACAAAGCACAAACACTCTGTTGTACGAAGAAAATATGTATGACAGGCATGCATTAGCAGTTGAAGGAAAGAAATGTCGCGAGATGTTAAATGACAAACAGGCCGATATTTTTGAGAATGTCATTAACAATGTCATATGTAAAAAGGGGGGGCTATTCTTTGTATACGGGTATGGTGGCACTGGAAAGACCTTTTTATGGAAGACTATAATTAACACCCTCAGATCTGAAGGAAAAATAGTACTTGCAGTTGCATCTTCGGGCATTGCTTCGCTCCTAATTGAGGGAGGCCGCACTGCACATTCAAGATTTAAAATACCGATTGATATTGATGAGAATAGCACGTGTGACATAAAGCAACAGTCATTTCTGGCAGAACTGATTGTACAATCTGATTTGATAGTATGGGACGAGGCCCCAATGAACCATAAACATGTTTTTGAGGCTGTTGACAGGTCAATCCGCGATCTTATGCGACATGAAGATGAGAATAACCTAAATAAACCGTTTGGAGGGAAGACAGTGTTATTAGGTGGTGATTTTAGGCAGATACTTCCTGTTCTCCCACGAAAAGGCCGTGAAGACATTGTGATGGCATCTATTAACAAGTCATACTTATGGGATTTTTGTAAGGTTTATAAACTGGATAAAAATATGCGTATAGAATCTGATGTTCCACCGGTGACAATCTCAGGACAGCAGGTACCATATGCAGATTGGGTTGTTAGTGTTGGCGATGGGGTCGTGCCAACAGTACCATCTGTTGAGGGTAATGAACCATGCTGGATAGAGATTCCTTCAGAATTGAACCTTGATCCCGGAGATGATGGGAAAAAGGCTATTATTGATGCTGTGTATGATGAATTATGCAACAGCTCTAATGATTCAGGATATTTCAGGGACCGTGCTATCTTGACTCCATTGAATGAAGACGTTGATCTTATTAACAAAGAGGTCATGAAAAGATTTACAGGTCAGTAAAAAATTACCTTTATATCCTTCCCTCAGTTCCATTATCTGAAATACAGTAGGGAAGTAGCTCTTAAAACTTGCTTTTTTAAATGTCTCTGTCTAACAAGCACCATCCTCAATTCAATTAAATGTTGATAATTGGCTATGCGAAGATAGTTTTTTATTTATGTTCTTTAAATAAATTAAGTATGTGATTGTATATTACTATTATGCCTCAAGTGTCTGTCTGTGCTATTACTTTACTTTTTTATTTTATTGTCTACAACCTTATTTTTATGTTTTCAACTGGATGCACTAAGAGTTTTTTTTCGTCCTGAATTGTATAAAACTGAATCATACAATATTACTACTACATTGTATCAGTCCAACACTAACACATACAGTAGATCATACAACTGCCACTATATTAGTATTTAGTAGTATAATATAGGATTCCATCTTCGAAAATATGAACTCAGCCTCCAATTCTTTTAGCTTTTTACTTTCACCATTATACTCCTTCCTAACAGTATGATAGCAGCTTCAGCGGTAGAGACCTTGGTCTTCAGATCACTTAGATCCTTCAATGTCTACATATACAAGCAAAATAAGAAGATATAGTACAGTATCTGTACTTTAGTTAATATTATATAAAGAGTCCAAATTCCTATCAGATAATAATTAGAAGAGTAATTATAGACGCTAATGAGATTTTTGTTGCACCTGGTCAATGAAATTTTGCAATTAAAAAGTTGTATAATAAGCTTAGAGTTGTACCAGCAAAAATGCCCTGGAGTCAGGTTTTTTGATTACAAAAACCAGTTTAGAGCTTTATTCATAACATGGCTTGCTGTGTGGCATAGGTTGTCGGTTATTAACTCGGCATTGGTCTTTTGCTTGGAAGTGATAGTTGTCCCTTGGGTAATGCAGCTCCCGAAAATTCATATATTCTGTTTTTTATTCATTCATATTATGCCAAGGAAATTTGGGCCAATGTCCTAAATATTATGCAGTTTCAGAGGCCAATTGCAGGTTTTAACTCAGAATTAGAGTGAGCTGTGAAATGTGGAAGAAAAGTAAGAAGTGTTTGGGAAAAAAGCAAGTTGTTAATCAGCTAATTGTATTTTTTCAGTTTTCTATATTTTTCCTTTTGTTTGTTCAAATTTACGTTCACTACTATTCCATATATATGTTAGAGTACTATAATTTAACTTCCATTCAATTGTTTGCAGGCCAGTCCAAAATATATCGAAGCGTGGATTCAGTTTGCAAAAGCACAGTTAACTATGAATCAATGGAAAGCATGTACACACCAGAATATTTGAATTCTTTAAGAATAGCAGGAGTACCTAATCATCAACTTGAACTCAAAATTGGAGCTCCAATTGTTCTGTTAAGGAATCTGGCTCCTAGCAAAGGATTGTGCAATGGAACACGGTTGATTGTCACTCAATTATGTGCCCGAGTTATAGAAGCTATCATAGTTACCGGCAATCATATTGGGGAGAAGGCTTTCATCCCACGTATTTGTATGAGGCCGTCAGACACAGCACTGCCTTTTACACTCAAAAGAGTTCAATTTCCCATATCCCTCTGTTATGCAATGACAATAAACAAAAGCCAAGGACAAACGCTGAAATATGTTGGCTTATATTTGCCAAGACCGGTTTTCAGCCATGGACAGTTTTATGTGGCGATATCGAGAGTAACAACACCATTGGGGTTGCATATAGTATGTGAAAATGAAACACACCCGATTGTTGGCATGACAAAAAATGTTGTTTACCATGAGGTTTTTGCCAACTTGGGATGATGGAAACGAATTAACTTGGTTTTCTTGGGGATTGCCCGGATTCATTATTACGTCTTGCTAATATTATCTACGTATGTGATTTCATATTAAGACTACTACATCTATCAGATTATTAGATTATTAGATAAATCAGTTGGATTCTTTTACACCAGTAGTTGAACTAACTTCAAGATAGCCTGTGATTTTTACTATACATACAATCTTTGTTTTTTTTTTCTTTCTTTGTTGTTTGGAAGCACTAATAGAGTACTGCAGCTGTTTGGGGTTGGTTTGTATTGTTATTTCATCTGGTGTTGCTACTGTCAATGATCCTCCTTTTATGAAGAAGGCTGGTATAGGATTAGCACTTGCTGATGCACCACCAGCACAATAGAAATTTGTTACTAGTGGTTCGTCGCATGACCTGTCTGATGATGATGATCTAGATATTGAAGCTGGTCCATGTGAGCAGAGTGACCAGGTTGATGTAAAACGTATTAAAATGTATGATTTTTGTGGTTACAATTACAAAAATGAGATTCCTAAGATCCACTGACATGGTCTATGCTTTATTTAGAATGGTCTCTAACAGAGAGTCTGCGAGGCGTTCCAGAAGAAGAAAATAGGCTCATTTAGCAGATCTCGAGCAACAGGTGTATTGTTATAGTAGATGTTAATTTATGAGCTGTACAATATTTCTTTTCAATGTTTTTAGTTGGTACTTGAGTCATGGCTTCCTGCAGGTGGATCAGCTTCGCGGAGAAAACTCAACTCTGTTCAACAATCTGACAAATGCTAACCAGCAATTCAAAGATGCAAATATGAATAATCAAGTTCTGAAGTCAGATGTGGAAGATTTAAGAGCCAAGGTACCAAAGATTTTCAACTTTCAACAGCACAAATGTTAATATTATTCCAATCTGCAACAATACTTGAACTTCCAAATTTCATTTGAACAAAAATCAACATTCTGAATTTGTAGCTCTACTAGGTGTATATGTGATTTGGTTCTTTACAAATTGTATGGTTCACAAAACAGCTGACCTGAAAAAACTTTAATGGCACTGTGGATAATGGCATTATGAACGAGGCTGTGAGCAATGTCCAAGTGATGTGAACTGTGATTTGCATTGTTCCAATGTTACCTTTCTAATAACAAAACCTTACATATATTATATTAATTAAATTACATAACACTAAAAAGAGAGTACCTCACCCATTCGACTTTTGGTTTGAAAATTTGACAACCAGATTCCAAACCAATCAGTGAAAAAAATCCAGTTCTTAATTTTAAATCTTAAAATTAAAAATTAACCTTTAAATATATAATTTTAAATATCTTTTCTTAACAAGAAACTTCATATAACTTTTTTTAACTTTAACAAAAATGTCAAAAAAAACAATTTCTTCTTCAACGAGAACTAAAATATCGACATTAATAGATAATCAAAGTTATATTCCTAATATCTTTAAAATTTAATTTTACTCAAATTTTCTAATATGTTACAAATTTATACTTCTACTAAAACTCAAATTCATTAAATAGAATTATAATCAAAGTTATAATCCTGATAGTTTTAATATAAGTCAAATTCATCAAAACAAATTAAATTATAATTAAATCCTAATAAATTGAATTTTGATTAAATTATATTAACCAACTAAAATATTTTCCTTCAAATTTAGCTTTTATGATATTATATATTTTATAAATTGTTAGTATAAATGATAAAATTTTTTTTAATCTATTTCTATATGCTTTTTCAATATTAATATGAATATGTTTTTAAAAAAACATAGAATTATCTATTATACATTTGCTTCTTTAAAAAACATAAAAATATTTTTATTTTCTTATAATATTATTAATATCTATCTATATGTATTATTATAAAAAAACATGAAATTAATTATAATATTTCACGACTTCTATCATATTACTACTCAAAATTATAATTCTACTAAAAATCAAACGGATAGAATCGTATCATTATCAGATGTCTCTTTCATTACAACTATCAACGTATATAAATTCACTTCTACACGGATTCTTCCAACTATATAAACAAACCATCACTTTGTAAGCGAAGTCCTGTGACCATCACTCAGCAAGCAAAATCCCCAACCGATAGCATATTCATGGAGACATACACATTATTGAAAGATTTAACTCTGGGAAGGGGAACAGGCTTCATCAAAGTTCGGATTTCAAGGGAATGGGAAGGGAGAAAACCAGGAGCAACACATGCCACAACCAAAACCTATATCATTATTGATGAAGAGGTATGCTTTGTTGATTATTATATATATGTGTGTGTGTTTCTTCTCCCCAACAATATAGAAAATTAACTTCGAAAACTTTTTAATACAACAAACAAACTGTACAGGGGACCCAAGTCCAGGCCGGACCCCTGCAATTTGGTCTAATAGCAGATTTCTCTAAAAGGCTCCTGCTTGGAAGTGTATACTTGATTTCAAACTACGATGTAGCTGCTGCACCCGACACGTACAGACCTGTGCCGGGAGAGTACAGTGTCAATTTTCATAGAAAGACCTCTGTCAAGAAAATTGGTGATGTGCCCGCTATCCCTATGTTCCAATTTAATTTGAAGACTTTCGAAGAAACCAGGGCAAGACTTGGAGATGTTGTGACTCTTATAGGTAATAACTTATCCATCCATTACAACTACCAGCTTTTTTAATACTTTGATATAGCCAGGTACTAAATCAGCATTTACTTCTCTATAATACTAATGCACAGAGATTATTTTTTAGATGTCGTGGGAAAGTTGAAAGATTATACTCATATACAAACTGCCAAAAGCGGAAAAAAGTCATTAGATATTGTCCTTGCGGACAAAAGGTGCGCTTCTGTTACACAATTACAATAATCTCTAACCAAAACATAACCATTGCTTTAAATTACATAGTTATGCATTACTTTTTCAACCCTTGGATATTACTCTCTTTCATTCAGAGATGAGATAAAGGTCACACTGTGGGAGAATCAGGCATTTGAATTCCTAAAGCTTGAAAATGAGTACACCCAACCAAATGTCATTGTAATCATAACTGGTACTTCCACAAGACTTGTGAAAGGTACGCATTCAATTATTTTCAACCTTATACTAATCATGACTCATATAATCTTTCTTAATCAATGTCATCTTACAACTTTGCAGGGGAATCTGTGCTGTGGTCAAGTAGTTCAACACAATACTTTTTCAATATCGACCACTCGGCCGTCACAACACTACGTGAGAGTACTAAGTTGGAAAATAGTATAATCCCAACACTTGTGCCATCTATGAGGAGCCAGGAGCAACAAAATATGGCTAATGTTGAAGCTGTGACAATAGCACAACTATTTGAGGCACAACTCCCGGATGGAAAAAATGTAAGAAATCAAACAACATAATTTTGTCACTTATAATGCAGATTACAACATAAACCTAATTTTTTCATTATACACCTTGCCTGCTATTAAATTACTATGCAGTTTATTGAATTTTACACCGAAGCAACTGTGATTGGTTTATTTCCCAACGAAGGCTGGTATTATATTGGCTGCAACAAGTGTGGGAAAAAAATGAATGACTTCGGGCAATGCATCAAATGTTCTCATAAAACAAAACCAATACCAATATATAAAGTAACGCTGGCAGTCAAGGATTCAACTGCCGATACGTCCTTTGTCATATTTGATAGACATGTAATGAAACTAATAAATGTCTCAGCACAGCATCTACTCAACAGTGACCAGGTATTCACCTTTCCAACATGATACAAATGCTTGACTTAATATAATTGCATTACACTTTACAATTATTACATGTGTTGGTTTCCCTGCAACAGAACGCGACACCAGAGATGATGCCACCAATTTTAAATAATATGGTCGGCATGACTTGCATATTTAGGCTCAAACTGAATCAATACAATACAGTTCAGCATAAAGAAGGCTTCACGGTGATGGAGGTAGATGAAGTGAAAAGCAACAAACCAACTTCCAATTCTAAAATTGATTCCGGTGAAGATAGCTCGGAACATGACTTGGACCACGAAAGCACGGAACCATCTGAACATCATCTGCAGAAAAAGAGAAAAAACCCAAATGATGAGACATATTCAGAGCAAGTACAACCTCCTCCAGAAAATACATCAAAGGGCTCCTTAGAAGTAGAACAAGGCCATGATGCTCAGAGACATGCAAAGAATGGAGGTCAGGTTCCACCACCAAATTCAGGTACAAAGGGAAGGCCTGGAAACAAGAGTCTTAAGCGTACAAATACCTAAGCTTGCATAATATTATTATTATTATTGGTAACAGTAGTATCAGTAGATCCTTTAATTGGCTAGGGGTATTACCTTCTTTATTTTACAAAGATATTTCAATGAGAACTGCTATTTAGTAACATTCCTGTTCTTTTTACTTTTTTCTAAGACTTTCTTTTATTGTTTTATGAAATGTAAATTTGGTATTATCTAATAAATTGATGTTTTATTGTTTTCTTCTTCGACTTAAATCTATAAAAACACTTGATGCCAGACCACTTGATGGCCTGTTGCAGGTATATTTCAGGTGTGTGCATGCGTTATTTAGCTTTTTCTTGATGATTATCAGGTTTAAACTTGAATTGTTGCTTTCTGAAACGACTTCTCAATACTATGTTTAATTTTGTCCATTAGGTTTTAGCAGTTTTGCAAGGCAACTTCACTCGCATTGGTGTTAAAATTTATTGTTAAACCACTGTTTTCAGCACCTTACACATAGAACCAGAGTTACGTACATTTCTTTTTGGTACTTAGGGAGAATTCAGATTAATTTGTGCTTATATACCGGACACTTGCAAAGTTGTTTCGTTGTACATCAAATGCTTAATAAAGGCCATCACAATTTTCGTTAAATACACAGTCTATGTCCGCATATTTTACATAGGTATTGTCTGTCCATCGAGAATTGTAGACTGTAGTCTGGTTTTTTTTGTTTTCATTCATCATCTTCTTTCAATGTGATTTTGCATATAACATGGTTACACTCCCAACTGCTAATTTTTTTTTTCCTTCATTGGAGTTGCCATTTATTTACATGGTTATCTGCCACTATGGTACCATTTATCTGTTTCCCTTATGCAGTGTTAGACCTCTTATGTATATTTGTTTCAGTCGTAAATCTTTTATTTTTTCTTTTGATGTATATGCAACTTCACTCGAATTTGGTGTTAAAATTTATTGTTAAACCAGCACCTTACACAGAGAACCAGAGTTATGTACATTTCTTTTTGCTACTTGGGGAGAATTCAGACTCAATTGTTCTTATATACTGGACACTCTGGTCACATGTACAGTTAAATACACTGTCTAGGTCCACATAGTTTACATAAGTATAGAATCACGATTGTCTATCTTTCTGCAGAAGTGTAGATTGCAGTATGTTTTCTTTTTGTTTTCATTCATCAGCTTCTTTCAAATGGATTTTGTATATAACATGGTTACACTCCCAGCTGCTAATTTTTTTTACTTCATTGGAGTTGCCATTTTTTTTACAAGGTTATCTGCGACTATGATTTGTTTTGTGTTTCCGTATACTTCATATGCTTAAAACAAACCAGATAGACTTATGTATGTTAATGAGAGGCCACGCGACATATGTTGTCCTGGGAAGAAATGATCATAACTTAGGCTGATATATTTCACACTTCAGGAACAACTATAACACTATATATTGTCAAACTATTTGATTTACCGACTTCCCGTGAATGTATATGCAGCCTTTGTTTCGCAACAGCATGTATGACATCCCATTTTCAATCCATTTCGGTATATGTTCTCAGATTTTATTATTTGTAGTAATTGATTCGGTCACAATGCAAGGACTTTACCATAAACAAAAATTTCACTTCTGCTTATATAATATTTCCTCTGTGACTCTCATGTATAAGCAACTCTTATCAAAATGTTAACTTTACAATTTTATTTTCATTAATCATATTTGCATCTGTTTATACACATTGAGCTGGCATTATATGTGATTCTTGCTAATCGTAGATCGTTTTTATTGATACCGACAGCTAAAAAGTTGTGAGATGTTTAAAAAAAGTCTTATAGAGCGAGTTGTAAAGTTATTATTATTATCGAAAAACACTTGACTTTTATAATGAAAAATACTATTAATTTCTTAATTTCATATACAATACACAAATAAACTAAAAAATATTTACAAATAGATAGTAAATTATAAAAGCTAAATATAATCTGTTGGTTAATATAATTTAATTAAAATTCAATTAACTAATGTTAAAATATTAATAAAATGATGTTAACATTTAAAATATAAATTGTAAATTATGAATTATATAATTTTTTTTATCCTTGTCCTAAATTTTTATTTAGGACGTCAATTGAGACACCAAATAACGTCCATGTTTAAAAAAAAAATTCTCTGAACAGTTCTCTGAGCCTCTGTATTATATCCTCTGACAAAAATTTCAACTACTCCAGTGAAAATAACACTTGAGCACTATCATGTTTGGTAGATAGCTATGGAATTCTGTTGTAAACTCTTTTGAAGAATCGATCGAGGTCTAGGACTCTGACACATTCAAGTTACATGGAGCTACAAGGAATCCTTGTAGTGCTAATAAATCATGAGGTGAACTGATGAAAATGTTGCCACTAACTAATTATTCTATAGCGCTTGAGTGGACTGGATACTACTGGATTGATCTACTTGGTGAAATAGCTTAGCAGCCTATAGGTTTCTGACCTGCAAATTGCCCTTCAAGCTGAAGCAACACTCTTTTGTGTTGATTCTTTCTGAACAAGACAAAAAACACAATTTAATATATCATTCCAGTGTGATTCTATGTACAAAATTTAACGAAGACATGAACTAAATGAAAATACTGAAACTCACCTCTTTTTGTATTTAACTGTGTTACTTTTATGATTTAACGAAAACATGAACTAAATAGTATTTCTGAGGCTAACCAAGTCCTGTTTTTATGATTCTTACACTAGCAACCATGGCTTCTGGCCATTTAGCAACCATGGATTTTCTGGGAATTTCTGTTTGAGTTCTGTTATAGTTGGTTTACTTCAGAACTAAATGAAAATACTTTCTGGAGTAAAACACCAAGATCCTGAATGCTGAAAGCTGAGTGCAGAAAATTAACATATTGTCAACGGAGACAACTAAATAGCCATTCTGTTGCCATTATGTTTGATAAACAAACTATAAGCATTCTTGAATTGTTTATATCCTTGATCCAGCAGTTCTTGAAGTAGCTTAAAAAACAACTCCCGAGAAACAATTTACAATATTAGATAGCACGATAGATATATATTACTACTATATTTTAAAACAAAAACATATATTTATAAATTATTTTAATTATGATAAAGAAAACAAAATTAACTTTCAAAACTTCTAATTAAACTATGAAACATGTGGTGCAGAACAATACAAACTCTAATCCTACAAACTTACAAACTACACAATTTCAATTCATGCATGACACATCATATGCCACTGCACAATATATACAGTTAACATAACCAAAAGCTCATACAAATCACCGGCCAAACACAAAAAAATATACTCCCCTGTCCTTATACGTGCAAGTGAAGACAGCCAAACATGAAACGCTCAAGAACACAAGAAACTCATATTAAGGTCAGACCTATGTACAATACTGTTTATATATCTTTAGCCTTCAATTAATTGAACTTAATTTCTAACATCTTTCAAAAAAAACTTTCACCTGCAGACAAGTACAGATTATTGGTTGAATCATAAAAAACCTACCGCAACAATAACCACTCGTGCACCAAACATCAAACCCAAGAAACAAAGACCAAGGCCACCTACCATCACTGTTCTTAGGTACTGGAACCATCTCCCACCAGATTTATTGAGGTTAGTACTAAACAAACTTAACTATCAGGAAAGAGTTTGTTTTCGTGCCACATGCAAAAATTGGAACTTTATTCGATATTCGGCCACTGACTTCATACATGACATCCCGTTAAGCACCATTGCTCTTATACTCATGAAGACATCAAGTGAAAGGTTTAGGCACTTCTTCAATTTCCTGATTTTTTGGATAAAAGATCAGAATGACGCAACAGTTATAGCTTTACTCAACCATATTCCCATTCATCAATTATATCAATGGGGGCACGTTATAAACAGACCTGATGAAAGCATGTTTACATACTTCATGACAATGGCACAACGCCTGGGCAATCTCGATGCGGAATTCTACTGGGTATGTAAAAGTGTCGTCCTCAGAAATCACGTTTGTTATGATGTCCTAGACATATCATACAAAATTATCCAAGATCTATCTACCAGAGGTCACATGCTCTCCTATCTATTCAAAAATATGATGGATATATATTTCTTCCCGAAAAAAAGGAGTGACGCAGTAACTGCTATAGCCCAAATTATCACAACGCCAACGACAAAGCCAAAAATTAGTGGCATGATACTAGCTCTGAAAAAGATTGGCGGACACATATATCCCGATACAATATTCGAAAACTTGACTGGATCCCCTATCTGCAATGCTCAACTTCCAAATGAGGACAATCATTATACACCGGATGGATACCCCGTACACCCGGATCAGATAGATGAATTTACATGTCTTCAGTGTAAAGTTGCTCTACTCATGGGATGTCTTTCGGCTTATCTTACACACTCCATTGACCTCTATCTAGATCTATTTTAATATCATTCTTAATTTTCTTTAATGTAAGATTTCTGATGCAAGTGATTTAGACACTTAATATTATTATTATTGGTAACAGTCATTTTAGTAGAGTCATCCAGTTTAATATGTGCAAATATTTAGAAGTATTGTAGACAGAAATTCAGGGTAAAGTGTTTAGAAGTTATTTTGAATCTTATTCGGTGTTGCTTTGCTACTGTCATGAGTACAGTGTACAACCACTATCATGGACTCTCTGTCAGAGAGTTGATACTCCACTTTCAGCTCTTGGAAGGTAAATAAAAGAAAAGTAAAGCAGCAAGAATCGAAACCGGAGAATTCATATACATGCCTGCATTACATGAGAGTATTAAGTTTCACATCATTGAACATGAACAGATAGGTATCGGCCAAAGTCTGACCTTATGCAACTAATTTTGTGAGTTTATGCTTTATCTTTTTCGTCAATGCCTCCGTTTATGATGTCCAAAAAACCTATACTGAATAACAAATAATAATATAGAAAAATCATCTACAAGACAAACTTTCAAAAGTGAATATAACCAAACGGTTAATATAAGTTAATAACATTATATTAAATTAAATTAATAATAAAACACGAAAATATGCTATTAAGCTTACAAATAATAACAAAAAAAAAAAAATGGTCACCCGTGCTTCGCACGGGTTATAGGCTAGTTAATTTATAATTAACGAAAATGATTAGATTTAAAGAAAAAGTAACACGCGCTCTCACACACACACACATATACATTCTTACCATGTTATATATGTCGTATATGCTAATAATTAAATTAAACAAAATCAATATAAAAACTCTTAATTTCTTTAAGTCGCCTAATCAATATATATATAAGATAGAGCCACTTGTTATTATAATCTCAGATGACTAATATTTAATCACAAATTTGATCATCTTAGGTAAGTATTGTAATTCTTCTTTGATCTTGTGCAATTGATTTGGTCATTATGACATGTTGATTTTAATTATTTTATTAATTACTGGTTTGATCTTTAGTGAATAATATAAACGAATTGAACTATATATTATAATTGCTTAAGCAACATGTATATGGTTCAAAGTAGCTAGAATAAATCAACAAACTAATGTGGTGTTTGGTTGGGAAGAATGGGATGAAATGACTAAAAATAAATGAAAATAGTAGAGGTTGGAGGAAAGTTTTGAAAAAAATTGAGTGAGTGCAAAATTGTTATGATGAGATTTGAGAAGAAGATGAGTATAGAAAGAAATTGAGCATTCCTTCCCAAATTGGGGGTATAATCTAGTATTGAGTGTTATGAATGGAATGACAGAAGGAATGAAATTTATAAACATTTGTAGCATAGTTCAAATTTCATTCCATTCCTTCCATATTCATTCACCTCAACCAAATACAACATAAGATGTTATATATTCCAAAATGAAACAACCTCTTCATAATAAAGGAACTCATAATAGACTAACTTGTCCCAATAGGCGAATCATCATTTTCCATTCGAAAACTAATATTCGAAAAGGATTCTAAATGAATGTTCCTTATGAATTCATGGTGCTAGTGTCAAATGTACAATCTCAAAATAAACTCATGGTATTAGAAATGATAATCTAAATGAAGAATACATAACGAACAAGAAACAAAATATCCTAATACATTTAAGTTGGAATTAACAGAACATTACAATCTCAAAATATTCTCAAAGCAAGAAAAATATTTACAAATTTGTCTCATTTCACCAAACCATCTTCGAGTGGAAAAACTTTGTAATAAGCAAGTGCAAGTAGTGGACTTAATTACCCTAGTTCCTCTAAACTAGTGTAGTAATTAGAAGATTACAGGGATCAGACCTATATCTACTCACCAAACTCTTTCAATCCATCCTAAAATTTAAACTGTATGTCATTGTAAAAGTGATTTTGTAAATTAGATCTTTTTCGCACTATCGTAACCGTATGTTGCACATGAAAATTCGAGTTCCTCAAGTATATGATATAACTGATACAAGAGTTATGCCCTTAATTTAAATAATTATAAATAAATACCATGTCTGAAATAATTCTATAATACCATTTCAATCTTGTCCATTCACATAATAATCACCAATAAATCTTTCACGTCCATTCACATAATAATCACCAATAAATATTTTACTAACTCCCGAATCCAAATTAAATTATCCACATGAAAATCTAACTCATCTACTAAATATTTCTCGAAGTCTCCAAATTTTGCTCATCAATCAGATTAATATCTGTTTTATCTAGCATTCCTTCCACTTTCGATTATTATTAAACCAATACATTTTTAACACCATTTCTTTAGTTCAAATACCAAATTTATCTATCACTCACATTATCAGATAGATGTAGTTCATCATATCTATATTCCATAAAACTCCTTCACATGCATGCAATATACAAGCATATATATATATATATATATATATATATATATATATATGTGAGTGGATTCTACGGAAACCCTACTATAAATCGAGAGAATATTGATTCGAATAATTAATTTGTTTTCAAGTTTATGTACCGTAAATTATGTTATAACCAAAATTTCACTATCTGTTAATGAATCGAATGAGTGAACGACAGAACTTGACTTTCAAATGGAATGGATGGATAAGGAAGGTAAGGAGAGATTATCCCCTTTCATGAGGAAGGGTGCACTCTTGGGGCTTGGCCTATGGAGATTGCGTGCCCTTGTAGGAGCTCGCCCAGGGGAGAGGAATGATGCGCTCTTGGGGACTTGGTTTATGGAGACTAGACACGCTCTTAGGGCTCGTCCAAAATGGAAGAAGATGATACATGATTGCGCTACAAAGTTCATAATAGAATATCCCTTTTTCTTAGGGATATGCTTCAGGATGATAATGACAGGTCATCCAGGAATTATGTGGAGATCATGCTGTCGGATCCGATCCGTTGATGATCTATAGTTTCTCAATCATGTATTATGCCTGAAAATCCTTGTGCGGGGATTTGAGGTGATCATATTATTTTTCAAAGGCCTTCCGAGTGGGTGTCCTCGTCAGATAGTCAGGATGATCATATATATCGTCTTGAAAGAGACCATATTCTGCATTCTATTGGGTTATTTTCACCAAAGGGGTAAGGACTCGTCCATATACACTAGGAGACGATCATGAATCATGATTATACCATGCACCTCCTTAATTCTTAGGTATACTCAATAGTTGTTAGTGTTACCTCCGATCATAGGGATAATGTTGGATCCGTGAATTTGCCTAACTGAAGTGAGGTATTGGGTCTTACGTACGGAATCTGATGGAGTGGTGAATTTGCCTGACTGAAATGAGGTATTGGGCCTTACGTACGGAATCTGATGGAGTGGTGAATTTTATTATTTTTCAAAAGCCTTCCGAGTGGGTGTCCTCGTCAGATAGTCAGGATGATCATATATATCGTCTTGAAGGAGACCATATTCTGTATTCTATTGGGTTATTCTCACCAAAGGAGTAAGGACTCGTCCATATACAGGAGACGATCATGAATCATGATTATACCATGCACCTCCTTAATTCTTAGGTATACTCAATAGTTGTTAGTGTTACCTTCGATCATAGGATAATGTTGGATCCGTGAATTTGCCTAACTGAAGTAAGGTATTGGACCTTAAGTCTGGAATCTGATGGGGTGGGTTCTCCAACCGCCTCCATATAATACACCTGAAGATTCTAGAAAACTTGTCCACTACACACCATTCATGCACAGTCTTTGCATATATAGCTTTTCCATAATTAAAGTGTAATGTAAAATTTTTATATACAAAACACTTACTAGAACTCCTCATAATTTGTAGATAATTCTTAGATTCCATAAGGTGTTTGATAGGTCGATGGTAACGGAACAATCAGATGTAATAAGGCATTTTATTAGATTCTGTACTCATAAACTCATTTCTTTTAAAATTTATATTTTTCATCTAAATTCGGTAGGGCCAAAATTTGAAGATCTAGGATCTATAGGATCTTGCCGCACTTTTTACTACGTTTTCAGTCTGATGGACTAAAATCTAAAAAGTGCAGCACCCGGTGATTTAGAGCGTACGACGGACAGCCAAAGTACCCTTTAGTCTTTACCCAAAAAGGGAATGATAAAATGCCAGTGGGAGCAAAGATGGTGCGAGCATGAATGGTACGTGTGTATTGGATAGAGACAAAGTAAAGAATCCGAATTCATACAATATCACAATCTGCATGTGAAATGGGTGATAGAGCATCATGCAGCCAGGGCCGGCTCAATCATTTAAGAGTCCATGTTCAGGATAAAATCATTAACCTTTCTAGTATATAATTATTAATTTTAAATTATTAATTAATAATATATAATATATAAAAGATAATTATTATAAATCATTTGAAATAATAAATAAAATTTATATATTAATTATCTATTAAGAACACTTAAAAAATTTATATAAAAGGCTGAAAAACAATTTAGTAAATAATAATTAAATTCAAAATAAAACATCAATACAAGAATGTAGTATCAATTTATATATTAATGATAATATAAATTATAACACCAAATTACAGAAAAAGAAGTATAAATTAAAATTTTTATCAACATACAACAAAAAATAAGACCAGTGTTGATGATTGAAATGATCCCCCTAAAGATCTGAAGTGATACATGACCTCCATTTCAGTGGGTTTTAAATTTTTTAACATGATTTAATGCGATAAGCTGCTATTTGGATGATTTTGACTTATTATTGATGATTTATGGATCACTAAAAATATAATAATAAAAATAAAATGAATTATAGGTAACCTTTGAATTATGAAAAATTTCTCAGTAAAGTTTAAAAAATTAATTCCATGAAAAAAGTAGAGTTTGCGGCGTATTTCAAACTTTAAACCGATATTGGACTTATCACGTGAACATATTTAAAGTCGATAACAATTTAAAACCCAGACAAACAGACCCATATGAAAAATAAATAAAAAAACTTGTCAGGATATATGAAAAATAAAATCAATTAAGTTGACAGAAAATCAATCAAGTTGATTCAATACATGTAAAGTAAACGCTTATTACCTAAAAAAAAACATTTAAGGTGATTCTCTTTCTGCTATCTATATATTACTCCCTCCATCCTACGACTTTCAAAAAAGGTGGAATATTGACAATATATTTGCATTAGAAACTAAAACTAGACATATGAGACAAAAATTTATTCCAAAAGAGACTTGTATTGGGGGACGGAGAGAGTATGTGCAGAAGATTTGAGTGCGATCATTAATCGAAATGAAAATGTTGGTTTGGTTTACGGGTGTGCTATAGCTAGAGGAGCGCCTTCAATATCTCACATATTGTTTGCTGACCTAATTTTTGGGCTACGGAAGTTGAAGCACGTACCATGAAAGGCATCTTATATAGATATGAAACTTGGTCTGGCAGGCTATTAACTATAATAAATTGAGTGTTAGTGTTACTTTGAGTCCGAATACACTAGGAACTAGGGGTCGATCGAAGTAAGGTCTGTTCCGCTCTGGAAGTGCAAGAAATCAATGTTCCTGGCTTTGGCTTCGAAACAAGTTGAGGTATCTGAATGAATCTTGCCTTGATATGTTAGTTCCTGTACTCCAAGCTCTTACTCACGGCCAGTGTGTCATGTTTGGGATGGTTTGTTGGAGTCTTTGGAATCAGCGAAATAAATGGGTGTGGAATCGAGTAAATGGGTTGCCTTTGGCGTTTGGTCTGCGGTCATGAGTTTATTGTCTTAGTGGAATTCTACATAAAATAACGTTTAAAGTTTTTAAATGAACGTTCAGTGTAAGCTTCAAAATGAACGCAATACGATTTGATGTTTTGAATTGAAAGTGATATTTTGGGCAGTGATACTTGGGACCTTATTCCTAAAAAATGTCGGCAACACCTTTAATGAGTAAGTTTTCTTTCTAGTTATAATACATTTTAGATATGTTGCTTCGCTTAGCTGTTGGCTGTTAAAGAGGGCATTCTACTGATCAAAGACATGACAATAAACAATTTGGTTGCTATGTTGCATTGGCCCCTAGAGTGTAGCAGAGATCTTGATCTATCTTCTGGTAGCTGGTAAACAAGCTGTAGCCTGTGAATTTGGGTTAAAAGCACTGGAAATAAGCCCAGATCTACTGATGTTTGTCACAAATATAAAAACCGGATGTGAAGCATGCTTAACATTGATCATTTTCTTATAAAAAGTAACAAAGATTAAACACTGTGGTAAACAAGAATAAGTTATATTTTACAATGTCTTTTGCCTCTTTTTGGAGGTGTTTAATGTTTATGACTTGGAAAGGGAGATGGGCAATAATGTAGCATGCTAATAGAAAGCTGCAAATAGCCAATCATTTAATCTCTTGTGTAACAAAGACATGGATTTAGAATTATAGGCAATATAAATGTTCTTAAGATAAAGCACAGCATAACTGGAGTCTGAGATCAACTCAGACTAACACAGCATACCGTCCATCTCCGCATCTGAATCGGGCAAAGCAGATTCTCAAAACATATCCATCTTTTAAGTGCAAAACCAAGTCAAAAGGTGAAATAGCACTTCATGTAACTTGTTCAAGGTGACAGTTGGTGCTTATGAATACGCTAAAGCTTCATATCCGGAGATCTTAGAGATAAAGTTCGACATGATTATGTAGATACTGTGAAATTATTGGAGGACAAAGATCCGTAAGATGCATATTTGCCGAATAAGCATCACATGGCTCCGCTTCAGAACTTGCATTAAACCAACTGATGATGGTCCTGATGGCAGAACACTTTTACAAACTGAGTGTACTCTTTTACTTCTCAGCTACCAATTTAAAATATATGTATCAATCTAGACAATGTCATTATTGATGCATCTGCAGGCAGCCAAACATATATATAAACCAAACCTAACTGTGATAAGCAAAGAACCAAATGGGACTAACAGGGCTAAATGTTTAAACTACAAAAGCTTAACAATTTAGGATTAGTTCCTTACTTCCATTCTTAAACTTTTGTGTCCGCAGAGATGACATAATACATTATATAAGAGAAGTGCACATCACTGAACTAAAATAAACACCGGAGATAGGAATCTACTTCCATAATTTACCTAGAAGTCAGAAAATACAAATCCATCACAGGTCATACTGGTTAAGACTACTCAATAGGTCCTAGGTAATCCCCATCCAAGTTAGCGACAGCCTGGAATTCCCTTTCAGCCTCCATATACCTCACACCAATCACCATAACACGTAGCTTTACACCTTTCTCGATTTTTGCTGACTTCTCGCTCATAAAGATGGGGTTCTCACCGGGAACGAAACTGTAACCCTGCATCTTGAGATGCGAGAGATAAATGTGCTCAACTGGTCCACACCTCAGGAAAACACCATGCTTTAGAATCTTATGCACTTCTCCTTCTAGAACCTCACCAGCAAAAGCTTTATAGGTGAGGCATGTGAAGGTTACGGGAAAGAGCACATCCCCAGAGTGCTGTCTGACTTTCCCTTCTCCAATCTTGTCCAGAGTAGTAACTGCGAGGAAATAACCAAGAGTGCTTGTAGCTTTCTTAGCAGAAAACTCGTCCAGAAGGCGGACTATTATTGCCTTCTGCAGCGCCAGTCCTTTGGCATCAAGATTTTCAGCAGGAATGATAACATTCCATTGCAACTGTGCCTTGAGATACATATTGGCACCAGACCTACGACATAACAAACAATAATATTAATCAAAATTAAAATAAACAAGTAAAAGCATTTGGCAAGTTGACAGGAGAAGCTAGATAGTAATGACAACTAGATCCTTCACCAGACATTATTATTTCATTAGAACCAGCATGGAGGATTTACTGTAGAACACACTGTACGCCATACTGCGAGGAAAATTTTGTAGCTATCATATGATCACTTTTGTGTGTAAAAGAATAAAAGAAAAAACCCCAATATTATATGATAACTTTAGTGCTTGCTCCTGCATAGCGCTTATGATAAAGCTGATGTTAACAATCAAGAGCACAATCGAAAAGTTACATAAATATAGTAAGTAGCCAAAAACATCATTATAGGATCAATAACCAGTCATGAAAATCAGTATAGAAAACTTTAGGCTTTACAGAATTAGCATATATATGGTATTATAATAGCAGGTAATTTATAAGCTTGCACGTTGCAATTATTTATCCAATTAAACTTCATGAATTTAAATATATTCGTCTTTACAAGTTTAAGTTAACTGCTTGTGGTTCAGAGCATCACATCAATCATGCCTGTAATCTGTTAAAAGACAAATGTATTTAGTAAACTACCTTCTTCAACATATTTGAAACAATGCATGGGTTTAGGAATCAAGCAATCACCTCAATAGTACCCCAAAGCTCAAAGAAGCAAATCCTTGAAACAAATGTACAAATACTTTTCCTATATGTTGCCACCTTATTGCAATGTATATTTCTCTGATTAGAAGAGTAGGGTATAATCAGAGAGACTATAGCCAGAGTCCTTATATAGAGAAATAGATACCCCTTGTTAATACAGATATGTCAAATCTATTTTACCTTTTTCAGTCCCACTTGAAAAAGTTGAAAAAGGGAGAGGGTATAATCTTCAGGCACCTAAAACAAGAAAAACTTAAAGACAGAGCTAGTCGTAGCAAGCTCTTTTCGCTGCTGGTCTTCTAAATATTAGATTCTTCATAATATAGGGTTATTGAGCAGATTTTTGAACTATTAAAAACTGATTTCATACTTTTCTGCTTGATTACAAACAATATAGCTCATGTTGTGGGTTTTAGTTTCCAGAAGTTGCTTAAACCACTTTGAACATATGTTTCGCCATAGATCCAACCTACTCATGGACATTGCCAATTCACTAATTCATTATATAAATCATATCATCATAATTGCCAACATTCCTCGAAAAATAATACTTGAATTATAGTATAAGACAAGACTAACAGCCAATAGTGTCAAACATTGCTGAGAGGGGATATAAACATTATAAACAGATAAACCAATGATGCTGGCCAAATATACCAATATAGTCACGAAATTACTCGACTATCTAGAACAAACAATCTAGTTAACAACATTCAAAAACCCACCAAAACAATTCAACCTGTTATGACAAATCAAACCCACAAACATTGGGTCAAGCTTCACTTCTCTAGTCCCCATTTTCTCCCCAAATCCCATGATAAAAATTTCACAATAATTTCATTTTCTTTAAATCCTTTCCTCCCACCTCTATCATTTTCCTCTATTTTCACTCACTCACTCCATTCCACTCTTCGCAACCAAACCTACAGGCCAGATTACAGACAAAGGAGCCCAATTTCGAAAACGCAAATCAGGGCTTAAAAAAGCAGAATCAATTATAAAAAGGGGCAACCCAAAATCACAATACATCCAGTTGTCACAAAATCGTGAAAGTGAAAATTTGTTACATGCACAAACAATACAGCATTAGCAGATGATATTTAGGGCTAAGCAGTAATTACATTGAAATCATAAGAGGAAAAAACGAGATAAGGGTTTTGTAGCACAAGTCTGAAGGGGGTTTTAGATTGCAAGTCTAGAGAATTAGAAGAACAAGAAAGGAGACTCACAGTGAAGGAATTGTATGAATTGTGTTTCTGGTTCTCAGCCTCAGCACAGCTCCAGCTTGTCTGCAAAAACACACTGCCACACTACAAAAGTATGGTGTGTTTATACTTTATACACGTCCGGGTTCATTTAATTAGGATTTGAGATTTTTTTTTTTTATAAATTTCGGATATATTTAATTTGAATTCTAAAAATATGTTAGTCTTAGTTTCAAAAAAAATAAAATATGTTAGTCTTAGAAATATTATACTAGAATTTTAAATTATATTATGAATATGATTATATTCGATTATTATCTAAAGTTATGTTTAGGAAGCTCATAATATTTATTTTCTAAGCGAATTTTTGACTAATAAGCTAAAATATGAGAAGTTAAAGATCCTAATTTTTTGATAACTTATTTTTATTTTTGAAATTTGATTTTACAAATATGTATAAGACCATTTTAAAAGACTTTATAATATGTTACGACTATATTAATAATTTTTATATTGTAAATACTAGAATAATTATCCAAAGACATGAATTAAAAATTATTTTTGTTCGTAACTAACTTGGTATAAGCAGTTAATCCAAACGTCCCCTTAATTACGTCCAAGTCCGTTAATCGATGGATGGTCACGACGCGGATTTTCTCTAAAACTGCAAACTAAATGCATACACGATTTTTTTAATTATGGCACTACGTTAGTCTAAAAATCGTGTAAATCACACAAAAAATGTAGTGCGGTACGAGGTGGTTTATGGGATTTGTAAGTATAAAAATAAATATTTTTAGTTGAAATTATGAATAAAATTTAAATATATGATAGTTAAATATTTTATAATAAATTTATATGGTATTTATCATTTCAGAATTACAACAATATTAATAAACATATATAAACAAAAATGTAAATATAATAATGAGTACTAAAAACATATTACAATAATATAATTATTTCATAAAAATTTGATATAATAATAATGCTGAATTTATAAAATAATAATTAACCGTCATTTGAAGAAGTTTAACAAATATATACGTAACCTAAGTATAAATAATATACATATTACAATACGAGAGATGATCAAACACAAAACAATATTATTTTAAAATTCTAAAAATTAGTTGTGAAATGATTAAAGATCTCTGTATACTTTTAAAACTTACAATATACACCCTCAAGTTGGCACATCAATTTTTCAAAATTTACATTTATATCAAATGCCACATCAGCACCCACATAGAGTGCTCCACCCAGACTGCCATGTCAACACTAGAAGCCACCTAACTGCCACACGAGTATTGGGCCACCCAGACTGCCACGACAGCATGATTACACTGTAATGTCAGCATTGGGTCTGCTGCCACGTCAACAATGAGCCGAGAAATTAAGACAATAATAAAAAACATGCAATTAATAGTTATGAAATGAGTATAGTAAAATGGGAAGTGTACTTGATTGTTTTTAATATGTAAACTAATTTAATTTGTATTTGTATTGGAGTGATTCCCAATATAATATAATCTAATTTAACAATTTTAAAATATATATAAAGATAATATATTTATACATATAATTCTATTATGGTGCGGTTTGAATGAGACTAGTAATTTGTTAAACTGAAATCCGCATCACTTCGCATAGTTTGTGAAAATCTCATACGATCATAAAAATTAAAGATCACGTTTTATAATAGTATTTCTTATATGTCTTAAGAATTAGTATCTGTTCTAATAATTTTCGGGTGAGCGAGAGTCGAACCCGGTGTCCCGAGACAACAGAGGATAAGCCCACCACTTGGACTATCCAATCGTGCTCAACACATGCGATTTTTACGGTTTCATGATATCCCTGCGCGGATCAAATGCTAAATCAACCCCAAATGCAAATCAAACCCAATCCCAGTTCTTAAGAGTATCATCGGGTGTCCGCGAATGATTAACACAAGATTTGGTCTCGTGTTCAAGTTATCTCCACTTTTCCAGCGCACCCATCAGCGCAAATCATTACACACAACATGCAGCTTAATCTCTCGCACCTCATTCACATCGAAAGTCTAAAAAGCATTCCCTCTTTTCATCCTCGACTTCCTTTTAATATTAAGTTACTTTTAAGTCCAAAAGGCAAAGATCTCAATACTTAATCATAATTAATTACAGTAACAAAAATGCCTAAATATCAACCGACATTTAAACACAAACAATTTGCATCAATCTTCAGAAAACCAACAGTATGTCCGAACATATCCAATATATCTCATAAAGAGTTGAATCTTTAATATAAAATATATATAATATCCACATTTAACTTACATTTCCACCAAAAAATAAATAAATAAACCAATTAACCTCCCCACCACAACAAAAAATTACTAACATTATCAAACTATAGTGAAATTTCTAAATACCCAAACTACCCTTTCCACTCAATGCATTGTCCAGTAGGCCTTGTCTTCTGATTCCCAGCTTTTAGTGGACACGGCATCGTAACAGGAGGCACCATACAATTATACTGCAAACATATTGAGCTCTGAACCGGAATCTCGACCGTTGGATTTAACGATATCCCGGTTAAATAATTATGTTGTAGATATAATATTTGTATGCTGGCATCTAATAACCGGTCCACAAATGTACTCGGAACTTCACCCATGAACCGGTTATTATTCAAGTAGAGTGTCTGAACCGATGAGAATAAGGGTGATATTTGACCCGAGAACCGGTTAAAGCTCAAGTCCACTGTGGCGATCCGCACCTGATCAACCGGTTGAACCGGTCCAGTAAAAAAGTTTCTCTGTAATTGAAGATTAGATAAAGGGAATGTGAATAAAATACCTGGAATGTTACCTGAGAACCGGTTTAGACTAAGGTCTAAGTAGTTTAGCCGAGTCAAACGAGATAAAACCCGGTCCACTGGGCCGCTGAACCGGTTCCATGATAAAGACAAGTATTGAACCGATGGGGGGAGAAAATCTTGCATGATCGGCCCCGATAAGTCGTTGTGCTTCAAGTCAAGCCGGGTCAGAGAAGAGGAACCGAACCGGGGAATCGAACCGTTTAGACGATTGTGGCTGAGAATCACATTACTCAACGCAGGCAAACTTCCGATTGACCATGGAATATTTCCGGTGAACTGATTATAACTCAAGTCCAACGTTCTTAACCCTCGAATCTCACCCAAACCGGCCGGAATCTCGCCGGAGAAAAAGTTCCGGCTCAGAGCAATAAACCGAAGATTTTTCAACTGAGAGATGGCGGGTGGTAAAATACCCATGACCCGACCCGGAACCATAGTGAATTCAGCAAGAGAAGTGAGTTTACCAATGGAAGGATCAAGGTGGCCAGATAAACCGGGCGAACCGGCTCGTGGGTCACCAAGATTCAAGGCGATGACTCGATCGCCGGAGCAATAAACGCCGGCGAAGTTGCATGGGTCGGCGGTGAAGTCCCACGAAGCGAAGTAATGTGAACCGGGCATGTCTTGTAATGACTTGCGAATAGATTGGAGTGCTAGAAAATCAACTGGGCTTAACATCGCAAGTGTTTGATGTAATAAAATGGAAACCAAGAGAGTGTGTAATAACACTACTCTCATTCCCATTTTCTTGAAAATAGATACAGAAGATTGTAAGTATAGGTACGAGGATGTGTGTGTAATGTTGTGAAAGCTTGGAGGGGAATTAATGGCGGAAAAATGGGTGATTCTTGTGGGAGAAGTGTTGAAGATGAAAGAAGAAGTCACATAAATGGGATGTTTTTCTCTTTGGTTTTGTTTGTTTTCTTTATGTTGTCTGTGTAAGTAAATGTATGTTGTTATTTGAGGTTTGGAGTTCAAACGGTTGTCCGAGCCTACGTGGATGGGAGATTGAGGTTCGGGTGGGGCCACGTGAGGCAAGTGACACGTGGCCACAAGAGGGTTGTTCAGTGTCTGGTGACTAGGATGAGAAGCAGACAGTGGGGCTGGAATAGATCACACTTAATTAATGGGAGTTTGATTTATGGACGTACGAAGATAATAAAATCATATCTTAGCTCCCTTTGACCACTTGGTCAAACATAATCGGATGGTCATTCATTCTAGATTATATGACTTCATTCGAGATATTCTTGTTTTAAATCAAAATTTTCATTTTTGTCACTAAATTAATTTATGAAAAATATATTTATCCCCAGTTTCACGTCAATAACAGGATACATATCATTAACAAAATGAAAATATTGCAAACCGATTAATTGATAGAGTACGGATTTAATAAGAGTCATGGAAATATGTGTTTTTCAAATCTTTTTAAACATTTTTCTGAATATTCTAAATTTTATAAAATTATGAAAACGCATTCACAAAATTAAAAAAATATATATATATGTGCTTTATAAAAATTTGTTTCACATATCCCTGAAAATCGGATTCAATTCCAGACTACACACGAATGATTTCATATCGCTAAAAAGATTTTAATTTCATTGTCACACAAAAATATTTTTTGAAACTCTTAATACATGAAAATTTTGGTAATTTGATACTAAAATACATGAATATTTTAACATCTACACCTTCGGTTTTGTCTTTGACTAACGTTAAAGAGACGAAGCAGAAAGTCATTTTTCTACTGGTGTGATTATATATATATATATAGGTTAGTGCTCAAATACAAACCAATCTTAAAATACAAACTACAAACCATATATAAAAATAACATAACTCATATACTGTAGTTCATTTTTTCTTTCTTTTACGTACATCTACTCTCTCTCTTCTTCTTTTCTCATCGCTGTCTTTCTCTCAACTGGTCGTGTTGTAAATCAATATAATTTTTGTTCCCATATAGATAGATACACACATATAGATACAATTTAGTGATGAAGCTGCGGTTTTGGTGTTTGATGATGCTACGTTTTGGTAGTGGTGTTGTTGGTGATGAGGTGTCAACAGTGGTGGCGCAATGGTAGTAGCAGAGGCTGTGCTATTCCATTCAGTCCCATCAGTGAGAGAGTTGCTGCAAAATTCAGCATCTTCTGCTATATATTTTAGTGATTTTCGATTTGCAAATTAGTGATTTGTGTTGTATAAATTAGTGATTATCACTTTAGAAATTAGTGAAACAGTGAGTACTGGATAGAACCTGATAACAGTGATAATGGGACGGGGCTGTGGTTTCAGGTGACGAAGGTGAGACTAAAGGTGACGGTAGTAAAGGTGGAGGTGGAGGGGATGGTGGTGGAGGTGGGGGTGGACTTGGTGGTGCTAGAAATTATGGAGGTGGACATGGAGGTGGTGGTTATGGAGGGGGCGGGCGGCACGTAGGTGGAGATGGTGATGACGAAGGTGATAATGGAAGCAGAGCTGAAGGATGTGGAGGTGGAAGTGAAGGCGGAGATGGGGTTGGTAGAGTTTAGTGACTTAAACACTGCTAATCACTAAATATTATTGTCATAATCACTAGTTTGTACGTTTGTACCATAAGGAGTTTGTACTAGAGTAGGACCCTATATATATATATATGCTGTTAGAGTTTGCCAGTCTGAAAAAGTTTTAAATAAAATCCAGTTGATATATTCTAAAGATGAATTAATCTAATTCATTCATAATTAAGTGCTCGTTTGGTTGGATGCAGGAAGTAACTTCCCAGAGAGATTTATACTTTCCTTCCATAAAAACTACCTAGGAAGTTTGATAAACATGTTTGGTTGACAAAATTATCTGAGAAGTCTAATAAACATCTTTGGTTGATAAAAATGAATTTTGTACTAATTATGTTCATTATTTTGTTTAACCAAATTATAAATTTATTATTAATAAATTTTGAATAATATATTTATCATTTAATTTATTATAAAAATAATTTGATCAATATTTTTATTATAAATACTTTTGATATTTATAAAGTTTTGACCAAAAAAATATCATTAATATTTTGTCATTTTCTCTTTATTCTTTTATTAAATTAAATGAACATATTCTAGAATTTTTTTAATGAAGAAATATAATTCAACAATAATATTTTAAGTTACATAAAATAAAAATAATAATAACAATCTTATAATTTTTCAAAATTTTACTAATTATTTCTACTATTATATGTATCAATATATTATTTTAGAAAATTGCTTATGTAATTTCCCGGTATATTAAATAAAAATTAAATTTTCGTGTGTTCCAAAATAATATTTTGAGTTACACATAATAAATAAATAAATATCAATTATAATTTTTAAATTTAATTAATTAATATTAATATTATACATAATATTATATTATTTCAGAGTGGATAATGTATTTTTATGTTATATTCTATAAAGTTTAAATTACGTGCTACATGAAGGAAGTCTAAGTAACCAGGGGGAGTGAGTAAGTAACTTCCTACATTCTGCAGCTAAGACTTCAACGTTATAGGTAAACCAAACAACTGCATATATTAGTACTTCCCAGATATTTGAAATACCTGACTAATTTCCGGTCTACCAAACGACCTCTAAATCAGTAATTTAATATTATTCAACAATATCATATAGTCGGGTATAGTTCACCGATGAACTCTTTTATCCGGGTAACTGGGTAACTTTACATCTCAGCCATACAATATGCATGCGCTCTACTTCTGTAATTGTATACCTGTAAACCTAAAACACCTAGTCACGTGCCTACTTATTCTCAAACACATACCCACATATATTTTTCTATTTATTATTATTAACATACTTTATCTTTTAATTATACTTATTTACAGAACATAAGTTTATAAATAAATAGTTTTATTTATAATCATAATTTTAATCATTAGTTTAAAAATATTATTTATATGTGTAAATATGATTGTAATGAATTTACAGGACACATATTATATTTTATTTACAGAACATAAGTTTATAAATAAATAGTTTTATTTATAATCATAATATCGTGTTCTGTAATTAATTTACAGAACATTATTTTAAAAATATTATTTATATGTGTAAATATGGCTGTAATTAATTTACAGGACACATATTATATTTTATTTACAGAACATAAGTTCATAAATAGATATACAGAACATAACATTATTTTTTTATAAATTTACATAACATAGAAATATTAATTATCTTTAAAAATATTTTTGTGTTTAGAGTATAGTTATTTACAGAACACATACAATAACTGCTAGTACAGAACTGAAGTAACTTCCAGCAAATAGTGCAACTGCTACTACCCATGTGTTTTTGAAAAAAGTTCCTAGCTCCTAGGTTACCATTTTCACAAGTTCCTCACTGAGAAGCCCCCTAGTCTACGAGCAATGAATGAAACATCTATCGATGATTATAATTTTAGAAATATGATAGGTAACATGTTTGAAGGTTTTCTCATACAAGAAAAAGATATTTCAATGTAAGAAAACGGGGCCGTTTGGCTGGGGTTAAAAGAAATAACTTATTGCTTAAAGTAAAGAAGTGGATGATAAATGAGAAGTTGGTTTGGACTTATAAGCTATTAAAAGTGTTTGGATACCGTGCCTTATATTTTTTTTAAGTGTTTGGATAACTTAACTTATAAGTTGATATAGTTTCGTAATTTTGTAATATAAAAATTTGTTTCTTTTAAAAAATAAATTATTATAATATAAGATCTTTTATTATTAATACATAAAATATTTTATAAATACAAAATTTTAAACTCTACACTAATTAAAAAAAGTAATAACTACAGATAAAACAAGTAAAAAGATAAATGATTTATTTAAAACTTATATTCATTTAATACAAGTAAAAAATGTATTTTTTATTATTAATATATGAAATAGTTTAGGAAGAATTGAAAAAAAAAATACTGGACAAAAACGATAGCAATTACTAGCTTGCAGCGAATTACTTTTAGACCAAATACTACTGCATCGTAATCTAGCACCACTGAAAGAGAAAAAGCTGAGTATCAAAAAAAAATCAAGTATGAAGAAAAAGCTAGGTAACGAGGCTTTTTTTCCTGGGCTTTTTTTGATTTGATCAACCACTTCACGACGTTTGCCAAACATACCATAAATAAGTTGAAACGGGTTTCTGGACTTAAAAGCCCAGAAGTCGTTTCTCCAAACACGTGAAAGAGGAAAAAATGAATCTTTTTCGACAGGTAATCATTTGCCCATATACAACGAAGTCTTTTTGTTTTCGACTGAAAAAGAGGAAATCCTACTCCCGTAAACATAAGAACCGGGAGCGGAAGGAAAGAAATTATTCACACATTGAATTGATATGTATATTTTATAAAAAAGTTTATAATTTTTAATTAAGTGTTTTCGATTTTCCGGAACCTACCTCTTTCAATTTCAAAACAAAAGAGGTCAATAAAAGAAATACGAAATCTACTAACTTAAAGATATTTTTAGAATTTTATATATTATCTGGATTTTTTTAGGATATGAAATAATTGAGTCATACTGAGAATTATCTTTTTAAAATTATTCTGCAACCAATTACAAGAGTTATGAATTTGTTAACTATACACTCATACATATTACTTCGTTAATTGAGATAATATATTAAAACTCTGGAGGATATGAATTTTGGACATCCAAGAAATATACGAATATAAGGACCGAGAGGTATGGTCAGACTATAGGAATTAGGCTGAATTTGATTAATTATTAATATTTTTATTTCTTTGATTAATTATGAGTATTTGATATAAAAGTAGATTAGATAGTAAAAATATAAAATATTAAACATCAAATATAAATCAAACAAATTAAAGTTTTTAACTTTAATAGTTCTATAAAAATTTAAATAATCATATATTGATGATAATATTTTAATATTAATTATGTCTATTATATCTAAGATAATCTCAACTATTTTTGAAGACACGAGTCTTTCTAAGAAAAACATATTATTTTCTGAATTTCAAATTCATACCAAAAGAAGAGATATTGAAAGAAGAGATCTATATTATTTGATCAAATATACTTGTTTAATATGATTATATTATATAATTGTGAACAATCATGTGTTTGTTGTGGTCTCAATCGTAAAATAACAACAAATAATCTAACTATTTAGAGGATTAGAATTTAATTATAAAATATATTAGATGATGAATGTATAATAGTAAATTAAGAGTGTGTTAAAAAACGAATATTAATAAATGGAAATGATTGGAATCGATGAGGATTAAAGATAATAAAATTAATAATTTAAAACTAATTATTTCATTTATTCAAAAAAAAACTAATTATTTCAAAATTGAATTTACAAATACTGAGTTGAAAAAAATGAGATAGTTAGAGCATTTCCAAGAGTTTTCTAGTTGACTCTTAATAATAATAAAAACAATGTGGCTCTTAGCAATTTAATACAAAGTTAAGAGTGTAAATTCCACAATACTCTCTATATCACTTCTTTATTTCATATTTTATTCATATCGGGCTCCACTATAACAAAGTTAAGTGGAGGTGAATTGGAGAGAATGAATTTTTTATTGTGAAAAAATAAGTTAAGAACTAGATGGTGGCTCTTAACTAGGGATGGCAATCGGTCGGTATGGTTCGGTTTTAACGAAAACCGAAACCGAACCGAATACTGTTTTTCAAAACCGAACCCGAACCGAACCGAATCGTAACCCGAAGTTCAAAAACCAAACCCGAACCACCGGTTTTCAGTTCGGTTCGGTTTTAACCGAAACCGAAAATTATATAAAAAATTCTAAAAAAATATATCTAAAATATAGGTTAATAAACAAGTCTTTTTCAAAATTTAACATATCCTCAATTTATTACACATATCCTCAATGTAAATTAATTGCTATACACAAGAAAATAAAACATTATATTCTAATATAAGATTGTATGGATTTTATTTTATTTATTTAGTTGAACAAATTTTTTGATGATACTTTTCTTTTGTTCAAATATTATTTAATACTAGATTATGTTTATTTTTTTTATAAGAATATGTATTTAGTATTTATAAATAAATTTGTATTATATTCAATATTTGAATAAGTGATGAAAAATTATTTAAAAAAAAGATAACAATATAATTATTCTTTTTTACACATATATTTTCATCTAGTGATAATGACTATTTTTATATAAATATGACACACACACACAGATATATATATATATATATATATATATATATATATATATATTGTATATCAGGTTATTCGGGTCGGTATCGGTTCGGTTGGCCTAAAAACCAAACCCGTACCAAATTCAATCGGTTTTTAAAAATAAAAACCAAACCCGAAACCAAACCATAAAAATCGGGCTCGGTAAAAACCATTCGGGTCGGTTCGGTCGGATATCCATCGGTTCGGAAAATTTTGCCATCCCTATTCTTAACTTTGAGGAAAGGGAAGAGAGAAATAAGAAGCTCTTAGTGATTTAAGAGCCGTCTTTTGAAGTAATCTTTTTTCTTATTCTCCTCAAATTTCAAGTCAAGAGCCTAAATAAAAAATCTCCTACGCAAATACTCTGGGGTAACTCTAGAGTGCGGTGAAATTACATAGTACTCCCTCCGTCTCAATTTATAGGTCTATTTTGGAATAAACACACATATTAAGAAAAAAATTTGTTAGATGGAATCTTATCTCATGTATCATTAATTAGTGCATTGATAAGTGAGAATATAGTTGAGTTTCAAAAAAATCACAATAAATATAGAGATTTAGTGCATTGAGAAATGAGAATAATGTTGAGTTTCAAAAAAATCACAATTAATATGTAGATAAATTTGTATTGAAAGAAGAGAAGGACAAGTATTTTGAGACAATTTTTTTTCTCCAAACTGGACCTATAAATTGAGACGGAGGGAGTAATTAATAACTAGTAGTAATAACTAGAATGCTGGCCTCATTTATCTTTTTAGACAAAGATATCAGCAAACATTTACACAAGATATTAGCCGGACATTTAATGTTCATGTCTGGGTGGATACAGGAGATTTGGTCTTCGCCCGGACTAGCATCCACCACACTTCACCCAAACCCAAACTAGTGTCCGGGTTTAGGACGAAATCATGTCTTGGTTCCAAAATGTTTAACAAATCTAACAAAACCTTGAATTCT